>NC_067399.1:238938955-239565205 GCF_016432865.1 Antechinus flavipes | reverse complement strand
AAGTAGAAGGCACTAAACAAATCAAATAATGTATTACGGTCATGCTGGTTAATATATCCCTTCACTAAAGCCTCTGTTATATTATCATGGTATTGGGGGGGGGAGAAGGGAACCTGGCTTCTAGAAGGACTTGACTAGGTTCCTTAGAGTTCCACAGGCTATGTTGTAAGTCAAATATAGGACTTAAACTCAATTCTTCTCAGTCAAAAGCTGGCCTTCTAACCCCTTTCAATCAACTATACTTTTCAGAAAATAAAGATTTCCTCCAAGCAGGATTTTGATACCTGGATGATCCAAATAAAAGTAGGGTTTAGTCTCTTCATTTAGCCTGTGCAGAAATTGCCAAGATCAGACCTAGAAGGAGCACAAGTTCTGGTAGATCCTACGAAGCTGGAAAGTTGTTGACTATGAGGACAAATTGTACATCCGTCCTTTGAGGACCAATGTACCTAAATTTGTAAAAATTCATCACCATAGAGATGGTCACTAGGAAATGACATTGTTTCCCCCCTCCAGAATAACTCAAGAAAGTATCTAATAAGAAATAGATCAAGTATATTTATAGCAGTAGTACATACATCAATGAAACCATGGATTCCTGAAGTATTGAAGTATCATCATCCCAGTCACCATTAATGCAAAGGAAATTCTGTATAAATCAGAATGAGGACATAATGGAAAACTGAAGAATTTACTGCAAAGGACCAAGTACTTTCTTAATAGGGGACCTGGAGTTTCTGTTTTTAATATCATCTAGGAAGTGAGGCATTTGCTGTTAGGAATGGTGCTGACATTCTTTCAAAAAAGCAAGAAACTCTCCTTTAACTCATATGGCTTCCGTGAAAGGCTAGAGGTGGAATTAACATGTGAAGGAAACTCATCTGTTTCATGTGGGGTGGCCCCTTTATAAGCTTTCACAGTCGTTCTGCATTGCCTAGCATTTTGGAATTCCTAAAGCATAAAACATGGTTTTATAAGTTATACAAGACTAAATTATTTGTGACCCTAAACCAGTCAGGTCCTTCACAGGGAAGACTATTTTAGCAAAATAGACTGTTTAGGAAAAAGAAATCAAGCATCCATCTGTTGGCCCAGCTGTGGACACTGTGTACCTAACGAAAGAAAAATTTCCACTTGGAAATTCTACTGTATAATATAAACCTAAATACTTTGATTTTTTAGCTAAAGTATTCTCAGCTACTCTAGATAAAGTCAAACAGAATGATCTTGGCAATTTCTGCACAGGCTAAATGAAGGGATTAAACCCTACTTTTATTTGGATCATCCAGATATCAAAATCCTGCTTGGAGGAAATCTTTATTTTCTTTATAGTATAGTTGATTGAAAGGGGTTAGAAGGCCAGCTTTTGACTGAGAAGAATTGAGTTTAAGTCCTATGTTTGACTTACAACATAGCCTGTGTTACTCTAAGGAAACACCCAGCATTTCTTAAAGTTTTTTCACTTATGACCTCTTTTCACCAGAGAAATTTTTAGGTGGCCCTGTGTATACAGATACATAAAACAGGTATGCAAATTAAAATTTTATTGATAACAAATCATAATTTTGTGACACTCACATATGGGATTGTGACCTACAATTCAAGAAGCTTTGCCTCAGACACTCTCAAAAGACTGCGTTAAACACATTTGCTGATCACTTGGGTTCTATACCTAGAGGCTTTCCCATTCATGAAATCATAGGCTTGGGTCCAAAACAACCACAATAAAAACAACAAAACCAGACCCGCTAACTTCACGGGTCAAATTAGCCAGATTAATGATTAAATTCTTCATTTCACTTTATTTATATAGCTTCACTTAGCAAATGAATCCTTTACAAATTCCAGGTATATTTGTCATTTAGAAAATATATATATATATATGCATTTAGAAGGTGATGGTAATAGTGGTAAGACAAAGGGTTTTTTTTTCTCCCTTTTTTTCCCTCAGTCAGTTTTTCTAGTAATGGTGTAACATGATTCCACTCTTTAGGTAAAGCAATTTGCATCACTTGAGGCATGAAAGGAAGCAGCAATATCAAGTTTATCTAAACTACTGGGTGAAAAGATAGTTGAAACTTTAACTAAGCAGAGGAGCTTCATAACAGCTGTCACCATGGGAGGTTTAAGGATAAAACAATTTATCATTTGCTCCCAAATAAAACCTCTCTAATTTCCCTACTAATTCTCCTTTCTAACACCCTACTCCTCACAAGAAAAAGAAAAAATAATCCCACCAGGGTTTTCACTCTTATAGTAAATTAAATTTTGTATAAACAAATATGGCTTCTGCAAATTGCATCGAGAGGCATTAATAATACAAACATTTTAGTGCTTTAAAAGTTTGCAAAGTGCATTATATATATGAATTCACTTGATCCTCATAACAAGAAAAGGGAATATGCATTTATATAGTACCTATTGTGTGACAGGAACATTTTTGAAAAGAAAAAATCTCACGTGACCCTCATAATATTCCTATGAGGAAGATATTACTACTATCCCCATTTTAGAGACGGGAGGAAGAGCAGGGAAAAGCATTTATATAATGTTTACTATGTACCTTACATCTAAAAATTAAAAATTATCTCATTTGATCCTCATAAGTAATCCTGTGAGGTAGATGTTATTATTATCTCTATTTTTAGCTGAGGAAAATGAGGTAAACACGGATTTTTAAGTGATTTGCTCAAGTTCACAGCTAGGAAGTATCTGAAATAGGTTGACTATAAGTCCCACACCCACATCCCTCTTTTTACTATGCTGGGCAAACTCATGGACTACTAAGGTGACAAAAAAAAAAAAAAGAAATAACCAAGTATAGTTCCGCAGAGGTTAATTTACTACTCCATTCAAATACAATATTGAAGATACAGGACTACAGAAAGTGTTAATTTTAAAAGAGTTGAAGAGAAGGGCAATGGGAAAGATGATAATAACAAAGATAATAGTAATGTATACCTATTTATATATACATAATCTTTACATTTCTCTTCTTATTTATCTCAAGATATTAACTTGCCTGATATTAACTTCTGGAGAATTTTCATAATTTGTTCTGACACCATTTAGGCTTGGTCATGACTCAAAAAGTTTCTGGTCCATTATTTGGAACCATTTGGATGAAGAAAGAATTCAAAATTAGCTGTCTTTTGCATAACTATCAAAGCAATCAAAAGTCCTAAATATATTAGTTTTGATGATCAATGAGTTGAGCAGAATAAACCCTTATAGAACATAAATAAACTAGAATTTTTATCAAGAACTTTTCTAGTAGTGAAAAGAAAACAAAGAAATGTTGCCCTGGATATCACTGCCAATGGAAAGATCAGTTTCTCTGTTTTGCCCTTTTAAAATGGAGTGTCTATGGCATAACATGGAGGTGTTTGGAGACAGTGGCACCAAGATGGTCAGTAGCAGATAATGAGCAGTGTGTTGTTTGGGTTGCCAAATCTTACACGATATTCCAGAACTTACATTCAGAGGGAATTTAGAAATCATCATAAAATCTTACATTCGGTCTAGGAGAAAATGTCACTGGCTCCAGAGGCAGAAAACCTGGGTTTAAATTCTTTCTCTCTCACTTTCTACCTTGTGATAACCTCTCTTAGTCTCAGTTTCTTCATTGGAAGAATAAGAATTATTCTTCTATGATCATATGGGCCTCAATTTCCAGATGAGGAAACTGAAGCCTAGGGAAATCCCAACTTTTCTAAAGTCAGACAGAGAATAAGGAACAGAACAAAGATTTGAATTCTAGTCTTGACTTAAAATCCAATCCTCTACTTCATTGTTGCCTCACTCATCCATCCATTTTCCTCTGTCTCTCATCCCAGTGCTAACCTTAGCATTGCCTTTAGAAGTGTGTATTTTATCATGACTTTAGGTCATTAAAATTTTTAAAAAACATTACATGAGATAGAATCAAATGCTGACCATAAAGACCAAAGTATATCAAGAAAAACAAAAGCAGCATATTCTGGCATATGTAAGGAGGTATGATTTATATTGATATCTCAAATAGGGGAGTTTGAGAAGGGGCTGAATGATGCACCAAGACTGAATGATCCAATCAGATCAATCTCTACTATCCTACCAGAGTTACCAAACCAAATAGAAATGCAGACATGTGAACACGTGCACGCACTCACACACACACACAGAGTGAATTTCAATAAAATACATTCTCTTGCCTTACAAGACAGGTCTCTTTTTTTTCAGGGTCATTCAAGTGCAAATAGATGAAGGGTAACAGATTAAAATGCAACTCCAATTAAAGCCCTAAGATGTCACAACACACTAATGTCAATATATTGTTTTAGCAGCTGCAAATTACTGGGGTGACTCAGGTTGTTCAAAATAACTAGACTACTTTCACAAAACTAGCAATTGGGGAGACTGGAGAAATTTCAGATCAAATGTGTGAAAAACAAATGGTGCTAGAGGTAAGGAGTTGGGCAGTTACCCCCCTCCCAACTTTCTCAACCTAGAAGCTGACCCCTCTCTGGTTGGATAGCAGAGCCCATCAGAGTGGCTGCTTGTTCATCTTTTAACTATTTTTGCAAAGCAGGTATTTTTGTAACCAAGAATTAGAGAGTGGCCGCAGGCTAAATTGCAGGGAGTCCCCAATGAGAGAACCCTTTGAGGGGAGAATCACTGAAGAAGAAAATGAAGATGACAAGGCTGTTGCTTCTTAATAAACATTATCACATTTTCAACATGCATTATTTATTACTTTTCTTTCCCTGATTTATGTCCTAAAACATTTAATCTAATGTGGAGAATGGTGTGTACATGCCTGTATGGATGACACAGTGACTTTTTAAACTGAAGGTTCAAACCTCCTGACATTGGGGTGTGGTGAAATTAAAATGCTAATTCATTTAGGAGCCCTCTTCTCCCTATTCCAACAAGAAGCAAAAAATAGATAAGATTAAAAGCATTCAACTAAGTCATATAACATTGGGAGACTGTCAATGGAAATAGAAGTTGGAATTCAGGTCTGGCTTATTTGATTGTTTCCTGCTGCCTTCTCTTTCTGATCAATGATTATTCTCCATTTCCTTTAATTAAAGCCTCTACAGGTGACCATGGTTTATAATCAGTAAAGGTTGAACAACTTTCTCTCATCCATGACTAGCCATAGGCATATGATTTGAAGACTGCTACAACTTTCTCCCCAGCCCCATCCAAAATCCTATATATGTCTCACTTGCCTGTCATGAGACTAAAATTCTCCTTGAGTCTTTAGGTTGAGGCACTGACATTCAAATGCAAATATGCTATCTGGAAGGAAAAATGAATTAAGTCATTGCTCATGACTTCAAAACATATCCGAGCCTCCAAAGTGCTGCTGTTGATGCTTTGCAAAAAAACAAATGAAACTTATCCTCTTGGGCTGTTTGAGGACACCAACCTATGTGTTATCCATTCCAAATGTGTCACAGTCATGTCAAAAGATATCCAGCTGACAAGTTGCAAAATGTGGAGAATGTGCTCAAATTCCACTGAGGTGGGAAATACTTGCCATTCTCAAAAAGGAAAGAAGTTTTTCTTGGTTTGGAAAATTCTGAATGTTAAATATTTTCACAAACAGTCCATCAGGCTCACAAACAGACCTATAGCCTTCAAAGGAAATATGGCATCATGGGAAAAACAAAACACTAGACTGACTATAGTAAAGAGGCCGAGATTCTAGTCTTGGTTGTAAGATCAACTAATTGTGTCAATTTTGGCAAAGCACCCTGCTCAACTTTCACTCAGACTTCAATTTCCTCACATGTAAAAAGAAGGGATTAGATGAGATGAAATTTGAAATTCCCACCAGATCTAACAATCTGCATGTACTAGTATCTAAAATCACTTCCAGCTGTGATGTTCTATGTTCTAAGGTTCCTTCCAGTGGAGACAATCTATAATCCCAAGCAATTAAAAATTAACAAGGGATTCTCCTGAGCTGGATGTGAGTGAAGAATGGATAATCCAAGCAGCATGTTTAGCTGAAGTGGATCAATCATAAGCAAGATAAAAGTTCTTAGGGGAAAAGAGTTCTAATGCAGCTATGAGATAACTCTGGAGTTCACCATGACAGCCAAGGATCACAAATTGTCACTTGTCAACAGTCAATAGCAATGACAGGATCTAAAGTGGTGGGTTCCCTGGCCCCCCAAGACAGTCCTGTGACTGCTGTTCTCATATCATGAATCTTTTTTGGCCACACCCTCACACACAGATGATTGGAAATTGAACATGTCACATCCCCTCTTGCCCTGTTCATTTCCTATTTTCCTCAGGCGAAAATGATATTCTGCCACAAAGTACCTTTACTTTGGAGTTGTAGGAGATTTGAGTTGCATTTGAGGGGTTTCTAAGCAAATGGCAGCAAGCTATAGAATGAGCTAGATATGGCAGCAGAGGACTTACATCCTTTATATTTTACTCTCCAGTAAAATATGCTATTTTTGTTTTGAGATCTGTTGCTGTCCAACAAATATACAACTTTGTTACTAACCCTGCCTGCTCCTGAATGATACCTTTGTGGACACTAAAAACAATTTAATGGCATGTCACAATAGCAATTCACTCTGTTAATAGCCCAGCTCAATAATACTATATTGCATAAACCTCCTTCAGTCGTCTGACAAATAATTCACCTTTACACACTCTGCAGTAAGCTCCATTTCACTAACAAATATATTTCTCTTCAAACCTACAAATACCCAGCAGCTCTGTATGGTGACACTGGTGATTTTTTTTTTTAAGCTGAGGTCAGTGGTATCCACTATTACCTCTCTTCAAACATATTCCTGGTGACAATTGGCTTTTATGCAGACCATCAAATCAGGAGAAAACATTTGGGAACAGATACGATCATTGAGCCTTCACTCATGTAGCAGCTATGGAAAGCTTAAATAGTCTATAAGTTTCACAAATCTAGTGTAAAGCTTTATAGACTCCACATGGTTATCTATTAAGTAAAGACATACTCTGCTTCTCTTAGTTAATTAACCCTGCATGGGGTAGAACAAATTTTGGTGCCTCAATACTAATGGGATTATTGTTGACCATCTCACATATGTCTTAGATGATTGACCAAACTACATTACAATGGAATTTCAAGACAAAAAAATGTTGAAGGCAATAATGTATTCATGATATTGATATAAAATTATCTTAGTTTTACATTGTTACCCAGAGAATGTTGGTATTTGGTCAAACACAACATAGGAGAAGCAATACAAATTTTTGTGACAGAGAAAGTTGGTATTCACCTCTGATCTATTTTTTTTTTAAGTTTCTCAAAGGAAGTGCTTCAAGCATTAATTGGGGCCTTGCAAAATGCTGTGAAAATGCTGAAAATCAATAGAAGGTGGGCAAATTTCTGGTTCACCATCCTTAAAAGAGAATTTGTCTGAGATTAGGTTTGCATTTTTGCTTTTTCAAAATGATAGCTGCTTTTCAAGATCATATCAAGAAACACGCCAGTTACTAACCAATGAGCTGATGTTTCCAGAGGCATCAAAACTAGTCATCCAGCTATTTATTTCATTAGGTTTGAAATTTGCACCCAAATGGCTTATGATGATTGGTCTCAAATAGAAGTCACATATGAAGTAAAAAGTATGTCCACAAAAATATGCAGGTTGACTATCAGGTTCAAACTCATTTATGAAACTGCAGAATCAATGAAAATATTGCTCTGTGAAGAGTAATATATGAGTATATGTGTGCACGTGTGTGCATGTGTGTTGTGCTAGGTTATATATGCATGAATATATATGTCAGTGTTAAGGGCAGCCCTAGTGTAGGTGATGTAGTTATTTTAACAACCTGTTTGGCAGAGGAATGGGTATGGGAAAATGGAAGCAAATTGACATTTATGCATGATAGTCCCTAAAGGAGACTATATGTTGGAATTGAATTTTGTGAAAATTGTCCACAGAGACAATTTTAGTGATGAATTAATTATGCAGATAATTTAAAAATATATATACATTTAGGAAAAAGCAGTGGGTCTTGTCCTGAATGTGTCTCTGAATGTACATCATAACTCTTTAGATAATTATATAATTGCTCTAATAAACATTGGCTTCAAGATAAAGAATCCTCAAATAGGGAATGTTTTTATTTTATTTTAATTTAATCTTAAAAATTTTAGGGAATAAATTCCTAATGCTACTAGTATTTATAAAAAATTTTATGATCACCCATTATCATGTCTAAAAGAATTTCAAAACTTCTATTCTTCTTACTTATAGGCAACTAGGTGGTACAATAGATGGAATGCTGAGCCTGTAGTCAAGAATTTTGTTGTTATAACATATTTAGCATGTATTGGACTACCTGCCATCTAGGGGAGGGGTGGAGGGAAAAAGAGGAAAGTCTGGAACAGAAGATTTTGCAAGGATCAATGTTGAAAAATTACCCGTGCATATGTTTTATAAATAAAAAGTTTAAATTTTTTAAAAAAGAATTTTTTTGTTCAATCTGTTCCCCATCCACTGTAGATCATATCACAGCAATACTGCCCATGGGATTTTCTAGACAAAGATACTTAAATAGATTGCCATTTTTCCAGCTCATTTTCAGATGAGGAAACTGAAACAAAAAGATTTAAGTGACTTGTCCAGGTAAGTGTGTCTGAGACTAGATTTGAACTCAGGTCCTTATGACTCCAGGGATAGTGCATTATCTATTGTACCACCTAGCTGCCTATGACTGATTAGTTTTTGGCTGGAAGATAAGCTCTAATCTTGGCCTTTAACTGTATGACTTTGTACAAGTCACTTCTTTCCCTTTCTGAAACTCAGTTTTCTCTTCTGCAAAACGAAGCAGTAAGACTTGATGGCCCAACTCTGAGGTGTCTTCCAGCTCTAATATGTAAAGATTTTATGAAAAAAAAAAAGGCATATATATCCAAGTATCTACATATATAGGTATATTCTTCTTTAGAGTATTGCCTATACATAAAAACAGGTACACACAGAGTCGCGTGTCTAAGAAGTAAGATCACTCCCATCTATTTGTGAACAATATTGATTTCCTTTGGCTGGATTCAATTTGATTTTTTTCTAGGGAGAAATGGCGGCTGTTCAACAAACCCAATATACGTAGATATCTGCTAAAAATATAGTAAGAGCTGTAGCTTTTAGAAAAAAAAAACTTTAAAAAAAGAGCGAGTGAGCAAAATGTCATGGCAAAAAAAAGTCCATTTGTATGGAAGGAACTATTTGTATCGAATATCATGAGAAAATAAGTGCATCATGACAATTTTGTACATCTTTTATGATTTGATTGTCAGTAATGAGGCCCACAGGAGAGTGATAAATGTGCAGCGGGAAAAGTATCTATTTCACTTATATGGCAAATTATGCAACTCAGTGCTTGATAGCACTTGGCAAAATACAAATGTGTTTGAATGGAATTCAAATTGTTGCTCTTTGCCTAAGACATAGGTAATATCACCAGGGGTCCTGTCTTTAGATTTTTATAAGAGGTAAGAGTTTAAGTAATAGTAGCAGTAATACAAAATTACCTTTAAACACTGAAAACATTTTTACTTTGTTACAGGGTGTAATTTACACTTTTTCCTCTAATGGCTCATATACAGAAAATGATACACTAATGCAATTTTTCAAATTTAGTTACCTTTTTTGTATTCTAAAATTATATGCTCTCTTCTCTCACCCTGTTTGTCAGTTTCCAGATCCCATTTAAATCCATGTTCTTAGAGTTCCATAATTTATCTTCTTGTCACAGAACTTTCATAAACTTTTAAAAATACAAAATAGTTGCAATAAACTCTGACAAAAATGCTTCCAATTCAACTTTTGAAATCTTTCAATTATGTTTTGAACTATTATCACACTCTCTAGTGTTGCTGTACTGTGAAATCTTTCATGGAGTGACATCTTACTAAGGAAGAAAAAAAAAATTACTTGAAAAGAGTCACTTCAAACCATTTATATTTCTCTGCCTCTTCACTTTTAAATCTATAGATTTAAATTCATGCTTAGACCACCTAGAGAAAAGAAAAAAGGAAAAGAAGAAAGATAATTTTACATACCAAGAAAAGGTAATATTTTGCAGCCAGACTTTATTTATTTAAATGCAATGAGATATGGCACAAAAGTTGAATTTTTTTGAGATTTTGGACTGTATCATTATAAATGGAATCTATATTAGGGGAGGGGAAGGAACATCCAAAAACAATGCGAAGTTAAACAACTAAAAATACTCAACTATTGGATTTTGATAAGCTCACTAAGAATTTCACCCTTATCATTAAGAAATAGTATGCAATTCTGTTGGGCACATGACTGTATCTAGCACATACATTTTTGATGAAAAGAAAGGCATGAAACGGTCATTTTTGAACAATTGTGAAATTATGGAAACAAAAGCCTATACACATACAGTGTTATAATTTATAAAGTGTGTTCATTCTAGTGATCATGAAATAATGCAAATGTTATAATCCCCATTTTTTTTTAATGTGGCCAATAAACACAGTATTAGTGAGTGGAAGAAATACCTCTTAAATTCATATCTACTGATTTCAAGTCCAAGACATATTTCTTTACATCAATTAAAGATTCCATAAACATGCAAAATGACTTTTTAAAAAAAGCATGGATACAACTTTTCTTTCTCTACTGAATTTAAAATGAAAAAACAAAAAACAAAACTATTTCGATGTGTTTCCATTGATGTTTAAAATATAGAGTTGTTTTTGTAGGAAATGACTAGTGCTACATAAACCTTCAAAATCATTCTCCCTATCCAGTTGGATATTTAATTTATCTCTGAAGGTACCAGGATATTGCTGGAGAGCATAGAGGTCTACTTAGGTTAATCACTAGTAAAAATCTATTCTAACAAAAAGTTATAAATGCTACAACAGGATAAATGTAAAGAATAACCAACTCCAAATAACTCAAAATGAATTAGCAGAATTATAAAGAATAAATTTGAACCCAAGAAAGATAAATGGGAAGATACTTCCTCTCAACTTCTTGTGCTTTTCCCTTTCTTTGGTAGTGTGGGTAGAGTGAGGTAGGATTTAAAAAGAGAGAGAGATCTATAAATGTGGAACATTGCATAGAATCTCAGATCTTCTTCAATGATCTGACTAATTTTGTCATTTATTTTCTTTTTTTTTTTTGAAAAGTTCTTTGTTATTAGGGGTGATTCTGAGTGAGAGAGAAGCAAAGATATAAGAGGAAATCTAGTTAATGTAAAAACAAAAGCTATTAATAAAAATCTGTTTTTAAAAATAAAATGTTTCACATGAAAAGCAGAAAAGGATCTTCTAATTTGGCTATTATTCAGTCATTTCAGTCCCATCTGACTTTTTGTGACCCCATTTGTGGTTTTCTTGGCAAAGATACTGGAGTCGTTTGCCATTTCCTTCTCCAGTTAATTTTATAGATATGGAAACTGAGTGATTTGTCCAAAGTCACATAGCTAGGAAGTGTCTGAGGTCAGATTTGAACTCAGGAATATGAATCCTCCTGATTTCATGCCTGGTGCTTTATGTACTATGACACCACATAGTTGCCCCACCAATTTGGCTACTTCTTACCAATTTTAAATCTCTTCCTCTCTAAGGTACAACTCACATCTTGCAATATATCCTTTTATGCTATTTCTTCCAGTTTTTTTTGCCATCTTGTTCACTCTTCTGGAGGTTTTCATCTTGTAAATGTCCTAAAAACTTAGGACCTGGAACTAAGTACAAGTGATCTTGATATGGAATAATCAGGCCAGAGGAAGATGAGACTATCACCAGCATTTATCTGATATTTCAGACTCTAAGAAAGCTTAGAGGTAATTAAGTCCAATGTCTTCATTTTACAAATGAGAAAATGAAGTTCAGGAAAGAAGTGATTTGCTCAAGATCACACATGCAGTAAGTCTCTAGTTGTTGAATCCAAATACAGCCTTCTTCCCAACAAACCATATTATCATTTTTTTTGCAGCTACAGCATACTTCTAACCAATGGCTTATCCACTTTGCTAGTTAGGCAATATATTAGCATAATCGTTTAAGTACAAAAAAAAATACTGGTTAAATTATTATATGCATTCTCATTGGCAACCTTGGAAAAGCCCACATGATGGCAATAGGGTGAAAATGAAATCCAATGCTGATGGCCCTGTGACCTTGACTTCAGGCCTTAGAAATAGTCCACCAGGGTCATAGTCTTGAAGTGATTGCCCTGCTCTTGCTTCACAGCCAGGATTTCTGTGGTTGAAATTTCGTCACTAGCTGCAGGAAAACAGCTGAATGATATGCAGTTAGACTTTATATACCTTGCATCTTGAGCAAAAAAAGCATGCCATCGCAATGAAGGCTAGTTCCCTTCTTAGAGACAGGAGAATGGCAATCATGACTATAAGCCCTTCCTAGCTGCAGAATAGGAAAAAGGAACAAAGGGAAACTGGGAAGATGAGACAGCCCCAAATCTGAGATTACTCTCATGAATTATGTTGTAGTTCTTCAAAATAATCCCTTGGATTCTGCCCAGAAATTGTCTTTTTACTATCATCCTTAACAAATTGATCATTAAATCATAGACTTGGACCTAAGAGTGACCTTAGAAAATCGTTAAGTCCACTCTCTCATTTTTATAGATGAGGAAACTAAAGCAGAGAAGTAGTTCATCAATGATCATACAATTAGGAAGAGGCAGGATTTGAACTCACATTTTCCTGGTCTTGAAATTAGTTCTTTATTTGCTGTGTCTCTTCATAGGTAATTCATAGTATACCAAAAAAAAAAAAAAAAAAAAAAAAAAAAAAAAAAAAAAAAAAAAAGGCTATATAGATACTGACTAAATAAATGTACTGTAAGCAGATATGTATTTTGTCTCATGGTATACTAGAAAATGGGCGATTTTCCATATAACTTGCTTCCTTCCCAGTCCTCCTTTCTCTGATGTCCCCAGAAAACTGAAGCAATAATCTTTTGTGCTTGCTTTCATAAATCTTTATTCTTACATTCTAAGAAGTAAAAGAAGGCAGCAGATATGAGAAAAGGGAATCCATCAGAATAGCCAGGACTAAGCATCATCAGAAAATGCACATCAGAAAAAGATCACCTGTGTTAAGATACAAACACATGTCTTGTGGCTGGGTATTTATGTGCACACATGCACCTAGGTTAAAGATACTTTGAACTCATCTATAAAACTGCTGAGAGTTTAACTTACCAAGAGACTACCATATATTAGCATAAAAAACATATAGATAGTTTAGCCCAATACATGCCAGGAAAGCAAAATAGGTAGATGACAGGTGAATTTTAGATACACAAGCAACTTATAAATAAACATTTGATACACAAAACCAAGATAAACTAACAATAAATAAGTGGATTTAATATGGTTAGATACACAAAACTATTTCAGTGAGATAAACTGAAACTGGATAAAGGAATAGCAAAGTGTATAGGGGACCAAATAAGCAATTCCTTTAAAAAAAAAAAAAAAAAGAAAATTCCCCTACAGGTTTTGCTGATAATGTCAACAAGCATCATTCTTACCACATTCTCAGTATATGTCAAGTCTTCTAATCTGTTGTAAGCTATATTCTCTATAGACAGATATAATACCAGAGAGAACATTAAGACCACCTATTCATATTTTCTTGACATCTGAAGTACAGTCAGACTTCAGCAGGCTTGCTTCACTGGCATAGAGGAGATCCAAAGTCTTATCTAATATTCAATCATACTAAAAGCAACCCCTGAAGCAATAAGCTTTGTATAAATATTATACATTCAAAATGGTTAAATCAAAAAGTAACTTCTGGTCTTTTCCCCTCATATTTGGGCACTTAGAAGGATCAGAGTCAAAACTGTTCAGGATATCGAGGGATTTAGAAAATAGCCTCCTGAATATATAACTCAAATTGGTTTTGATTGATCATTAGACTTAAACTAAATTTCCCATGAGGAAGATTTCTTATGTGAATAAGTTCATAGATGAATTTCAGAGATGGAATAACAAGATTAAGAGTTCCAAGTATCTTCCTATACACTCTGATGTATAGGAAAGTAGGTACTATTTTCCACCCTTGTCTCTTCTTTTCCACAAGTAGAGTAAAGGTAACTAGAAAACTTGGGTTTGGGAAACAACAAGGAAATATCAAGCAGCAGGCAAATCTCATCACTCATACTTTTAGTTTTTTGTTGTTGTCATTTTTAATGAGGATGAGAGATAGTCAGTTTTAGGTTCCACTACGTGCCCCATCAGGAGAGCCTTCTAGGCATCCACCGCAATGGTCATTCATACAAAGAAATGTATGTATGTACATTACATACAAAGGGTGTAAAGCAATGACCTTACTTTCTCATTGGCCAAAAGCAGATGAAATCCAAAATCCTTTAAAGCACTGGGAAGTTCCACCTGGTGGGATTTTTTTTTTTTTAACACAAAGTCACAACAAAGGAGAGAAGCCATTCTTTATCATTGCTCTTGACAGGTATTGTACTGGTCCAAGGAAACAATTGTTTAGTTACTACTAGGGACAATATCTACCAGAAACCTCTTAAGCAGTCATTTGGCAAGGATGAATGAATATTTTTACAAGTAAAATGAATATTTTACAAGTAACTGTGAGATATAGCTAAACTGGGAACCTTTACTTTTCATCTACTGTCATTCTTTTTATGAAAAGAAGAAACCATGAAGGGCAAGATTGTAGAATCACAGAATTTCAGAACTAGAAAATAACTCTCTAGTTCAATCTATACCTGAAAAGAATGCCTTCTACAACACACCCAACAAATGGCTATTCAGGCTTTGCGTGAAGCCTTCAAGGAAGAACAAATTATCTTCAAAAGCAGGACATAATATTTTTGCAGAGCTTTAATTGTTATAAAGATTTCCCTCCTTATATCAAGCCTAAATATATTTGGTATAATTTTTTTAAAAAGCACTAATTGTGACAATGGAAGAGGATACATTTTTTATCCTCTGACCTGTTGGGCAATGTTAGATAAATCACTTACTTTCCTCAGAATTTAGTTTCCTCGTGTCTAAAATGAATGGACTGAATTAAATGGTACCTAAAGCCCCTTTCTGCTCTAATATTCTGTGATTTCAAGTCTGTGAAATTAGAATGGCTATATATGAACATTGAGAATGAACAGAGTGTGACCTTATTAAAAACAAAAAGGAGACACAGCAGTTAAATGTGTTGGTATAGCACAGGCCAGGCTCCAATCTAGACCGTGACAGAAGTCCTACATATAACTGGCATAGACATAAAGAGTGATAATACCAAGACCATTCAGTGGTCTAGCTAACATTATAGTATCCCTGAATTTATTTTCTTTTATGAATCCACACTATGTTCTTTTCCTTTAGTTCCAGGGAACAAAGAGAGTTTCCTCTTTTTTGGGGATCTATTCTACTTATATCTTAGGTATACTCTTTTTCATCTTCCTACTTTTTCTTTCTTCTCACGATCAGCCCCTTCTTCAAAATGTACAAAACATTCTAAGACATAGCATGACATAGTAGATCAGGGGTGAAGAATCTTCTTTCTGCCAAAGGCCATTTGGATATTTATAATATCATTCATGGGCCATACAAAATTACCAACTTACAGAACTCAAGCAGCAGGAGGTTGATGTCTCTATCTTTCAGACATCATCTGCAATTGCCTTGACAGAGCCAATCCAAATGATTTCATAGCCCATGGACCAGATATTCCCCATCCTCATAATAGATAGTACTCACCTCAAAGACAGAAATATCTGGGTATCGGTCTTATCTTTAGTATATACTGACTATGTGTTCTTATCACTTCTCTCAATACTCTGAGCAACTACAACAGTAAGTAGCAGAGAAAGTGCCTACTGCCACAATGGTAAAGGTTACTAATGCCAATGAAATCAGAAGTGTAATTCCTGTCACTGTCCCCATACTTTCTAATAATTAGAGGTATCCCAAAATTAAAAGGGGTGCCTTGGAAGGTAGTCAATTCCCTATTTCAACGGGAACCTAATTGGAGGTTCTCAACAGGAGACTATAGGACTTGTTAAAGTATTTTTTGATAAGAAAATAATATTTTAGGTCAGATGTTTTATATTGTCAGATGTCTAACAGATCCACTCCAGTCCTGAAGTACTATTCTTCTTTACAATAACGCTTCACCAGATGATTGGTCACCAGTTTCTTCTTGAATACCTTCAAAAATAAGACCACTCACTACTTCTTAATTTGGTTTATTCCATTCTATATCCAATAAAGATTCCCAACATTAAAAGTCCTTCATCAACAGGAATCTCTTTCTACTCAACAATTAAATTTGGCTGAGATGATTTTTCCCTCTTCTCTTTTACTTATGCTTATTGTCTCTTTAAAAATCTGGAATCAAAATTTAACTAATCTTGACAGCCTACAGTGATTTAACTCCAACTTAGCTACTTTATCCATCAAAAAGGCTTGATGAATTCAGGGTTATTGGGTTTTTTTCTTTTTCCTGAGTCATTCTATACTTAAAACTGTTGTCATTGAGGATGTGATCTAGACTTCTGAGTGTGGGAAGGATTAAGAAAGAACTGCTATCAAACATAAAATGACCT
The DNA here is from genome assembly GCF_016432865.1 of Antechinus flavipes. NCBI lineage: Eukaryota > Metazoa > Chordata > Mammalia > Dasyuromorphia > Dasyuridae > Antechinus > Antechinus flavipes. The sequence goes on along the minus strand of NC_067399.1, from coordinate 239,548,608 downwards.
TGACTTTCTAGAAGAGATAAAGCAGGAGGAAAAAATTTATTATCTTTGGGTTAGACACAATGCTGATACAATGCCACAAGAATATTTGAGCCATGAAGATTATTATTTTGTCCACCTGACAATTTATGTTTCCCAAAAGGGACACAAGTCTTAGAAACTCCTCTCCATCCTCTTAGATGATTCCCAGAAGTTGTCTCCTCAGCCTATTACTGCCCTTTGCACTACATATAAGGCAAGCTCTTTCCCATCTGGAATTGTCAAATCTAGTTCTCTCTTAAGATTTCTTTCTTTCTTTTTTAGGGGATGAAGAGGATTGCGAGATGTGGAAAGGCATAAACTTTCCATTCTATACAGGGAAACCCTACTTGTACAAAATTTATGTGACCCAAGCACTAGACTCCAGAAGGAAATTGGGGGGGGGGACCCATATTTGCTTCCTTTCTGACAAAATCCTTTTGTCAAAATGGATAGTTAATAAAAACTGAATTTCAGGTAGTTTCTCATTATGAATAATGCAGGAGTCATTTACCACTGGTAAAAGCAACATTCTAAGTATTCTATTGAGTATCAAAAATAAAGATTACTGCTTGATAAGTTTGGAATCTAAACTTAAAAAATAAACATTAGGTCTTGAAAGAAACAGTCCATGACTGTCTTAATTGGGAACTTTGGTTACAAGACTTAAAGAAAAAAAAAAAAAGGCAATAGCATCCAGCGAGGACACTAAACATAAGAATGTGGTATAGAGAAAAAATGCATAGTGCATATAAAATGAAATTATACATGTATGTATATATACACACATATAAAACAACCTTTTCAAACATTAAGCAATTGCTAATATTAGTGATTATGATTATTATTATATTGGGGAAAGCTACACATATATACAAACATATAATAAATAAAAGCTAATTAAGGAAGTTACTAGCAGTTTTAAGGATAGAATCAAGAAAGTCTCCATGATAGAAATTGTCTCAAGTTAAATTTGGAGATTAGCAAAGATTCTAAGAGGTTCATGGTTCCAAAAAACCATTCAAAGGGGGAACATGGAAAGAAAACTAAATTGTGTGAATTGCCATGGCCACAAAGCAGAGCCTTGACAGGAAGACTTTCTTTTACAATAATAAAGTTTAATTGGAAACATGGCAAGGTAACTCAGGAACTCCTGGGTTCAAATCCTGTCTCTGACTTAAAATAGCTCTGAGATTAGAAACAAATGTCTTTATCTTTCAGTGCTCTAGGCAGCTAAGACTTTAAGTTACAGATGAGTTGCTCATCTGCATGAATGGAGGAAGGTTTCACACTGGTAGTTTCCCATATGGATGAAGTTATGGGGTCTGGACTATACAGTTCTCAAATCATAATTCTTTCCTTAACTCTCCTATCATAACTACAGAATATTTTAAAAGATCATATCACCAATCTAGAGCTGAAGGGAACCTTAAGGGGTCACTATCTAGGTCAATTTCTTTCCAGATGATAAAATGGAAGCTCAGAAAGGTTAACTTGCTCAAGGTCACAAAGGTATGAAGTAGCAGAGGTGGGATTTGAATACAGATATTAGAATTCCAAGGCCAACATTTTCCCCATTATACCATTATCACCACCACTACCACCCACCCACCTACCCTGCCCCTAGCCTCAAGTATTTGTATTTTACAATTCAATAATCCTGAAATGTGATTATTGCCTGCTTGAAACCAAAGCTGCAGTTAATAATTAGCATCTCTTTAAAGAGAACTTTTATTGTGGAACAGAAGAATCCACTTTCCCATATTCCCATGTATGGAAACACTAAAGGAATTACATATTATCTAATGCTTTGCATATTTATGTTTGAAATCTTTTTTATGAAGTGTTACTTTAAAAAAAAAAAAGGACTTGTTCATCTTTAAAAGGAAATGATTGATTGCTGCCAGTCAGGCATTCCTTCATTCTTGGCTCCTCTTAGCCTCTGTAATAAGTTTTTCACGAACACCGGTCTGCTATTAAAGAATGGTATTCATCATAAGCCAAGCAGAGAGGAGGCAGAGTTTGATGGGCACAATACCATATTTCAATCCACAGTGTCCTTTTTGTTAAACTTGATCTGCTGCATCATTAACATTTGAGGAAAAAAAACACATAGAGCCTTTAGTAAATATTAATCAGAAATGAGCGAGCCCCTTCCCCTCCTCAATTACCCATTACTGAGCTCTCCAGGTGATAATGTCTTGTTAAATCTTCTATTTACTTAAAATTCATGTGGAAAAAAAATACTTTCTGCACATTTCATGTAGTGTTCTTAACAACATAAGTGGTCTTTGTCTGGAGGAAATGGTTTCATTTTTCTTTCCCCATCACTGTTCTTAGAGGCCCAAATATTCCCAATGTGATAAATAATATGGGAGGGATTCTGGCATTTGGGTGTATATCTAGCATTCTCGGCCTGAATGTTTTCCTGATGAGCTCTAACTTTATGGACATGGTTTTGTGGCTTAAGGCATGCTGAGTTAGCAGTCTGTTCCTTCAGGTCCTGGAACCAAACCTGGTGTCTCAAGGGGGAAAGATCTCAAGGGCCCATTTTTTTCTCTACTTCAGATAGCATCAGACCATGTAAATTACCATCAGCCTTTCCATACTGGACTGAAACAGGTCTAAGTCATGATCTTTCTTATTATCAGGGAAGTCATTAAAACTCCATCAGATCAATTGGGCACTGACATAACATTAAAAATGTGCTCTTGCGAGATCTATTTCCTTACTCCTGCAACTGGTGTAAGTTCAAAGGAGCTCATAATGAAATCTTGTCCCATTCATGTCAATTCCTGAAGTTAACAATGAATATTAAAATGCAGATTGCAAGAACTGGATTAATCATAGAACATCAAAATCTGAAGCACAGAAGCCATGAAATCCAACTTCTGATTCCCCGTAAAAACCAAATATGCTGTCAGAGTTGTTAAGGGACAGAGGGAAAATCCAACACACCTAAATATCAGAGATATTTGACCAAAACTTTTTAATAATCAATAATGGTCCAAGATTGTCAACATAGTTAATTTTAGCTAAGCTATTGCTTTAAGAGGTAACTCCTTCAGCCATGGACCTATTTCTTTCTTCTCTCCTTAGTCCTAAAACCATTATCCATGACAATTCCTTCTTTACAATCTTCTCCACAACAACTTCTTCATCTTTATATGTCTATGATTAACTGCTAAAATCAGAATTAACTTTCATGGCAACTACTCTGACATAAGATCTTTCCTCAGAATGATCAACAAACATTTATTGGATGAATACTCATTATATAGCAGGCTTTCTTTGTGTTAGAGCAGCGGAAGCATTCGATTGATAACTTCTTCAATATCATTACTTGTTCAAAAATTACTGATGATTTAACAGCAATATGGACACATAGGAAATATTCAATTCAACTCAAACATGTATTAAACTTCTTTAATGGTCAAGGGTGTTAGGTGACAGGGACTGGGCTAAGTGCTAGGAATAACGGGAATAAAGGGAACCCATCTGACCCAGTGTGGGCTTACTAAACAATCAGAAAAACTTCACAGAGTTACCGACAAGTTCAGAACAGGTTAATAAGTGATTTGCAATAGGCAAAAGACCTAACCTGCCTACTCTCAATGATCACCTAAAGGCATGTTAACATGGCATTCAGCAGCAACAACAAAAACAACAAATTATTAAGGTACTGCTTACCTACTACCATATTGTGTTAGGTATTGTGAGAAATATCAAAATAATACATGGTTCCTGACCTCCCTGAGCTTATAATATTAATGAGGGCAGATTGAATACACTGCTAACTATAATGCAAAATAGATAAGAAGAGAAAATCGAATAAAGCACTATTTGATGCAATCATGATTCATAAAATTCAGTGAGGGAGGAGAGAACAATCATTTGGTGAAGGATAAAATGGAGTCAGCTATTTTGCATGCTAGAGACAAAAGGATTAGCTAGGCTACTGATTACTAAAGAATAGTTGCAGCCTCAGGTTTTTAAGAGGTTTACTTCATACACACCTTGTCTGGCCTGAATATCCCTTTACTGCTTGTGGCCTCAACAGCAATAAATTTTCATTATATTTTGTTGTTTAAAGAGATTCAATTTGACATGATGAAAAGGCAAAAAATGCAGTCAATTATCAGGATGTTTCCAAATATCTTGATGATCTGGCATCATGTAGATTAATAATGATAAATAGAATAGCATTTTTTATGTTTTAAGGTGTGCATTTTTACAAATATTCTTTACAAATATCATCTCATTTGATCCTCACAATAACTTTGAGAGATAGGTGCTATTAATATTCCCATTTTACAGATGAGCAAAAAGAGGCACAGAGAGGGTAAGTTTAGTTGCCCAAGGTTTCACAGCTAAAAATATGTGTGGCAGAAATTGCACTAAGGCCTTTCTGATTTCAAGTCCAGTGAACCACATAGCTGCTAACAAGATATAAAAATAAAAATAAACAGATGATTGAAATGCACTTTCCATCTGGATGCTTTGACATAGTGTAACTGTAGTCTCACTTAGGTGAAACGACTAAGTTTATAGAATGAAACTCTAATGTATTTTGTTTGTCATCTCACTAAAGGAGGAAATAGGACTACTTACAAACAAAGCATCATTTCTTCAGGAATCTTGGGGATCAATCTATTAAATCCCATAATTTCACAGATAAAAAAGTTATCGCCAAGAAGAATTAAGTGTCTTGCTGAAGGAGAACTAAGATTCAAATCAAGGTGCTCTGACAGCCAAATCTAAAGCTTTAAACCCTAAGACTACTATAGATTTCTACTATTTATAGTAAACTTTGTGAGCTGATCCTGGACAACTTTCTTAATTTCAGTCTGACTCAGTTTCCTCAACTATAAAATGGGGATAACAATGTCACCTAACCTCCCAGGGCTTTTGTTAGATGCTTACCATAAAGCTTGACACATAAATATTTGTTTCCTGTCTTTTCTGCTATACTATATATCATGCTGCCTCTACAATGTTTAATGGAGAATTCTGAATTCAGTTTATGTAGATCATTTTGGACTCCAACCAAGAATTTGTTAGTTGAGGACCAGAAGTAACTAATTTTTTTTTTAAGGTGACTTTTCCATAAGGGTCAGAAAAGAACAATGGATTTCCAATATGATTTATTTTAAAGATAAAAGTCAAAATATAAGAGATGAATAGCATCTCCTCAATTTTTCTCATGGGTGAAAGTCTGTTCACCCATGCTGTGAAAATAATTCTAATCAGATCAAGAGCTAAAAACAGCATTTTATCAGAATACATGAACTCCCTTAAGGTAGACATTTTATTCCTTTCTTCACAAAAAAAGATGAAAGTCTTGCTTTATTGACAAAAGTGATATGACTGACCTCTTTGGAGCAATGCAAGAAATTCAATGGTAAAACTATTTGAAACTCTGTGCTGCCAAAATAAACTGATGATAAATTTTTCAGTTCAATTTTTGTATCACATTCAAAATATATTAGTAAAAAGAGATTACAAAATGATTCAATAGAAAGCAATAAAAAACAACTATCAAGAAAGTCAATAGCAACATGGTAGAGACACTTTCTGGAGAAGGTATGAATTGTAACAAGGAAGAGAATTTCAGAATAAGTGGTGGATAGACCTATGCAGATAAAATAGGAAGAAACCCCTAAATCATATTGACCTTTTTTTTTTTTTAAAGCAAAAGAACAAATGTTCTTAAAAACCTCCATATTTTCCTTGTATTCAGCAGGAGTAGTAAGAGCACTTATTGTAATTCTTGAGGAAAATCATAAGTACTTACTAAGTTTCAGGGTAATCAGGAATATACTGAAATAAGTGATATGAAAAATCAATTCTCTCCTCAATTTTCTATTGCTAATTGGAAACATTAAATCATTAATTTCAGTAACAATATCACATGATCATTAAATATTATTAATTATTTAAGGGTCAAACATACTACAAAAATTATTTAAGTCAATGGGAACTTGTTATTTCTAATGGCTTTTATGGTCACAGACAAAATATTCACTTTTTATTTCTTAGGGAATTTAAAACTCAAGAGACCAGAGATGTCCTTAAGGAAAAGCTCCACATTCTTTGTAAGATTAGAGAAAAAGAAGAGATCAAATATCCTGATGAAAATAAAATGGAGAGTAGGTGGCCACAATAAGTAAGAGGTGCCAATGGCCCCAGGGAGATTATTTGTAGTTTTTCATATTAGTTGCACTAATAGGTTTCCTAAAACTGAAGAAGATGGAAAAAGAATTATGGATTTACCAGCTTTGGGGAGGGGGGTGTGTATTTTTACCAATTAATCTATGGCACTTGTACGCTTCCCTTGTACTCTTCCCTTGTACTCTTTGTTTAAGGCAATATACAGGTTATAAAACCATACTTGATTGTCCATTTCCTTTGAAGTTTAAATAACATCATAGACATAGACAAGATCAGGCTACATTCTATGAAAGCTTATGATCATGTGGTGAGGGGAAAAGAGCATTGGATTTAATTTCTCCCAAATGAAAGTGACTTCTTCGAAAAAAAATTATTTTGGTTTTATTTTGTTCATAATTTTTATGAAGTTTTGTACATTCCATTTCCTCTAATAGCATGTAAATTTCTTGAAGTCAAGCACTGTTTCATTTTTGTTCCTGCATCCTAGGAATATAGTACAGTATTTGACACACAGTCAAATGTGCTTCTTGATTGAAGTCAAAGCATCTAGGTTCAAATCAGATTTTCCTGCTTAATAGCTAGGTGACTTTGGGCAAGTATTTCATTCAATTAAACAGTTATTAACTAGAGCACAAAGTTTTGCAAAGGTGAATGCTGAAAACTATCTTTGCTTGTATTTGGAAAGATAAAATATTATTTAAAAAACAGTTAATAAACTCCTACTACATATACTAGTTCTGGGTATACAAAAGTTTTTTTTTTTTTTGACCTGATAAAGACCTGACAGTCTTTATCTCTCTGGGACTCAGTTTCCTTACCCGTAAAATGAAGGGACTAGACTAGATGAATGTTACTGTTCTAACCAGCTCTAAGTCTATTTTCCAATAATATCAAATATCTTTTGCAGATCTATATCTGGATAACAATTGATTATAATATCTAACATTTATATAGTACTTATTATGTGTCACGCACTGTGATAAGTACTTTACAATTATCTCATTTGATCCTAACAACATTGCAAATTAGGTGCCATTATTAACCCCATTTTACAGATGAGGAAACTAAGGCAAAGACTTCAGGGTCAAATTGCTAGCAAATATTTGAGGTCACATTTGAACCCAGATCTTGCTAACTCTAAGCCTAGCACTCTATCCTTTGTACCACCTAACTTTGTCTAATCCAAGCATCCTAGAAGGTAATTTTGACAGAGGACAAAAGGTGTGAGATAGTAAGGGCTGGGGGTGGGGGAGCAAAGCAAGGAAGAGATGGGGAGAAAGTGAAAGCTTAGTTACCATTCATGAGAATGAAAATACAAATAAAACACATCAATCTGTCATAAAAGCTGAAAGCAAACAAATCCCTATATTCTCTTCTGCATAGTTTTCTGACTACAGGCTTCCTGATAAAATAAGGTTTTGCCAAAAAAGCATTATTTGGTGATGAAATTCCATAATAACAGAGAGAATCCATTATTGAAAAGTTTAAATGGTATGTGCCTTTTTAGATTTTAAGATGGTACATGCCCTTGAATGCTGATGTAAGAAAGGAAGTCATAGTCAATAGGACCATAAGATTTTTGCAAACTCTCATGGGCATCAACAGGGAAACAGGTAGGCCATGAACAATACTAGTGACCTTGAAAACAGAAGTAGTAGCAGTACTCTTGAAATAGATGGTCATCATGGTTGTGATTGGGGGAGTGTATGGGGTCAAGACCTTCAGGATTTGCTTCCATGACTGACTTACCTTATGAGGGATGAAGCCAGAAAACTATGTTGCTTGTGACTTAATTGTCTCACCTGAAAAATGGTAACATTGACCTTTCTCCTCAAAAATGACAAAAACAAAGTAATGGCTGGAGCCAGCTTTCACAGAATAAAACAATTGTGATTGCCATGTATCCTCCCACTCTCTGCTCCTAATATGTTCCGTGTATCTCTCCTGTTTCACAGTGTAAGAGTTGAAGAACTCTTCATTTGTTTCACAGGTAAGATAGAAGGACCAACAATTTACTCCTGGGATTAGAGTTGTTTGCAGGGACTGAGAGAGATGGCATTGGACATGGACTGTGCACATTGCTATTGTCTGATTTGTGGTTAAAACATGCTAAGCTTTAACAGTAAGTAAGTATGCTGGGGGAGGGATTTGCAGCTGTCCAAGGACACAGTAAACTATAGCCCTGGCCACTACACTGCATTCCATTTATATCCACACATTTTCTTATGCTATAGAATAAAGCAAGTAAATCAAGGGGCTCTTGGGACAGATTAGGAATAGGCTCACGATAAATTCCATTAAATTCACTTGTCACTACCCTGACTAGAACCTTCACTTCCTTTTGGAGGCTTGAGTGCATTATTAAACTCTGGGAGGATGGGGAATGTTTTTAAGACGAATTCTCCTAAGATTTCCTTTTGAATTCCTAGCTGAATGGAAAACTGAAGACAATTCAGCTAAGTAGAGATATACTGAATCTAAAGGGGAATAAAAGGACACTGTTCTCTACCCTTGTCAAACCTCTACTGCTTAAGTTGCTCCAAGTCACAAGCTACAGCTGATCTGGGTCTTTTTTCACTGATTAATGTCACTTAATTTAGGCTTACTAGTGTGTGGAAGATAGGGAAAGGTTCTGAGAGTCTGTCCTCAGACTGAGGCAACCAGACAGGCTTACCAATAGCCAGTCTTGATACCCAAACCAACCTTTACCTTTCCCATCCATTACTCATGCCCATGGGTAATGCTGTATGCACACACATGTTCTCTATTCAGATCGCAAGGGAACTAACAGCTGCACTATGTATTTTGTAAGTCCAAATAAGAAGGCAGGCTAGCCATCCCTCTAACTTGCTTAAAAGAATGTCTCAACTTCATACTTCAAACTGCACTGTGGCAGTCTATGACCCAGACCCGAATTTTTCCTATCTTTATAGACTTATTTTCATATTATAGTAATTCTTTTTTATGTTTTAACTAATTTGGTCAACTTGTTATTTCTTAAACTTGATATTCAATCTCCCACTTCAATGCCTTTGCATACATAGGTTATTCCTTGCAAATAGAATGTGTTTTCTATTCATTTAGGCTTCTTAGAAACCTTTGTACCCTTTAAGACTTAGCTCAAGAGTTACCTCCTACTGAAAGCCTTCCCTGATCCCCCTAGGTCTGAAGTTCTAAAGTTTTATTGTGGGCATTATAGACCCATATCATTGTGTATAACCCCTTTGACATTCTGATGAAATCTACAGCTCTTTTCTCAAAATAATATTTTTTAAATAATTGAAGGAAATGCTCAATTTCAATTTGAAGTTAGTGAAAATAAAATGTACCCCCCCATCTAAGTTTAAAAACTCTTCAAATCTATGGTTCAAAGATCTGAGATGAATAACTTCTTAGTTCCTAGTGCTTCCTTCCTAACAGGATCTTGTATTCCTCTTCTATGTATCATGTTATATATGTTATGTTGTATTAGCCAGAAAAATGAGTTCCTTAAGGCTAAGAACTGTATTACAATGCTTAGCACACAACAGGCACTTAATAAATGCTTTTAAAAATAATAAGAATAGCTAGTTTATATATATTAATATTTACAAAACTCTTTATATGTTATTCCTTTTGATCCTCATAATAATCAGTACTATTATTATCTGGGAGACAGGTACTATTATCTTCATTTTACAGATGAAGAAATTGAGACATAAACAGGGAAGTAACAATAATAGTAATTAATAATAATAATAACTAACATTTACACAGTGTCTCCTATAAATTATGATTAACTTATTTAATCTTCATGATAACCCCAGAAGGTAGGTTCTATTATTATATTCCTTTTATAGATAAGAAAACTGAGACAAATAGGGTTAAGTGATTTGAGTCACACAGCTAGTAAGTATCTGAGTCAGGATTTGAACTAAGTCTTTCTGACTCTAAGTCCAGTATTCTATGAACTTCACCACCTTCTGAATTGAACTAAACTCTCTTTCAGCTTATTATCTTGCCTTGACTAACTCCTATTTATGGTTCTGATGATCCCTCTAGCCTTTGGGATTTTGTTATACCTTTTATATGCTATTCATTTTGGCCATTCCATTCCATGCAAGCCATAGCACGTTAAGACTAATTAGCAATCTGGAAATTAGAAATCTGAGCCCTTCTCTATCAGCACTGGGCCCACTGCTATACCAAGTATGGAAGAAGTAGGACAAGACATTGTCTCCCAATACAAAAAAGAAAATGAGATTTCTATGACATCCAGGATGCAGCAGACTGAGAATTGACCTCAATGTCAGGAAGAGCCATATTCACTCCCCAGATCTGTCAAGTCATCGAACCCCTCAATTAAACAAAGGGAACTCAGCCAGAGAAGTTCTACAAGTTAGAGGCCACATCCTGATCTCCATGAACAGAGGTAAAATCTAGACAGAAAAATCATAGGTCTGGTCACATATATTCACAAATCCCTCCACAGCAGAGGCAAAATCACAAATGTGTTCATTTGCACAGACATTTATATGTCAAACTAAAAAGCTTAACACCACCATGGTCATAGCTATATTTTTCATTGTCTAATAAACACTTTTATTACAATGCACAGTTAGAGGCTAGATCAACTATTACATTTCCCATCTGGTATCCAGATATGAGAGCATATTTCAAACTACTCTCCAAATCTATTTCATAGATCAGGGCCTTGACCTTGATGGAAACTGGACACAGAGTGAGTGTGACCTTATACTCCCTGAAGACCCAGGCAGAGACAAAAGGCAGAGCCAAGCATGAATTCTCTGCTAGATTTTTTTTTTTTGGATCAGTGGGTATATTTCAAATAAAAATCTTCTGGGTTCTTCCTTTTGACTAGGATCTCACAGACCTAACTAAAGCAGGTGTTATAACTCATTCTTATTTTATAAGAGAACTCAAAGCCGGAGCAGCTTAGGAAAATGAGGCACCTTTATCAAGAGCCTATAGACACCATATAGCTTTATAAGAGGAGTTGGAAACATGCAAAAATGTTAAGAGTGCTTCCAAATGTATGGCTCTGACTCCCCACCAGAGCTGTCATCAAGACAATCAAGCGGGTTTCAGGATGTGGCGCAGTCACATTCCCACTGGCAAACATTCCTTCTTACCGCAGGGTACTTAGCTTCTGACCCTTATCTAATCTATGCTATTAGCCTCTCATCCTCAGAAGGCTAAATCTCTCACTAGAATGAATGGAGGTATGACAAAACTGAACTTTACCCTTGCTTGACTGATACCAATTTTACACCTAAAATCTTTACCAAAAAAAAAAAAAAAAAAAAAAAAAAGAGACTAGTCAATGGCCCAAAGGCTGAATTTCCAATCACTTTTAATAGTGCAGAAGTCAAGCCTGCGAAGGGGGGTAGTTTCCACTTTTTCTTTAGATCCCCAGTGCCTACCACAGTGAACATCACACAGTTGATGCTTAAGAGATTACTCAATAACTGATTGATGTTTGGGTATGTTATAGTGATTGTTTGGAAGTGATTTTTCTTGGCTTTCGCATCCTATTTTTTATTTCCCATGCTTCCTGTGGTCAACTTAAAAAATTTAATTTAGTTTTTCAATTAATAAAGTTTTTCTTTTTCTCCCACTTCCCATTCCCACTAAAAAAAAAAAATCATTGTAACAAATATTCAGTCAAGAAAAACAAATTCTCACATTAATCATGCACTAAAATATATTGCCTCCTTTTTAATTTTCTGGAATCATAGTTGGTCATTGCATTGATCAGATTTTTTTTTCTTCTTTTATTTCTTTAATATTTTCCCCCAATTATAATAAAATAAAAAATTTACATTTGTTTTTAAAATTTTGAGTTCTAGATTTTCTCCCTAATCCCCATCCACAATTAATAAACCACTTGTGAAGTTATGCAAAACATTTCCATAAAAGTCAAGTTTTGAAAAAAATATATTAGAGCTCCCACCCTAATGAAAATAAAAACTCTCAAGGAAAATTAAGTTTAAAAAAGAGAGGGAGATAGAGGAGAAAATAGAGAATGCTTCATTCAGTATTCAGATACAACCAGTTCTTCTCTGTATATGGACAGGATTTTTCATCATAAGTCCTTCAGAGTAGTTGTGGATGATTGCAGTACTGAGAATAGCAGTCATTCACAGCTGGTCATCCCAGAGCATTGCTATTACTTTATATACAGTACATTTCATTTTGCTTGAGTTCATGGAGGACTTTCCAGGATTGTTTTTTTTTTTCCTGAAAGTATCCTGGTCACCATTTCCCATAGAACAATAATATTTCAACATAAACACATACCACAGTTTATTGAGCCATTCCCCAATTAATGAGTTTCCCCTCCATGTCCATTTTTTTTTGCCCTGAGAAGAGAGTTGCTATGAGTATTTTTTGTACATATAAGTTATTTTCCTTTTTTTTTTTTTCTGAATCTCTTTTGGCATGAATGCCAAGCAGTGGTGTTATTAGGTCAAAGGATATGCATGAATTTATAGTACTTTGGGCATAGATTATATCTTTTGATCATTTATCAATTGGGGCATGGCTCTTATTTTTTTTTTTTTATAAATTTGATTCATTTCCCTCTAAGTTTAAGAAAGGATGTCTTATCAGAGAAACTTGTTTCTAAATTCTTTTTATAATTACTATTGCTAATTGTATTTCCCCCCGTTTATTTTCTTTCCTTTCATCTTGTCCCTCCTCAAAAGTGTTTTGGTATTTGCTACTCCCTCCCCCAATATGCCTTCTCTTTTATCACCCTTCTCATTCCTCTTCTATTTTCCTCTAGGGTAAGATAGATTTCTATTCCCCTCTTGAGTAAATATGTTATTTCCTCTTTTGAGTCAATTCTGATGAGAGTCAGATTCACACTCTCTCTCCCCCTCTTCTCCCCTCTTCCCCTCTGCTATAGAAGCTGTTTCTTGCCTCTTATTTATGTCAAATAATTTGCACCATTCTACTTCTCCCTTTCCCTTTCCCCCAATACATTCCTCTCTCATCCCTTAATTTCATCATTTAAAAAAAGGTAATATCCCTTCATATTTAACTCATACCTGTGCCTTCAGTCTAACTGCCATAATAATGAAAAAGTTCTGAATTACAAGTATCATCCTCCCATTTAGGAATGAAAACAGATAAACCTTATTAAGTCCCTTATGATATCACTTTCCTGATTATCTCCTTATGTTTCTCCAGAGTGCTGTATGTGAAAATCAGATTTTCCATTCAGCTCTGGTCTTTTCATCACAAATGTTTGAAAATCCTCTATTTCACTGAATGATCTTTCCTCTGAAGAATTATACTCAGTTTTTCTGGGTAGATGATTCTTTGTTGTAATTCTAGCTCCATTGCTCTCTGGAATATCATATTCCAAGACCTCCATTCCTTTAATGTAGAAGCTGTTAAATTTTGTGTTAACCTGTTGTGGCTCCATTATACTTAAATTGTTTCTTTCTGGATGCTTGCAATATTTTCTTCTTGACCTGGGAGTTCCAGAATTTGACTATGATATTTCTGCAAGTTTTCATTTGGAGATCTCTTTCAGGAAGTGATCAGTGAATTCTTTCAATTTTTATTTTACTCCCTGGTTCTAGAACACCAAGACAATTTTCCTTGATAATTTCTTGAAGATGATGCTCAGGCTTTTTTTTTTTTTTTAATTTTTTATCATGACTTTCAGGTACACCAATAATTTTTAAATTGTCACTACTAAATCTATTTTCTATGTCAGTTGTTTTTCCAATGAGATATTTTGCTTTTCCACCCCATTTTTTCATTTTTTTTTTTTTTGCTTTTTTATATCTTGATTTCTCATAAAGTCATTGGTTTCCATTTGTTCAATTCTATTTTTTAAGGTATTATTTTTCTCAGTGAGCTTTTGTATCTTCTTTCCCAACTGACCAATTTGGCTTTTTAAGGATTTTTCTCCTCATTCATTTTTTTGCATCACTTTCAAATTTTTAAAATGTTTTTTCTATCTCTCTTAATTTTCAAAATACCTTTTGAGCTTTTGAGCTGCATGGCCTGAAACTGATTCTTATTTTTCTTGGAGGCTTTGAATGTAGGACCTTTGACTTTGTTATCCTCTTCTGAGTATATGTTTTGGTATTCCTTGTCACCATAATAACTTTCAGTGGTCAGAAATTTTTTTTTTGTTTTCTTCTCATTTTCCTAGTCTGTTACTCAGCTTTTAACTCTTTGTTAAAGTAAGGCTCTATTTCCAGAGTGGAAGGTGCACTGTCCCAAGTTTCAGGGGTTTTGTTCAACTGTTTTTAGAAATCCTTCAAAGGAATTTGACTATATCAATAACAAAACCAACAGACATCATATGATAATCTTTAAAAGTTGTTTATTTTTATAATATTGTTATATAAATTGATCTCCTGGTTCTGTTGATTTTTCTCTATTTCAATTCATATAAGCTTTCTCCTGTTTCTCTGAAATAATTTCTTTCATAATTTCTTACTCTATGCATTCCTATATATAATTTGTCCAACCATTCCCCAAATGATGGCCATCTCCTCTTTCCAGGTCTTTATCATTATAGAAAGCTGATACACACACATATTTATTTATGTATGTCTCCATTTGTTTCTCTCTCTCTCCATACATAGATCCTTTTCATCTTTCTTTGATCTATTTGGGCCATAGTTCTAGTACTTGTATTGCTGGGTTAAACAGGGCGCAAAGCTCGATAATTTGCTTTATAGAATATCCACATCAATCTACAGCTCTGTCAATAGTCTATTAATGTACATGTTTCCCCATAGCGCAGAATTCATCATTTTCCTTTTCTGTAATTTTTGACAACCACAATGGATATAAGGCAGCTAGTATATTTTTCATTATATTTAATGTTTTACAATGTAGCATATAGTTTTTCTCTTGAACATTCTTAATTTTTTTTGTTTTAAACATTTACTTTTATAAAAATTTGATTTCCATTTCCCCCTTTCTCTTCCTATGCTCTTTCTCTCTTCCCAGAATAGCAAGCAATCTGATGTAGGTCATCTTGAACATATTTCTATAATAGTCAAGTATAGTTTTTGTAATTAGTATGTAATTGTAACGTTATATTTTAATTTAATCAACACATATATTAAATGTTTGCTTTATTTAAGGTACTGTGCTAGATGCTAGAAATAAAAAGACAAAAGTGAAACAATTCCTGCCTTCAAGAAACTTATATTCTCCTGGGGGAAAAAACTTATACACAGGTAAGTAAATACAAGGAAATTTGAGAAAGAATAGAAAAGTGTTCTCCCTTGGAATAACCACTTTGTCGGTGGGCTTGAGTGGGTCACTTAGGTAAACTCCCTGCATGGGTGACACTCTCCCCATCTTTAACCCATCTATCTCTAAGAGTGAAGGAATGAAAATGTGGAAAATTTGCCAAATTGTGGTTCTAACAACTATTCTGTATTATTCTTCAGTCAGCTTGTCCTTCTAAAAAATCGCAAACAGAGCCTAAGGGCCCCAAATTAATATCTAGGGACTCAATCCTTACGTGCAAGAATAACTTTCCCAGTTTGTATTAGGTTCCATGAAGACTCATCATGCAGATCATTCCAAACAAAGGATGAAGAGGACTGTTCTGCCTTCTTTAGGAGAGATTAGAGAACCCAGTGCATAAACCTAGAGGAACATCCTGAAGGCAAAAAATGGATGACAAGAGTATATCTTACAGAACAGCCACTGGGTATATGCGTCACAGGAAAGAGCTGGCAGCCTGGATTTCAGAAAAGCAAAGTTACAAACAAAGAATTGTAGGTTTCATCTATCTTGTCAGGACTATAGGTATTCTGGGAAAGCTACAGAAATTTTGACACCTGTTATAATGACATTTATGATGCAGATGTTCATGTTAGACTTCTAGCTTGCTTGCACGCAGGGGTAGTAAGAGAATGGCAGAGATTTATAGCCCATACCAAAGAAATGCAAAGGAATCTGCTAGAGAGAGAAACTGGAATACATCGTGGTCATCTTCACTTGCCTAAAAGAAATAAAAAAGGAAAAAATAAAAGCTTCCACTACTGCCAGCCTGGGGTTCTGATGCTACACTGGTGAAATACCTAGCTGAAATGAGCAAGCCCAGAGCAAGTCGGCGTCTCCTAATTTCTATGTCCTTCATCATTGGTGACAACAAGTTCTGCTTGGCCAGCCCCCTGCCCCAATTGAATAAAATGTGAATGGGATACTTAAGCAATGGCATCAAATTAATTTTTCCCAGTTATTTTTTTTTATCCTACATTTGCCTTCACTACATTTCTCTAACCTCTTTCACACCAGCTATAAAAACAACACTTTATTCTAAGGATTAGAAAAAAGAAAAAGAAAGAAAATCATCACTGTGAGATAGACATTGCCAAGAAGTGTTACAGGAGAAAGGAATAAATAATACAGCAGGTGAGTAGCTCATAAAGCACAACATTGATGCCATACATACTAGGGAATATTATTTACCTCTTCCCATGGCCAATACTTACCCCCTAGGAATATCTTGTTTGTTAGGTTGTCTTAGGGGAAAACAGACTAGCAACTCTCCACAGTCTCTTAGTCAAACATCTCTGGGCCAAATACAAATATCTAAGAATCAAATTTGTTGATAAAGTGTAACCAGTGGCAAAGGACTGCTATTGACTTTTCTTCTGGCTAGACCATCCTCTTTTATCTAGGCCTCAGTCTGCTAATCTACATAATGGGTGTGCTATGGAGAAGGATAATTGGGCTTGGCTCCCAAAGCTACTACCCTGTCTACCTAGAATTCTAATTGACGTCAATAAGAGCTCCCTTGGTGAACCAATGAAAGCACAATTTTAACATTCTCTCAATTAACACTAAGAGTTAAATCACAACAGAGTTCTCTATTCAAACTCTGAAGAGGATTGCATTTGGAAATGAACAAAGCTTTCTTCACGTTAGGTATTTGTCTTTTTATTTTGCTATTGCTTTTTAAAAAAATCATAATTCAAGCAGACCAAAGATCCTTACTTTTATTCAATGCACTTCTTCTTCTATTTTTTTTTTAATTATTAAGGAAACCCTTAACATATGGCCATAAATGTCAACGGTAAATGGGGAATTATTGAAAACATTCTATAGTTCATTCGGAAAAAAAAAAAAAAAAGTTAGACCTGTTTGGATTTGAGATTCAGCTTTGGTACTTATCAGCTGCATGACTCTGGCTGAGTTGTTTTCCTTATCTAAACATCAGTATCCTTATGGATAAAATGAAAATAACATTTGCACTACCTGTATCACAAGGTTTTTATGAGAAAAATACTTTGTAAACTTTATATATATCATGTATAACATAAAGCTTTAGATGATAATTGAAAAGATGGCTTGTTTATCATGACATGATTTTATGAGAGCTATAATAACACATTTCTAAAGATCTTTATGAATAATAATAATCACCACAGATGGAAAAATTTGGATTTACAGATCAAGGCAATTCCATCAATAAACATACTTGGATTTAATAAAGCATTAGACAAAGTCTTTCAAGATATCTTTGGGACAAGATAGAGAAATGGGAGTTAGATGAGAGTATAGTTAGCACATTCAAAAGTGAATGACCAGATATATATAGTAGATATTAATGGATTGCAATCAATCTAGAAGGAGATCAATCTGGAGCCATTGGAGTGCCTCATATATGAAGTGGTACCTGAACAGAACTTTTAAAGAATATAAGACTTAGGAAAAGTAGATGTGAAGAGGGTAGGCACTCTGAGGCAAATAGATTTGTCCTTGGACTTATTCTAGTCAACATTTTAGTCATTAGTTTCTATGGTAGCAAAAATAGATAGGCTTTAGATATGCAGAAAATACCAATTGGAAAGAATATTTGAGAAAGTCAAGATCTGAAAAGATCTCAACAGGTTAAAATTATATGTCAAATCAATATGATAAAAATGATAGGGATACATGTAAATGATTATACTTAGGTATTTAATAAATGCTCAGTTAATTGGATTTTAAAAACCATTTGCACAAATAAAAGTTAGGAGGGAAAAGGACCAGATAGCAGCTCCTTTGAAAATTACCTCTACGTTTTATTGGATTTCAAGCTCAAGTGTTACATCCAAAAAAATGCTAATCAATGGCAGGTTACATTAATGGAAGTGGAAGGTAAAGCAAGAGTGGTTATAGACCCACTGTACTCTGCCCCAGGTAACCCATATCTAGGGTTTTTAGCTGCTTTTAGCTTGGGCAACCATATTTTAGGAAGAACCTTGAAAACCTGGGGTGCATCCAAAAGAAGACAACCAGGATAGCAAAAAGACTGCAGAGGATTCCACGCAGGGGATGTTTAGTCTGGAGAAGAGAAGACTTTCAGTGGAAGATAATAGCTATTATCAAGTATTTGAAGGGCTGTCATATGTAAGAGTAATTAAACTTACTCTGATTGGCCCCAGAGGGCAGAACTGGGAGCAATGGGCTGAAGTTGTAGAGAGACATATTTCAGCTCCATTTACAGAACAAAACTCACTAATGATGAAGCATATCCAGAAAGCGAACAGGCTGCCTTAGGAGATTGTAATTCACCAAAACCGAATGTCTTCCAGTGGCATCTGGAAGACCAATTGTTAAGACTGTCTAGGAGGGGATTGCTGTTTGGGTACAGTTTGAATAGATGACCTCTGAGGTCCCTTCTAATGCTGTGATTCTGAAAAAAATCACAACTGTAGAATATTGCTGCTTTCCAACTTTTTTCTTTTCTTTTCTTTTCTTTTTTTTTTTTTGGTGGAGAAAATTCCAACCTTCTTATCTTGAAGCAATTATGTTTCCATTGGAAAATTTGTTAGGAAACACTAAAAATAATGGCTATTGGTTTGTTCACTTGGCTTAATCTACTTTGCTTATAAATTATTCTTATTTCTGAATTTCTCCTCTATGATTTAAGTATAATAATATAAAGTCCATTTCCTCTCCTAATCCTCCTTCCACCTCTTTTACAAAAAGCATAGTTGTTTGAAGAAAGCAAAATGGAAGGACTTGGATTCAAATCTTGACTCTTTTACACCTATGTGATTGTAGACCAGTTGCTAATTCTAGACAGATTGCTAATTTTCTCTGGATTTCTGTTACCTCAACTCTGAAATAAGGGAGTTGGACTGGATGATTTCTGAAGTCCCTTCCAGCTGTACGTCAAAATCCTAGCTTCTAAATATTGCATCCAGATGTTCAGTGGTTTATAGATAAAATATCTGATGTTATTCTGAATTTTTCTATTTTTTGGATGGTTAGTATCATTTAATGATAACACTAATAATGTATTACTTTAAATGCCAAAGTACAATCACCTCTTTATTACATAGATGTATAAATTGATGATTTTTCTGGCTTTCTAAGTAAACCAAACTAGGATTCTGATATTCAAAGAAGGTGAAAAAAGCTTAGGATGCCTCATTTCAGGAACTCTTTATTAAAAATACTCCTCTCATACATTTCACAAAGTACAAAAAAGATACTAGATTTTATAATTTAGTGATGGTCTTGCCCAATCCTGGCACATGCTGGAGTTTTATGTCTAAACTCCTTTATGAAGACAAACTTTCCCAGTCCTGGAAAAATCCAGACCTGCCACTCACCATTTAAGCATAAAAATCAACTTTCATTTTCAGTTTAGCCCCCTCTGCTTCTCTGCAAGTTGGGATAACTTTCTTTTAAAAGCCCACAGTTCATGCTTGTCATTGTCACATAAAGAGAGAAAAGTTCCAATTTTTCTGAGCGTGGGATTCACTCGGGCCTAGACTTGAGTACTTCAGTCCCCATGGATATGCCACATATGTTTTATGAACTAACATTTATTTTAGACATTCTGGCCCATTGGACATGATCCTGTAAGCCTGAACTCTCTGCTGACATGCTGTTGAACATAATGGGGAGGATTTAAAAAGGTATCACCCAGGAGTAGAGTAGGGCTGTAGTGTGCCAGGGGCTAGAAACTCGAGGATGAGATCAGCCACATAAAGCTGCTCATTGTTCTCACTGCCAGACAAGGAGTTGTTCCCATTATGTGCAGTCTCAGCTCACCCCTCCCATGCCAGGAGAGGAAAAAAAAAACCTGAAACAATCTAATTGCTATCCTTGGAACCTAGTGCTCCCTATAAACTTGGAAGCGGGTTCACAGCAATTCACAAACAGAGATTGAGACTTTGATCTAGGTGAATGGTAATGGGGGAGTCTTGAAGTTGCTGTGTGGTATTCTGGATGAAATCCACAGGCCTCGGAAATTCCAAAATGCTTTCCCTTCTACAGATCCCTCAATTAATTACTGAGCCTAAATTCTTACTAAGCATAAATCAAACATTATAAAAATGCCATATATCAATTTAAGATATAATCCAAGCTTGGGCTAGGAGTAGGGGAAAGAAGGTCTTAAAAGTTCCTTTAAGTGAATAAACCTCCATTGAGAGAAGATTTTTGTTTTGTTTTGTTTAATTTAGGGCATTGAAGTCTGTTTATTAGTGTAAAAAGTTAAGTATAACTTGACTTCATGAAATTGACTAATCCACATTGAGATAAAGACCTTTGTAGGTAAAATCCATTGAGTTTTAGCTCCCCTAGAAACTCAGAATATTAGCCGAAAGATTTAATAGATTGTCTATTTACAGATAAGGAAACTGAGACTTAGAGAGTCACACAGCCAATACTAAATAAACATTTGTCAAGAGCCTTCTCTGCTCCAGGCACTGCTAAGAAAGATCACATAACTGCTCAATCGAGTTTTATGCTTCTAAGTCCAGTATTCATTCCAAGAACTTAAACTTCTTCATATATAAGCAAAGCCAGAAATCATTGAAATGGGCTGCTATTAAAAGACAGAATAAAACATCTTTGACAAGAAGATGTCAAAGAGATTTCCTCATTCTGTGACAGACAAGATTTGGTCCAACCAGAACAGACAGAGTTAAATAATCAATTCCATAACAACTTGTTACTCTCATTAAAACCTCTGACAATCATCAGATCAATGGACCTATTAAATTTCTATAAATAGCTAAGACAATCCATGAAAACATGTCTGAAAAGGGAAATCATTTTCAAGGTTTGCTCTTTGCTCTTTATTGAATAGTATGGCCTCTGTTCTTAAAAGAACCTGCACTGAGAACTCGAGAAAAGATGGTTTAAAAGGTAACTAGGATAGCTTTTGTTTTCATAAATGTGGAAACAATCCAAGGGCAAAATTTGAAACTTATCTTGAATGAGGATATCAGCTCTATAACCAACAAACTGAAAAAAGAGATAGCCATTAGGGTATCTTCTTGAAATTATAAGAGTAGCTATGTGAACTAACAGGGATCACTGTTATCTGTACATTGAAAATCTCTGGATGCAAATATCTATACATTCACTATCTGGCCAACAAAATGGGCCATTAACTCTAAGAGTAGCCAGTTATTTGCACAGAATAAAATCAAGTCATAGATTATGGAAATATGTGACATAGTAGAAACAACAGTGAACTAACTTGGCTTAATTTCTGACTTTGCCACTTAACTAGTATTTTACAGAAGGTCACTTCACATTTCTAAACCTCAATTTCCTCATCTTTAAAATGAGTTGACTAAATGAGATGATCTTTAAATTCTATTTCAGTTTGGAATGTAATAGGATGTAGGCAAAACTTTATATAGATTTAGTTCTCTGCTCTGTTCCCTTGGGACAAAAAAAACACCTAATATGGTTTTATCTCTTCTAGAGGTGGAAATCCTATTGAAGAGAAAGTGAAAAAAAAAAAAAAAAAGAAAAGAAAAGAAATGATGAAGGGGCAGGTAGATAGTGCAGTGGATAGAACACCAGAACTGAAATCAGGAGGACCTGAGTTCAAATCTGACCCCAGACACTTAACATTTCCTAGTTGTGTGACTCTGGGCAAGTCACTTAATCCCAATTGCCTTAGCCAAAAAAAAAAAAAAAAAAAAAAAAAAAAAAGGACTGGATGAGGTGCTGATAGCACATATGGAGCAGCTGGCTATTTGCTCCATTCTTATAATAAATTCCTGAAAAAGGAAAAAAAGATATCTCATTCATCCAGCTAGTATTTTTTTTTTTTTGTCACCCTTGCACCACTCTATCACCACTATGCCTTTAGGTATTATAAGAAAGTTGAAGATGCAAAGCTTGCCCTTAAAAATCTAGTTCACTTGAAAAAAAAAAAACACTAGAACAATTAAAAACAGTATTGTAGGAGTTCAGAACAAACCAGACTAAACTTATTATAGGATAGAAACATAGTTATACCGTGTCTGAGTTTGTACCTTCATGTCTTTTATGTCCTATAATACAAAGTGCAAATGATAGGTCTGTGTAATTCAAGGATGTCACATTTCATTAGAGTGGGTAGCCCTCTAAATAGTGGAGACTGCATTCATCTTTCCTCATATTACTACACAAACTTTATCATTGGCTATATTAAATAAATAAATAGATAAATGAATGATTGAATAAATGAATGTTAGCCAACTTTCTCATGCTGTTATGCTGAACATCTCCAAATTTTTCTTGCCATTGAGAAATCTATCTTTGAACCCTTTGTGGTTTAGTGGGGTCTTCCACAGCTTACTGGTCAGGTCAGGTTCTATAAATGTAGTTTTGTCTAAAGGTGGAATGGAAGCCAATCATATAAGACAGTAAAGAATACTTAGCAACATTATCTATTTCTCTTCTTCTTAATTTCAAATGCAAGATTACCCCATTGGAGAGAGGAGGAAGAGATGTCAGAAAAGTCAGTGTGAGTAGTTTGGAGATGAGGAATTGAGTAGGAATAAAGACATGTGTGCAGTCTCCTCACTGGAATGGGCTAATTGGGCAGAGAGGAGAGTGGATGTTGGAAATCAAAGCTGGGGAACAGGAATCCTAAGCAAAGCCATGATTCAGGTTGAGACCATAAGATATAGTAATAATAACTGGCAACTCTTTAAAGACTCTAAACTACAGAGAATATGCTAATAATAGACATTGGCAGAAGGATTTTTTTCAATAGAATCCCAGCAAAATCAGGATATGGTCGGTTCCATAAAAACAACAAAGTGATAGTAATACAGTACACTTTAATGTTTAAAGAGCACTTTAAATATATTCTAATTTTGGTTTTGCAACAACCCTATGAGGTATTTCTACATATAGTATCTCTGTTTTACAAATTTGGAAATGACAGAAACCGTAAATTATTTTCCCATAATTACATAGCTTATAAGTGTGAGAGGCATTGTATGAACTGAGGTCTTCAGCAGTAAAAATACAGTAATCTATCTTGCTAGGCTACACTACCCAGCATCCAGAACAGCTTCTAAAAGGTTAATTTTGCAAGTGTAGGGTTTGTACTTTCTGCCATATAGGATGTAGATATTTATTTAGATTTTTTTGGACTATGTGAAAGAGGAGATTCTTTGCCTCAATTGCTATTTAGCCTTAATCACTGAATGGGTGCAGCTTCAGTCAAACAGACCTGCTGAAGATCTTAGTTAAAAGTCCAAGGTCTCCCATTGCATCCAGGGCCTGATCTCTATCTGCCCCTGGACCAGATGGCTCTGGAGGGGAAAGTGAGACAGGGG
Source organism: Antechinus flavipes (assembly GCF_016432865.1). NCBI lineage: Eukaryota > Metazoa > Chordata > Mammalia > Dasyuromorphia > Dasyuridae > Antechinus > Antechinus flavipes. The sequence goes on along the minus strand of NC_067399.1, from coordinate 239,524,855 downwards.
ACTTTGTACAGCTTATCCTTACTTGCATGTCCTAGCCTCCCCTCCTGATGTCTTGGTCCCCTTCGAGAATGAAGGGCAAACAAAAAACAACATCTGTGAGATGTTCTGCCATTGCCTTTTGTGACCCATCTATGTGGGGCTTAATTCTGATATAGCAAAATCTTCATTTCTCTCAGACCCACAAAGTAGCACTACATACCCTTGGTGGGACCAAGACACTCCCGAGGCCAGGTTAGCTGAATCTCCAGAGCCTTTGTCCCTTGAATTGTCTCTCTGGAGACATGCATGAATTGAGGTCACATAGGAAAAAGGGGTTTGAATGGCCCACCTGATAATTCTAGTCCATGTTAGACACCTAAAAGCTCTGATACAATTTAATACAACACATCCTGTTTCTAAATCCCTATTGCAAAGAATTTGAAGATTAGCAAAACTCTCCATTACAAATGAACAAGATTTGGCTTAGACAATGTCTTAGGAATTACTGCCTTAAATACCCAGTGGCATCACCTAATGGACTTGGTGAATCATAGATGAAAAACATAGAGTTTCTGCCCCTTGTAAAAAACAATTCTCCCCAAATAGAATCTTTCACATTCAGATAGCTTATCCTTTCCAGCTTGCTTCTGCAAATCTTTGGCTTTTCAAAAAGGTCTGTGGGTGAAATGATTTGGGCAATGTCCATAAAAAGCTAAAAGACACTTAAAAGAAACAGGCCTCTAGAAAAATGTTTTTGAAAAAAAAAATTATGTGCTTGGGTTTAAAATGTGAAATTAACATGAAATGAAGATCTCTTAAAAACCTCTAAAATGTAGATGACTGTCTTAGTATCTTAGAGTAGTAGGTACTTGATGCAATCAGCATGTTCTATACAGGTAATTACTTTTACTACTAATGGTGCCTCCCACTCAGTGGAAAGATAAGAGGTTCCAACTCTACTTAATCACAATGCTTCATTATTGCGCCACCACCTACTGGGTAAAACAATTCACTCACTCTATTCAGTGGCTCTCACAAATGAAAAAAATTTATTAAGGTGTGAGGGAAATGGGGGGCATATTTAGACTGCACTGAAAGGATTACCTAGGCAATTTTTACAACATGTCCCATTTTCAGACTTGTGCAGGCCTTCTTAAAACAAGGTCTTCTAGGGGAACAACTCTTTTTATAATTCCAAAAGGAGCTGGTGACTAATAGCATCCTTAGGGTGCTCTGAGGACAGTCAGTGTGAACTTGTCATGGCTGACATGATTAGGCTGACACAAAAGCATCCAAGTACCCAAAAATATTGGGATTGGGAATTTTTCCCTTCTCTCTCAACTTCCCCATCTCCATTTCTCTTTCTCTGAACAGTGGGGGAATCTTTCACATTAAGTAAATCTTCAATGCAGCCCAGGGAAGTAAAAATCTTTAAATTAATATTTTTAAACATTCCTACTATTAATAGTACCCAATTATATAAGGCTGGTTAAAAAGAAAAGATACAGATCAATTTTATTCTTCATTTAACAATATTGTAAATAACTTGCTTCATGAAAATGATGTGGCTCTTTGTTATTAGTCTTTTATAATTAGGAATAATATTGGCTATGGTTTTCATTTTCCTCTTTGCTTATTTCATTCAGTATTTGGAGAACTGTTTCAGTCCATCACAGTGTTACTAAGAAAAAAAATGAGTTTTATTTTTAAATTCGCCATGCTTTATAAAGGATTTTGCAATTTTGATATAATCAGAGATTTTGCATATATATGTATATATACATATATTACCATAAATATTATAATGCACTATTAATGAGTACATTACTAATACATATACACATATATACATATAAATTTACACATATATGTGAAAAAATATGTATACATATATACATATATATATTTAACACTCTACCAGACTACTGTAAGAGCACAAATTAGAGATTGCTATTGTATTTGTTTCTTTTGTGTTGAGGATTGATATTTGAACCAGGTTCATGGATATTTGTTTCATAGTCTGAGTTTTGATTTAATAATATTACTTTTGCTTTCTTGTCACTTCATATTTCCTGATTTTACCCAGTTCTCTATAATGGGCATCGATACAAAAAGCATCCTTAGTAAAACAGAACAAAAACCTCTAAGAATATAAGTGGACACCACCTATTTTACAATCCACTAAAGCAGAATGACAGTCATATTGTTTTATTAGGCAAGCTGAATGATTGATTCAGGGTCCAAAAGAAGCCAGTGGGGGACTAGGGAGAGGGGAAAGAGAGGAGATGTCACATGCTCCCTTTCAACCAATCCCCATTAGTTCGCAACATCAGCTGAACATATTCATTTTTACAAGGCCAAGAAAAAGCAGTGTTAGGGGGATTTATTCTACTTGTTTATGTACCACCACATTTCCATTGCCAATCTCCTAATATTGCTTTGTGGAAGAACTACTGTATTTGGCTGGGATATGTTACTTTAGGGCAACAAAAACAATTTCTATCATTCCAAAGTTATCTATATCACATTAGCCCATAATTATATTGCATTAACATGTTAATATCAATATTAGTCATAATCAACGCTAGCATGCTGATTAATGAAATTTTATCAAGAAGTCAGTTGTACTCAAATCTCCATTTTTATTCCCCTCAATTGTCTCTCTTGAGATAGGACATTACTGGAAGTCAAGAAAAGGCTCAGGTAGTTCAGACAACTGTACAATTCCTAGCACAGAGGCAATAATGATAGGTACTTACTCATAAAGACATTTCACATGGTCATTCTCCGCTTGCTAAGAACTAAAGGAAGATACTTTTCTTGAAACACCTCTTTGAAAGGGAATTCTAAGCTATCTCTGCAAGTACTGGTTCCCTGTAAGGAAAATAAACAAACTTTTTGATGCTTATAGGGCATGGAGAGGAAAGAGCCTTTTAGCTCAATTTCTGATTACACCACAAAATAATCAGAATCCGAGTCCTGCTGATTCTATCCCTATCTTTTTCTACTTCTCCTGCCATCCTTAGTTCAGGCCCTCATCATTGGAATTATTATCATTATCTGCTAAATGATCTCCATATTTCTCATCTCTTCCTTCTGCAATCTTTCTCACAACTTCCTAATGGATAAAGTTGACCACATCACTCCTTTGCTGAAAAACATTCAGTGACTCCTCTTTAATCAATTTACATGAGTCCCATATTTGAAACTGTACACAATCTCTTACTAGCCTACCTTTTCAGGCTTATTTTATGCTATTCTTTGTCATGGACTCTATGATAGTTTTCTTGCTTTCTACTATATCAGTTTTTATAAATACACACTATGTCTGGCACAGATTCATTCATGTCTCTCTCTATATATTTTTAACTTCTTTCAAGCTCAGTTCTGGGATCAGTTCTCTCATAAAGCTTTCCTGACCTCCATGATTAAAAGGTCTTGAATCTTTAAGATTACTATCTTTGTACTTAATCAACAATAAATTATACTATAATTCTTTTTCTACATCTCATATTTTCCAACTAGCTACTAAATTATAACCTCCTTGAGGACAGGTGAACATTTTTCATCCTTGTATTCCTAGAGCCTAGCCTCGAATTTTCCAAATAGACATTCAATAAATGCTTACTGAATTGAATTTATAAATCTTGGTACTAGGTAGATCAAATCCAGGATTTCACTTAGACTTCCTTTGTTGTTAGTCATTTTCAGTTGTGACTCCTTTTTGGATTTTCTTTGTGAAGATACTGGATTGTTTGCCATTTCCTTCTCTAACTCATCTTATAGATGAGGAAACTGAGGCAAACAGTTAAATAATTTGCCCAATCCTGCCTAGGATCACACATCTAGTGAGTGTCTGGGGCTGGATTTGAACTCAGGTCTTCCTGACTCCAAGCTCAGTCTTTTATTCATTGTACTACCTAACTGCCCTTGGAATGGTCTAGGGTGCTTGAAAATTGTCATCTGCCAGAGACAACATAAGCACCAGATATTACTTTCCTTCTGCCCACTGATCTTTTTTTCTCTATCTTCCCCCAAAAGACAATATGATAAAATGGAAAAAGCTCTGATATCAAAGTCCATTGTGACTTTAGGCACTGTCTGAGAAAATCCTTCTGCTATTTAATAGTGCTATAATATTTCCTATAATATTCACAGTGTTGAATAACATAACAGCTGCACTATGCCCATATCATCCTATTAGCTTGCCTTAGAAGCCTATGGTTTTATACTGATGTGTAAAGTAAAAAATGTAAATACTACAGTGTTAAATTGGATGTCTTGATTTTTATGTAGGCATTCTCCCCTCATCCACTCTTCTTAATTTCTATTCATTTATTCTTTGAAAGCCACAAAATGAAAATTGGCCCCCAGAATTAAGCCATCTAAGGATGCAAAATTTAAACAACCTGAAACCTGGACATTTATAACACAACAGCATCTTTCCAATATACTATGATGGATTCATTATTTTTGAATTCGATTTTATATTTTTAAATCAACAATCATTTATTTTCTCTCTCTTAACTCTACTCCTATTGTAAAAAAAAAGAAAAAAGAAAAACAAAACATTTGTAACAAATGTATATAGTCTAGTAAAACAAATTCACATATTAGTCATGTCCAAAAAAAAAAAAAAAAAAGATCTTTGAAGGATTTCAGAAGTCTAATCAAGGCAATGCTACCTTAATTGTTGAAGTGAATTCCACTGCAGTGCTAATGAGAGACTTGAATCTTGCTATGTTAAAAGTCAAAGTTAAATACAGAAATCATGAGTAACCAATTTCCACTGCATGTTTGCAATTGCAAATATGAAATCAGGAAGTTTGTTATTAATTTAGTCCAAGTTTATGCAATTAGAGTTGTTAGTCATTAATTATACTCTCAGAGGTCATCAGTGACCTACTAATTGCCCAATCTCCTTAACCTCTCTGCAACATTTGACACCATAGACCACCCACTTCTCAAAATGCTCTCTCTTCCTTCTGACCTCTATTATTTCCTCTGAGATTCTCAAGCAGGCCTTTATGGTGATGGGATAGAGTCTCAAACAATCCCAAATCAGATCAGAAATGCAGTTTGGGATTAAAGACACTCATAGGATTTTAAATTTAGAGCTGGAAAATACCCTAGAGATCATTTAATCCAACCATCTCATTGTAAAGATTAGGATACTGAAATCCCCAGAGACTGGGTGATTTGCTTAGGTTACATAGTTAATGGTCACATACCTTTATTATTATAGACTTGGATCTTATTAAGATATTGAGTACACTCTTCTTCTCCCCCATCCTCATGTGCTCAAAAGTTAGATCTTACACATGACAAACATGGAAGGAAATGTACATACAATTCTATTTTCCAGCCTTCCTTTTTGCCAGTTAGGAGGTAAAATACACAAAGACTTGTCATGGAAACCAATATGGGAAATTCAGATATAAAACTACATCCTTCTTGAACCAAAGATTTACCAATATCTGACCCTTGCTCACCTAGGATTAGTTTTGACTAAAGGCAAAAAAAATTTAGCCTGCCTGATTATCTTTTACAATTTTAAATAACAATAAGACTTTTGCTTTTCCCTGTATTCCCCAGCCAACCCTGGCCCCCAGCCCAATGGAAACATGGTACCTTTGTTCATAATATATTTCACATGGCTTCCAAATCTCTGTGGGGATTCCCCAATTACAATGCTGAGAGAATTGTGGGAATTGAGTGAATCACACTGAATCTATCTTTTGACTTAGTTCTGGATCAATCTCAGTTTCCTTTCTAGTCAATTATGGGTCTAGTCCAATTTCTCTCTTGTAAGAAAACTTTATTCAATTGTGGAAATTGTGAGAAAACTTGATTGTATTGTTTGAACCTAGATCTGCGTGGCTAAAAAGATGGATTACCTCTACCTATTGCTTAGAGGTTCTTAACCAAGAACCTAGGTTATGCTGACCACAAACTCAGATCCAAAGATTAATGCAAGATAGATACAATTGTCTATCTCAAGCAACCCATGTGTGTTATGTGAAAACTGGCCCCACATTAGTCAGCTGACAGAATCCAGAACTGAAGGATGTACCTGTATGATGCATGCTTGATCTCAGAAGAGATATAAGAATCAATTGCATAATGATTATATTTAAACCCATGGCAGTTAATGATGCGATTACCAAGTGAGATAGTATAGTATAAAAATGAGGGAGGATATCTCTTTTTCTGATTTCAGGGAACTGTACCTATTTGTTCCCCTGTCCCAACTTGGAAAAAAGTTCCTAATCTTTCCTCCAATTAAAAATCAGATTACCTAATTTTGTATTCTAGATTGTATCCTATTATTTTATTTTAATTAATTGGTCTTACTTGACTAATAGTTTTTAAAGCATAAAAATCTGTTCTCCTCCGCATTCAGAGTCTAGTGCCAAAGCTGAGGAGGCCTTGTTCCAATTTGTTATGCATTACCATGTATTACTTAATAGATTGATATGCTTGGAAGCATAAACCTTTGTTTCCTCATTCATTTCCTCTTTTCCATGCCATGACATTATCAGTTTAATAAACATTTTCAGATACCTAGTATGTGTCAAACACCGTGCTAGATGCACAGGCTTTGCCTTCAATGAGCTTACTTTTTTCATTGAGGAAATTTAACACATACATTAAAAGTGGGGGTGGACTATTTGTGTAAATATTCAGGGACTGAACAGCTAGAAGAATCTGACTCTTCTGTGTTTTCCTCCTTCTTTGGTATCCCCTTCACTGGCTTTTCTTTTTCTCCTGATCCTTAAGTGTAGGCAAGGATCAGTCTTTGACTTTTTCCTCTCCCTTTCAAATAACACATCCATGGCCATTGCTCCCACAACTACACCTATGTAGATGATTCTAGCTTTATATCTTTAGCACTTACCTCTCTATCAAGCTTTAGATATCTATATCTACATACATATAGATATATAAAAACGTACCCATTTATATGGATATTTAAATGTTTGTAAATAATTTTTCCCCAATTGGAATAGGAATTCACTTAGAATTCCAATTGGAAAATATATACTACCACAAACTCAAGATGTCTATCTTCTAAACTCATTGTTTCTACTCTGAAACCAGCTATAGTCTTTTCCTCAATCCTTCCCTAGTTCTTTCAATAGCATCATACTTTTCTTAATCATTCAACATGCAAATTTAATTATATATTTGGTTCTTCCTTATTTATTATTCTCTATTCATTCCACTGTCTTTGCTCTGTCTTTTATTAGCTATATAACATTGACCAAAGCACCTCATCTCTCTGGTCTCAATTTTCTAAATTATATAAAACCAATGAACATTTTTATATGTAGTTGTTCTCATAGGGTAGTCCAGAGAATCTTGGGAGTCTCTGAAACTCTTTCAGAGGGTCTACAAATTCAAAATTAGTTTTTATTTCTAATATGGTGAATATCAAATAAACTAAAACTCTTTGGACAGGTCCTCAATAATTTTTAATAGTATTAAGATACAGAAAACAAAAGTTTGAGAACCTCCTACCCCACAGGATTATTGAGAGAGTGTGCTTTGTAAGCATAAAAATGCTTCAGATGTGATTTATTATTATTTCATATAGCTTCCAGCATTCTAAAGTACCTTTAACCCTGACCTCTCTATCAAGCTCCAAATATGTATTTTTCAGTTGGATTTCTTTTCAGTTGGATATGTCCCTGTTATTTCAAATACTAAACATACCTACTGAATAAAGACTTTTGACTGCACAGACTTCAAAAAAGTCCACAGAATTAAAAACTAGAGTTTTAATAATTCCCATTTTATGGAAGACTAAGTTGATGGCGAAAGGAATATTTTGATTGTAGCTATTTACACAACTGACAGCTATAGAAGGAATCATGGAACAAGTCCAGTCTTACTTGTAACTGTGTTATTTTCATAGCTCAGATGAAAGGCTTTTCAAACTATAAAGAAGGATATAAATGCCAGCTATCATTAGCATTATTATTATCTCATTGTAATAGTACAGAATCATTTGGTCAAGTATATTAGTAGAGCTGGGATAAAAATCTCCTAATGTGCTGACAGCCACAATTGATAGAGACATTCAATTCCCAAATCAGGTTAGGGATGAAATTCATTTTTTATCATTAAATTTCAGAATTTTGTTGGGGAATTTTCTGTTTTCCAATAGGAAGCAAAAAACAAACTTTTCATGGATAAGGATTCTATCTGCTACTTTGTCTTATTTTAAAACTAAAATCATAATTATTTTCTTTTACTTTTGCTTTTTAATCTTTATACTATATTTACTTCTCTAGTTCTAGAGTTAATACTTACTTTCTGTCAATAAATCAGGAGATTTTCTTTCTTCTAAGATTGGGTTACACTGGCGAGAGTCTAACTTAGAAGTTAAAACAAAATTCCCCCATTAGACTTCTTTCTACCAGGGAAAAACATAAAAAATATACTATAGACAAACATTCAAGATTTTAGAGGAAATGGAGGAAAAAAAGTTAAGCAAAATATTTATGGGATGTTAAGTATCTAATGCTATACTGGTTCTGATGGATAGATGGCAAAGTGACTAGAGTACCAGACAGAGAATCAGAAAGACCTGAATTTAAATTCAGCTTTAGATAACTTAATAGCTATATGATTCTGAGTCAGTCATTTAACTCTGCCTCCGTTTCCTTACCTGTAAAATGGAGTTGGGAAAAGATGGCAAACCACTTTAGTATCTTTGCCAAGAAAATCCCCCATGAGGTCATGAAGAGTAGAACACCACTGAAATGACTGAACAAAAACGAGAACAAAATACTTGAAAAACTGAAGATATTGAATACTTTTCAAATGAATGATATAGCCACAGATTCTTCCAGAAATCACAAAACCTATTTATTAGTTGTCATCTTTTGATTTTCTTGTACAACATGGTTTGCTATACACCAAGTTACCTTTTCCAATGTTTAGGCTGACATCTTCATTATTATATGATTTTTCTACAGACCAGGAAATATGGTTAGCCTTAACATGAAGATCTAATTATTTGGTATTGATTTAGCTTTCCTGTACTTCACCCTCCCCCTTACCTCTCCTCCCTATCCAGTACCGTTTAATCATAGGCAGATTTTTAAAATGTAGGATGTGAGCTAATATAGCCTTTTAATTCTGAAATACACATGTTTAGCAATAGTTATTTAATTGTGTAGATATTTTCTATCTTGCTTATACATTAGCCATAAAATAAATGTTCTCAGTTAATCAACATATATATTTATCTGGAGCCTACTAATACTTAAAACCTTATTTGAATTCACGGATGATAAACTAGAAGTGGCTATTAAGGGATCCTAGGACTGTTTAGGGGATACCTATGACCATTGAAAGTGAGGTCATGTAGGCAACTGTATCCTATTGTAAACTATTCCTTATTAGAGTCACTCTCTATGAAAAGAGGCATAGTAATAAATAAACCACTAAGATTTTGCCTGTATTCTTCCTCCCAAAATTCTTAGTTTGGGACACCCGGGCAGTGGACACCTATGATTAATCAATGATATCTCAAAATATTCTTCCTCTAAATTTCACAATTCTCTGTTCCAAAAGTGGCAGTCATAAAGGGCCTTTCTTGGTAGTGGAAGACATAGCTGTTGTGATATTCCAAGCTCAGACAAAAGATATTTCTTCATCATTGTGTCACTGAAGCTTAGGAGATAGGGACTTCCCAGAAAAGCTTCAAAAAGAGCTCTAGAGTTTAAGCAAAAGCACTAAAATTTGGAATTTATAGATCTCGCTATTTAACAGGTTAAAAACTATCATAAGTAGAAAAGAGTAACAAAATCTTAGAAGATGACTCAGTGAAGCACATTTGAATGTTTTCTGGTGTCATGGATCTCTTTGATAGTCTCATAAAATCCATGGTCCCTTTCTCAGAATTATATTTTCAGTTGCATAAAATAAACCACATAGGATTACAATGAAAACCATTTATACAAACACTTTTCAAATAATAAAAAAATCCATATTTATGGGCAGGAGGCTAAAAACCCATGATTTCATTTATATTATGACTAAATTGGAAGCCCATCTGAAACATATGCAATAAAGGGACCTAAGGCCTTTGATTGAAGACTTTCAGGGATATTTGAAGTTCCCTACAGAACTCACTATCCTCTCACAAAAAACCAATACTAACGCAGAGTTAACCAAAGTGGGGAACAAATATCATGTCACCTATTAAGTCTTCTAGGTCACATGTCCCTAGTTCCACCAACAAACTCTCTATGGCATATTTCCAGTTCTGTAGCCATTTTGTCTTTTTAAAAAATCTGAACCATATTATATTAAAGAAGAACTGTGACATAATTATGAGATTGCTGATTTTCATTGGGGAAAAATGAATAAGGTGGAGTTTGAAAAATATTCTTTTGACTAAATCTATAATTTGAAAAATAAAACACACTGCCAAGGATGGCAAGTGTGGTGACTTTACCTTTATGGTACCACAGCAGTTTTCAAGAGGTCAATTTTAATTTCCAAGACTCAGTTCAGCTAGCTGGTTATGCAGTGTTTAGTAGATGGTGAATTCTAGTCACTAATTAATGTCTGCAAAGCCCTGCTCCTTGAGACATTTGAAAAGGAACAGAACAAAGCACTCGGCTATGATACCATAGGGACCAAGGCTGGATTGGGCAGGCAAGGGAGAAAACCTGACAGATGAGCCAAAAGAAGTCTTTTCCTATCTTGAATTCCCACGATTCAATGATTCATCAAGTGAAGGGATTTTTATCTGGCTTTAATTCAGAGGAAAATATCATTTCAAGAGAAAATATATATGTATGTATATGTATATGTGTATGTTATTTGGTAAAATAAATGTATGTGTTAGTGTCTTACTAATCAAATGGAAAATTGTTTTGTTTTATCGGTTTTGAAACTTCCCCATCCCTCAAACAAACAGTACCCATTACTTTAAACACCTCAGTGTCTAGTAATTGTTCACAAATGTGTCAGGCTACCCGTAATTTAAGTCCTGTCAGGAATAAATCTCAGATACTCACTTCTTCCAGTCAGTGACTTGAAAAACACGCCCACATGTCAATTACAGGAAGCTCTGGCAATGTCTCTTTGTTCTGAATTTGTGTAAACAGAAAAAGCTTCTTCCTCAGTAACAACTGTTTTCTAAAACCTATATAAATGTTTATGTGAACTATCCTGCAACAACATTCTAACGTAAGTCATAAAAGCAGGCACATTAAATACACACACACACATACACACAAATCTGTGTTATACTTCTCGGCAATAAATGCACAATATAATGGAGTTATATAGCCAGTTATGAATTATTCTCACTCAGAGGTCTGACCTCAAAACATTTAAATTTTAGACAATAAATCAAAATGATCTACTTTTTCATGAGAGATTAGTTTCTCATTTCTATACTGTGCTAAACAGGTAGCTTTATAAATAATTATAAATTCACAGGTAAATGAATGGAGAGACAAAATTCTATGTAAATTTGCAACTGACATTGATATTATAGATTGGAAGTCAAAAATAATAACATTTCCAGATATGTTTCCTTTGTGTAATATGCTTTCCAAGAATCTGACAAATAAGGTATGTGAGAAAAAAATTTCCTCTTCCTTGTGGTACCAGTTGGTACTCTGTGTGTGTGTGTGTGTGTGTGTGTGTGTGTGTGTGTGTGTGTAAGTGTGTATACAAGTTGAGCTTTAGACCATTTCACAATAAAACAATACTTAAGTATATTTAAATTGTACTAAACATGCATAACTTCAAAATTTTACTCTAATTTTACATGGTGATAACTTTAGATGTAATAATTATATTGCACTATATAATGTTAAACTTTTCTGAAAGAATGTATCACATACTTTATTTTTTGTTGTTGTTCTCTACCAATGATTTCATTGTTGCACAGAACTTCCAATGAAAAAAATCCCTCTACCAATGCAGATCCACAACTACTCTGCAATTTACAATGTTAGAGTGTCGAGAAATACTGAGAATCCCTGAAATACCTGTCCACAATCACACACACACAAAAATGGCAGATATGGGATTGGATACAGGTCTTACTAAGTTGAAGCTAGCTCTCTATCTCTATTCTTTGTTGTCTCTCACATTCATATTAATTAACTTATCTGGTAATTCTTGGCTATATATTACATATTTGCATATTTTTCATTTGATGCTAAGAAAATCTTTTTTATTCCTAAAATTAGGAATAAATAGTGCTTGCTTTTTGAAGTCAATATAACATCTTATGTAAATAAATTTGGATTGACCAGAACTTATAACATATGTGACTGAATAAATCACTTTGTCTGAGCTTCATTTTCCCCAAATGCAAAAAGAAAAAAAAAATTAAAGGATTGGATTAAATGATCAATTAATTCTAGTTAAAAAGTTATGATTGTAGGGTCATCATTTAATTTTAGTATCCACCATTTGTTTATTTGTTTGGAGAAGGTAGGAAGAAGAAAAGAAGCATGTTTAGATCAATAGATTTCACTGAGATGGGAAAATAGGTAAGAGAAAATAAGATAAAAGATGTATTACAAATTCAGTTTTGTCACCCCTTCCCAACTCAGTTATGTTTATATCTACTGGAAAACAAATATAATGGATAAACAGATACAAAAGAGTAAGCATAAAAAAGGTCCTTTTTGAAAGTAAAAGGAGAGAGCTTTTCATTAAAGGACAAAAGATCAATATTTCTTTATTAACATGATGACAATTGCATATTTCAGCTCACAAATCAGAAATAATCTTTCTCACTCATCTTACTAGTGAGCATATTGGTTATAATGTCATTTCCTTCCTAAAGTATGTCACTTATACTTTTCTCACCTGTTATATGGAAAATTGAAGTATTTGTGTGTGTGTGTGTGTGTGTGTGTGTGTGTGAACTGGTATGTTAACAACGACCTTTTGCTATGCAGGATTAGGAAACATCTACTAATGTTTCCTTTGGGAAATGAGGTATTTTGTAAAATGTTTCCCGTTGGGTTTTCCTTCACCAGAATGAGGCAAACTGTTCCATTTGACTGTGTTTGTTGGTTGAATTTAGATAAAGACCTAGTACTGTAAGAAGGCTGTTATCTGTGAGAGAAGTAAGACCTTTTGAAGGAAGGAAGATAATAAGATAAGTCATTAATTAAAGTGAGTCCATACTAATGAGACAGACGGAATCCTTACCATTTGGCCATATCTCCCAACAGTTGAGGGGTAAAAAGTGCCATAAATCACTCATGGTTCAAGAGTCATCAATAGTGAGCATCTTGCCCCTTGCAACTGATGATAAACAACATCTATTCCCTCCCAGTGCAACCCATTATATATCCCAGAGTAGGTGAACTATAAGGTAACCCATTTATCCTTCTTGGGAAGGTAGCTATTCATATTTCACATGGTGTAGAGAAAGCACACCCAACTGAATGATGCCTAATGAGGATTAATGGATTATTCCATAGAAGAAGTATCATGGCTTCTCATTTGTACAGCTTTGGAAAATGATAATAAAATTGGGGGAAATAGCATATTGACTTCCCTAGATGTTGAATCTGCAGAATACAAATGTTCTTAAAAGGTGCTAATTATATTGCTTAAATATATTCACTGTTAGATTCTTCCCTATAAAAATGACAATAGCAAGTCTTTAGGTAAGTCCCTTTCTGATGCTAATATTGTTATTCTCAATATTGCAAATCACTGAACATAGAATGTCTAATTCAAAGTAACATATATAAATAAAGATTTTGTGGATATATGCTTATGGCTTATAAAACTCCTCAGGGTTCTAATTTTATATTTACTGGGAAAATGGAATGCTATTCTCAAATAGAGAGAGAACTAGAGGTCGTTTTATATATGTGTAGCACTGAAATAGGTTTTGGCATAGCTATACATTGTGGGGAAAGAGACTGCAGCCTCCAACTAAAATTTATAGATGATAGTGTTATTTACTGTGTGACTTGAGGCAAGTCACAACCTCTCTGAGCCTCATTTGTAAAATGAGAATCATAATACCTCTATCACCTATGTCACAGGGCTAAGAAGAAAGTGATTGCATAATCTTTGGAACTTTATAAAGTCCCACAGCCTTGCAACTTGGGGTTTGCTTTTCTATTTAAGCTGTTATCTTTTTTTTTTTTTTAATTTTTTAAGGGAAAAAAATTCACTTCAAAAGAATAGGATACTACAGAAATAGAACTGATTTCCCCAGGTAGCCACCACTAATCTTCATACCTCTGGGAAAGACCTAGAGCCAGACATATCCATTTAGAATCCTCCTGAGGTAGATGACACAAGCAGTGGTCAATTGGATAAACTGAATGCCTCAGTTCCATTTGGTTGCGCAATATACAAATAGTTCCTGGCAAAATCAAAGGGTTTTCTCAAGGATACATTCCCTGTGATGGTACATGTTGTATTCATACTCTGAACACTCATTTCTTCAACTCACCTTGAATATACCTGTAATAATATAAGACTCTTCATTTTCAACCATGATATTACTGAGCTCCATCAATAAAGCATATGCATTAAGCTAGGCTTCTAACAGCCATAATGAACTTAAGCTAATTCTTTCTTTCTCTTAGTTGTTGTCCTTACTCTCCCATAAGTATGGCCAATACAACCCCATTTAACTATGTCTACTGATCTTGATTACAATGCTATTTATTCTGTCTTCACATTAATATGTTTAAGTAGCTCTCTTTTGTTTTCTACCTAATCTTGACAGAACAAAGCAGTTTGGTGGAGCAAAAAGACAATTGATTTTTGAAGCCAGAAAATTTAGGTTTAAGTCAGTTCTATGACGTTTAACTGTATGAACATGGACAAAGCATTGAGCTTAATTAAACTTCTGTTACTTATCTATAAAATAGAGATAATCATCTCTCTCCCAGAGTTGATATGAGGGAAGTTCTCTAAAAACCATAAAGCATTAGATAATTGATTGATGATCATAATTGTTTTGTGATATTCCTATTCATTCAGACCATCTAACAATGGTGTATGAGAAAGAGAGATAGAGTAGATGAGAAAACAATGACAAAGATTCAAGTATGTTCAAGGTCACAAAGCTAGTTGGTAGCTAAAATTAGAATGTCTATTGTCTTCTTTGTACACTGTTCTTTCCACCACCACATGTAATATGAAGTAGTATAAGTAAATTTAATTAAGTATAAATATACTCAATAAAGACTTTCATGACCCCTGATCTGTATACTGAAGAGAAACTTTGGAAGTCATTTAGTCTAATTCAATCCACTCATTTTATAAATCAGAAAATTAAGGTTCATCTTGGGGAAGTGGTGACCCTTTGTATAAATAACAGAACTAAGATTCAAACTCAGCTCCATTGCTTCTAAGACTGGCATTCATTCAACTGTACCAAACTGACTGTACCAAACTGGCTGATTCACAGAAAATATCACTAATTTGATCCTGTCTGAAATTTTATTTGGAGCAGCTCAAATAACCCTCAATCTCAAGCTCTTTACAGCCAAGTGGCTGAGATTCAGATATAGTAATTTGCTGAATTTTCATTGAAAAACATAACTTGAAGCTTCCAGTTCTAATATGCTATAACACAAACAGAATGTCAATTTCCAACTGAGAGTTCAGGTGGGACCCTTTCAGGCTACTTCCCCATATATATGCTGTTTGCTAACACTTACCTGAAAATTTGTGTTTATTCTTCCTGATGCTACCTGTAAATGCAATCCATTTCAATTTTTCCCTTTGCCAAATAGTAAATGACAAACATGTAAATTTATTTGCATATTCATATTTGTGACTTTGTGAGAAAACTGGATATCTGTGTGCATGGCTGAGCCATTCATAGATAAATATATTTAGTTCATCGATAATCTGAGAGGTAGAAAAGTATAGGGGAACAACACATGGAATCAGAAGAGACCTGTCTTTGGAGTTTCCCTTTGTGTCCATTTCATGCCATCCATATTGAAGAGTTGAAAACTCACCCATTACAGTTATAGTGACATACCAGAAATAATTTCTGTGCCAGATTAATTGACAACATTCCAAACAAAATTTTATAATAAATGTTGAAGGGATTTTTTCCTTCTGCATTATTGTCCACTAGTTTCATGTTTTATTTATGTTGAGTTGTTGCTTTTAGTTTTTCTCTAGGCTTAATCTATGTGATTTCTTAAACTGATCAGCACAATTCATCTATATGAGTGTCCCATATCTACAGAGAGATAAAACTGCCAAAAACTTGGGGGAAGAGGCTGTGAAAACAATCTGGAATTATGTTGGCAAAGTCATTAAGTATTGATACCCTGTCACCACTGGAAATCACCCAATGAAATCAGTCCACATATCAAAGGACATTTATAGCATCCCCCTTTATTTTAGTGAAGATCTAGAACGAAAGTAGGTGTCTACCAATTAGGAAAAAGCTAAGCTGTGGTATATGAAGGTAAAAGGTGGTTTTTGTTTTTGTTTTTGTTTTTAACACAAGTGACAAATATGAGGGATTCATGTAGCACATACCTTCACCTATAAAATAAGAGATACTTATACTATGGACATCATGGGATTATTGTCAGATAAACCCTTTCTAAAACATCAGTAGTTGTGGTAGTAAAATATTAAGCCACTGAGGGTAAAAACTATCTCATTTTTGTATTTGTATCCCTCACACCTAGAATACTGTCTGGAACATCCTAGATTCTTGATCCTAGCTTATTGATTGATTAAATGAATTCAGAGAAAATTGATACATCAGAACTGATGCAGAGCAAAATAAGCAAAATCCAGAGAACAATTTTCTCAAAGACTAGAATAAATACAATGACTGATCATTCAGATGAGACATGTTACTTGGCTCTCAGAAAGAAAACAATGGACAATAGGTACAGAAGGAACCATGCAATGCCAGAAATGTCCATTGTGGTGATTTTTAAAAAGTAACCTTTGTTATAATTCCATTTATTACAAAGGAGGAATTCTATTGGATGTGGGGGAAAGGTTGTTAGGAAATGAATAATGAATTTTTTTTTTAAATCAACATTTAATCAGGGAGGTAGGGTGGGAGGCAGTGTATAAAAATGAAAACTAAACTGACTTGACAATTTCAAGAAGTAGATTTTAGTCATAATTGCCACTTAATGTGAGTATGATCATGGGCAATTCAATTGCATCATTGCATCTTGGTTTACCTTCTGTAAAATGAGGGATTGAACTAGATAATTTCTAAGATTCCTCTTGGCTTTGATGTTCTGAGTTTAAATATGATACTATTATCAAAGCATAGTATTTTCACCTTTGTGGTTTGTTTACTTATTTTATTTTTTCTTTCTCATTTTTCTCCCTTTTGATCTGATTTTTCTTGTTCAGCATGATGGATATAGAAATGTTTAGAAGAATTGCACTTAAACCCATAATGGATTGTTTGCTTTCTGGGGGAGCAGACAGGGGAAAGAGAGGGAAAAAATTTGGAACACAATGTTTTGCTAAGGTGAATGTTAAAAATTATCTTTGAATGTATTTGTAAAAATAAGATACCACTTTAAAATAAATAAACATCATATCATTGTATGAATGCTCATTAATCTGGTAAAATTTACAAGTTAAATAGTTGTCTCTATTAATTTTATTTTGAATCAGTTTATACAATTCTTTACAAGTTTCTCTATTTTCATAATTTTTATTTCTCATTATACAGTAACATTTTATCACACTCTTACTACAGTTTGTTCTGCTATTCCCCAATGGAAGAGTACTCATTTTCTTTTCAGTTCTTTTTCAAAATGAAAATTTCTTTTATAAATTTTATATATATATAGATCCTCTTCTCTATTTGACCTCTTTGTGGTACATGACTAGTAGTGATATTACTGCATGACAAGGTATGTACAATTAAGTGACTATTTTTTTCTAGAATTATTGGATGAATTCACTCTTTCACCATCAATATTTCCATGTACCTGTCTTCTAAAACCTCCTTACTTTACAATTTTTTTTGGTCAAAAAATTAATTACCCAGGACCTAGTCTTCCTAAGAGGAGCTTTTCTACATATATATAACTTTTCCCTTACTTAAAACCTACATCTTGCTAAATTCATTTAGCATCTATCTTACCCTAGCTGGAACACATCTCAAGAGCAGGACTCAGTAGTCATTTCTAAAAATTGGAACAGGAATAAATGAACTAGTTCCTCCATACTTTTTACCATATTCCTGGGGTTAACACAGGTGCCCAAAAATAAAGGTACACTTTTATATGGGAATAGAGGAGATATAAATCCCTTCTTGTTAGAGAAGAATGAAATGACATTTAAACTGCATAGTAATAAAATAATAATAATTTTTCTATAACACTTTAAAGGTTGCAAAGTGTATTATGTATACTATTTCATTTGATCCTTCCAATAAACCTATGAGGCATATACTACTATTATTATTTCTACTTGTAGATGAAGAAACAGATGGATAGGTTTTAAGTAACTTGCTCATCATCAGATAATTATTAAGATTCAGAAGCTGGATTCAAGCTTCATTATTCCTGATTCCAATTCCAAGTTATTATATCAAACTAGTTGCCAAGGATGAGTATGAACTGAGTAGGACCTAGAGTAGATGGCATTTCAAGTGGAAGACATAGTACATGTGATCTACAAGGGACCTCAGAGGTCATTTAGAACAATTCATTTTACAAATAGGAAAATGAGGTCCAGATATGTTGTCTGTCTCACCCAGCCAGTTTGAAAACCTATGCCCTCTAGGTCTTCAAATACAGTATGGGAAATTGTAGGGATTTCTTACAGCAGCAGTTTATCCTGTTGTGCCACAGTTTCCTTTTATTGTCCTGCCTCAGTTTCCCTGAATTGTTCTGCCTCAATCCTGGTGATGGCAACCCCAACCCTTCCTGACTATTAGGACTGATATAATTTAGTACTGGCTACTGTAGAGTTATAAAATGTAAATGTTTAATCTCAGATAAGGGAGAGTTCAGACATACTGGCTCCTAAGTTATCAAGAATTTGTGGTCCTACCCCCAACCTGGAAATTCCCCCCCTCATCAGTGTTGGAACTCCACCTCTTGTCTTTGTCTTCCTGGATCACTTGGAGCCACATATAAAAATCACTGGAATCTCACATGCAATGCTGAATTCTTTGAAAAGAAAATCCAATTCAGTCCTGGGGGCAAAATGGATTCTGCTCTGCCCCCAGACAAGCCTTCCTTCATAGAAATTCAGATAAAATATTAAAAACTCTCTAATCTCTATCTTGCCTCAATTTCTCCCGCATTATAATCCAGTTTGGCTACAGCAGAGTGAAAAAGAAAATGGTGGGCAATGAATGATAAGGAGAGAAAATTGGCTCCAATCCAAAACAAAGAATCAGAGTAGAAAGTAAGGTAAATAAAGCTTTATTGAATGGTGGCTTCACACTTAGATTCAAAAAATCAACTGCATAAGTAAAGGATAAAAGAATATATGATTTTATAATAATCTTGTGGAAAAAATCTAGAAATTTTAGTGAGTTAACAGTGAGACATGGCAAAGAAAGAAGGCAATGCTATCTTAACTAATGAATTTCAGAACAAGGTAGTGTTTAGAACAAGAGAACTGATATTCCCACTGTATTCTGTCCTCATCAAGTCAAATCTATCGTTCCCTGAGAGACATAATTTAGGAAAGGCTTTGACAAGCTTGATCACTTTCAGGGGATGATGTCCAGAATAGTGAGGATACTGAATATCCAGTCATAAGAGATTCTGTTGAAGGAACAAGAGGTATTTAGCCTGAAGCAGAGGAGATTTAGAAGAGGTAAGAAAAGATTGTCAAGTGTTTGCTTGGCCCCAGAGGGCAGAAGTAAGATCAACAGGAAAATTGCAAAATGGTCAATTTCAGTTCCATGTAAGGAAATTTTCCCCAAACTATTCCAGCTTCTCAAAAAATAACTATGACCACCATTTTAGAGCTAGAAAGGCCTTTAAATGTCATCTAGTACATGCAATTTCTTTATTTTAGAGATGAGAAAAATAATACTAAAAGAGGTTAAGCAATTTGCCCCAGTTCATTTAGATAATTAGGAGTAGAATTGCAGTTTGAACCCAGGTTACCTGAGTCCTAATTCAACATTCTTCCCAATGAATCATTCTACTTCAGGAGTTTTGAGTGTCCCCCTGCTGAAAAGTCAAGCAGAGGCTGCATGGCTATTGGGGTGTCATAAAAGGGATTCCTATTCTGATATGGAATAAACCAAAACTTTTTTTTTTGTGCTGGGTAAGATATTAATTGTTATTTTTCAATTCAAGCACACATGCACTGTTTGCTATGTAAAGGATATTCTATTAAGTATTTGATGATAAATAGATTCATAAAATATGTAGACCCAAACTTCTTAAATTTGAACCCCATATGGGGTCACATAAATGGATGTGGGGGTTGTGAAAAATTTAGCAATGGTAAAAAGTTTCTGAATGCTTTAGGTCCACCAAAATTTAATTCTTTATGTAAAAATAAAGAAGCAATCCATCTCATTAGCATAAAAATTTTGTTCTTGTATTTAATAATTAGTAAAATTACATGTATACCAAAATTATTTTAAAATAACTAACTTTATGATTTATTATCAATACATGTTTGATTTGTATGTCTATTTTATATACCCAGAATCACATAAACATTTCTTGGAGATAAGGGACCATGAGTGGAAAGAGTTTTAAGAAGTCCTAAAATAGACTAGCTGGCCTATAAGGTCTCTATACATTCAGAAATCAGAGGATTTCTTCCCCTCTCCTCTTAACCTACCATAGATATTACTTTTGCACCTTTATCTTTACTTGTTTTTCCCCCTCTGTCTATTCTTTCTCTAACAAAGGACACACTCCATGCTACAGAGTGTATACTATCTAGCTTTCCAAAAGGAAGAGCTAATTGCTAGATGTCTGGCTTAAGTGGTAACTTTAAATTCTTTGGCTCATGGAAATTCAATTCAGATTCAGTTATTTGATGATTTAGTATAAGTCTTGCTGCTAGACTTGGTCTCTGCCAAAGCACAATATATAAAACTGTTTCCAGGAAGGGAAGCAAGGGAATTGTGAAGACTCAGTCTTTTCAAGACATAACTTTGGACAATAGTTTGGATAAAATGAGTTGTCATGGAGTGTTTTAGGTGTTACTAGCAAACCTTTTCCATTCTCAGTATAAGGATAATACCATATGCTGAATAAGTCTTTTCAAAGTAATAATGGGAAAAATTCTAAATTTTGAATTCTTGGATGACAGGAACCTTAAGATTTTAGAGGGAGGGGGTACTTTAGGGATTCTCCTTCACCTTAGAGATTAGGAAGCTGAAGTTCATGGAGTTTAAGTAGTTTGACCAAGGTCACACAGCCTCTTAGGGACAGAACCAAGATAGAGCCCAGCTCTTTTGACTCTAAATTCAGTGTTCTTTCCATTATCCCACACTTGCTGAGGACTCAGTCTTAACTTTTGATGAAGATATCAAACATTAAAAAGTGTGGGAGAAAAAAAGGAGGGAGAGAAAAGGGCACCTCTTCAAATGGCCTGATTTTTCAAAAAGGGAATAGAAAATCCCAAAGAAGAAAAACAGAATTTTGAAACCACAATTCCCATGAAGGGTAGATTTAAGAGAAGAAACAGATGTTCTCACTACTCTAAAATAGTTTTCAATAGCAGTCTGATTTAGTGGAAAGTACATCTGAGCTTTATCCACCTCAAACCTAAATGAATGTCTTTGCATGAGTCATTTCTTTCTCCAAACCTCAGTTTCCACACGTGAATTGTGTTGGACTATATTGTTTCTAGTTTTATCATTGTATGATTCTATAAAGGAGGACCTTCTTATAATTAATAACTCTCAATTAATTCAGTTAATACATTATATAGCTGTATCTCTGGAAGCCAAAATAAATTTCATGGAAAGAGACAGTTAATCTCCAGGACACAAAGTGTCATCAGTACATACTGTCATCAGTGAGATGCTATCGTCAATATAGATTTCCATTTTTGTAAATCATCCTTTATTTTGGGCGTATTGATTTTTTTCTCATCTTTTCTCGGAATGTTAACCTTGTTTAAGTTCTTCATTTCCTCTGCCTGGAGCACCATGTTGCAATAGAATTAAATGCCCACTAAAACTACCATGTGAGGGAGGTTTATGCATTATGTTAAAACCTGCTCTCTTGATAAATGGAGCCATTAGGATCTGGAATTCACTGCATTAGTCTACTTAGTCCAATCCAACTACAGATCCTAAAAGTATCACAAATTTGTTCAAATGCTAATAAGCAGCACCACCACTCTCATCTGTTGCAGAAGGCTTTAATACATTCAAAGGTTTAATGCGTTTAAGAGTTACCCATAGACTCACTTTACCTGACTTGGCAATTCAAGTATACTTAGATTTACAGAGAGGGGGAAAATGTATGCACTCCTCTGCTCTACAGAAGAATTCTCAAAATATACCAAATGAGCCTGAAAAATCACTTTGGGATCACTTATATTTATCATCATCAACAGTCAGAATAGGGAGTTGCAAAGAATCCTTCTGGAAAGATAATACATTTGAACAGGAAGGTAGCTATGCCCACGCTAGCCTCAAATCCACCCAGTCCAGCACTCATGAAGTCATGTTTCTAGCCTTCAAGTTTGTCCCTCTGGACCTTACTTGTTGATTCTGACAACTACGGTCATTATACAAAATGTTTCAGAGTAATTTCAGGTCAGCAAACAGCATCTGTGGATGAATGTCTGCATGTATTTGTAGGATAGCAATTAGTCAAAGGAATATTTATTGAGTTCCCATTGCAAATCTAGCATTATGCTAAATATGCATAGAGTATATAAAAATATAACTGAAATTGAGTCCATAAATATTTCTAGGCAAATAGGATGGTATATTAGAAAGATCATGGGGCTTGGGAGTTGGATCACCAGGATCTGAAAACTGGATGTGCTACTTATTGTTAGTGAAACCTAAGGCACAAGTTACTTATCTAGGTCTCAGTTTGTAATACTCATAGTATTATGTATCTTCATTAGCTGCTATGAATAAAATGCATTTGGTAAGCCATGACATGCAACAAACCAATTCAATAAATATCTGTTCATTTCTGATATACACAGAAAAAAAGCACATAGCAGAGTGGACAGACAACTGGCCTGGGTATCAGGAAAGATTGAGTTAAGCCCTAACTTTCATCTATATTTTCTCCCACATACAACATGAATATTCTACATAGATGAAATCATTTGTTCCGATTATTTTTTTCAGAACATCATACAAGGCACAGTATTAGATCTTAGAATCCAAAGACAAACAAAATAGCTCCTGCCTTCAAAGGAAAAAAAAATTAAAATGCTCATTGAAGCCCCAAACAAAGAACTATGAGGACATAAATAAAGACAGGGCATGGTCCCTTACCACCTAACCTTCAGAAGTTCATGGTCCAGTTGGGGAGATTTAAAAAAAAAAAAGGAAATACACACATGAAACAATGGGAAAGGACTCCAAGTTCAACAGGGATTCAGAAAATAGGCAGAACAGTGTGGACTGTGTATTATGGGCAGACTTCATGGAGAAAGTAAGACTTAAACTGGTCTTTGAAGGATGGAAAAAATTTAGCAGTGGACAGAGAAGAGGAGAAGAGTCTATTCTAAGAACAACAAGGGGAACAAAAATGAAAATGAGTGTGTAGTGTTTAAAAGTCATCAGAAAGTAGATCATAGTGCATGACAGAGCTATGCATACAGGATATATATATATAAGAAATGGTGGCTAAATGAATGTAATTGAAACCACACTTAGAATAGGAATCATGTAAGGCTGTGATGGCAGAATAGGTCAAGATGATGGCCATACTTGAAACAGGGCAGGAAAAATTGATGGATACTTATTTTAAAGAGTCTCTAAACTGGAGGAAAGTCATACAATTTTAAGCATCTTGAAGTTCATCTAGTCTAATATCTTAATTTTATAGATAAGTAAATACACGAAGCTCTTTTATTCTCTTAGAAGGTCATGATACCATAAAAAATGATTGGGATTGTAGGAACACACTGAGCCAATTGTGTGGCTGAACCAAAGAAAGCTTAACCTCCTTTAACTAAGACACCAAAAAAGATGGATAATGACATGATATATGGAGTGTCACAGACTACTATAAATCAAAGCCAGACTATTGGAATTGCACTTGGGTTTTGGTTTTGGTTTTTGGCTTCCCTCATCTGGGTAGAGAAGCCAACTTTGACAAAAGTTCAATATTTAGACCCAATCTGACTTGGTTGGTCTGCCCAATACTATAGCCACATATAAAAGAATCTCCCAAATTTGTCTTCAGCAAGATTTCATTAAGATCAGAATTAATAAAAAGTTTAAATTTTCAAATATGTTTTAAAAGATCCAGTAACTATAAATGTATGCTAATAAATAAAATTAATATCTGAAGGTGAAAAAACAAGTAAACATTTAATGATTAAATAACAATATACATAATATACATTTTTAATTACAATTCTATATACAACATACAATTACATTATACGATATATAATATAAATGAATTGCATGATGATACATAACCAAAAATATAGAAATAAACATCTTTAAATAAAGCTAACAAGCAAAAGCCTGACAGTCACTCCTAAGCTCAAAAAACTTCAGTGGCTCCCTGTTACCTCTAGAATAAAATACATATTTTTATTTTTGGCATTTATTATTCTTCCCTGATTACCCTTTGTTCATCCTCACATAATGCATGCTCCAGTCAAATATGTACTAGTTATTCTCTATAGGCAATTCTCCAAGACCAACCTATTTGCCTTGGTATAGGCTCTCCTGATGTCTGGATCATTTCCCCTTCAACAGTCAGTCTTTTGGATCTCTTATGGCTCTCTTTTCAATGCTCAACTCAATTTAGCTCTTAAAGAGACCATCCATTTCTCCCAATTGGTATGTATACTCTATTGACCTATCAAATCTTGTACCTCTATTCCTACCCCTAGAAAATCAGTTGGTTGAGAGTAGAGACTTTGTCCCTTCAGAATTTGTATCTCCAGCACCTAACAAAGCATCTGACACATGGCAAGCAATAAATATTTTTTATTAATTATTTGGTCAAAAATCCTCTACTATTCATGGTAAAGTACATTGGTCCTGGAATCAGAAGACCTGGGTTCAAATTATGCCTTTAATGTTTAATTAGTTAAGCAAATTATTCAATTTGGGAGTCTGGATCCTCATTTGAAAATTACAGGATGCATCTCTAGATCAAAAGTCCTACTTACTATGTTAGTCACTTAATACTGCTGGGATTATTTTTTCCATTTGTAAAATGAAAAATTCTTGGATAAGATAGCTAGGAAAAGTTCCTTCTGATTTTTAAATCCCACTGATCCTATGAAGCTTACCTTCAAAGATTTAATCAAAACAAATCTCAAATATCATACTTAAATCATTCCAAAACCTAAATTAGAGTTTTCCAAAAATTGGAATAATTACATATCAATTGTCCTATTGAAATCTATGTCAAATCAGAATTGTCTTATGGCAACAAATAATCAATTGATCTTTAAAAAAGTGAGCCTCAGGGCAGCTAGGTGGTGCAGTAGATAGAGCACCAGCCCCTAAGTCAGGAGGACCTAAGTTCAAATCTGGTCTCAGACACTTAACACTTCCTGGCTGTGTGACCCTGAGCAAGTCACTTAACCTCAATTGTCTCAGGAAAAAAAAAAAGTGAGCCTCAAAGGAGGTAAAGAAAAATCATTTGTTTTGTTGGCTTTGCCATTCACTCACTCATTTCTTTGGAGTGGTTAGAAGTCTTTTGGTATTATATATTTGGGCCTCATAGATTGTCAGTACCATAGGATTTAGAACTAGAGGAAATTTTAGATATTATATAGCTCAATTTTCTCTTTTTAGAATTGAAACTGAGATAGGAAAAGTTACCAAGATAACATGAGAGGGTAACAACTTTAACCCAGGTCTTTTGAATCCTAAGCCAGTGCTCTGTCCCAATTCTTTTTTTAAATAGATGTTAAGGTTTTGGTCCTAACTTCAATGTAAAAATTAAGGAATGTAATAGTTTCTTACAAAGGATGTAATGACTTAAAAGGGAAAGCTTTGATTTTGAGTCCACATGCAAATAGTTCTGGAAAAGAAGCCCCCACTGCCTTCTCTTGATTTTTCCTTAAACTATCTGATTAAGGAAGTGTGGTGATCAGTATTTTATGGTTTTTGTTTTTTTGCTTTTCCTTACTGGTTTGAGGTTTAACTTTATTGTCCTCAAACAGAATCAAATTCCTGAAGAAAATGGGAAAGCATCTAATACCTCCATGCCTAAACAAATGTCAAAGTCCATACTCCATATTATCTGTCTCAATAATGTAGCACATTTCTTTATCATCTGTTTGCACCCATTTGGGCTTCTGTAAATCTGAGATCAAAACAGAAAAAAAAAAAGTTATCATCCCTTCCCTTCCCCCCATTTCGATTGGATCTGTTTATAGTTCATTGAACTGAGACATTCTTGGGTCCCATTGGGACTGTTTGTATTCTCTTCTCTGAATCTATTTCCTGAATAGTAAAGGGAAGGGGAAGAGAAAAAGCATTTATTTAGCACCTATTATATACTAGGCATTGAGTTAACCACTTCACTTCATAACAATCCTATGAGCTAACTGCTATTATTATTCCCATTTTACAACTGAGGCAACTAAGATAGACCACAGACTTGCTAGTAAGTGACAGCTAGGACCTCTCTGAGGACTCATTCGAATTCACCTCTTCTTGACTTCAGGGCCAGAGCTCTACCCAGTGTCCACCTCACTGACTAACACATTGTCCACTTCTCAAACAATCTTTGAAACGCAACAAAAAGAATAGTTTCCAGTAGGTCCCTCTGGAAATAATATTCTTTGAAATATTTAAATTGAGTAAGGTCTTAATCTTTTATTATAAAACCTTGAGCAATCCTCTACTGGCATTTGAAACTTCACTATCGGTCAGCACAGAATAAACACAGCTAAGCTTATAACACTGGACCTAGCATTGTGCTGTCTAAACTGAAATGTGAAAAATATTTTGCAACTGATTAGTGAGCTGTTGGTTTTTTTTTTTTTTTTTTGGCAGCCATTCCTTCCACTAAGGCATAATTCACTGCATTTGCAGATATCTGAAAAATGTTTTATGTATGCACTATTTCCAAAGGGTCTTTTTAAGATTTCCTTTACCATAATATAATCAGTTGTTACCCCCTTCTATCGATTTCCCTAAAGAGCTAAACTCTCTTCCATTAGAAATGCTGGGGCGGAAAGAACATGAGATGGTTTTTAAACTGCCTAAAAGCAGTATCCATTTTTTTTAGAAAGAATTTGCAAAATGGTTTAGAAGTCCAAATTTCACACCTTTATAAAATATTTCACTCTTCTCTGAAATCCCTGTATGTTTTGGGAGAAATGTGGCAATTATTATTAACTTGGGACAGTGTTATAATCCAAAGCAGCTCTCTGTTGTACAAAAAAATGGACTTAGAGTAAGCAGATCTTAAGTTTCAGCCCTGGTTCTATCATTATTAGCTATGGGACTGCAGCTAAGTGATTTGACTTTTCCAGATTTAGCCTTCTCATCTGAGAAATGGGAATAACGCCTGCATTAACTCTTTGCATGCCTTTTTCTAAGTATAAAGTGCTTTACACTTTTTAAAAGATTTTATAAAAAGCTTGAGTCATAATTACTAGTGTTCTGATCTATCTATGTCCTTGTTAGTTTTTCAATGACTAATATTAGACTTCAATAATATCACATTTTCCCATTCCTTTAGAAATAAGATACACAGAAAAATGAACAGAAGTCACTCCTCTTGATTCAAAGGAAAAAATGACAACAGCTGACTTCATTCCCTCTATTTTTATATCTCTGATATATTTACATACATGCATATATTCACATTCATATATACATACACATTCATATACAATTGTATACAGAGTTATATACAGAGTGAACATATATATATAGTTCTCAGTATATACACACATACATATTCCTAAATCATTTACCTCAACAAATTATGAAGGTTAAATATATTATGTAAGTCAATTGTTTCATTTGGTGGAATTTGGATTTGATAGTAATAGCCAAATTGGGTACATAAAAGAAAAATTGTGACATTCCAATTCCAGGAAAGCTATGAGGAAAATCTCACTCATTTGGACAGAACTGGAATAAGGAAGGACAATATGAATTTAGGAATTAAAAAACCCAACACATTTTGTTAAAATAAAGCATATATAATACTTGAAACTAGGTTAACTAACTAGAATGTTGCAAGAAGGGGATCTTAGGACAGTGGATTGAATTGACAGCAATGATTTACAATTTGCATATACATATATGCTTCTAAAATGGGCTTGTTTTTGTAAGCATTTGGAATGTATTTCCCATAATGCTGTCTACATTATTAATTTGTAATTTTATTGTTGTAATTAATTGTATGCAATTGTAATTGTAATTAATTAATTTCTTTCCATAGATTTCCATAGGGAAGTTTCAAGCACCATCTATCTGAATTATCATATAGTCACAACTTCTGGATCTCAAATAATAAGATTTTTTTAAAAAAAAGTTTAATTATTGTAAATTTGATAACTACTCACATTTTTTATGACTTGAATCACTAATAGTTATAGTAATCACATTGTGTAGTCAAAAAGAATAGAAGAGTTAGAGGGTCTTGCATTTATAAGTTATGTGACTTTAGGCAAACCACATCATTTTTTCTGTGCAATAGTACCATTTTCTGTAAAATGAAAAAAAAAAAAAAAACTAAGGTAGATAATGCAGTGGAAATAAAACTGGTTTCAGTGGCAGTGACCAAGTTTGACGCCCAGTTCTGTTACTTACTATAACCCAGGTAACCTGGAGTAAGCCACTTATTTTTTTTTGAACCTCAGTTTCTCCAACTGTACAATAAAGATGAGAATTGGGTCTGATGATCTATAAGGTCCCTATAAATTCTATGCAAAGATTTCTGTTATAACATTGCAAAATAAGCTATAGATAGAAATATTTTTTCTTCCCTGTTCTAGAATCATAGATTAAGAGATGGAAAGGGACTTTCAAAGTGATTGAGCTTAACTCTTTCATTTTATAGTTCAGAAAACTAAAGAAACTAATAAACTTATTCTAGGTCACACAGACCATAAGTGGCAGAGCAAACCCAGCTCCATTTCCACTGCCTCTTCATCTGATTCTGGTTTGGCATTTTCTCATATCCCTGATACCAAGCTCTTTTTTCATTCTTTCATACTTCAATGAAAACTGACATTTATACTGTTTTAAGTTCAAATTGCACTGAAACTTCTGGGACACCTTGAGTAAGTTTTTATATTTTGTATAGAACTTTTCATACATCACTTCACTTCAGCCATACAACCATCCTGTGGGACTATTATTAGCCCCATTTCACAGAGAAAGAAATTGAGGCTTGATGAGGTATAGTAGTTCTCATGGACACAGAGCTAGTTGATATGGGTAGTAGCTAGGTGGGATTATGGATAGAGCCCTAGGTCTGGAGTCAGAAAGACTTAAGTTCAAATCTAGTTTTAGATTCTTATTTGCCAAATGGCCCACTTAATCTCAGTTTGCCTCAGTTTCCACAATGATAAAATAGGGATAATAATAGCATCTACTTTCTAAGGTGATTGTTGAGAATCAAATGAAATATTTGTGAAGCACTTAATAGAATCTGGTACTTAAGTGTTTGCTTCCTTCCTTGAATCTAGATTTCCCTGATTCCAAATCCAACACTACCCACTAGGCAATCCTAATCAACATCATTTATAACTTCTATCTTGAAATTTATATAATAGCACACAAGTATATTTAATTATCATTCCAAGACTTGACTGTTCATTTACACATGCTGCAAATGTTACATTTACATGTATAAATACAAATGCCTATGCCTTTGCAGGTCTCTAAGACTGTGATTTTAGTGATTTTGTTCTCATTTTAAATGTCAGAGCAAAACTAATGAGATCCTTAACAATTAAATGAATCTGGATCCATGGCAATAAGATCTCTCCTATTCTAGTATTTCACTTTGTAAACATGGGAATCTGGAAAAAACCCTGAGGTAAATGTAAAGGATTTACTCTGTAATTCTTCCATTGGATATCTCTATTAGGCACAGAGATTTCAGGATACCATGATGCAAATACTCTTGACAAAGCTAAATGCTTATTGATAAGTCATTTTGCAATGAAAATAGCAATAGGTCTAAAGAAGCAGCATATAATAAAATCGATCATACTAGCACTTACACAATTGTCTAGAGAAACATTGTGGGAAGACCACTGGACTTAGATTCAAGAAGTAATGGGCTCAAATCCCAGCTAAGACATTTGCTACCTGACTGAGTTTGGCCAAATTTTTTAACTTGAGTGACCCTCAGTTTCTTCATTTATAAACTAGGGATAATAACAACACTTAATTCACAGGATTGTTGTGAGGTCATGAATGCACAGTGGTTTACAAATCTAAAACCCTTATATAAATATGGATTGTTGTTGTTTTCCAAGAATTTGGGATTATACATGCTCTGTAAAACAGCTACCTTTTAAGAAGAGCATGGAGAAATCATCTCAATAGAAATAAACACCTGATAGAATCTGAGCCTCAGCATAAAATCAAATAACAACCTGGAAAAGTGACAGAAAACCAATTGACCACTTTATACCTTTTACCTCATGTGTCATCTAAATGATGAAAATACAAAATAAGACACCATTTGGGAAAGAGTGAATTTAAAACCCTAGGTTATTACTCCTGCTTACTAGTCTATAATGAGGATATATGCTCACCGTGGCAATACCCCCACATGTGGTTTTCTCAAGGTCTCATTAACTGACAGGCAAAGGTGAAGTCTTGACCTACTTAATTTGCCTGTGAAAAACTTGCAGAGTTTGGTGTGTGAGTTTTAAACCCTTTCTGTAACAGCAGGTGTCCTGAGGTGTTTGGTGAGTATCTATTGGGAACACCCACACACAAAGCGCTCTGGGGGGAAAAAAGGCTTCCTGCTCTATGCTGACTAGAGCTCTTTTGCTGACTGTTTTTAAAGATTTTAGTTTGGTTTCTCACTTCCCAGACTGATGAGGTGTTGTGCAGAGCTCAGGGTGGAGAAGGTCTGAGGTCATTCACCGGAAACTGCTCTTCCACCCACGCCTGGCAAATCAAAGAGTTGAGGTGGTAGGTGTTGAAGGGAGAGGGAGTTTTTCCATTCTACTCTTGATCAGAAGCAGGATAATGGTCCCAGTGATGGATTGCATGGGTATGTGTATGCTGGTGTAGGCAGAATGACAGACAATATAAAATAGATCGTGAAGGTTTGGGCAAGAGATGAGAGGAGAATGCCTCCTTAGGAATACAAAAAGAAAAAAAAATCATGATGTTGAAAAAATGCGTTTGGTTCAGAAGTCATTATCTTTTTTTATATAAGTAGGTGGGTGAATTTGTAACTTATGAAAGTTAGGATCAAAGAACAATGGGAAGAGCCAAGAAACCAGAACTCTTAGTTCACAGACTCTCTTTAAATGGTGAAATCCTTTCTGTAGATGCTCTGTTATTCCTCATTTGCACAGAGAGGGAGAACAATATTGAAATGTGAGGTGGGAAGATGGCCAATGTCAACAATAGCCAGGCACAGAGCATTGCCTGTGATGATTAAACTCGTTTTCACTCACAAGAACCCATTTTATTATATCTGTATGAAACACAAGAGAAAACCTACCTCCACTCAAATTTAAAAAGAAAAAGATGCTTCCTTTTCAGCATTGCCTCATGGAATTGAACAGGAAGGACTGAGGAATTACACACACCCTTTAATCCAAAGGTTTAACCCAAAGGACCTTTGTTTCAAGGATAGACTGCTTTACATCAGTCTAAATGAATTTGAGAGGAGGTGTTCTTGTGTGACTAATAGGAACTTTCCCCCCAATTCACTCTACATACTTAAAGCAACGGTTTTGTTTTGTTGTCTTTTTATCGGTGAATATTTTAACTCTGGGTGATAATGTCTCTGTCATCCTATTACATTACTTGTGGTTAAAAAGCATGCTATAAAAAAAAGATGACCCTGTCACTAGGGGAAGGCTGGGACTATTTTATTATTTGCATTGCTCCCTGAAAGGAAGAGCTGTGGCAGATTGTGGCAAGACTCAGTGGCAGAGGTCATTAGGTTTTCTAGGGGGACAGGACATCATTTCCTGGAAAGGCTCATCAATAGCTATTTCACAGTTGGCCAGTGTCAGAATCCTTTGACGAGTTCAAGTACAGGGCTTGCTGTTCAGTCAGTTCCCATGTTCTCTTCATATTTTGGCCTCAAGCTTTCCCCCATAAAGCCCCTCTTGACAGATACACTCTCCAGACCCACTGCAGAAGCCTCTGTTGCAAAAGCTTTTAAAGTTAGGGAAAGAATCTGAGGGCACCAGATTATAAAATCTTGGTCTATCAGAACCAGAAGAGGCCTTAGGGATTCACTAGGGCCATCCTCTCATGTTATAGAGGAGGAAATTGAGACTAAGAAAAGTCACATAGTATGCTCATCCCAAAGTACTATTTGCAGTGGTCTATGTATGCATTTTATAAATCATTTAGGGGAAATGCCAGTTTGATCTTCCACACTCTGGTGCATGTGTGGGATTCTTCCCAAGTCTCTCCCTGTGCATGAGTTCCCTAAAGTCAGCCATTATTTCTTCTGGATTACTAAATTGGGCACACAGAAGGGTCCAGGAAGATTCTTGCTAAGTTCAGGACCAGCTGGCTTTTTCTAGGATCTCAAGAAGAAGGTAAGATAAACATCAACGACTATTTATTTATTTGATGTCTTCCCATATCCTCTACAAAATCACCAATTCCCAGTGGCTGACCCAAAAGCTGAAACTGAGTTGTCTCCATTTTATCAAAGTCTCTTCTCCTCTCACATGGCTGAGTCTGTCCATGAAATATGCCCCTTGGAAAGTGTCCTTCCTTTGGGCAGGAATCTTCTGGAGATTCCCTTTGTAAATTCAGAGTAGCCCCTGCCTTATATCCAGATCTAGTTCAACTCCCTCCCCTTCACCATCTAATTTTTTTGTTATTTGGTCATTTCAGTTCTATCCAACTTTTTGTGATCCCATTTGGGGCAAAGATCCTAAAATGCCATTTCCTTCTCCAGCTCCTTGTACAGATGAAAAAACTGAGGCAAACAGGACAGAGCGACTTGCTCAGGGTCACAAGCTAGTAAGAGTTTGAGGCCAGATTTGAATTCAGGAAGATGAGTCTTCCAGAGTTCAAGCCACTTAGTTCTTCTCATCTAATTAAGTTGCCTAAATTTCCAAACAAGAAAGGAGGAATCCTGACTGAGAATTCTAACACTTAGAGATATGGGAATGAGGGGATAGTATTAAGTGAATTTTTGATAATTCAGGGCACATTCTGGGTCATTCTCTCCCCAAATTTATCTAATGCTAATCCAGAGTTTAAACTATAGACATAAAAGTCACCAATTATTCCAATTCCTTTTTACAATAAATTAAGACCTATAGATTATTCACAGCCTTCTATCAGTTGGTTCTCACAGATCTTAAAGTTATATATCATCTCTCAGATGGTTTCCACTGCTACTTGGAAAATACATGTTTTCTTTAACATACTTAACTTTCTCTTGTTTCAGACTTCATCTCCCAGGACCCATGCTTTACTCATTGCACCTTTCAGGTATTCTGACACTTTGGTGTTTTAGAGGTATCAAGAGATGGTAGCAATGACCTGAAACATTAGACATGTTTTAGATCATGGGAAATGCCTATCAGCTTCCTGGAGGTCATCCAGCCCTGTCCTCATTACGCTTTAAATGGGTTGGAGATAGAATTATTTTTCATCTTTTTTTTTTTTTAATTTCCTTGCATTGCCTAGTTAGGGACTTGAGATTGTCACAAATTGTTAGCAAATGTTGAGCCTGGATGGTGTCCAAAGACACTAAAACAAATGATTGAAAAGCAAAAGACTTGGAACTTAGTTGTTTTGAATGAATTATAACCAACAGCCTCAATTGAAGAAACAGAAACACACATATATTTAAAATAAATGGCTGAAGTATAATATATTATGCTTCAGCCGAATTAAAAATGTCAGAAGGGGTAGCAATCATGATCTCAAAGCAGAAACAAAAAGAGATATTATTAAAAGAGAAAATCAGAGAAACTACATTTTGCTAAATGATACCTTAGACAGTAAAGTACTATCAACACTTTCACAGAAAGTTTCTCTGATATATACATTTCTCAGATATGTACAGAATTGAGTCAAATTTATAAAAAATAAGAGCTATTCCCCAATTGACAAATGGTCAAAGGATATGAATAGACAGTATATAGAAAAAGAAATCAAAGCTATTAATTTTGTTGTTGTTTAGTCATGTCCAATTCTTTGTGACATTGTGGACCATACTGTCCATGAGGTTTTCTTGGCAAAAATAATACATGGTTTGTCATTTCCTTGTCCAGTATAGTAAGACAGAGATTTAGTGGGACATATGTCTAGTAAGTATCTAAGGCCAGATTTGAATTCCCCAATTGATAATGAACTGGCAGTATTCAGAAGAAGAAATCAAAACTATCTACAATCAAATGATAAAAATGCTCTAAATAACTACTGATTAAAGAAATGCAAATTAAAACAGCTTTAAAGTACTGCCACATACCTATCAGAAATCATAAATGCTGGAGGGGAGGAGAGAAAATAAGTGCATTAATAAAATGTTGGTGAATTTGTGAACTGGTCCAAACATTCTGAAGAACAACTTGGAACTATGCCCAAAGGGTTATCAAACTGTCCATACCCTTTAACCTAGCAATACCACTACTGGATTTGTACCACAGAGATCAAAGGAAAAGGAAAAAAAATTTATGTATGAAAATATAACAGCTTTTTTGTAGTGCAAGAAATTGGAAATTAAGGAGATGCTCATTAACTGGGGAATAAGTTGTGGCACATGATTGTGATAGAGTACTCTTGGGCTACAAAAATAATGAGGGGAGTGGCTTCAGAAAAACACATAGCAAGACATATATGAACTGATAGAAATTGAATTAAAGAGAACTGGGATATCATTGTACATAGTAACAGAAATGTTATAATGATGATCAACTATGGAAGCCTTAGCTACTGTGATCAAAACAATGATTCAAGATAATTTCAAAGGACTCATAATGAAAAAAATTCTATCCACCACAAGAAAAAGAACTGATAAACTTTGAACGCAAATTGAAGTATAATTTTCTCACCTTTTAAAATTTTTTCTGTGCTTTTTCTGTCAATATGCTTAATATGGAAATATGTTTTGCATGGTTTCACATGGATAATTGATATTACTTGCTTTCATTCTTGGTAGGTGGGGAAGGGGTGGGAGTATAGAAGAGAGTTTGGAACTTGAAATTTAAAAAGAAAAGAATGCTAAAAATAAACAAACAATAAATTTGTAAAAAAAAAAACAAAAAACAAAAAAAAAACCAACAGCCTCTTAAACTGATGTCTTCAAAGAATTCATTGGTGAATTTACTGTGCTATAGACCAATCCTGATTTCTGATTATTCAGTTTTCCTTGGTAACAATAAAAGTACCTATTTTCTTACAGATCTTTAATTCTTAAAGACATAGTCTGAATAGTAAAAAGTGTAAACACACTTGAGAGTGATGCTCTGGGGCCTAAGGTAGAGCACCCTGCTAATGATGCTGAGATCATGGGCTTGAGTCCTCTGTGGCTCAGTTAACTTCATCAGTCAATTTTTACCTACCTAAGTATTTATAGTTCCACTTTTGGTGCCACAGGCCCCAAATCCATGCAGCTGTTTCATGTATGTTTGTGATCAGCTAAAAAAAGGGTAAGGTGAGCAATTTTCTGTTAACATCTTCCTGTTATTACCAAAAACAATTTCAGGGAGGACAGTGCATCATCTTCCTAAAGGTCATTCTAGTTTATGATCTAGGAAAGATTGACATAAAAATTTAAAGAAAAAGTAATTTAACCTCTCTGAGATTTAGTTTCCTCAACTAGAAAATGAGAGGATTGGGCTAGATGTCCCAAATGTTCCTTCTCAGCTCTGAATTCATGAACTTATCATAAGGCCATAAATGAGTTTATAATATCCTATAAGAAAAAAAATTGAGGAAAAAAATGGTGAGTAAATCAGTCTTTTAAAAAAACTCAATTTTATCCACTGAAAATCAATTAAAATGCAATAAAAATACATCAGCATTTTTCCTAAGTTCAAAAGAAAACACCAGATGTTTAAAATTCTGCTATTTTATAGTCTCAAAGCATGACTGCAATTCACTGCTAAAGTTCTAAATGGCACCAATTAGTCATGAAAAACAATGACTCTTATCTATGTCTCAATTTTTTCATCTGTGAAATGGAGCAACTATTACTTAATTATTTGTAGATATTAATAATGTAATTTAAATATGATAGTTATCAAATACAAATTTTTAAGAGGGAACGATTCAAATTGTTCTACTAATTCAAACAAAAATCCATATTTATTGTATTGTTTTATAAAACTACTAGTGATGGTTTTCCATTGGTTAATCAAAAATATCTGAAGGAAACTCTTGAATTGATATTTAAAGACACCTGTCAGAAAAAACAGAGATAATTGAAATAATACCAAACTCTTTCTTAAAAATATTGTACTTGGAATTACTACGTAAGCCAAAAGTGTTAACATTTCAACTTTAATTAACTATTTAAGGGTGGGCTGAGATTTGTGATCAGTACTTGGAAATACAGAAAGATTATATTAGTCACAGTCCTTAGGCTTGTGGACCTCATAATCTAGTAGAGATATTCGTGAAACATTGATAACTCTAATGCAAAATGTTACATCATAAGTAAATAAGTTGCATGCAAACCAAGAGGTTTGCAAGGTCAGGAGTGGGTGGGACAAGGAGATGATGAAAATAATTAAAAAGGGCCCATTCCAGTGGGACACAAATTTTAATAACATAGATCTCCAAGCAATTGAGGGCCATGATTTCAACTTCTGAAAAATGTGCATATGGGTTGGAGAGGTGAGAAATCTCCAAGTTTACTTTCATCTGTAACAGTTTTTTTTTTAATTTATCCACTATCAAAGCATTCAATGAACAGCTTGCTAGTTATACATTTGCTATGTGCCAGGTACTGTGTTAGATGGTAGGGACTTAAATACTATGAATAAAACAAATTCTAGTTATAAGTTCTTATAGGAGAGACATGCATGTGTAAACACACACATGCATAGATATATACATATCAATATGACTATATATAAACTATATATGAGACTATATATCTATATATCACAAACAAATATAAAATAGTTAAATAAAGAATAGTTGGAAGAGAGATGGAGAGGGGGTATCAGGGAGGCTTCCTACAAAAGATGGGTGTGGGAAGTACATCTTGAAGAGAGGGAATATATAAGATAGAGATGAGAAGAGAGGGCATTTCAGGCATGGAGGAATTGCAAGTGCAAAGGCATTAAGATGGAAAATGGAGAGTAATTTGTAAGGAATCAAGAGAAAACAAATTTTATTTTATCATCATATGTATAAAGAAGAGGGACTGTATAAGGATGTACTGGGAGAAGGGATAAGGAAGAAGTAGAATAGAGACAATTTTCTCACATAAAAGAGGAACCCAAGAAAGCTCTTGTAATGGAGGGGGAAATAGGTAATGGTGGCCCATATCTGAATATATATATAGTTGGACATAGATTATCCAATATGAAAAGAGGGGAGGGTATAAGTAGACTGTGACAGGATTGAGAACTTTTAACATTATATATTTTTTTATTTGATACTAATAACAAGAGGATCTAGGACAGTCAGGGATGTGTGCAAATTCTAAGTCTTATTTTCTATAGTAAATATATAAGGACTTCTGATGTACCCACAGAAGGCTGCTAACTCTAAATTTGAACCTGGTCATTCAGCATTTTCATCTTGACCTAAAAGTTAGAGAAGCAAAATTTTCAGAAAATTGGATGTAAAGTTACATATGTTCCACTAGGTAGCTTACTGGATAGTATTGTCTGTATCTGGAGTCAAGAAGACCTAAATTTAAATCTTGCCTTAGTCATTTACTAGCTGCATGACCTCGGTCAAATCACTTAACCTCTGAGTCTCAGTTTCCTCATTTGTAAAATGGAGATAATTATAGCATCTACCTCACTGGTTTGTTGTAAGAACATCATTTATGTAGAGTACTTTTTAAACCTTAAAGTGCTGTACGGTTACTAGCCAGGTATTATTATTATATTTTAATAATAAAAGTTTTCTTGTACTATGAACTTCTTTCTAAAAATATGAAAGTCAAACAATCATAAAGTAAAAATAGCAAATGAAAAAAAAGCACATATTTTCTTAAGAGTCAGAGCCACAAATCTGGAAAGGACATCTAGTTTGAGGATATCTAATTCAACTCCCTCATTTTACAGATGAGGAAACTGAGGCCCAAAGTGATTGATGACTTGCCCAACATCACCTAGGTAATAATAAGGAGCCAATCTAGAATTTGAAATCTGGTATTCTGACTTCATATCCAATTCTTTTTCCACTGCACTATTCTTCAAAGAATTCATAATGGATATTTGCATTATATAAATATCTGGATAATAAAGACTATATGTAAATAAATATGAATATCTAGTATATGAATACATATATCTGCACAAATATACACAGACATTTATATAGGAGATTGTTGTGGAGTTAGGTATTTTTCCTGTAGTTGGTATCATTAAATAATTTACTAGAATCACAAGGCTTCTAGGGAACTTCAGACTGAGAAAAGAAAAATGAAAATTCTTCTCTTGCGGCTGTATGAGTCACAACCCTAATCAGATTACCTGGAAAACTGGTTTCCAAACTTTCCCTAAAATATAAAATAAGAAGTAAAGCAGAATTAGAATTTGCAATTGTGAGTCATGTTTTCCCAAGTGTCTTTCTATTCCACCTTCCCTGCTCTGCCTCTTGGTATGAAGGAGGAGTGAGGTCCACTTGGGTGGGCTTACAAATGGGCATCTGCTGATCACAGTCACGGATCAGTTTTGGTTTGGCAAGTTTCATCACCATTTCCGTGAAGGTTAAAGTGACTGGCAACACTGGAGAACAAAGATCCCTAAACGATCATGTAAGCAGCTGCTGTTTTAATAGAAGCAACAACAGGAACTATGGGCCCAATTTACTAATATCTGGCCCTGTGCCAGGCAGCATGGTGTCAAATTCGAGAAGCGAGTAAATGATGCTGTTTCATGAGGATGTGCTGATGCAATTCCAGCCCAGTTCTGCGATCAGCCAGAAGACAGTCCATGTCACTTCGCTGCAGGGGACTTTGAGATCTCAGCTGGTAGACATGAAAGTCAAAACAAAGATAACTCCATGTTCCTAGGGAGGAGGTACACAAAACCTGGGGACATTTTCAGGGGAAAATGCCATTTGTGATGTCCAGGCCATTTTAAGTAGCATAGGGATTTATCAGGCAACTTTTCTGTGTCTCTATAGTGAAACATAATGCTTTACCCATGGAATCCACTTAATAAATGTTTGGATATGTGAATAAATGTATGAGTTGAAGTTTTACACAAACAAGGGTGGGTGATGGGAAGGCAAAAAGAAGAAACTAGAGATTCTTTTAAAAATAGACCCAAACCTGATGGAACGTACAGTTTATAGCATCATTATATTTTATTCCTATCAAATGCAAATGCTTTCTTATGAAAATGACCTTTAATTGACAGATTACTTTCAGACAAAATCTATAGATTTCAAATTCATCTTTAACATTCTGCTCAGTTCTCTGGTGCACTGCAGACTGTCACTCACTACCAAATACAATCAAATATTAGAATAATATGCTGCCCAAGTAGCTGTCCAGTAAAAGTGTGCAAGTTGTCAGCAAAACGAATATAAGTATTAAAGGCAAAACAGAATTTTACTGTGTGCATGTGTATATCCAATCAAGCATTTCAAAGCATTCTGCTTATAACAGACAGATCCATGATCTTGACTTGTCTCAGCTGCAGCTAATGTCTGTTATAAGGAGAAGGAGGGGAGGAGAGAAAAGAGAGGGGCATGTGGCGTACTATAGAGTAATGTAAGCACTGGTTCAGGCTGAGTATAAAATAAATACACTGTCAAAATACTTAGACCCTTCTTGGAACAAATCTATTTGGTACATACATATACCAGGGGATTTGAAAGCAATCCGAGGTACATGGTAGATAGAGTGCTGGA
The DNA here is from genome assembly GCF_016432865.1 of Antechinus flavipes. NCBI lineage: Eukaryota > Metazoa > Chordata > Mammalia > Dasyuromorphia > Dasyuridae > Antechinus > Antechinus flavipes. The sequence continues at coordinate 239,484,546 of NC_067399.1, read as the reverse complement.
CTTGGAAAGAGAAAACTTGGATTCAAATCTTTCCTTAGATACTTGCTGTGCTATTATGGGTAAGCCACATAACTTCTCTGAGTCTGTTTCCTTATCTATAAAATGAATATAATAATACATGTGACACCTGCCTTACAAGATTGTTGTGAAGCTCCAATGAGATGATATACATAGCTTTTGCAAATCTTAAAGCACTATGTCAATATTCGCAATTATTTCACTTTCCATTTTATTCAAGGAGCAATGGCTAAATTTTAGGCTTATCCATAGGATCCAGAACCAGGAATACTACTCAGGCCAATTTCATATAGGAAAACTCATATCCTCAGAACAAAAAGGGAAATCTACAGAAAATCTTTCTAATTACCAGTAATTTAAACTGACCAGAAAATTCAATATGGAATTTGTTAGATGTGGTGATGATGATAAGGGGAATAATTAATAAGTAGAGTGAATTTATGAAACACATTATTCCACGGTGAAATACATGCTCCATACTAGACTGTTTTGATACAAAAAGGAATTGCTCACCTTCAAACATGATTGAGTTTTAAGAGCTATATATATGTATACATATATAATATGTATGTATGCATATAGGACATGTATACATGTGCATATGTGTTATATTTATATATTTTTTTCACATATATATTCCACTTTGAAAGAAGTTGATGACAGAGTATGGTATTAAGGAAAAATCTGAATCTGAGCCCCAAATCTGGACTGACTTATGAGCTATATCATTATTGGCAAGCCATTCATTCTCAGTGCCTCAGGTTTTTTATTTGTAAAGGGGAATCCAGACTATTCTTGTTTCATTGGTACAGGAAAGTCTTCAGTAAGGAAAAACCATCTACTAATGCATGCCAGTGTCTTTTTTTTATTTTTTGCAATTTATGGTCTTATAGAGTTGTTTAAACTTGCAGAGCTTCTTAAACTTTTTTCACTTGCAGAATCTCTTTGGCTGAGTAATCTTTATGTGACCCTGGATATATAGGTATATTACTCAAACATTTACTGATAATAAATCATAATTTCACAATCCCCATGGTCAGTTGAGATACCCCAAATGGAGTCATGAACCACAGTTTAAGCCGCCGGGGTTAGAACACTGAGGGGTTAAATGATTTGTCCAAAATCATTTCATGTGAAAGTTAGGACTGGAATTCAGCTCTTCTTGGCTTCCAGGCTGGTTCCCCTAAGCCACTGTTTCTATGCTGCCCTATCTACTTCACATCCCTATTGTGAGGACTGAGTGAAATAACTAGCACCATAAATGTAAGGTACTTTTGTTTATTGTTATTAATAAAAATATCAACAGCAACAATAATAATGATAATAATAATATATAACTATGTGTCAACATTACAACAAACAGGACAAAACATCCCTAGAGAACTCTGAAATATATGCATAGGGATCCTGCTATTAAATGCTGATTTGATTCAGAGAAGCTTCACCATCTTATTAAGGGAATAATCATCTTAATAACAACACATTTTGATGCAGCCTGGTTGAAGTAGGTCCCTTCCCCCCAGAGAGAGGAGGAGCAATATACCAAAAGAAGCAGCTGGAAAGACTAAAGAATTCTTAAGCCTCAGATACAGAAGGCATTCTACCAAATCCTGTGTATAACTCTATCTTACCAACTGATATACTCAAAGGGGCTAGAGGCTGTTCACCCTAGATTATTCTCCTTTTGACCACTTGAAGATAAAATGTCTATCTAGCATTATTACCTCAGACCATTAAGAATCCTCCAGTTGACCTGTTATTATGAGTACTATACATTATCTTCTGGAATAAGAAGGTACATTAGGACACATATGTCCTCATATCCTTTTATGTGTTTACCACAGATTTATTTCTACACCATCAATAAAACTCATATAGTTTGATCAAATGAAAGTGGCTTGTGTCACTGTTCCTTGAAACCTCAGAATTATTGAATCACCTGAAATCTATGATCAAAAAAAAGAACCTAGACATCATATTTCAAGAAATCATATAATTGCTTCAATATCTTAGATCTAGAGGGTAAAATAGAAATAAAAAAAAAACACCTTACTTATCACCTCTAGAAAGAGACCCTCAAATGAAAACTTCCAGGAATATTACCAAATTTCACAGCTCCCAAGTCAAGGAGGCAATATTGCAAGAAGCGAGAAAGAAACATTTCAATTATCATAGAGCCATAGCCAAGATCACATATGAATTAGCTACTTCCATATTAAAGAAGTAAAGGGCTTGGACTATATTAGAAAACAAAGGAGATAGAATTAGAATCAAGAATAATCTAATCAGCAAAACTAAGAATAATCCTTTGAAGAGGGGATGAAAATACACATTTAATAAAATAGAGGACTTCTAAGCATTCCTGATGAAAAGATCAGAGCTGAATAGGAAGTTTGACATTCAAACAGAAGACTCAAGAGAAGTATAAAAAGCAAATATGAAAGAGTAATGAAAGGGACTTAATAAAGTTAAATTGTTTGTATTCCTATGTGGGAAGATCTTTATCATGACAGTTAGAATATATATATTTGGCTGGACACAGAAATTTATCTTATCCTATAGGGAAAGATGAAAGATATAAGATATGGGGGGAGGGGATGATAAAGGGAAGATTAAGAGAGACAATGGTCAGAAGAAAACAGAATTGGAAGGAACAGAACAAAAAAATGGAAACCGAAAAATAAACAAAAGAAGATGAGATAGAGGAAAATAGATAATAACCATAACTTTCTATCCACTGTATCACTTAGTTGCCCCAGATGTTATATGCATGTCTTCCTCAGCTCAGCCTCTTTGGAACCTTATTTTCCTCCTTTCAACTTTTCATTGAAGCTTTCTTGGAAACTTCCCTGCAATTGTTAGGTTATAGCAACCACTTTAAATTTAAGTTTATTTTCCCTGGGGAGCACTGTGTATAAAAAGGTTTGGGGTATTATATTTGTACTCCTGTTCTTGTAATATCTTTTCGGTAATTATTCCTTTACAAAAGTTAATTGATATTAATTGGTTAAATATATATTGGGGTGTTGATCATTGGATCAGTCAGTGATATGGAGGAGACACTAGCCATAGCTGATTTATATTGCAGTAAAATAATGGAATGGTTGCTATAGATGTCATTAGGAAGACACCTTTTAGAGATACCCCTAAAGCTCTTAGGAAAGATGAAGCAGTAGCCATGTTCTGATGATTCAACCTATTTGGATTGGAGGTTGGTTAGTGAGACTAGAACTTTTTTTCTTCTTATGGATAAATTGGTTAAAAGTGAAAGTCACTTGCTTAGAGTCACTCAGCTAGTTAAGCATTCAATTCAATTCAATAAACATTTATTAAACACTTTCTATATACAACACAGTGTTCTAGGCACTGAAAATCTAAAAGAACTAACACTCAAAAGAGGAGATAAATCATGTACAAGTAAATGCAAGGAAAAAGGAGAGAAAGAGAATAAAGGAGAGGGAAAAAAAACTAAGAAGAACTCAGATTTTCCTATCTCCCAAGCTAGCACTCTATCTATTGTGCCATGTAGTTGGCAAATTAATCAAATGGTGATAACAATTCCACTTTATTGATACTGTGTTCAGCTGGGGGTAATGTGATTTCAATGCTGGGTCTCAACCCAAATTTTTCAGGTTGTATAATAAATAAAGAATGCTTTGGACCTCTAGTTCATTCCTTTGTTAAAGGAATGAGGGATGTGATTTGGTGGAAAAAGCAGAAGACCTGGGTTAAGTCTTGCCTCACCATTTACTTACTAGCTTTGTGACCTCAGGCAAAATCATTTCACTTCCTCAGTCACTTTCTTCATAAAATGAAGATAACAATTGAATTGTTAAGAGTCCATTACACAAATAATCTCCTTTGATTCAAAACAAATTTATGGAATAGTTACTGTCATTCTTGTTTACAGATGAGGAAAATGAGACCAAGAGAAGTTAATTGATTTGCCTTAGGTCATACAACTAGGAATTGTCAAGAGAAGGACTTGAATTCAGGCCACAATTATCCCCAAATACAGCAACCTAGCCCTAACAATCTGTGATATATAATAATATACTGAACAACTATGTATTAATAATATAATCCTTCTACACCCAGAGAAAGGACTGTGGGAACTGAATGTGGATCACAACATAGCACTCTCATTCTTTTTGTTGTTTTTTGCTTGCATTTTATTTTTTTCTCATTTTATTTTCCTTTCTGATTTTATTTTTCTTATTTAGCAAGATAATTATATAAATATGTATGCATATTGGATCTAACATATATATATTTTACTATGTTTAACATATACTGGATTACTTGCTAGCTAGGGGAGAGGGTGGGGAGAAGGCGGGAAATTGGAACACAAGGTTTTGCAAGGATTAATGTTGAAAAATTATCCATGCATATCTTTTGAAAATATTCATGCATATGAAAAATGATATAATCCTTAATGATGCTTGTGTTATCTATATCAAAAAATAGTTTTTTGAAAAAAAAACTAGCAAAAAAACAAAACTAAGCTACAAAGTTCTACCTAAATATGAATTAGTGCTGTTATTCATAAAGGTCAAAGTGCAGTCATAAATTGGATAAATCATTCAAGGCGGTAGGAAGTAAGAATCATCTGCTGTGAGTGGCTTTGTTCTCTACTGCTTTATGTAAGGACGAGCAAATATTTACCCACAAAAATATTCTAAAAAAGATCATCTCTTCTAAAGGCAGGCCCTAAGAGTAGCTCTCATACCCTGCTATTGCCTAAGGAGCTAGTTGCGGTTTTTAATGCCTTTGGACCTGATTTTCCTGTTGGTAACTTCGTAATTTCAATTAATACTCCATTTCAAAAAGAAGCTTCTGTTGAGCTCTTTGGGAGTTTTTCCTTGCCAGCTCTAGCCTGCTGTATGTCCCTGAGGAATAGGGGAGTGGTACAGATAGAGACCACAACATCCCAGTAACATCTCATGAGGGAGGACAGGGGCCTGTTGTAAAGAGAACAGAGTATCCCAGGGGGATGCCATATGGGAGGAGAGGAGCAACTTAAATATGAGAAATGTCTGCTCAGGGTCCTAAAGAGCACCCCTCAGTCTAAGGCCACTGAATCTAGACTAGTTGTTAGAGAAAATAAGGGGATGGAATCATTTTAACCTTGGTAAATATTGATTCATAGAATAAGTAATATAACATTACTTGACAACTAGAATTTACATTAATTTATATGCTGAACTATACTATGTATATAATATATAAAATGTCATACCTGAAAGGGACCTCTAAAAACATGTAGTATAATCCCTGTTTAATCCCACCCTGTTCTCATCAATCCATCACCATTTTTAGAAAGGAAGAAACCATAATCACTAGATAGCCCAGCAGTAGGCCAATATATTTGGAGAGGGCTTAGGAAAAATATGAGAAAAGGAAAAAGAAGTTTCTCTTCCTTATTCAGGACTCTAATTAATTAATTAATTGCTGAGGCAATCGGGGTTAAGTAACGTGCCCAGAGTCACACAGCTAGGAAATGTTAGGTGTCTGAGACCAGATTTGAACTCAGGTCCTCCTGACTTCAGGGCTGGGGCTTTATCCACTGCACCACTTAGTTGCCCCTAGGAATCTCTTTATTAATAAGCTAGGCTATTGGTGGTATTGTAGATAGAGCACCAAGACTGGGGTCAGGGAGACTTTAATTTAAATTCAGTTTCACTCACTTACTAGCTATGTGATTCTGGGAATATCATTAAAACTGTTTGCCTCAATTTTCTCAATTAAAAAATGGGGATAGTAATAGCAGCTATCTCTCAGAATTGTTGTGATGATCAACTAATATAATGTTTGTAAAGTGCTTAGCATGGGACCTGAAATATAGGAGGTACCATATAAATGCTAGTTATTATTGTTATTAAAATATCACAATCAATTATTAGTCATTTATGAGGTAAGCACTATTTGTCAGTACACTATCTGAGTTTCTAACCTTGAGTCATTTGTAATAATAATAATAATAATAATAGCTGATATTTACATAGCATTGACTGCATGCCAGGCCCTATGCTAAGCACTTTATATTTATTATCTCATTTGATGCTCACAGTAATCCAAAGTAAGGCAGATGCTATTATCCTCATTTTACAAATGAGAAAACTGAGGCAAATCACAGGCTATAACATCATCTTAGAGAGGAGTAAATGGACATTCTGCAGTGTTAAGTGACTTGCCCAGAGTCACACTGATATCAAGTGTCTGAAGCTAGTTTTGAACTTAAATTTTCTTAAATCCAGCTCAATCCACTATGCCACTTGGTTTACATTCTGTTATACAGACAAGATTCTTGAAGGAGGAAAAGAGAACAGACTAAGCATTTATAAAGAACTCAATAAAGTACTGTACTGATATCTTACTACATAAGAGGGGTTTTTTAAGGGAGTTTAATTAATATAACTTGGGAGTCTATTATCAAGGTACAGTAAAAAGAACACTGACAGAGTCAGACAGCCTCTACTTATACACTAACTTTTCCACTTACTATTGATGTGATAATGAGCAAATTACTTTACATTCTAGAATCTCTATTTACTCTTCTTTTAGGTGACATCACACTCAAAAATATTTAAGGTTCCTTCCAACCCTAAATTTTTCTATTCTTAAATTACATTCTAAGCCTTAGTTTCTCCATCTGAAAATTTAGGGGATTGGACTAAATGACCTCAAAATGACTTCCTTCTTGAAATTTGTAGAATCTTCATCACTTCATTTTTTACAATCCCTGTTTCCATCTAAGGCTTAGCTTCTATGTAAGACCTTTCCTGCTCTCCCAATTGTCAGCCTTACTGACAAATTATTTGTATTGACAATGTATATCTTTTGTATTATTTATTTGTGAACATCTTGTTTCCCTCCAGGACTGTGTAAATTCTTTGACTGTATGGTCTATTTTTATTTTGTTCTTTATGTATCTCTGGCATCTAAAACAGTCAAGCTGCTAGTAGATGCTTAATAATTTTATATTAAATTGTTGGATGTTCAAATGAAGGGAAATGGAAAGGAAGAGAATAATATTTATTAAGTAATGACTTTATTTCAGGTACTGTGTTAAGTACTTTACAGATAGCATCTCTGATCTCATTTGACATTATCTCAGAGTTGTTTTTTAATAAAGTTTTTTATTGTTTCTATAATTTGTTCTTTGACATACCAATTTATTAGAACTAAATTATTTAGTCTTCAATAAACTTAGAATCCTCCTTTTCAGAGGCACTTATTAACTATGCTTTTATTATTCTATGGTCAGTAAAGGATGTGTTTAATAGTTTTGCTTTTCTTTATCTGATTGTGAGATTTTTAATGTTATAATATATGGTCAATTTTTGTAAAGATGCCATGCACAGTTCTGAGTATGCATACTCCTTTCTATTCTCATTCAATAATTACCAGAGGTCTACTATACTTAACTTTTCCAAAATTTTATTCAGGATATTAAATTCTTTATTAGTTTGCTTTATTTGCCTAAGTCTAAAAGACATACTTTAAGGTCCTCCCAAAAGTATAATTTTATTATATATTATTCTCTTCAAACAAGATAATTTTTCCTTTATTTAAATTCTATGTTGTTTGGTATGTTGATATTAATTTATTGCTTATGGTGACTTTAAGCATTATAAAGTTTCTCTTTTAATCATGCCTGTTTTTACTGTTGCCTTTCCTGAGATGGTCATTATTTTGTCTTTTAGATTCATTTTCTTTATAATAAATTCAAATACATACCTTTATTTTAGCTCTAATTATTTTAAACTCTAATTCATATATCAAGAATATTTCTTATATTTTATAAGTGATGATGACTATTAATGTGTATTTTGCTTTGTCCCATATTCTTTTAGTTTTTCCTCTCCTTGTCCCTGCCCCTTCTTTAGATAGAAGGTAAAGAGATAACATGTGCTCAACATTAGTAAATGTCCTGTTTCTCCTATATCTCTTTTTTCTTCCTTTTACCCAGATCATGATCAAAGATTTTTACTTATGCCTTCTTTTGAAAGAATTTTTAAAGATGTGGAGTTAATCTCCACATCATGATCCACACCTCAAAATTGAAATGTATTTTATATATGACTAATTCTTCCCTCATTCTTTCCTATCTCTTAAACCATTCTCTTCCATTCATTCTGTCCTTACTTTTCAATCTGTTCTCCCTGATCTTGACTATTTCTTTATTGATTTTAATGATTTTTTTAAACGCTAAACACAATTTTTGTGTGTGCAATTCCCTTTTGCTCAGTGAAAGTGAAGTTTATGCGCTATCCTCTGCCTCTGTCCCTTCTTCAATATTTTTACTAATTTTTTTTCTCATGTATCACAATTATATGAAATAGTAAGTTCATCTTCTTTCACATTTCTTCTCTAATCTATTCTTTTTGGCCCTTCTCTTTTTTCACTTAAGATCATAAAAACACATGACACATTCCAATTTTCAGAGAGTCCTTTACTTGAGCAAGATTTTATGCTATACCTGTATTTAATCTCCTACCTTTTTAAAAGTACCCTTTGGGATCTCATATAATTTATAACATCTCTTTTTTATCTGATAGGTAAATTTTTGTCTTATCTTATAGGATTTTAGGGTTCTATAGCACTTTCAGGCCATCTCCAACCCATATCAATAAATATGAACATAGCCACCACCACCCTTCTCACTTTCCATTTCTTTTAAGTGTTACCTTTCAATATTATATTGGTAGCTCCTTGAAAGCAGGGCTTGTATTGATAGTTCCTATTTGTATATTCATTACTTAGGACAATGCCTGGAATATAGCAATTTCTTATTAAATACTCTTATCTATCTATCTACTTATTATCTATCTATCCATCCATCTATTATCTATCATCTCTCTATCCATCCATCCATTCATCTCTCTCTCTCTCTCTTCCTTTCCTCTTCTCCGTCCCATTTTTCTTCTCCCTTTCCTTTTCCTTCTTCCTCTCTGGAATTCTAATAGATCTAGCCAGGCTCTAAGTTTAACTTGATCTACACACTTGAGAGGAATGGCAGACCTTTATTTGGTCTTGATCTGTATTTTCTCAAGTCCTGCTATTAATCCTCCTTTCTGCTGGTCTCAGATTCACTTATATCTTCAGAGTACAGAGACTTGAGTTCCTTAAGGCCCTCAGGGGTAGCTTCAGTCAGTTTGTTCCAAAGGTTAAGAGTCCCTAGGGGTGTAGGGACTAATCACTGACTTCTTTATAGGAGCTTTGCTTTAGTTCTGGTTAGGGACCAGAGATTCCAGAATACTTGTTAGACTATACTGAAGCTTTCTGGTTAAAGCACTCCAAGACTGTCATATTTGAATCAAGGGCTGTGTCAGCCCTGGTCCTCTGGCTAGGTCTTTTCCATAGTGCCTTTACATTTATGGGTCACCCTTTTTCTAACCCAGGCTAGACAAAGTTATTTATTATAGTTTTTTCCTAAATAATTATCTTAGACAAATGAGATAACGTACAGAACTTTGTAAACTTCAAAGCACTAAGTATATGCTAGTTATTATTATCACTAATATCATTTTTATTATTCAGTCTAGAACTTAAAAAATCTTTTTTTTTTTTTTTGGAGAATATTGTGAGAATTAGGTTATTCTGTTCCTATTGACTCTGCCATCTTGACTAGAAGTCTACCAACCATGAACATTTGGACCACAACTAGACATTCCTCTCCTTATGCCTTAGTAGAATGACTTTAACATGACTAGGGCTTATTAGATATTTCATAAATGCTTGAATTACCTGCTAACCCCAACTCATGGTCCAGTGACACAGCCTGTTTCAATTGCCTCTGTATCTTAATAACTCTCAAAGGTAAAAGTGATTGAATTTGATTTGAGAATTTTTTTTTGTTTGTATCTTTCACATGTGCTTCTTACATCTGGCAAATATTATTAAATGAAAAGGATACAAAACCAAACAACAAACAAAAAAGAAATCCCTCACCATTCAATACATATTACAGTACTCACTATTTTTATTTAGATAGATACTGTCCTGGGATTTTGTAGGACTAGTGACAGTACCCTCAGTCAAAGTCTACTCTCTCTATTCCATGAGACCAAAATAATGAAGGAAATCTTCACTAATAGGGGAAATCAATCTTCTCAATCTCACATCTTCCCATCAACCTGTGCTCATAATATGACCCCAAATGCTTCAAGAATGAACTTCTTCCTTCCCTGACCACTAAACTTTTCAAGGACTTTCAAAGAAATTGCTGGGTTTTAAGACTTTATTGCAGTGCCTACTCAGGACATGATTGATAGATCTAATGAAATTACCAAATTTTCTTTCCTATTTCTGGCATTAGTCAAGAGTTCATGTCCAAAGATTTTTCCACCAGACATGTTCTGCGGATGTGATGGGATTAGCCAAATTTCAAAGCTTATTTTTGACCTCCAGCAGAAAATTGAGCACATACGCTATTGAAGCCAACTGGGACTATAGAACATCAAGTTGATTCATCAAATTAGCTGAAACATAATTGTGCTGCATGACTGGCTATGGAAGTCGTCAGCTATAAACCTGTCAAAAAGCCATCAGCTTTAATGTTAAATAGAGACTCAAAGTAATGTTGTTCGGGATCTGACATTTGTTGGACTTTAGCCTGCAAAGGATGCTATCGGCTTTGTTCCACATAGAAGAATATATACTAAGAAACATTGTGCTAATAGATTCCAGCAGACAAAACATATTCATATTGGTTAATAAAAATACTAGTTTTTTAACACAACATTAAGAGGCTTATCTTGAGACAACAAATATTAAAATCACAAATTTACTAGATTCTGCATCCTCCACACACACAAAATACAAACATAGAATGAACATGAATTTCCTGTCTTCCACTGATTACTGGAAGAGATCTGCAACCAATTCTTCAAACTAAATTACTTGACATTTAAGGAATAAAGATTTAGAATCACTTATTTAACAAATAAAAGAATCTTTATTGTCATATTGGTAAAATTATTTAACTTTTCCAAAACAGTTTCTTAAATGATAAAATACAGAACATGGAACTAAAGGGTCAATAAGTTATGCTCCAGTTCAAAATTTTGTGATGTTTAGAATTAGAAAGAGATAGAGTCAAAGGGAAAAAAATCTTTCCCAAAGGAAAAAAAAAGGGGGAGGGGTGGATTTATATTCCTCTCTGGATAAAATCAACCAACTGAAAAAGTCCTGTGATAGGTCAAATAAACTTAGTCTTCATTCCCTCTCTCCCCAATTAATAGGATTTTCTTTTTTGCTTATATTATCCAAATTATTGTGTCAGCTTTCCATTTCATTCTCAATTCAAGATAACAGGTATCCAATAAGTCTATGACTGTGCTCTTTATCTATGCAATAAAGTCTTGTGGAGTTATTGAATTAAACTCATTTGCTAAGCCATACAATTCATATTCTTGAAATACAATTCAGATACAGCTCCTGCCTGGATCTATTTTAAATGATAGCCAACCAGCTGACTGACTTCTTCACACAAGTTTGCTAACTCCCAAACTGAAGTTTCAGTTCTCTACTTTGGGTGACTGCTTGCCTAGACAATAATGTTTAACTACCCTTTTTGCTGGCTAATATCTGCTTTTTTTTTTTTTCCTACAGGAACATATAGGCCTTCTCTCTAATTTATGCATGATTGACATGACTGAACAATGGAAACGCTAATGTTTTGATACCTACGTCATAAGGGACCTTTAGGCCCCTGACATGGCAGGCTGTGAAGGCTCCTTCCAAGCAGCTTCATTACAGAATATTATATTGTGTTATGCAAACCACCTCTGTACCACTCAAAATATCAACATTCTCTTTAAAGATCTCTTTATTGAGGATGATCCATTTATAAATAATCCTTTTAGAAACTGAGTGTAGTATAGTAATGGGATTTAAAAAACAATAAAATCACAGATATTTAGACCCACAATAAAGCTCAGAGGCCATCCAGCCCAGTCTATAACTGGAAAAAAAAATCATGTAGTCTTTGTATGAATAACTCCAAAAAAGGGGGAACTCATTGTTTATTAAAGTAGCCCATTTCACTTTTGGATAACTCTAATGATTAGTAATTTTTTTTCCTTATTACATAAAGTTAAATTGCTTTCCTTACAATTACCACTCATTGTTCTTTGCTTTGTCTTCTGGGGCCAAGCAAAGTGAATAGAAGACAATCGATCATGCCCTCCCCCCCCAAAAATCATCTTTTTTTTCAGGCTGAACATTCCCATTTTTCACTAGTCTCATATGGCTTAAACTTAAGGCAGTTTGTCTTATGTACTGACTTCAAAGTTGCAAGGATCTGTGATTTTATCAGTAGGTTTACTCCTTCCAACAGTGATGATCAGAACCCCCTGCATGACTTTATGAGTTGTTGAACTGAAAAAAAAAATGATCATCTGGTGGCCAAGTCTCTGATGATAAGTATCTTGAAACTTAATGATGCTGATCTTTCTAAGATATATATACATTCCAACCTTAGGACCACATTCAAAGCCTTTCAAACTTGATAGGACCTGCCAATTGAAATTTTATTAAGTGTAGAATATGTTGCCCCTTTCCCTTCCTGACCATATTACTCAGTTTGAAGATTGAAGCTATGAATTTGTAACTTAAACAAAGTCTTATTTTAATGATTTCCTTATATAGAGTTGCCTTTATGTAAAATTCAAAATCTTCAAGAGATGTTATCAAATAATTGACCAATCCTCATTTTTGCCAAAGACAAAAAGCCACTGGCTGAGGACAGGTTTAGTTTTTCTGGACCCCCAGGAAAAGATGATTCTAGTACACATGGCCAGTCTGTGTATCATTAAGGTTTCTGAGCCTTTATACGGGGAGGTATAACAAGTTATTGTATTAATGGAACCACCAGTTGTTGGTAATCTAAGACTTGCAATTAAACCAGCCTCTTCCTTTTACAAATGATAGAAGTAAGACTCAGAGAATTTATACACATAGTTAACAGAGTCAAGATTTTAAACCTTTAGAACTTAACTTTTTTCTCCTTGCTTTATTCTCTGCCCTTATAATTATCTTTCAGTGGTAACTGATTTTTCCTAGTCAATATGATTCAAAATCTCAGAATATTAGAAACTTAGATTTGGAAGAGATCTTTTTAAAAATCACTTAGTGAGACCTTCTAAGTACCAGACAAGTTAATTCTGAAACATTCTTTACAGGTGGAAGTCTAGGATTTGCTTGTACATTTCCAGCGATAGGTGAAACTTACTGGTCAAAAAGGCAAACCATTCATTTGTTGGATGGTATTTAACTTCTCTTATATTTTCCACATTTAGTCAATTCTTTCTTTGTGATAACTTATACAAGTATTATTTCCTTTGTTTTCCATTACCACGACCCTACACTTGCCATTTCACTATGAGGGAGGTTGACTCATAGCCTTTATTTGAGCCAAAGGGACTTTGCTAAGGACTTTTTCCTTGGCTAAATAATTTAGCATGTCTAGGCCTCAAAGAGAAAATTGGAAGTAATAATCATTACAATTTATGATTTACAAACCCTCCCTTTACTTAGAAATAGGCAATAGTTGACAAGAAAAATTACCCAACAATGATCAAGATACTATATCCCAAACTATGAGTTAAACTATAGTCCCCAAAAGATATTATCTTCTTTAGAACTTAGTAACACCCCTGGTTATAGGCAAAAGGTCATTAATGACCCTGAGAGATAGGATACTTTTAATGTGGTAATTCCATAGTAAAAATAAGGAGAGATATTGTTGGTCCTTTGGTTCCCCACATCATAATATTTTGTCTAACCACTACAGAAAGGAAGAGAAGAAAGAAAAAAGGGAAGAGTGAGGGAAGGAGGAAAGGAGGAATGAAGGAATAAGGAAATGAGGAAGGAAGAAAAAAATAAGGCAGAAAGAGAGGGAGGCAGAGAAGAGGGATAATAAAAGAGATGAAATAAGAAAAAAAGAGAGGGAAAGAAGGAGGAAGGGAGAAGGGAAGGAAAGAAGGGAGGAAGGAAAGAAGAAGAAAAAGGAGGAAAGAAGCAAAGAAAAAAGGGAGAGAGGGAAAAAAAGAGGGAAGGGGGAAGAAAAAGAGAGGAATGTATGAAGAAAGATAGGGACAGAGGAAGAAAGGAAGGAAAAAAGGAAAGAAAGAAGGAAGATGCTCAGTCATTCAAGAAGATTAATGAACAAGCAAGAAAAAAAGTAAATAAAACAAGTTCATCTTTCATCTCTTGCCTAGAAGTTGTCATTTTCATGGTAGAATACAATCTGAATAAACACTTTTTGTATTTCATTGAACAATTCAACATTTCAGAGTTGTTCAACTGAACAAGATATCTAATGTTCCTGCTGGGTCTGTTCAATTTCTCTGGATATTCTCACTTAATTGCAACAACCAGACTTTGTTACAGAAAGTACATCATTTATTTGGACGAAATGTGTGGCCTGAAGGAGCGTGGTCTCAGGTCGATTCCACATTGTTCCAAGGAGAAATGAAACTGGAGGCTTAGGGTTTTATTCCCAGTTGTCTTTCCAAAGGAGGGGAGTAATACTGCTAAACAAGAAGTGCAGAGATCTCCTTCACCAGAAGTCTCTTATAAAGTTGGAAATACAATAGAGTAACTCAGCTTTGCTCCAGATTGCCTACATAATATTGGAAGATATTTTTTTTTCTCCATGCTGGTACTCCAACCTATTGTATATCATATAGCCATCTTCAGTCTCTCAATGAGTCCTAGGTCACCACCTTCAAGATCCTGTTACCATAGCACCCCTCTCCTGGGACCTGCCTTCTCTTATTTCCTACATAGGTTACCTCCTCCTCTCTAATCCTCCTCCTGGGGATTGGGGGATGGGAGTAGGGAGAGGGAGAGTTAGTAAAAAGCAGCTATACTGAAGAGGCAGAGGGTGAATGCTTTGGGGAATGAGCCATCTCCTCTCCAGAGTGTACTGTCCTCTGTGTATCCCATCATCCCTCCAGATGAAATTGTCCTAACACTCAAGAATTTCTAGCTATGCTTGATGTTGTTAGATATTCTTGGTCCTTATACTCTCTCATGGTCATTCATGAATGAGGGCTTTCATAAATTATTTTTTGCAACAGTCACTCAAAATAGGTTTAATATTATCTATAACACCCACCCCCCACTAGTTGTCAAAAAGTCAAGTAAGATAATATTTGCAAACTACTTTGCAAATATAAATATCACTATACAAATGTCAGTTGTCATCATCATCATCACAATTATTATTTCCATGTACTTATCTTTAGTGGGGTATGAATATAAAGTAAGGTGACATTGTAGGAATATGGGAGCCAAGACATAGTAAGACTAGCAGAAGGGGATTGGGAATAGGAAAATGAAAGGATTTCTAAAAGACAAGAAAGAGTATGAAAATGCAGATGAACTGAAGAAAAGACTCCATAAGATGTCAAAGGGCTGACTTGCTTAGAATTGATATAAGTGTTCTGATTCAGCAACTGAGTTCTCAGCCTTTTTAAATCCCAACTCAGACTGTTTTTATTTCACTAACTTTTGGACAAAAGTTATTTCCTCTTTAAAGGGAAAAATAAGAGGATAAAATGATCCTGGGACATCTGATATACCTGTAGGCTTATGGCTACCTTTTAAGAAGTCTAGTTTCTGAGGTACCTTATTACAGTGAGAATGTGGATCAAGTTTCTGGAGCTCATAGGCCAAATGGGATCCATCTAATGTAAAATTTTCCTGGGGTCCAAAATTTAAATGTATTACTAGAACTGTCTCAAAAATTCCTATAAATTTAAACTCCAAGTAAGGTGATTTGGAAGTAATAATATGAAAGCCATATTTAAAACATATTTAAAAGACTCTAGTAGGAACATGATTGTAGATTTTATGACTACCAAATAGTTTGAAATATTTGTCAACTTATAGGCATATACTGGCTCCCTAACAATAACTATATACATACATATATATGTGTAACATATTCATGTACATCGCTGACCTAACAAAATACAAGTTACTTTTTCTCAATAAGTATCACAAAATAGCATATTTCATTTATAATAAAACTACTTTTATATTTTTACACAAAGCATTTCATCATTACCCTGAAGGCCAAGTTGAAAGAAAAGAGAGAAGGAAGAGAGAGCAGTGAAGGAGAGAAGAGACAGGGAAATGGAGGAAAAATAAAAGATTTGGAAAAAATAATAATAAAAAGATCTTTTTCTTTCTCTCCTCTTCACTTACTTCTTCAGCAGAAACCAAATGTCCTTTCCTTTATGCCATTCTTTAGCCTGGAGCCAGTTTTTAGAGCTGAGTAATAAATCCCTGAAAACCAGTGACTACAATGGAAACGCTGACAGACACTTAACACTAATGGTGCAAACAGAGAGAGCAGAAGAAAATTTTCTGGTCAGATTCCCCACATTGAATTTTCATAGCTCACTCACCAATGTACCATTTTTAGTGGACGATTTCTCTGTTCAGAAACAGCAGTAAATTTCTGAAATATTTGCAAACCCCTGGGACAAGAAATTTCCTTGATTCTTCAGTTTCCCACAGGTTTCATAATCACTAAATACACTTTCTTCAATTGCCTTTTTTTTTTAACAAAAAGAACAAAAATGACATTTGAACAATGACAACTTGATAACTAGAACAAAAAAAACAAGACTGAGCTGTAATATAGCAACTAGGACTGGAACCATGATGGGCTTCAGTATTAACGTTCATAAGATTTGTCACTGTCACATCTTACTAACACTTAGAGCATCTCATTTTCTAAATATAATGTATCACTGTTTAGTGGCTAAAAATGTAAATTACCAAAAAAGAAAGAAAGAAAGAACTAAATCATGTTCAAGAAGTCAAAGTGAAAAAAAGTCTCTGAACCTCTTATCCTGTATCTATGGCTTAATGTTTAATAATTAAAGAGAATAACTGTTGGATAATCTTCTGCCTCCTACCTCCACTCGAATCATTTTCTGTTCTTTAATACTATAGATACAATTATGGTATTCGGGTGTAGGAAGAAATCTGGAAATTACATAGAGCATCTATTGACTTCAGGAAGATCCACATGAGATGTTTAAGAGCTTAAATCATATAATCATGGATTTGTTCAGCTGAAAGCGATCTTAGAAATCATGTAATACAACTTCCTTGTTTTAAAGATGAGGAAAGTCAGGTCCAGAGATGCCCAAAGTCTTATCCAAGGCTATAGCTAGTCACTCATGGAGCCTGAATTAGAACTCAGATCTCTTTGGCATAAAGTTTATTGATTTTAATACTGGATAATATATATAGAAGGGAAGAGACCTTGTTATTATTCAGTTTCAATCATGTCTAATTTTCTTTGAAAACCCACTTGGTATTTTCTTGGTAGTGATATTGGAATGATTTGCCATTTCCTTCTCCAGCTCATTTTACAGATGAGGAAACTGAGGCAAACAGGGTTAAGTGACTTGCCCAGGTCACAAATCCAGTAAATGTCTGAGGCCAGATTTGAACTCAGGAAGATGTCTTAGTGATTCCAAACCCCGGGCTTTCTCCACTGTACTATCTAATTGTCCAGAAGGGATCTTAGAGCTCATCAAGTCCAGCTCTTTCATTTTACAGAAGAGGAAACAAGGTCAAAAAGAATGTAAATGACTTACCCAGGAAGAGTCACAAAAACTAGTGTCACAGGTAGGAATTGAACTCAAATTTTCATGATTTTAAGTCCACTGTTCAATCTACCATGCCACAGAAACCACCTTTCTCCTAAAATGAGGAAATTCTCTATTCATGGAATATATTTCCTCTACATTTGCACCCATTGAAATCTCTTTTCAAGGTCTAGCATTGTTGACACCTTCTCCATGAAATCTTCCTTGATCCTCCCCTCTTTCCCACACCTGAGTGAAAGGAGTTTATCCCTCCTCACATAGTCTTCTTATCACTTTTTTCCAGATCTTGCTTTTTGCCATTACCATATTCTCATTTGTAACATACTTACTTGTTGGTATGTCTGTCTACAAGCTCTGACTGAGAAGGAACTCATTACTTAGCAAACAGCAGATGTTAAAACTAAAAAGTAATAGTACTAACATGAAAGAAGTGAATATAGAAGTTAAGCAAAATAATATGGTTACTTATTCCATGAAAAACATTGGAACCTCTGACTCAAAGGAAACTTAGAGTTGATCCAAGTTCAATTCTCTCATTTACTTTGACAATACAAATTCCCTTCCTCTGGGTGCAAGAGTCTAAAAGTAGGTTATTACTGGTAAGAATGAGCAAAAGCATCCTAGACAACACAATGCTCTGGCTTCGGGGGTAAGGACATATGCCTAAGATGTTTCTGGCAACTCTACCTCAGATAAAGAAAATATGACACAGGCCACTGGAAATCTGTCTCCATGGTATTTAAACCATTTGACCTACTCAAATTATATCCCATGTGAATATCCATGTATAAGACACCACAAGGGGAACATTTGATCATCCAAATAGATTCTTCAGGGTCATAAAATGAAACTGCCTTATTTCACTTAAATATATACACACATATACATAAATACACACACAATCAAATATACGTAATCTAGCCTTTGAATATTATTAGACAAATCAAATGAATCAAAGTCAGAAACTGATATAATTTTATCAGTGTAAAGAAAATTAAAAAGAGGTTTTACTATCTGCTTAACTCCTGCACCCTAAGGAGCATGGGTATTTTCTGACTTAGAGCTGAAACCTTCCATGTGAGTCATCTTCCTCACTTAGAATGTGAACTGCTTAAAAGCAGGAGCTTTTATCTTTTTTTTTTTATCTTACTTTTCTATTTGAATCCCCAGCATTAAGCACAGAGCTTTCCATCCATCCAGTAAACACTTAATAAATGCTTCATTCATTCAAATATACCCAGTATCTCACATGTTGAAAATGGACTATGTAAACTTAAAGAATCAAAGTATCTCAAAGTTAAAATGGACCTCCGAGGTCACTTAGTCAAATAAGTTTGTATCTGTGGGAAATCCTGTCTACAACATCTTAGATGAGGGGTCATACTCAGTCTTTAAAGACTTCCAGGGATAGAAAAAGCACTAAGTAAGCTGGTTCTACATTTGGTCAGCTTCAATTTTCAGTAAGTTTTTCTTTTTCCTCACATAAAGCTAAAATCTGCCCCTCCTTCTGCTTCCACCCATTGCTTCAACTACAGAACAATTCTATTTGAATTATACATCAATAACATGGATTTCAGTGCCATTGGCAATAGATTTTCATGGGCAACTATGGGTTTTACCTGCAGAGTATATACCAAAAAGGGATACAGAGAAGACATAGATCAATAGAAAACAGTGCAGATATAATTTTGAACCAAACTTCTACAGGCTCACAAGAACTCAATCTCTGAAACCCACTTGGGCATTCTGCATATATAAGCACTTTCTCAGAATATAATTTAGGGCCAGTTTTGAAACTTTGGCCCAATTTGATAAAATATTGATAGATAGCATAGTAAAAAATGTTATGGTAAAGCCCTACTTTACTGCACATTGCCACTGTAAATTTGAAGAGACATTGTCAACCTGCTGAGGTCCTGAAATTTACTTTCTTTAAAGACAGATAAATCCCATGAATATCTCTAGAGATGTGTGTTATATATACAAACTCATGACTAAAAATTTCTTTCAAGTGGCCTCAATCCAATTCCTTCAACTGCCTTTGCAACTTTCACTTACATAACACTTTTGCCTAAAAGATCACATTGGACTCAGGTTCAAATCCCAATTTCTCTACCTACAATGTCTTTATCTGCCTGAAATATGCTTCCTCCTCTTCTCCACATCTTACAATCCCTAGTACCTTCAAAGATAGACCTAGGTGCCCCCTATTACAAGAAGACTTCCCTGACTTTCCCAATTTTGCCATCTTTTCTCCCATATCATTTTGTATTTACTTTGTCTACGTATTTTGTTTTTAGTTATATATGTTGGTATTTAAGTAAAATATTTTATTTATGTAAGTTCTCTCTCTCTCTCTCTCTCTCTCTCTCTCTCTCTCTCTCTCTCCCCCCCTAACTCCTTCCCTCAAGAGCAAAGATAGCTTTAATTTTTTCTTTACATTCCCATTTCTAACACTATACTTTGCACATTCATAAACATTCCAATTTGAAATGAACTGCACCAAAATTTGTGTGATTCCAGGCAAGCTACTAAATTCCTTGGTGCCTGGACTTTCAAATGTCTACAACATCTGAAAATCTGAAGCCTATAGAAATGTGAATTATTGGTGTGATACTCAGTAGCCATTATTCATGCTATACAAGTTGGTTGCTCATACTTAGCTAATAATAAAAAAATAAAATAATAACAAGTGCTTATTTAAATAATGTTCCAAGATTTACATCTCTGTTTCATTATTTCATTTGATCTGGACAACTGTCCTTTAAAATAGATATTTTTGTTATCACTATTTTATCTATAGAAATTTTTCCCTAGGAGGAAACAAACTAAAAAAGATAAGTAAAAATGATGAAGGTCAGTGAATTTATTTGGGCAGCTAGACGGCACAGTGGATAGATAGGATTCCAGAACTAGAGGCAGAAAGACTCATTTCTGAGTTCAGATCTGCTCTCAGACACTTACTAGCTGTATGATAAAGCTTGTGTAACAAAATTTGGGGGCTGACAATTTAGGCCAATAATTTTATATTCCATCCCTTTCCTCTTCCTCTTTCCCTTCCTTCCCCTCCTCTCCCCATGTCTCTCTTTCTGTGTCTCCCTGTCTTTGTCTTTGTCTCTGTCACTGTCTCTTTCTCTCTGTCTCTATCTCTGCTTTCTCTCCCTCCCTCCCTTTCCCTCTCTCTCCTTTTCTCTCCTGCTCCCCTTTCACACACACACACACACACACACACACACACACACACACACACACACCCCTCTTGTTCCATGCTGATGTACTTATGGTCAGACATCCTCACAATCTAATGGAGTTTGGGGTGAGAAATGAAACATGGAGATATGTATATTATATGAAGAAGATATTGGAAGGGACTGGTTTTTCATTATGGGAGATAGAAATTGGGGTCTAATTAGGCTGACTTGGCAGTGTTCAAACAGGAAAGAAGGCAAAAATCAATTGAATTTTATGTCAGCAGAATTATATTTTTAGCTTAAATCATCACCAAAAAATGGATCTGAATGGTGAAATAATTACTCTAAAATCTATATGCTTCTCACAGTGTCTTAGGGCTCAGTGCTAGTTGGTACAATGAATACCCAGGTTGAAACAGAATTTTTTTGTTAAACAAAAATGAACCAGGTATTTTTGGCTTAAAAAAAGGGGACATGAGCCTCTTAAATTTCTATGTCTTTCACCCACAAACCAAAGTATCTAGTATAAAAACAAACTGATTCATTGGTCTAAGACTTGAGGTCATAAGATCCTAAATGGGCTCTTGAATTGCCAAGTGGAAAGAAATGTTGATTTAGAATGCTAGAACCAGCTGGAGAGCAGCAACCAAGAGTGACCAGGGCTCTGGATTTAGGGTCTGAAGACCTCTGTTCAAATTCCTGCTCTCCTACCTAAGTTTTGTCACCTTAAATAACTATCACCTCACCAACCTGGGCTCTAGTTTCTTCATCTATAAAGTTGGAGTTATAATAGACAGCTAAAGTTCCTTTACACTTTAGAGATAGAAACCCTAACGTAGTGCTTTGCATATAGTAGATGCTTGATAAATATTTGTGAAATTGGATTTAATCAAATGAAATGTTACAAGTGGGAAGTGGGAGATTTGTTGGGGCTACTAATAAGAAGGAAGATTCCTGGAAGAGACTTAGTAGTGTGCAAAAAAATCTAAGTCATGTACCATCTCGTACTGGAATCCTTTACTGATTCGCTTAGTTGTGACACACTCTTTTTCTCCTCAACTTAATTGTATATAATGCTTATTAGTTGATATATTATGTTTTCCAAGTAGAACATAAGCTCTCTGAGGGCAAGAACTGCTTCATTTTGTTTTAAGTCCCCCATATCTTGCATATGATAGACTCTTAATACATGTATTTTGGTTTCCATGGCAGATTTAAAGTGTTTACACCTGGGGAAAAAAATACATAGCACTGGAAACAAAGATCCACAGTAATGACTTTTATTAGATGGTGGTCCACCTTTCCCCATTAAACCCTATTTCTGAGTAAGAGACTCAACATACTTCAGAATGTTAGAATTTTTTTCAAAATTGGGTATAATGCATTAAAATTGAGTATAACATATATAAAAACTGATAAATTTGTCAATATTTCTAAATGCCTGCATAAATAACTGATTATTTTGTGTTTATTCTGTTTAATGTCTCTGAACTTTAGTTTTTTTTTTTCTCCTGTAAAATGGGATTAGAAATATTGTAGTACTAACTTCACAGGTTTGTGGTAAGAAAGAAACAAATGAAATAATGTATATAAACGACTTCTCAAATTTTAAAGCATCATATAAATATGTTGTTATTACCTAGATATGGACTTAAAACATCATCATCATCTTCTTCTTTTTTTCTTCTCCATCATTATCATTATTATGTAGAAAAATCTCCAGAGGGGTGGAATGGGGAAAGTATTTCAAATAAGGAATGGAATAATGAAAAGGATGTTGAGCAAATGAGAGAAAAGAATAGATCTGTTTGAAAACAGACTATCAGCACTAATGACTAGTATCTAAAAATAAGCCTAACATTTTTAAAAGTAGAAGAACACCCAGAGAAGTAAATCAGAAGATAAATTGAGGATGAAATATTAAACTAGGTAAAACAAAATGAAATTCAGTATGGAGTAGAAAACGTGAGAAATTATTCCTGAATTACACCCATCCTATCTTTACAGCCCACTAATTTGATCTGTAGTCCACAGACATTCAAAATATAAAGAGAAAGGGGATGGAAAAATGCTATACAAAGTAAGACTCTGGAGTTAGGAAAGTATAGTGAATGGACTGCTATAATATACACCCTCAAATGAACAAGCTTTAGAGGTAAAGTGGCTTTGAAGGTGGCCACCTGTCCTGAGGGAGGGAAACCTAAGACTCACATGCCTGGGTTCCACTAATCAATTTATATTCAATTAAATGAGTCACCCTCCCCAAAGAGAGGCTGATATGCAGCAAACCTCCTTGCTTCTGGCCAGAAAGTAATTTGTTCTTGCCAAACTGCTTAGTGGACAAGAGAAAAGAACTTAGCACCTTACACAGATTCTCTTTAGACAGTGACAAAATCAGAAGTGCTACTGAGTAGAAGGAAGTTCCAGCTACTGCATGGCTGAGCTGAGCCATGAGCTGAATGACTGAATTGAAAACGGAGCCATTGTTGGAGCTGAGAAAATGATTCTTCATCAGGCAGCATGCTATTAGCACACCTAGATAATAAACGGGTGATTTTTAGCAATAATCCTGCTTGCTTCTCATATTTTCGATTTTAAATTCCATGTTACCTTTAAAGGATTCACCCATTATAATGATTTACATCCTCAAACTGAGAGACAATGATGTCCTTTAATGTCAGAGACAGTGCATTATTATTTATCATTAAATCGCCTTTTTCTCCTCGTGAAATATTTGAAGATAACTTCCAGAATGACACAGACATGTGAAGCTCAGTCCTGTTGGAACTCCCAAACACAATACCTTTTACATCTGCCTCCTCTCTTGCCATTTGGACTTTTCCTCATATCAATCAAAGGATAAGCATTTATTAAGCAGCTATGACATGTCAATCACTATGGTAGGTGCTGTGGGGAAATCCAGACCCCCCAAAACAACAACAACAACAACAACAACAACAACAACAACCCAGTTTCCTGCTCTCAGTGAACTTACATTCCATAGGGGAAACATCTGAATGTATATAGAATAAACAAAATGAAAAATACTGATTAGTTAAGTAGAAAGTAATTAGGAAGGGCACTAGTACTAATAATCTAATCTATCAGATATTTGTATTATATATCATATTTTAGATACTGCAAAAATGTATTAATAAGCATATTAAAATATGTCTACAATAAGCCACAGTGTGGTGGAAAGACCTTAAAACCAAGATACATATTAAATGTGTCATTTAATATTTTAGGACTCCCAAACCATTCTAAGACAATAAGTAACAGAAAGGTTGCTGACCTGTAGTAGTAGAAATTTTCTTAATTGGGAATCCTTTTTTTTTTTTTTTTTTTTTTGGCTGAGGCAATTGGAGTTAAGTGACTTGCTCAAGGTCACACAGAAAGTGTTAAGTGTCTGAGGTCAATTTTAAACTCAGGTCCTTATCCACTGCACCACCTAGGGCAGGTGCCCCCTTGGAAATTTTGTATACCAATCAAACCGTAAGCCAAGACCCTATCCATAATTAATAATAATCTTACATTTATATAGTACATTAAAGTTTGTAAATGCTTCCTATATTTTTTCATTTGTTCCTCAAAACAATCTTGTGAAATAGATGCTGTTATTATTTCCATTTTGAAGAGGAAGAAACTGAGGCTGAGGTGAAATGAATTGCCCCACATCACATAGCTAAAAAATATCTGAAGCAGCATTGAAACTCAATTCTTCTTGTCTACAAGTCCATCACTTAATCTTCTATGCCTCTCAATGATATATTAGTAAGTATTTTATAATAATATGTGATTGTGTTTCTTCTCCATCCTAAATTTCAAATGTGTTTGTATCTTATTCCTTTCCTAAACTTTACAATTCATATGATGGCCTTGTTGCAACTAAGCAGCGTAGTTCCATCCAAGCCTAGAGGGGTTCTTTTTGTATCCAGTAACTATTTAGTTAATAAGTTGCCATGAGTCAACAACTGGATGAATGGGGGAAAGGAGACAGAAGGAAGCATGCAAAGTTTGTAATGATACTCATAGAAGTAAAGGGGGTATGAACAGAAATACAGAAGGGTACAATTTAAGGGAAGACATGATAAAACTGAACAGCTCTAAGAGGACATTTCCAGTAAGCAAGTGAAGATGCAGGATGGGAGCTCAGGGGAAACATTCAGACTGACTATATAGATTTAGGAATCATCTGCATAGAAGTGATAATTGGACTCCTGGGAATGAAAAAGATCACTAAGGGAGGAGGCCAAAGAGAGAAAAGAGAAGAGATCCTTAGGGAGCTACACTTAGTAGGGTAGAAAGACAAAGCAGAACCAGCAAAGAAGACTAAGATGGAGCAGACATCACTGTGAAGAATTTTTGGTGACATCTTGTTAAAGTTCAAATTCAGTTCATTCAAAAGTAACTTTAGGCTGGAAATTACATGGGGATCTTTCAATCCTATGTTATTTTATAGCTGTCCTCAATCCTCTTCCTCTCCAGAAAACTAGAGTCTCTTGCTAGAGTAAAGAAAACTGAAGGACCACGAGGGCAAGTTCTTCATTTATTAAATCTAGTATTTCTCCCAGAACCTAAGATGCAATTCTGAACATAATAGATGTTAATAAATGTGGAAGGAAGGAAGGAAAAAAAGGATGAAGGGAAAGAAGAGAGGAGGAGAGGAAGGAAGGAGAGAAATGAAGGAAGAAAAGGAGGGAGGGAAGGAGAGAGGGAAGAAGAGAGGGAGGAAGAAAGGAAGGAAGGAAAGGAAAAAGGAAGAAGGGAGAGGGAGAGAGGGAAAAAGGAAGGAAGAGAGAAAGGAAAGGAGGGAGGGAGGGATGGAGAGAAGGAGGGAAGGAGGGGGAGAGAGAAAGGGAGACAGGGAAGAAAGAAGGAAGGAAGGAAGGAAGGAAGAGAAGGAAGGAAGGAACAGAAAGAAGAATGGAGGGAGGAAGAGAAGGAAAGAAGAAAGGGACAGAGGAAGGAGGAGAAAAAAGAGGAAGGAAGGAAGGAGAAGAGGAAGGAAGAAAGGAAGAGAAAGAAGAATAGAGAGAGGAGAGAAGGAGAGAAGGAAGTGAGGGAGGAAGAAAGGAAGGAAAAAAGGGAAGAAGGGAGAAAGGAAGTGAGAAAAAAGCAAGGAAGGACAGGAAAAGATAGGAAGAAAAAGAAAAAAAGGAGAGAAAGGGAATCAGTAAACAAAAATTTATTAAGCATCTATTGCATGCCTGATATTAGCTAAGCAATGAGTATATGAAAAAAAAAAAAAAAAGACAGCTCTGACTTTCAAGAAATTCATAGTCCAATGGGGAGAAACCTGCAAACAACTATGTACAACCAAGCTATGTAAAGGACAAAGTGGAAATAATCAAAAGAGGGATAGCATTATAATTAAGGAGAATGGGGGAAAGTTTCCTATAAAAGATAGAATTTTAGCTGTGCTTTGAAAGAAGCCAAGAGGCAAAGATGAGGAAGGAGAGGAGAATTCTAAGTGGAGAGGGGAGATGTGGGGGGGAAGACAACATGAAAATGCCCTGGAACCAAAAGAAGGAATGTCTTGTTCCAAGAACAGTAAGAAGACCTTTATCACTGGAACTATGCATACATATGAGAATGTTAAGGTGTGAGAAGACTGGAAAGGTAGAGGTGAGAATAGGTTATGAAAATCTTTAAATGCCAAAATATTTTATATTTCATCATGTAGGTGATAGGGAGCCACTGCATTTGTTATGTAGAGAGGTATTCTAGGAAGACCACTCTGTCAACTGAATAGAGAATAGGCTAGGATGGGGAAAGACTTTGGGACAGTTAGACCAAACAGCAAAAAGAAATGAATAAAATAGAAAAGAAGGGAAAGAAGAAGAAAGGAAAAGAGGAAGGGATGGAAGCAGGGAAGATAAAATTTACCTCCCAAGACTATGTTGTGGATCAACTGAAATAATGGACAAAATTATTGTCGAAAAAGGAACTGTTTTGTGATTAAGAAGCAATGTGGCACAGTAGAATATGCACTCAGTTTTAGAATCAACAGATATTAATTCTAATGCTGGTTTTTGTTGCTTAGAAGTTTTGTGACCTTTGCCATAAGATTGAATTTCTTTGGGTCTTAGTTTCTGCATTTGTAAAATACTAGGTCTGTTTTACAAAAAGATCAAAGAAATAAGAAAAAAAGACTTAAAATTATTCTTAGAAAATCTTTTGGTTTTAGCAGATGAAACTTCTCCTTGGGAAATCTTTTGGTTTTAGCTAATAATTGGAAACATTCTTATTCTTAGAATTTTTGCAAATAACTGGAAATAAAGTGCCAATAAATTGGAAAATGGCTGAAAATTTATGGTATATGAATAAAATGGAATATTATTGCATTGTAAGAAATAACAAAATGAATAATTTTAGAGAAACTTGAGAAGACTTATATGAACAAATGCAGATTTCAGTGAGTAGATCTGAGAGAACAGTTTACACAGAAATGTTAAAACAACTAAGAAGTACTTAAGAACTTTGATCCATATAATGTCTAACAACAACTTCAAAAGTCTGATGAGGAAACAAAATATCCACCTCCTGACAAAAGGGCTGGTGAATTGAAGGCATAGAATTAGAAATACATTTTTGGATGTGGGAAATGAATGAATGTTTTGGTTTAGCTATGCTTATTTTAAGGTAAGAATTGGATTTTTTAAATGAGGAAATCAAAGGAGAACAGAAAGTTAGTTAAAGGATTGCTAAAGAAAAGAAATAAAACAGGGCTAATGAAGTATTTTTTTTTTAGTAAAAAGAACTAAAAAAATTTCAGAGGGAGACAAAAACAAGAAAGGGGCTTTTTAAAGTAATATGACAAATTATTTATTACTACTTAAAATCTAAGCTATATGTAGGAGATTCAGATTTTCACATGTAATCATCTTTTTGTTCTTTGTTTATTAAAATGTTCTTGGTGGGGAGAGATTGTATTCTTTAAGTTAGAAATAAAAGTTATTCCTCTTTAAAAAAAAAAATAAGAGGATTGGATTAAGCTATCTCTGTGGTCCAATCTGGCTTGACTCCTCCTCTATTACAGGAGAGTAGAGCCCATCAAGGACAGAAAAGGACAAATAAAAAGACTGAAAGCTGTGACCTTTGCTCCCAGTGCAGAATTGCTTTGTTACCTCTTTAAGTTCCTTGTGGAAAGAGAGCTTTGGTTGACAAGTAGTAAATGACCAAAAAGAAATCAGGGCCCTACAGGTAGATCCCATTTCTAGGTCAGAGAAGGTTATCTTTGGCCAAATAAATGACCTATTTTCTCATGCTAGGATGAATTCACATTGAACTTTTGACACTTGGGAGCTCTCTTCACGATCAATGGCATCTACTTATAAGATAAAGCACAGTTTGTGACCAGCACACAGAACAAAGATCAATAGACATAACAAATAAATTACTTTGGCCTTAGTAGCATTGGGCTAGCCAAAATGATGATCTGAACTAGTCAAACATATAAAAATGGAATCAAAGAACTTTGGAATTTGTGACCTAGGGAAAAAAAAAGAACTTGGATACAATCCAATCTCCTCAGTTTACAGGTGAAGAAACAGAGGACCCAAAACATTAAGTGACTTTCTCAAGATTACATAGTTGGTTAGTATAGTAGTTATATTCTCTTGAAAATAATTTTGTTCTAAATTAGGATAAAGAACTCTTTCAAATAAAATAATAAAGTTAAAATATGAAACAAACACATGTACAGATATATAATAAAATTTGTTTTTAAAATAAAATGCTATAAAGATAACTCACTTCTGAAAATCACAGAATTTCAAAGTCAAAAGTAGCCTGAGAGATGAACCTGACCATTAATGAGAATCCCCTCTACAACATTACCAACAGATAATCTTTTGTCTTCCATCTGAACATTTCCAGCGATATGGAACTTAGCATATCACTTTTATGCAGATATAATGATTAAGACAAAAGCAACAGATATTGTAAATAGAGGATCTGTTCTGAAAACTAGAATATCTGGGTTCAAGTCTCTGATGCAAACTAGGAATAATGACAAAAAACAAGTCATTTAATTCTCACTGTCCTGGGAAGTACTTCAAATTAGAAATTAAAGATTAGCTGGTCTGTATTAGAAGAAGGGGTTTTCATTTTGGGAGTTTCCAATGTCAATGAAATCACAAGGCTGGACAAAAAAAATCCCTTCCAGCAACTGCCTATCTATAATAAGAGAATGGGAAACTATCAAGCTCACTCTTACCCTCAGATAATTGCCATTCTGTCATTCCAACCTTCAAATTCTCCTATCACAGATCCAGGTTCTCCTGGAGTGGTTTTCACAACATAAATGGAAATTTAGGCAAGACTTGGTTTCTCTTTGGTTAGTCTGCTTCTACATGTAGTTAATTATGTCCCTGTCTGATATCTGAAAATTGAGTATGAATTTATCATATCAAAGATACCTATTTTCTCATATTTAGCTTCACAAACATTGAATGTGTAGCATGCTCACACACAATGATAAACTGTTAGTAAAGTGATTTTGGGGGTCAGCTAGGTGGCAGAGTGGATGGATCATTGTGCTTGGAATCAGAAAGATTTGTGAGTGCAAAGCTAATTTCATATACTTACTAGCTGAGTGACTCTGGGTAAGTCACCTAACCCTATTTACTTCAATTTTCTTACTTATACAATGAGCTGGAAAAGGAAATGACAAACCATCCCAGTATCTTTGCCAGAAAAACTCTAAATGGGCACAAATGAAAGGACTGAACAATAACAACAACAACAAAGTATCATTTATTTATCTATGTCCTAGGCATTGTGTTAATGTCAAGGATACAGGGAAAGGCAAAAGAATACTCCTTACTCTTTTACAGATCATGTCAGAGATAACATACAAACAACTATGCACAAATAAGATTGTATACAAAATAACTAAGCAAAGTTTCAGGGAGAAGGTTGGGAAAGGCTTCTTAAAGAAACTGGGACATTAGGAGAGACTTGAAAGAAGCCAGGGAAGTTATGGTGCTGAGTTGAGGAAGGAGAGTATTCCAGACACAGAAGTAGCTAATAAAATCTCAAGCATCAGGCAACAGAGTGTTCTGTTCAAGGAAGAGCAAGGAAATCTGTGTCACTGGATTGCTGAGTAGATGGAATGGGGAGGAAAGGATGATAGTGGAAGGGTTCAGAATACTAGCTATATAGGACTAGAAGTCATGTTATGACTCAAGAAGTCAAACAGATTTTATATTTGATCCTAAGAAGCAATAGAAAACTAATGGAATTTAGTAAATAGGGAGGTGACCACATCCAATTTGCACTTCAGAAAGATCATTTTTCAAGTGGAAGACTATAGACTGGTATAAAAAGAATAGGAAGAGATTTGAGATAGGGAAATCAATCAGCAGGCTATTGCAATAGTTCAGATCTGGGGTGATGGTGACCAGAACAGTGTCAGAGGAGAGAAGGGAGCATATATAAGAAATGTTTCAAAAGCAGAAATGTTATGTTTTGATTTGACTGGATATGGAGAGTAAGGAGGGGTGAAAAAGTGAGATCACTATGTGAAGTAATAGAGAGAAAAAGAGAAAAAAGCACAGGACAGAGTTTTGATAGATACCCATGGTTAATATTGAAGAATCTGAATATTTTTACCTACATGATACTAAATATTCAGAACTTGGGACAAAACCAAATGTTAATATCTTCAGGGCAAAGTTTTGACAAGGCACATTTGGGACATATTCTTTTTCTCTTAACTTTTGTAAATTTTTACCACTTTCAACTTTATCTATCTCTGAAAAGAGCCATTTAGATTCAGACTGGTCATATTCTGAATAGTTCCTAACTCACAAGATAAAAATCCATTAATAAGTTCATAACTTAGCTTTTTGTCCCCTCCTCTCATCTAATCACATCCACATACAAAAACTGAACAGCAAAATTGAAAAAGGGATATTTTTGTCTACTCAACACCAAAGTAGTTTGACTTTTAAAAAAATGAATCAAAGAATTTTTTAGTGTTGATATTGTTTATATTAAACAGGCAAAGAGAAACAGAAGATTAATATATTTATCCAAAAAATTCAAGCTATGGAGTCTGCTATTGAGAAAGACATAAGATTTGAGAGTTTAAATTACTTCCGTGGACCTCCCTGATCAAATTCATCAAATTGCAGCTCTCTAGTTCCCTTTGCTGGCTCAGGTGCAATAACAGGGAGGCATTATGGGGCAGTGAGAAGTGTATGAAGTTGTAGGACCTGGATGTGAATACAAACTCATCTGAATAACCTTCAGAAAATGGTTTAACTTCTCTAAGCCTCAGTTTCCTCACCTGAAAAACGAAGAGGTAGCACTAGGTGACCTCTAAGAACTTTGTCAGTTCCAGGGGGTTAGAATAAATAATCCAATGAGTCTAAGCTGAATTCTGATCAAAGATTCAGTTAAGCAAAAGTTTGGGAGCCAATACAAATCCATGAAAGGGACACTTCATTGTTACAATGTGCCTATTAAATACACACACATATTACACACATATAAGTATATAAAAATAAAATATACATATATCAGATAGTATTGCTTCTATGTGACCTATGGGGAAATTAAGGCAAAGAAAAATTAAATTATTTATAAATGCTTATTGACTTGGTCAATAATTGTCAGAGGCATATTTTAACCCCAGATCCTGGCCTTTTCCATTTCACTCCATGGTTTCTATCCAACAAAGTAAAATGGGAACTCCATAAGTGTTTGTTTCTTATTTCTGAACTAACTCATCCCCTGGGGATGTAGGAATAAAACAAAACAACACAAAAAACAGGGCTGACAATAATGGTTCTATTAAATATACAAACCTTCTGGAAAAGAGGCTCAGTTATGATGGGGCAGAACATCGTGTATATTGTTGGATACCATCATGGTACCTATTGTTTTGTTTAATTGCTTTACTTTGTCATGAGGAAGAGTTTGGTTTTATGGGCAGGGTGGGTGGGA
Source organism: Antechinus flavipes (assembly GCF_016432865.1). NCBI lineage: Eukaryota > Metazoa > Chordata > Mammalia > Dasyuromorphia > Dasyuridae > Antechinus > Antechinus flavipes. Next base: position 239,452,739 of record NC_067399.1, on the reverse strand, counting down.
GGGTATATCCAGAAATTACTGTGATATAAAAAAGAGATTAATAAAACTCATTAAAAAAAAAAAACTATGCCGGTAAATTAACCAAAGGAGCATAAGTCATAGCACTATATAATTTCTTAAACTTAATGTATCCTTTGGAGAAACTCAAAACAAAGGAGGTTGACAACATCTGTCTCAAAATTTAATGTGCCTCCAAAGTAGAATTTTTTTTCTTCTTGTAGCACAAGACAAAAAAATCTGAAATCATCATTACTTCATTTCAAACTTTGATTCCATTTCCCTTTAAACTAACAGCCACATAGTTCCAATACCATACCTCTTAGGGGTGTGCAAATGTGATTGATAACCACACTCTTGAATATATTATGTGAAGAAAGTCTAATTCAGCATGCCCTGGAGCACATTATTGCTTAGGAAAATGCCCATTTGGGCAATTTTGAAAGTAGTTAATGTTATTTCCCTCTTTTCACTGTTCTCCATAACTAGCATTGTAGCTTTTAAGAATTTTTTCCGATGGGCAGCATTCTTGACATTTGTGAACAGAGGCAGGAGTGTGCACAAAAATTCTCTATGAACTTGCCACACTATAAGTCAGATTCTTTTTCAGTTTTATAGTTTTGGTCTCCATGATAGCTGTCTTCCCAAGCAAATAGATGAGCCTTTGTGAACTTGAATAACTTATTTTACCTTCTCTGGATTTTAATTCCCTCACCTGTAAAATGAATAGGTTGGACAGATGAGCTTGAAGATTCCTTTCAACTTTTAAGTCTGTTATCTTGTGATCCCATGTTTCAGGATCTAACATCTGTCTGTATAACTAGCTTAACTTTTAGTCATTTATCCATATATAGGCAAATATCAATATATTTTCATCATGTGGGTAAAACATCTGGAGTTTCGAATGAATGTGTCAGTTTTCATATAGATGTGTTGCCACATAGGAAACAGACTAAGTCAACTTTCCCCATGTCTCCTGGCAAATGTCCACAAAGTAATCTCTGTAAGCAATATTATATCCTTTCCAGTTTTCTTTATCTCCCATTACTCATCAAATCTCTACTCTAACCAGAGTGACATACTCACAATCCTTTTGCTCATACTATTCCTCATCCTAGAATACCCTTTCTCTATATAAATGAATTCTGTCTTTCAAGGCCCAGTTCAAATATCACTTTACTATGAAACCACACCCAGCTCTCAAAAGTTTTCTTTTATCCTGTGACATACACACACACACACATACACACACACACGCATATATACATATATATCCTTATATTGTTAAGCTTTTGAGGATTCATATATGATTTCTCCAGTTGGATTTATGGCCTTTTATATCCCAAGTATAGTGTCCTACATATAGCTGACAATACAAATATTGATTGTTCAAAAATACAACAAGAACAAAACCCTGAAGAGTGCTCAGAAGAGACTGTGATATGATAAAGACAAAACCAAGGAAAATCAGGGTTATATACCTTGAAAAAAGGCTGAAAAAATTGTTGAACAAATTGTGGTATATGAATGTAACGGAACACTATTGTGTCATAAGAAATGATGAACAGTCAGAAAAAACTATAAAGACATACATGAATTGATGTTGAGTAAAGTGAGAAGAACCAGGAGAACATTCTACACAGTAAAAGCAACATTTTGTGATGATCAAATATTATCATATCTATCAACTTAGCTCTTCTCAACAATACAATGATTCAATATAATTCCAATAGATTCATAATGGAAAATACTATGCTCATCCAGAGAAAGAACTATAGAGTCTGAAGATAGATTGAAACATACTATTTTCTTTTTTTTCTTTCTCATAATTTTATTCTTTTGTTCTGATTCTTCTTTCCTAATATGACTAATATAGAAATATGATTATTATGATTGGATGTATATAACCTATTAAAAAAAAAGGAAATGGGCCTAAGATACATCAAGATATTGGTAAGCTAAAAGGTTTTGGCAATGAAGAAAAATTCTCTGTATGTACTGGAGTGGAAAACTGAGATGGGCTATTAACGCAGTACTCAATGAATTCTAAAGAATTAAGATGAATTGAGATTGTCTCCCTGTTATTTTGTTTTTGTCTTTTTGGTGAGAGGCAATGTGGTAAACTGATAGAGGCTGGTCTCAAAGCCAGGAAGATATAAGTTCAAGTCTTACCTGACAAATACTGTCTTAGCAACCCTGGGCAAGTGATTTATCTTCTTAGGAGGTCAGGCAATTCCTTTAGATTACATTTAATGGAGAAGGGATCTTTGTAGAGGGAATCCAATACCTATTCCCTCCTTCTTTGTTTGTTTATTTATTTATTTATTTTTTAGGAATATGGAGTGATGGAAAAAAGCATTCTTAACTCTTAGGCAGAAAAACTAGTTTGACCATTTCTTTGCTGTGTGACCTTGAATAAGTACCCTCCCTGACACTTAATTTCCTATTTTTTATATAGAATCATAAATTTAAACTAGAAGAAAGCTTAGGAATTAAATGCCTACTTTGCATACTCACATGGCTCAAATGGGATAATAAATATATATTATGTGAGTGAAACTGTATATCTGGCTTGTCTTCTATATTCACTACCAAAAAATTGTATAGATTTAAATAAAAAAAAAGCTAATATATGAAAAAGAAATAAAACTTGCCTTTTGACCAGTAATACCTACCTGGTGCTACATGTAAAAATATATTACAAATACTAAACTCTGCAAAGCTTTAACCCAGAGAAATTACTCTTAGACCTAAAACCCAAAAAGAATAAAGAAGAAAAAGACCCGTATGTATAAAATTATTTATAGCATCTTTTTGTAGCAACAAAAAAACAGAAACAATGGAAGTACTTGTCAATGGAATGGATTTTTTAAAAAATTATGTAACATAAATGTAATGGAATATTATTGCTTCACAAAAATTGACTAGAATGATGGTCATAGAGAAAACCTAGAAATACTTGAAGAAACTGATGCTGAGTGAAAGGAGCAGAACCAGGAGCAGGAAAATATACAGTAACAACATCATTTTTAGTTTGAAAATATGTGGTTGATGGAAGTATTTCACTTCAACAATGAGAGGATCCAATAAGTTCCAGTAGATCAGTAATGAACAGAACCAGCTACACCCAGCGAAAGAACACTGGGAAATGAGTGTGAACCACAACATAGCATTTACATACTTTTTGTTATTATTTGCTTGCATTTTTGTTTTTCTTTTCAGGTTATTTTTACCTTCTTTCTAAATCCAATTTTTCTTATGTAGCAAGACAACTATATAAATCTATATACATACACTGTATTTAACATATACCTTAACATATTTAACATGTATGGGACTACCTGTCATCTAAGGGAGGGGGTAGAAGGAAGGAGGGGAAAAGTTGGAACAGAAGTTTTTGCAAGGGTCAATGTTGAAAAATTACCCATACATATGTTTTGTATATAAAAGGGTATAATTTTTAAAAAGGAAGAAAAAAAAGAAAATATGCAGTTGGTAAAATTATATAGTTCTATGATGATGTTCTTTACTGAGGCAATATGATAGTGTATAGAATTACTGGATTTGGAGCCTGGCATAACAATTCAAATCCAATCTCTGACATTTATTAGTTCAAAAACAATGGGCAAATGATTTACTTTCAGTTTCCTTATCTATAAAACAGAGAAAACAATACCTATAGGATTTCTCTCACAAGGTTGCTGTAAGACTCAAATACAGAACTTAAGTAATATGCTTTATAATATCAAATCAATTTTTTAAAAAAAGAATTACTAAAAAAGTCCTGCAGTTGACTTTATGGTCTAAGTTCTTAAGCTCAATCGGCTTTTTGTGTTTTGTGCTATTGTTTTGTGATTATGGCAGCCCTGTTTGTTAGTTTTTTTTAATTATTTATTTTCTTAATCAAATCAAATTTGTTAATCAAATTTTAATCAAATAAGTGGTATTTGCAAATCTATTGAGTTTTTTAAATTGAATAACTGATATACTTTTAAAATATTTTCCATATTCTTGATAGCAAAAAATCCCATTTTCAAGAATGAACTCTCAGCCCATTTTCCTTCTTCTCAGACATAAAGTGAAATTACATGATAAATCTTAATTGATTTTAGTCTGTACAGAGCTCAAATCAGAAATTGCTTTCATTTTCTACTACAGATTGAATTTTTAAAAATGGATCACTGCCAATGTGAGAATATAAGTCAAGTTGTAGTCAGGTAGATGATACAATGGATGGAGTGCTGTCTCTGGAATCAGGAGGACCCAAGTTCGAATCTGAACTGAGACATTTATTAGTCATATGACCCCAGGCAAGCCACTTAACTTGATTGCCTTAGTTTCCTCATCTGTAAAATGAGCTGGAGAAGGAAATGGCAAACCATTCCTAATATATTTGCCAAGAAAACCCCACAGACAGTGTTGATGTGCTATGAAGACTTGGAATACAACTAAACAACAAATGACCAAATTGAAAGAACATTTGCCTGGAAGTCGAGTGCCGCCTATTCCTGTCTTTGCTCTGAATTCCTTGTAACATCTTTAAGGTGTTATCTTTGAGAACTAATTTCCTGCTGTGTATTTCAAAAAGGTTAAATTAATTAGTCAATAAATATTTATTAAGCACCAACTATGTTCCAGCCACTATACTAAGCATCAAAAATATATAAAAAAGTAAAGAGAGCCTACCTTCAAGAAGCTCCCAATCTAGTAGGGAAAACAAAAAACATATGTATAAACACACTATATACAGGGTGAATAGGAAATAATTAAGGCAGAAAAGGCATCAGAACTATGAAGGTATGGAAAAGTCTTCCAATAAGAGACTTTTAGTTGGCCCTTGAAGGAAATAGGGAAGTAGAGGGATGAGAAGAGAAGAAAATGCCCAGGTGCTGAGAGATAGTCTTGTTTAAGAACAGCAAGGAGGCTGCCATCACTGGCTTGAAGAATATATGACAGGGAGTAAAGTGTAAGAGTACTGGAAAGGTAGGGGTGGAGGGGATAGGAGTTTAAATGCCAAATAGAATATTTTTTATTTGATGCTGGAGGCAATAAGGTATTACTGCAGTTGTTTAGTAAGGAGTGACATGTATAGGAACCTACACAAACTGTAGGAAACTAACTAAAGGAAAATAACTTTGATGGCTGAGTTGAGGTTGGATCAGAATGGGAAGAGATTTAAAGGAAACAGATCCACTGGCAAGCATGGGGCAATAAGGCCTTGCCTGCTTGATGCTGGCTGTATCAGAAGGGGAAAGGGGTCAGTATTCAAGAGATATTGCAAAGATGAAAAACTCCAGGCCTTGACAGTAGAAAGAATATGAAGAATGAAAGATGATGAAAAATTGAGGAAGACATCTAGATTGTGACTCTGAGAGACTGGGAGAATGGCGTTATCCTTAACAGTAATAAGGAAGTTGAGGAGGGAGGTTAGGGGAAGTTAATGATTAGATGAATATAAAGATCACTTATAGATCTGAAACTCCAGAATCCTAGAATCCTATACTTTACCCTTCAAGGGCCTCAGTTTCCTCATTTTGAAAAATGAGGGAATTTAAACAAGTATTTTATAATCCCTATTTTCTGGTGTCTGGTAGCAATCCAGTTTAAATTTCATCTTGGATCAAGCCTACAGATGCCATCCAAATAAGAATAATGGTGTGTGTATGTGTGTGTGGGGGGGGGGTACACGCACACACACACACAATATCAGTTTCTAACATGATTTAATGTGATTTTTACAACTCTGGAAGATCAATGGTCAGGTATTAGTATTACATTTCTTTTGTAGATGAGTAAGCTAAGGCATAGAAAAGTAAAATGATCTCAATAGAGATAGACAGCTAACAATTATCAGAGAAAGAATTGGAATCCAGTACACAAGGCATCAGGTCCCTGACATTACTAAACTGCTACTGACCTGGAGCAAAGCACATAACTACAGTTCTCACCAAAGAGGAATCTAAAGTATATTGCAGTTTATAGTCAGTCTTTTGAGGTCAAAAAACAAAACAAAACAAAACAACAAAGCAAAATCAGGGTCAAATAACCTGCTGCATATAATGGTATCTAATCCTTCTCTTCCCACCTAGCTCTCTGCAAATTCTCCCAGCCAGCTGCTTAAGCAGCTGTTAATAGGCTAATGAGCAGCAGTGGGAGCTGGGCTGATCTCTGCCCAATAGCAGCTGCTCAAACAGCAGGCTAAGAGCCACAGCAACGAAGGTCGACCTATATAGTGATTTTCTATTGAAAAATTTAGGTTAACCTATATACCAGGATGATTTATACTGCATGATATGTGGGGGATATTAAAGAGACAAACTTTTAGGAAGGATTTCATGTAGGAGATGGCAATACAAGAGTTTTTAATCATTTTCTAATTATATTTGTATTTTTTTGTTTCTGTTTGAAGTTGCATGCTTAAGTTAAAATACAAATGGTATCCTTTCACCTTGGCTGAGCACCTCTACAATAGCAAGGAGGAATGAGGAATTCCTATGAAGGAAGGAAGGAAGGAAGGAAAGAAGGAAGGAAGGAAGGAAGGAAGGAAAGAAATCAATTAGAATCAAAGAATATCACAGTGATAGGGATCCTTACATCATCTATTTCAAACACTTCATTTCAGAGATTAGAAAAATTGAGGACCAGAGTGAACAAGTGGTTTGCCTAAGATCGGAGTTAGTAGTCAAGGAAAGACTAAAACTAGTACTGATTCTCAGTTCAGTAGTCTTTTCATGATACTATGGAATTTTATGTTTTTAAATTGTTAGAAATAAAATTAAGACAAATAGAAGCAAATTAATTCTAGAAAATATTTGAGCACCCTTATTACTTTAAAGTTATTTTTTCTTACTCCTAAAATATTTTTGTGGGATCATAAATTACGCAACACACACACACATCTGTAACATTATTTTCCATACATATAACATATACATATGTATATACATACAATTTTGTTCTGGTCTATGAGGATAACTGCAGCATGGCATTAATTCCATTTGTTCTAAATCTTTGCAAACATCAGGCTGTTATCCTTTCCATTACATGTGTCTCATTTTGTCACAACTCAGCATCTGTGGTTTTGCTTCCAATGCAGTTGGCCAGGCAAAGGAAATCTAGTGACTTCCCGAAGGTCAGGTAGCACATCAGAGGGCTGGCCTACATTAAAAGAATCAGGACCTCAGGGACTTTCAATCAGTTTGTTCTAACCACTAGACAACAGTCGAGTTTTACACTGTGATTTACTTAGTGCAGTAAATTTATAGCTACCAGTGCCATATGGGAGGGATGTTTTTCTGGGCTATGCTTTTTGAAAGAGACAGGAAAATTTAAAAACAACAACTTTTTTTTATAATTCAGTAAGAAAAAGGAAATATTTGAACACAATAGTTTATCTCAAATGATTTCATAAAACACAAGTAGAGGTATAATGAAGAGAAAAACAATACTTAATCTAATCTACTCAACTAAATCTCAGGTTTTTTCATCAAAAAAAAATGTAGCAGGGGGAGTTGGTTTAAAATTACTCTAAGCTCTTTTCCAGTTCTAACATTCTACAGTTAAGGTCTCTTCATGTTCTATCCGATGCCTTATGTTTTAATGTTTTGGTACAGCTCTGACACTCTGGTTCATATGTTCTAAGGTTTCTTCAAAGAACTGACTTTATATGTTCTATCATATTATAGATTTAAATAATGGGCATAAAATCATTCACAATATCAGCAATTATTGGTAAATAGTAACTAACTCTACTTGTCCAGCAAAGATAAAAACAATTAAAATGGATTAGTAGCCACATATAGAACAGATCTTTACAAAGAAGTATTTTTTGTTATTGTTCCAAAGGAGTTCTAGCTTGTGAAGACAAAGTGTCAAATTAGAAAGAGAATTTCACAGCTCAATCCTGAATGATAGTTGGTAAATGTGCTGCCAAGGATTTTTCATTCTCCTAGTCTTCAGAACCAAGGTACCCAAGGTCTTGGGTGTGTGTTTTTAAGCCCTCATTCCACAATCAAATATGTTTGAAATGATCCTCTGAGAAAGAAACCACTTTGCATTTCAATAATAAGGCTTACTAATGGTATAAAATATAATCATAAAGGACAGAGGAAGAGGAAGCTTTGCAGACCAGAAAGTCTGTCTTTTTTGGACTCTCCCCAACCTTTTAGTTAGAAATAATATTCTCAAATAGTATTTTATCTAAATATTTCTTAAATTGTTAAAAAAATCCAAAATTATTTATTCCTTTTTAGCATATTTGATCTCTCTCACATATTTGATACTCTTTGTAAAAACCTGTTCAAACCTGTTTTTACTTCAAGTTAAATTTGAGTCCCTAAACACTGTTTTTGACATTAGTTTTAAAAACCTCATTTTATCTAGTGTCTATTCCCTTTAGGACCATATAGTTCATTAGAGTTCCTCCTTAATCTCCTCTCTTCCAGAGAACATATAGTTACCATGGTTCTCCCCCTCTGGCAGTTAAGGGAACAACCCACTTCTCTATCTATTTCTTTAGAGCTCTTAAATTAAGCTAGGTAAAGCACAATCAAATAAAATCTCCCACAATTTTTCCAAGCAGGGAAATTTTTTATTTGTCCCAGACAATACTTTGCATGTATCAGACTCTTAATAAATCTTTATTGTTGAGTTGACAAATAACTAACTAGCAATTTTTATTATAGTCTTTACTGTGTCACTTCTAAACAACACCACAAAATTTGCCAAAACCAAGCATTGTGCTTTAATTTACACTTCTACTTTCAATGAATAGAGATGTTTTATTTAAATAGGACTTCTTGCTTTGATTATAAATGTTAGCAAAAGAAAAGGGCTTAATAGAGGTGGCTAATGAGCTTGAAAAAAGTAAAAAAAAAAATCAAAGATACTCAGATTTTTTTAAAAAATCATTTCCTCATTGGTCACAATCATTAAAGTTCCTTTTACATATACTAATACATGATTAGCTTTGTGAATAGAGGTTTAAGCAGAAATGCAATTCATGAATTAGTTTATTTCTTTACTGTTCTAGATATGTCATTTAAAATTTAGTCATCATAGGTATACAGATGCTCCCCCAGTAACATACAATCAACCTGCTAAAGTTGCATGCATATAAAGAACTTGTGATATAGTCTTCCCTATACACTTTCAGGCCAATTTCTTGCTTTGCTCTTTCTATTAAAATCCAAGCCCTATTATTGGATCATGGTCCAGCTGTCTTGATGAAGTTGCCACCAGGTGAGCAATGGAGGCCAAAGTTTGACTAATTATCTTTTCCCCATCACATTTCTTTCACATTAAAAAAATATACTATAAGGCCCACTTTTTCTGTTTTTTTTTTTCTGCTTCAAACAATTAATCTCACACATACACATCCTCCTTCCAACTTCCATGTTTTGTTTGGTAATCACAGAAAACAATTAAAAAATGATCAAGAACCCCAGATTCAAGAGAGAGGCTAGGGATCACCTGTGCAAAGACTGATGCATTTCAAAAATTCAATCTGTTACTCCTGGAGTAACAAGAATCAAGATATTTCAAAATATTAATTTATTCATCTTCTCATCATCCATAAAATCAGATTGAAAGGATTGCCCAAGCAAAAAAGCTATGGCTAGACACACATACTCTGTGTGTGTGTGTGTGTGTGTGTGTCTGTCTTTCTCTCTCTCCCTTTCTCTCCCTCTCTCTCTCTCTTTCTATTTCTCTCTCTCTCTCTCTCTCTCTCTCTCTCTCTCTCTCTCTCTCTCTATCCCTCTCTCTGTCTGTTAGTCTTTCTGTCTCTCTCTCTCTCCCTTTCTCTTTGTCTCTGTGTGTTTCTCTCTATGTGTGTCTGTCTCTGTCTCTGTCTGTCTGTCTGTCTCTCTTTCTCCCTCTCTCTGTCTGTCTGTCTTTCTCTCTCTCTCCCTTTCTCTCTCTCTGTGTATGTATCTCTCTCTCTCTCTCTCTGTCTCTCTCTCTCTCTCTCTCTCTCTCTCTTCTCTCTCTCTCTCTCTCTCTCTCTCTCTCTCTATCCCTCTCTCTGTCTGTTAGTCTTTCTGTCTCTCTCTCTCCCTTTCTCTTTGTCTCTGTGTGTTTCTCTCTATGTGTGTCTGTCTCTGTCTCTGTCTGTCTGTCTGTCTGTCTCTCTTTCTCCCTCTCTCTGTCTGTCTGTCTTTCTCTCTCTCTCCCTTTCTCTCTCTCTGTCTCTCTGTGTATGTATCTCTCTCTCTGTCTCTCTGTGTATGTCTCTCTCTCTCTCTCTCTCTCTCTCTCTCTCTCTCTCTCTCTCACACACACACACACACACACACACACACACACAGAAGTTATATAATTAAGAACAACTTGTTTTGTCCCTCAGTGCCTCAGTTTCTTCATCTATACAGCGAGGCATTAAACTAGATAATCTCTAAGGTCCTTCACTGCTTAAAATATCTATAAACCTAAATACTCTGGACAGAAAATAATAGTCATCCTTACTTATCAATACATATCTTAAATGAGTTAGGTCCCTCTCTTGGCACTTTGGCATGTGGTATAACACAACAGATACTTTTGTGCATAAGCATTAAAGTACTTGAGAGGAACTCCACTGAGCTCTCAATAATCAGCAGAAAATTCATCCCATTACCCTGCTTGTTTACAAAACCATTTTTACTTTAAAATTTGCCAACTGAATTTCACTGTTAAGCATTACATCTCTCCCCTCCCCATTTTCCCTTCTTAAGAAAAGGCAAGAGGGCAAAAGAAAAAAAAAGTCACAGAAAACCAAATAAAGAAAATCTCCAGGTTTTTGTCCCCTTAAGTACTTCAAATGTGTCATCATATTACATCTATGAGATCAGGAAGCTTTCCCCATTCCACCATTACTAGGTAATCAATTCGTCTTCACTATCAGGAAATTCAGTAAAACTCCCTTACAAAATGAATTAAGCAATAAGAAGCCTGAAAAAATATCCATTTACCTATTTTGTATTTCTATATCTGTGTGGAAGAGAATAAGTATATATTAATATATAGATTAATATGTCTACATGTCCAGTACACATCATATAAATGCCCTACAAAAAAAAAAGTCCATGTCTTTTATCTGCTTCTACTTGTGATGATTAAAACAAGGTATATAATATAAGCAATGGAAAGATTCCTAGTGGATTACAGTAAAATGCCACAATGATGATTTACATACAAGAAGTAGCATAAAGCAAATCATGAATGACCATTAAAAAAAAGTAGGCTTTATATTTAGCTACAATGAGGCATAACAGATGGAGAACCTGAGTTTACCCTGGTACCTACAAATTATGAAAAGACAAAGGCCCCTGTGCACTAGTTTTCTGTATTAAACTGAATTGGATAGACCCTCTGTGGGAGAATTTCTTGAATGCTGTGGACAAAAATTGCCCAGGGTAAGAAGTGATGGATAGGTTGTGATTTGCAGTGGTGGAGGGAGTACCTATATTGATGAGATCAATGATTCATCAAAGTATCGAAGAAAGTAACAAACAAAAACTGCTCATGAACTTCTATATGCTCAGGGGATTTTATGGACAGGATACATACAGTATATGCTGTATGAATGTGCATGGCTTACAGAAAAAAAGAAATGCTTGTGTAGCCAGGAAATATTTTGCCACGGATAGCACATCCCAGGTCCCCAAGATGAAATATTAATGTACAATTTGTTTATCTGTGGGCTCACATCTTTCCAGCACTGAGCTGTTAATTTTCTATCAGCACAGACAACGGATCAGTCAGTCATGAACCCTTCACAGCCATTACCCAGAGACATTTTGATTAAGTATGCCTAATGTAGTGGATAGGAAAGAATGAAAACACTCTGCCTGCCAACTTTTGATTGACCATTAAGCCACTGATGAATGTGCCTGTCAAAGAGGAGACAATTACCTCAACAATGAGGAAACTCTTCTGGAAGGCTTATTTCTCCATAGGGCTGACACATTTTACCAGATTACAGGCGTGCCAGTTTGAAAGCGTGTAAGCCGATCACTAAGGAATCTTCTCAAAAGTTCACAGAGTAACAGTAAATGGAGAGTGCTTCAGAGAGGCAGCCCACAAACAAACCCACCTACCTTCGGGAATGAGACCCAGGCTTGCAGGGAGAAAAATGATACATCTCTGGGCAGTCCCTTGTCCTTATTCAAAAGAAATTGAACTAATAAACAAAAATTTCCCATGAATAAACACAAAAAGAAAGAAAGGCAGTATAGTTAGAAGTAGACAGACATTTTTCAGTTGAGAACACAGAGCTTGTGCTAATCATGGAACATTAGATCTGGACCTTTGAGGTCATCTATTCCAACCCACTCATTTTACAGAGGACAGAAAGGGGAAGTAACTTGTGAATGATCACACAGCTAGTTAGTGGTAGGATCAGGGTTATGCACATAATGACCTATACTTGGTATTGGTGGGGGGGTATTCAGTTTTTTTCATATTGTTCTATTTAGGTTCGTGGAGGTTTTTTGGGATGTCCTTTTAATGTTTAATGTAAAAAAAAAAGTGATTCAGAGTTAGCTAATCACTAGCTATCTCTCTCAGATTTTTAAAATTCTGGTTAGTATCTGATAAGCTATTTGATAATACTTCTAAGAACACATTCTAAAACATAAAGAGCATCATAGGAAAAGAGTTCTGTTTATTAATAAGATAAACACTGGAGAAAGATAACATCTGAAAATCAAAAATTAAATGGAAAGAATGATGGATTGAATGCAGAACTTGGGTTTGATTCTCAGCTATGTCTCTATTTAGCAAAGGAACCATGGACAAGTCATAGAAATTCTGGTACCCAGTTTCTCACCTATAAAAAGTAAAGAACTTGTACCAGATGACTTCCAAATGCTCTTCTAAATTGAAATCCATGATCCTGTGATTATTTTTACATTCCTTGGCAAACATTAATTTACCCACAAATCACCCAGAAAATAAGAAATATTGATGTTACTAATATTATTTCATGGAAAGAATACTGAACTTAAAGTCCGGATACCAGAGTTCAAATCTCAGCTACAATGCTTTGGATGTATGTGACTCTAGGCAAGTCATTTATCTTTTTTAACCTCAGTTTCCTTGTCTGTCAAATGGGATAAAAATATATTTACTGATTACTTCACAGGGTCATTGTGAGGAAAAAGTTTCATATACTTCAAAAGATTATACGAATGTAAGTTGTTTCCACTATTCTTATTCCATAGCCTGTTGGGTAGCAATATAAAAAGTAGGAAACGAGACTATTCAGTAATGTGTAATAACCTAAGAAATCTACAAAGAGAATTTTAAATGTTTCCTTTTTGACTTGTATGTTCAGAATGGAACATTGCCGCCGAATAGAAAGCTTTTCCACCCATTTCCTTTGATATTTCTTTTTAACAGAAGAAAAAAAATCGACTGAAAATACTGTTGATTCCATCCCTCACTGCAGCATTGAAATATCAGCGCCACCCCCCTCCCCCCCAAAAAAAAGTCCTGTTAGCCACAGTGCTCGAAACAAGGATAGTCTCAAGCAGGGATACTCAAAACCACAGCTATGTCCCTATCAAACAATGATACTCTGTTTATGAAACTCAATAGTCAGAGAAAAGTTACGTAACTTTAAACCTTCCTGAAATGTCTAACTCTGTCCGTAGGGGAAAAAATATGTTTTGGTTGTGTAAATTATGTTCATTCTTTCCTTTCAAAGTAAAGCAGGAGGTGGGTTCATTATTTAGAATTAAACGAAGAAAAGTTTCAACCTGAAAAGTTAGACAACCTTGATAGAGGTGATCTGGGGAATAGACATAATATATTTTTCCTTTATTCCCAAACTGCTTGTAAATGGTTGAGCCAGAATGTTCTCTTCACTTTGCCTATTTTTCCTTTATCTTTTATCTAACATTTTTTCTTCTTGAATGTGTTTTTAACTCTAGTTCTCCAAACAGGTCATGAATACCTCACAATATATTCTCCTTCCTTGATAGACATTTTGACTGTTGCCAGAAATTACCTTTGATGTATTCCTGTACAAAATAACACATACTTTCCTGTTTGTTTCAAAGATACCAAGCTGAAGTCCCATGTGCAAGGGACAAGCTGATTTGGATTCTAAAACACTCATATGCGCGCGCGCATACACACATATATACACACACACACACACAGAAAAATACACCCATCTGCCCAACCTAGCCACACAGACTTGAGGATAATACTTTGAGGTATAACCAATCCTGGATGATCCCTAATTTGAGTTTGTACTTCCTCTATAGATAATACAGCTGGAAAAGACTTGGAGATCTCAAAAAGTCCTGAAAAACAGGAGTTTTTATAAGACTCTATCTTATCAAGTCAAAAAGATGGAAAAAACTCTAAGAGGTTATCGACTGGTTGTCTATTCCTTTGCCTCTAATCATTCCTTCTTTGTTTTCTTATCTGAACTAAATTATTCTAACCACACACACAAAAAGAATTTTTGAATTGGAAGACTCCATTTAGTTCAATCCATTCCTGAAAAAGAAGCCCCGTGAAAATAATGGAGTTGCTTTTGTTTGAAGATGTCCATACCTTTCTCTTGTTCCCCATATAACCAAATTTCTGACACTAAAACCTTTTTTCTACCTGATCTACCAAATAAAAAGTTTTGTTTTTAAAAAAGGTCAGAACTAGGAAGATGATGTCTACATTATTTAAGACAGTCCAACGAGCATTAGACATGGAGTTAGGAACTCCATTCTGACACTAGATGATCATAAACAAGTTTCCTAACTTCCTTATGTCTCATTTCACACATATAAAAAAAAATTCTTTTTTTCTTTCTCTTCTTAACTTTTTTTTTTTTTTTTTTTTTGGTAATTTTGCATTCCTGAGGGGGAAAAAAGACTGTTTCATTTTTGGTTTTGTATCCACAGTGTCTGACACACAGTCACTACTACATAAATGCCAAGTGATTACCTGTTTGATAATAAATACCTATAGTATATTGAGCATTCTGAACCTCAATTATGTCAATAGTTTTTCAAATTTTAAGTACTATATAAATATTATTTATCAATTTTTTATTTTTATAGTTATGTGAGTTTGAACAAATATCTCAATCTTTATAAGCCTCCATTTATTTATCTGTAAGATGGGGATAATAATATTTGCATCCAAAGAAAATCATGTATCTAAAGCTGAAAGAGTCTTGAAAGACCATAAAGTCCAATTTCCTCATTTAATGATCAGGCTCAAAATTCTATATGGCTTAACTAGGGTCTCACAGGTAGTAAGCATCAAAGACAAGATTGAATTCAAGAATTCTGAACTCAGAGCTGCTATTCCTTTCATAGTAACTCATTGATTGTTATAAGAAAGGCATTTTAAGGTGCTAATATAAATGTAAGTTATTGCCATAACTTTCTTTTAAAAGCACATGTGTGATGAGGGGAAGGAAGAAAGGGTATAGAATTTCCAGTGACTCATGAGCAGAGGTAATCTGGAGTTCAGGTTCAAATATGGCTCTCCTACTTAATTCTGATGTTAGAGTATATCTTATGAGTTGGTCTAAGATGTTAATTGGGTGCTTTCTGTTATTTTCATTCATGATAAAAATCAAACCATCCCATCTGAATCCCCTTTGAACTTTCTAGGACTCATATCTATGTCTATTTTAATTCATTAGAGCATAGGGACTAAAGTAAAGATGACAGAAGTTTACTCACAAGATGGGTATGAAGGAAGGAAGGAAGGAAGGAAGGAAGGAAGGAAGGAAGGAAGAAAGAAAGAAAGAAAGAAAGAAAGAAAGAAAGAAAGAAAGAAAGAAAGAAAGAGAAAAGAGAAAGAAAAAGAAAGAAAGGAAGGAAGGAAGAGAGAGAGAGAGAAAGGGAGGGAGAAAGAAAGAAAGAAAGAAAAGAAAGAAAAGAAAGAAAGAAAGAAAGAAAAAGAAAGAAAGAAAGAAAGAGAAAAGAGAAAGAAAAAGAAAGAAAGGAAGGAAGGAAGAGAGAGAGAGAGAGAAAGGGAGGGAGAAAGAAAGAAAGAAAGAAAGAAAGAAAGAAAGAGGAAAAAAGGAAGGAAGGAAGAGAGAGAGAGAAAGGGAGGGAGGGAGGGAGGGAGAAAGAAAGAAAGAAAAAAAGAAAGAAAGAAAGAAAAGAAAGAAAGAAAAGAAAGAAAAAAGAAAGAAAAAAAGAAAGAAAGAAAAGAAGGAAGGAAGGAAGGAAGAGAAGGGAGAGGAAGGAAGGAAGGAGAAAACAAAGAAGGAAGAAAGGGAGGGAGGGAGAGAGGGAGGAAGGAAGAAAGGAAGAAAAAAAGAAGGAAGGAAGGAGAAGGAAGGAAGGAAAAAAGGAGAAGGAAGGAAGGGAAGGAAAAAAGGAAGAAAGAAAAAGAATGAGAGAAGGAGGGAAGGAGAAAGGGAGGAAGGAAGGAGGAAGAAAGAAGGAATTCTAAATCCTGTCCATCTTGGTCAGAAATGCAGTCTCTTGGTCACAAAGTAGGACAGGCAAAAATGTATGTAAGGCTTAGTACAAAGCTGTCCCCTTTAAAAATATGCCCCTGCTTATGTTAAATTGCCTTTTTATACCAAGAAAAGCATATTAATGCAGTCACTCTTTAAGGAGGAAACTATTTGCTGCCTTCATTGAGGCACATGCATTTTAATGTTATTCCTGTAGTGAAAACACGTGTCTTCTGAACTATCCATATCATGCAACTTGGACAACCATTCCAGGGACCAATGACTGCTGGGTTTTATGCTTTTGTTTTTTTGAGATGACTGGTATGAGTAGTACTTGTGGTTTCTGGTTCTTTGACCCCTTTGTTAATCTGTTTGTTCAATGTATAAAGCCAAACCTCCTTAGCATGTAATTCTAATCAACTGGAACTCAATGATCCAACAAATGTCCATTAGCTACCTACTGTGTGCTCATTACTAGGGGTGATAGAGTCTTTTAATAGGACACAATCCATGTTTTGGTGAAAGTTAAAGAGCATGAGCAACCCAGGGTATAACAACTAAGAGGCAATATGTGGTAGTTTCTATACATTATATCTCCCTATAATGTCATACAATAGCATTATCATTACAAAAGATATCACCAGGTCCAACTTAGTACTTAGATGTGGTAGAAGGTGAAATACATTTAGTCAGAAGACCTGGATTCAAATTCTCCTTTACCTAAGGCCAATTACTTAATTGCTTTGGTTCTATGCTTAATTATCTGTAAACTGTATGTTTAAGCTGGAAGTTCTTAACCTGAGATCCACAATTTTTTTTTCTAGATTTAACACATGTATTTCAATATTACTGGCTTCCTTTGTAATTCTAAATGTGTTCCTTTATAGATTTATAAACATTATACTGGGAAAACTTCAACAAATTGACAAAGGAGTCTGTGACACAAAAAAGGGAAGAATCGCTGTTTTAAGCTCTAACATTGTAGACTGATAGTACAGAGTAAGAATCTCTGCACTGCATATTTCAATCTTAAGAAAGCCACCAATTTTTACTGGAATCATGACTGTCTGCCAGTCCTATGCCAGCCCCATTTCCAGGTTGCACTGCCTAGTTGGTTGCCCAAAAGAAATTCCCTTTCCTGCATTTTTCCATTTAGAAGCTCTCCGTGCAATACACCTGTAATTCTTGATCAAACTAGACTTGCTAAAATTAAAAAAAAAAAAAAATCACAGCAAGTCTTTGAAATGTAATAATGTCTATACACTTTGGCCTATTACAAACACAGAAAGATGAAATTAAATCTTACAAAAAGTAATTCATCTCTAACTCAATCATTAAAGGATTAAGAGGATAGCAAGAGTGTTTCATTTTGGGTTTTTTTTTTTTTTTTGGTGGTGCCTAAAGAAACCCAGACTACATTGAATCCCAAACTGTGGGTATGAAGTCTCAGAACTGTCAGTCCAGGTGGCCTTGGCACTTTCTATTGGATATGGAAGCTTCCAATGAAATTATTTGTGAGGGGTTAGTGCCAAGAGTTATTCCAAAGCTATTAAGGGAAAAAAAGGATCATGAAACAGGGCAAAATGAGACTGTGGAAGTGATGCAAAATTCAGGGACAGTTGGGAGGATCACAGCCCAGGAATTAAGAATGTACATTGAGATAGAGTCATATAGATTGAAGTGGCATTATGTAATGGAGGAAAGAAGGAAACAGGCATTCATTAAGCACTTATTATGTGTTTAATAAACACTGCAAAATATCATCTCATTTGACCCTCACAACAACCTTAGGCGATAGATTACTTCCATTTTACAGTTCAAGAAAATGAGGGTAATAGAGATTAAGTGACTTGTTTAGAGCTACATAATCAAAAAGTGACCAGAATGGGATTTGAACTCAGGTACTCCTCCCCCATTTTATAGTATTTTACTTTTCCCAATTAAATGTAAAGATAGCTTTAAACATTCGTTTTTGTAAGATTTTGAGTTCCAAAGTTTTTTTTCTCTCTTTTTCTTTGCTCCAAAGAGAGCAAAATGTCTGTATTAGTCATGTTGTGAAAGAAAAATCAGAACTAAAGGGAAAACCCATGAGAAAGAAAAAAAGAACAAAAAAGTGAAAACAGTATACTTGTATCTGCATTCTGTTACTGTAGTTCTTTTTCTGGCTGTGGATTTTT
This sequence comes from Antechinus flavipes, assembly GCF_016432865.1. Lineage (NCBI taxonomy): Eukaryota > Metazoa > Chordata > Mammalia > Dasyuromorphia > Dasyuridae > Antechinus > Antechinus flavipes. Next base: position 239,434,154 of record NC_067399.1, on the reverse strand, counting down.
TATCTCAAGTCTATGAGAATTATCTTGGATCACTGTATTGCTGAGAAGAGTAAGTCTATTATAACTGATTATCACACAATGTTGTTACTGTGTACAATGTTCTCCTGGTTCTCTTCATTTAACTCAGCATCAGTTCATGTACGAATTTCCAAGGTTTGGTTTTGTTTTGTTTTGTTTTAATGATCTCAACTCTTCTTGATTCTGAAATGTTTTTCAGGCCAACTGATTTTGTTCATAGATACCTTTACATTTTCTTCTATTTTTTGGTCTTTTAATTTTGTCCTCATGTTTTTGGTTATCTCCTAAAGTTATTATTGTTGTTTACAAAAATCATAGAGGGGAAGAAAAATAAGCACTTAATAAGCACCTACTATATGGCAGGCATGGTGCTAAATTACAAATCTCTTCATTTGATCCTTTTAATAATTCTAGGAGGTAGATGCAATTATTATCTTCATTTTATAGTTGAGAAAATTGAGGCAAGAAGAAACTAAGTACCTTGTTCAGGGTCATGCAATAGTAATTCTTTGAATCTGGATTCAAACTCAGCTTCTTGATTTCCAATTCAGTGCTCTAACTAGAGAGCCACTTAACTGTTTGGAGAAAGAACTGGATTTAGAAACTAAGATTCTACATCCAGATTCCAACTCTTAGACAACTTCATTATTAATAATAATTCATGTCAATACCGTACTTTTAAGAACCATAAAACATTTTCTTCATAAAATAATGTTCAAGGTAGATAGTACACATATTGTCCCCATTTTACAAATGACAAAACTGAAGGATGGAGAGATTAAGTGACTTCTCCAATATACTCTTAATGTCTTAAGAAGTAGAATTTGAAATTCCAAGTGTAGAACTCTTGTCATTCTGCCATTTTCAGGCTGACATGATCTTAAATATTTCTAAAGATTTAAAGGACGAGAGAGAGAGAGACAGAGACAGAGACAGACAGACAGACAGAGACAGAGAGGCAAAGAAAGGCAGAGACAGAGACAAAGAGACAGAGACAGAGTGTCAGAAGGGAGCTTAGAGGAAGGTCCCAATTCCCTCATCATACATAAAGAAACTGTATCCTAGAGAGACTTATCCAAGGTCCCATAATTTGACTGAATAGTGGAGTTGGACTATGAAATCAGCTTCTAATTCCACTTATGATCCTTTGATTATTGATCACAATTGTTCAAAGGTATCTTACTAACAATATCTAGATGGCATATGTGGACCCCCCAAAAGACTCAACTTTTCTTGCCCTATAAGCATTTCTAGTCACATGTCCCTGGGGACAGTACTGTGAACCACTGCCATCTTTCTATTGCATTTCATTATTCACCTATAGAGCTTTAAATTAAGAGTGGCTCCTATTAAAACTAAATAATTTTCTTGCTTTTTCAGATAATATGGTAAATGAGCAACCACCAAATAAGTTTGATTTCTCTTAGGTATTATTTTTGTAGCTAAGTCAACAGGTTTGACATACAGTGTTGAATATATATATATATATGTATATATATATAATTCAGAAATAAATGTATATAGATATACATGGACACTTTCATATACTACATTTCTTTCCATCAGCAGTTGAGAAATATAGGAACTCCAAGACCTAAACAATAACCAAAAATCATTTCTAACATAAACTGCTCAATGCAAGTTGATGTCAGTTTCCCTACATTGAAGCAAATTGTAATTCATCCAGTTAGTCTCAAAACCATCCAGACTACAGTAAGAGAGGCCAAATAAATGTCAAGTTAGGGAATCACTGAAACCTTGCAGGCACTGCTTTTTTTTTTTTACCCTGGGATATCAATGAAGTGATACATCCTATACATACTCTGACAACACTAATTTTTCTTGAGCTCAATCTTCCAACAACTTTCATTTCTGCCTTTAAAAAATCCCTCCCTCTTCCCCCCATCATAAGTATCTTTATCATTTCAGGTCCATCAATTTCCATTTTATTTAATTAGTGAGTCAAAATCTCAAAGAAACCAAAAAGTCATAAAGAAGATCATTTATCCCTGACCTGAAACATCTTGGTAAACTGGTGTCCCAACATAGTTATTTTCAGACTAACAATCATGGAGTAGAATGGAAAAAATCAGGGTTTGCCATCAGATGATCTCAATTTGAATGACACTAGTGTTGTGTGATTTTTCTTATTACTGCTATTACTATTGTTAATAATAATAATTGTACTTTAAGATTTGTTTAACACTTCACAAATATCATCTCCTTTTAACCTCACAACAATCTTATGAGGTGGATGCTCTTACTATCCACATTTTACAGATGAAGAAACTGTGACAAACAGCGATCAAGTGATCTAGACTCACACAGCTAGTATCTGAGGTTGGATTTGAATGCATGTTTCCCTGAACTCAGATCTAGCATACTATTCATGCTGAATAACTCACAACCTCTCTGACTCTTAAATTTCTATTTAATAAAATGATGAATACTGCTAGTACCTGTTTCATATGATAACTGTAAAGATCACATGAGATAATATATAAATATAATGTACTTTGTTAGTAATAGTTATTATTGTCTTTATATTTGATCATAAAGTACTCAGTATAGACCATATATAAGACTATATCTGTTTTTCAAGACTAAATAAGTATGGAGAGCTCCTTAATTGGAGGCTTACTCTCTGATGAATCATTATTTGGTCACTGCACCCTAATGAAATGAGATAAATACAAAATAGTCCTAAAATATCGAGAGGCCTTCTTCTACTTTTGTAAAGACAGTAGCAGAAAAGAGAAGAAAGAATGCTAAGATTCATGTAGCTTTTAGACCATCTATAAACCATGACTTAACTGTGGATATTTTAAATGTGAGGTCCTTATCCAGGATGAATAAAGGGGAAATACTACAGGAGAAACTAAATGCTAGCCATCTTGACATTTGCACTACGAATGAAATCAGAAGACAAAAGGAAATTTCAGAGAAATGGAAGGATTGCTCACAAGCTCTTCTTGGACAGGCAAATAAAGAAGCTGGCAAAATTGATTTTGTTGTATGTCCACAGACAAGAAATATCATTTTATTAGACTTTTGCTTAATTCACAAATTATCACATTTGTGATAATAATCACAAATAATTATTCACAATCATTATTTGCCAAAAGAACACCATAAAAATAAATGTAAATTCTGTGCCAACATCTTTTGTAAAAGATAAAAAGTTCAAAGAGACCTTCCAAATTAAATCAACATGTCAGTGACTTCATCAAAAAGGTAAGGATGTGTAAACGGCATTTATACATATACATACACACATATACGTGTGTATATTTATATATGCAAACATATACACATATTTATATAGTTCAAGAATAAGGAATGAGAAAGGCAAAATAAATATACACACATACCTATATACACATACAGGGAGATAAACAAAAGCCTCTTAAGTTAGATCATTGATTTAGCATAACTAACCATATTTGACAAAACAAGTAATGGAGAATGCTTATTGTCTTGACTATGGACAATGGACAATCTGTAAAACTCATCTATGTGGATAGTTAGATGAATGGATATATATAGATAGATTATAGGCATAAACAGATTTAGACACTGATTAGACATTGTACATATTTACACATAGGTAATGTAGATAATATGGTTTACTGGATGAAAAGCCAGCTTTGAAGACCTTTAAGTCTTATCTCTATCACATACTATTGGTCTGACTCTGAGTAAATAATTTAATCTCATAATGCTCTATATGAGAAGTGTCAAACATGGTCTACAATATTCTTGATTGTGTACTGGACCAAATTTAAATGTAGTTCCTTTCTGATTTCATTGCATTGATGCATTAATAATATATGTGTGTAATATATTATATGCACATGTATATAACATATATGTGTATAGATATATATGCACATACACACATATATAAATATCTACATAACACATAGATATGTATGTGTATATGTGATTTTCTAAGTCAATATACAGCTCTTAGGGATCCTTATGTTTTGTTTGGGGGCTCTCGTTTCTTTTTTGAGTTTGATATTACTACTCTACATGACTTTAGGAAAAATGCTCAGACCAAATGCAACCTTCATTGATAGAAGTTCCCTATCAAGAGCTCCTTATACCAAAAAAAGTTAATTCTAGTCTGTATTCACATACAATACACACACACACACCCTTGCATAACTATTACAAATACACTGAAATTAGGCTTCACATTGAATAAGAGGAAGAACAGCTGGCTAAATTGCCATTAGGAAACAGCACAATTCTTGTAAGGATCCCAAATTTCTCCTAGAAACAACAGCTTGTCCTTTTAATACCAATATTCTCCAGCCATTATTATATGACTAGAATATGTAAAAAGTTGCAGCATCTGAAAATTTGAAATTGAGGATCAACTAAAAAGCAGTGGAGAAATGCATGCTGAATGTAAGCAGAAGGGAATAAGAAATTATAAGAGGGAAATGGTAATAATAGTTGTCATCAAATAAATTTATAATAAAGCAAATACAGTTGATAATTGTGGAAATATATCTAGAAGAACTGCACCTATTTAACATATATTGGATTACTTGCTATCTGAGGGAAGGAGAAAAAAATTTGGAACTCAAGGTTTTATAAGGGTGAATGTTGAAAACTATCTTATGCATATATTTTGAAAATAAAAAAGCTTTTAAAAAAAAGACTGGAAAAAAGGGAAATTCATTGATTAGAGACAGGGATATTTGATTTTTCAACCCATATACCTGCTGGGACTCCTACTACCTAACCTACTTGCAACTTGAAGAAGACATGAATAGGACCCAAAGCACAATACTTAGATTTTTTGTGGTAAATTTATGGGAATATATACATGAATTGCACAGGATGAGCAAGCATAGATGAGTTTCAACTGACTTAACTGGAGAAAGAGAGAATATATACAGTGATAAAATCTAATATTCATTCAAGTTTATAAACCTTTTACAAATTAAAATCTCCTAAGCATAAATTTTTCCACTAAAAATATGACTAATGTTTTATAGCAGATTTTTTTTAATCTATGAAATCAATTTTTTTATTTAAAAAAAGTAATTTCCACACAGTTTTGCAATGTGACAAATTTTTATACTTCAATCTATTTGATTATTGAAAGTTAAGCCAAGGAAGTACAATCTCTGGCAGGAAAACTGGAAAGGCTTCAATTATGGTCCTTGAAACTTCTTTTTTTTTCCCCAGGATCTAGCCCATTAAGACTAAAGAGACCTATCACTAGAATTTGGATTCTCAGAAGATGAATGTTTTTTAGTCACAATTTCATTAAGATTATCTGGTAGGGTAAAGACGGGTTGCAATCAGTTACAGTGGAAGGAGGATCTGTAGTGATGAAATTAGAGACCCTTGAAGTATTAAAATAAGCATAAATTAAGAATTCATATGCATATATCATCTTACTCAAAGAAAAGCTAATCCATGTTATCTAATCAGTACTGTAAACATTTTTTCCCCTCACAATTCATGTTAAAAAAAAAAAACTATTAACTATTTCTATCCAACATATAAGGAAAACGAACTATGGGACTTGTTTAATGTTACCTAGTAACAGAGTCTTGAAGGACATCTAAGTCTTAAAAATAACATTGCATTGTCACTGGCTCTTTACTCTTTTTTTTTTTTTTTACTTGTGGCATTCAGGCTATTTTATTAGCAGGTGCATCTTTCCATATTCTTTCAATAGTTGGTAAAAACTGAGTTACCATGAAACTCTAGGACATACTTTGAGGTGAACAGTAATAAGAAGTTCCTACCTTAATAACTGCCATCACTCTCTTAAATTTGTAAAGAATACCTCCATTTCATTTGTGTGTATATGTACACACACATACACAAATACATATATATGTATATGTGAATATATTAGTCTATATTAATATGGAAATGCTTGTACTATCTTGTACTGGCTAGTAAGAGCCAATTGTTAAGTTTTTAGGATGAGCATTTACATCTTAGGAATTAGCAAATGCTACAAAACAGGACTTAATTTATTGTCTTATTTTTAAATTGCCTGAACTAAAAAAAGAAATGTTGGAGAAAATGTTATTGATGAAGATTCAACTTTAAAATACATTGTATTTGGGGGGAAACAGCTAGTTACTAGACATTTATCAACACACACATATGTACACACATGTGTGGATATGTATGCATGTAAGTCAACCCCTTACATATAGATTATTAATATATAACATTATATGAGATATACCTAATGGAAATACTAAGAAATATTTCCATGTCACTTAAGAAAGTGATACAAATATTCTTTAACCTCTAAATCTCATTACAAGGCATATCTTCCCTCATATTACAAAATATTTGTTGAAGGATTCTAGTAAAAAAGAATGAAAAAAAATTAGATATTCATAAATTGAAGAATGTCTATAATATAACATTACTGAATTATTAGAAATGACTCTAAAGGATCATGGAAAGAACATGAACTAAGAAAGGTGAAGTAAAATCAGGAAACTTTATACACATTGGCAACAATATAAATGGATGGAACAAGAAACAATCAAATGTTATCTAATAATAATGACCAAGATGGTCCTGGAAGAAGAGATTAAAAACAAACAAACACACACCTATTGAGCTTTTCTGTAGAGAGGAGGGGATTATAGGTGTAGAAAATTGTATACACTACTAGATTTTGTTGATATTTAATTAGGCTGAACTGCTCATCACAAATACTGCCTACATCCCACGCCCAAATAATTTTCAAAATTTAGTAAAATTCATCATTGAATTTGTTCTTGACCATAATTAAATAAAACTAGTGATAGATGACCTCTTTATTTTCTCTGCTTTTTTAAAAGGAATGGCTTTCTGGTTAGCAGAACAAGAAAATATTTGGAAATGTAAGTGATGGGAAAATATAATAATGTTTTAAAGAAAAGGTATCTGTTTTTTTAAAAAAGATAACCGTAAGAAGAATGTTTTGACTATGGCTCAAAATTCTTCATAGAAAAGTGGGGATGGGGGAAGGAGCATAGCAGCTAATAAAAAAACACAGAATACCAAAGTTGGAAATAACTTTAATGGTTATCTACACCAGTAATTCTCAAATTTTTGTTCTCACCATCTTTATACTATTAAAAATAATTGAAGATCAGTCCAAAGAGTTTTTGTTTATATGGGTTTTATTTGTAGGTATTGATCATAGTAGAAATAAAAACTAATTTTGAATTTATAGATCTTATGAAAGGGACCCCCAGGATTCTCTGGACCACTCTTTGAGAGCAATTGATCTAGTCCAGCCCAGATTTTACATAGACCAAGTCAAGTACTATAGGTTTGAACATAAGGTTTAGCCCAAGGGAAGAAAATATGAATCCAGGATAGAAGAAGGGCTAATTGGGGTTGTGATTCAACTTGAAATAGCAAAGGCTTGTCTAGAAGTAATGTTCACCTAAGCTGAGAAGACAATGAAAGTATTCAAAATGGCCATAGGAGGATCAATGAATGATACTGGGAACATTTAGCTTGAAGAGAAGATGTGGGGAGGATATAAATAGTGTCCCCCAAATTTTGAAGAGTTATCTCTCACTTTGTCTAAATTTCTCCCATGCATTACTAGTGTCCATGTCTTTTTTTTTCTCCTGTTTTTCAACTGTAAAAGTCTCCAAAATTTTATTTTTAAAAAGCAGGACCTGAATTGTTTTTATCTTTGTATCTCCAATATGTAACACTGGGTCCTGTACACAGCAGACACTTAGTAAATGATTAATGAATTTAATTTGTTATTATTGGCATATGAAAGAGAAATTAGACTCGTCAGGAGGGCCTCGATGGGCAAAATCAGAACCAAAGTTACAAGAAATAGATTTTTATTTAATATAAGAAAGAACTAACAATTAAGGTTATCTAAAAATAGAATGGACTGCCTTGGGAGGTTCTCCGTTTCTTGGAGGTCTTCAACTAGAGGTTGGAAGACCAATTGGGGATGTTGTAGAGTGAATTTCAAGCTTCAGGTAAGTGAATAAAATTATCTCCGTTCTCCTTGTCCATTTTTGGAATACTGAATTATAGGGCAACTATAATTCAGTAGCATAGAATGGACAGGGAATCAGGATCCATATCTTGCCAGTAAATACACATAGTTCCAGAAGGGAAAATAAGGCTGGTGACTTCGCCCAGCTCATCCTCACTTACATCCAGTTCACCTGCCTGATCACTTTCCCTGATGTCATGGTGTAAGAATAAAGAACAAATAATAACAACAAAACTAAATTATAGATTGAGATATATAGACTTCCCTGCCTCAGAAATTTGTTAGCATATGATCATGGAAAAGTCATTTAACTTTGCAGCTTCATTTAGAGTTTACCTCTAAAATGGAGATGATGAAGTTAACACAATCTCTCTCACAGAATTTAAGAAAAATGCTATAGATAGATTACCATGAGAATTCACTCAAGTACCAGCTTCTGCATGAGGCCTTTCCTGAAACCCCTGTTCCCTCATTCCCCAACTGCTAGTTTGTTCTTCCTCCTCTAAGATCTGTTTTAAATGTATTTCATATATATCAGTATATGTACTTATCATCTCCAAATCCACATCCTTCCTTTTATGTTCTACATAAAACTCCTTGAAGGCAGGGCCTTTTTTACTTTTATCTTTATATTAACACCTCCCTCCCTCCCCCATAAAACCTCACACCACCACTGCCCATAGTGGGCAGTTAACCTATATGATTGCCTGATGAGCCTTTTTGTGCTTTATTAGGCTTGTTTTTTTTTTTTAAGTCAACTTCTTTTTAAAAAATGATATGATTGGCTTAGTCACATTGATGATCTCAACACAGATCCCATAGCTCTATGTTGATCTCTCAGGAAGTACAGAATAATCTTTTGATGCAAGTTTTTCTCATGAAAAAATTTGCTATCCCAAATTTGACCAAATTCACAATCTGTCACATCTGCTGTTTTTAGTAAGTGAAATATGAAATGAACCTATATTCTCAGGGTGTTTTGTTGTTGTTGCTTTTTTTGTTTCTAAAGTTGTAGCATTCCGTCATCATAATCCATTGTTACTTTATCTTAGGGAAGGCTGAGAATACAACTACAAAAACCTATGGTGGTTTTTCCAATTCGAATAATCCCACACATTACAAAATAGCCACTTGAAGCAAGGGGATGTGAATTTTATAATAGAGTGAGAAACAAAGGCTCCTCTAGTTCACTTGACTTGTCCTAGTTCAATGGTGTATTGCAAATTTAATCATATTTGTTGAGGAAAATACCAGGAATTGCACTTTCTACAAAGAATCAGGACGCTAAAATTTCTCACATATTCCATACTTGGAAACATCTCCATGTAGCTGTTCTTTAAGCATTCTGCCTGTGAGTACTAACAGGTCACTGCACAGGAAATGCAAGAATATGTTACATTTTAATCAGGGTATATAAAACACTGTCTAGAATGTTATGTTGCCCTGGGGAACACAATGAGTAGGGAACATTTACAAACTCCAGGTCAATCTCCCCATTACATCACTGAAAAAAAAATAAATTTATGAGGTTAAATTATATGGATGCTGTATATTGGAACTGTTAGCCCACTCCCAGATGAAAAGAACGTTGGCCAAAATAACTAGATTCCCCAAGAGAAATTTTTAAGTTATTCTCTGCTTTACACAAAGATACCTTTCAATATATTTATGGCAAATTTCCACATGAATGAAGAGTTTCTCACCCAAGATAATGAAATGAATAAACTAAAACAAAGAAGAAAATGGTTTTTCATTTTGATTCCTACTGACACAGTTAATTGCAAAATAAGATAGAAACATATACAAAATGAAGAAGAAAATGAAGAAGAAGAAGAAGAAGAAGAAGGAGGAGAAGGAGGAAGAGGAGGAGGAGGAAGGAGGAGGAGGAGGAGGAGGAGGAGAGGAGGAGGAGGAGGAGGAGGAGGAGGAGAAGAAGAAGAGGAGGAGGAGGAGTAGGAGGAGGAGGAGGAGGAGGAGGAGGAGAAGAAGAAGAAGAAGAAGAAGAAGAAGAAGAAGAAGAAGAAGGTTACACTTTGTTCTCCAGAGATAATCAAGAAGAAATTGCTTTGAAGAGCTAACATGTTTTATTTGGTGTACTCTTCATCTTAGTGATGGGAAACACAGATGTTGGTGCTATAACTTTTGTTTTAGTAAATATTTCCTCAAAAGACTCACACTTATTTAACTTTACTCATAAGATGACAAAAAACTTAATAAATATGAATGGATGCAGCACTGCTATTCTTTGAGTTTATGTGTTCAGCAGGTTGTAGAATTAATTTTTTCACTCACCCCATCTTCCTCTACCTCATCTCATAGAACTATTCATTTGGAGAATATGTCCACTTATGGATTGTGGTCTCATTTCACTGATCTCCTACATTTCTCCTTTGGTCTCTATGTTTTCACACTTACCAGAAAGATTGGATAGAATGTTGATCTTTAAAATTATAATAATAGTAATAATAATAGAGCCTAATATTTTTATTCAGCTACTACAAAAAGCAATTACTTCCACCCATTGTACAGTAGTACATAGAAAGTTATATTTGTGATATATATGCATACATACATAATACATACCACATACATATACCCATGCAGCCAGATAACTCAGTGGATTGAACTTGGTAGATAGAGTGCTGATCCTGGAGTCAGTAAAACCTGAGTATCTAGCCTCAGTCACTTACTATTTATGAGATCCTGAGAAAATCACTTAACTTCTTTTCACCTCAATCCATTGGTAAACCACTTTGCAATCTTTCCCAGGAAAACAACATAGATCATGTGGTTTACAGAGTCATGAAGAGATGGACAATACTGGATAATTGAACAATAAATAAATAAATATATATATGTGTGTGTGTGTGTATATATATATATATATATATATATAGTATATATGTAAATATATGTCTATGTATATATAGTATATATGTAAATATATGTCTATGTATATATAAACACATTTTATATGCATATATATATACATACATAAATAGGTATACACATAGTTTTTTCTATATACTTATAAAATGCATGTATATATATACATATATATATATATAGACACAAAATATGTATTTATACACATATGTATACATATCATGTTGTTGATTTTCCCCAGGACTATTTCTATCTGAACACCATTTTAAAAAATAGAATGAGAAATAATAATCATAAACATAATAAAATCTAAGGGACAGAAGTCAAAATATCACCTTTAAATCAACAGAAGGACAGGGATAGAAACTAGACCCATGATTTCATTGATATAAGGAAGTCTTAGATGAGGATGAATAACCTTCTACCAGCTCAGGTTAGCATCCTCTCTGCAACTTAGTCTTAGAGAATTATCAGGGGAAATGAAAGGTTAAGATTAGCAGAGGAATGAATCAATGAATCAATGAAAAAGCATTTCTTGAATAGTTTACTATGTGCAAAGTACTGTGCTAAGCACTGGAGATACAAATAGAAAAATAAGACAATGCCTGCTTTCAAAGAACTAACATCCTAAAAGGATAGAAACGTAGGTTTCAGCTACAAATTAAAGGGAACAGTTGTAGGGTACAAAATTCCTCAAAAAGGGTGCTTTCATCTTGCTTTTTCAACTTGATTTTTTGAATTAGAGATAGACTAAGGAATGTAATTCTATGAATTATAGCCACAAATAGCCAATCATGGTTGGGCATGGTATATCCAACTATATTTCTTCTCTCATTTTTCATTTAGTTTTTCGAGGAATTGACATTTTGTCTTTTCTTGCATGGAGCCATAATTTATCTAAGTGGGTCAGGGAACAATTGTCACAGATACAGTCTTGGAGAAGTTGGGGGATGGGAGAGCACTGGGAGAGTATTTTGTGAGGAAGTAAGAGTGGGAAACACTTCCTGTCTGATTGACACTTCCTGAGAAAAAGTTACTGTGTTTGTCAGTATATTCCCTCCATGGTATATTAAAAAGAGCATTAGATTGTTTACCAGAAAAACTGAAGTGGCAGACCTGTCATTTGTCACTTATGACTTTAGGTAAATCACTCTCTTTCTTTAAGTAATAATTTCTTTTTGCAAAAAATCCACAAGTTGGATTATGTGATCACTAAGGCCCCAATCAGTTTCCAATCCTATAGTGGTCATGGGTCCTTGCTGTGAAAGGAACTTCACCACAGTGACATAGCACCTATTAAAAAATGGCAATTATTTCTTGTCCTTCAGTTGAGCATCAGCCTTCTATGATGACTGGATCTACCAATCTGTTCCAGTGAAGTGCTAGTGAGGTGCCAATCTCTTTTCTTTCCAATCCCTTTTAGATGCAGTTGCCAAAATGAACTTCCTATCTAAAGCAAACGTCTGACCATGTTACTCCTTGCTCAAGAACATTCATTGGTTTTCTATTGAGTCAAGGATAAAATATGACTGCCTTAGCTTGGCATTTAAAACTCTGCAAAATCTAGAAAAGGAATAGGAATCATATGTACAAAAATATTTATAGTAGTTTTTTTCGTCATCACCCAAACCTGGAAACTAAAGGAGTGACCACCTACTGCACATGGCTAAACAAATTGGTACATGAATATAATGGAAGGTTATTGTGCTCTAAAAATGATGAAATGGATAGTTCCAGATGAAACTTGGAAGACTTCTTGAATTCATGCAGCCTCAGGTGAGCCAAACTAGAACATTTTCACCATCAATAACACCATTATAGAAAAAACAATTTTGAAAACACTTTAGAACTCTAATTAATGCAGTGATAAACCACCAGTCCAGAAGTCTGAACATGAATCATCCCTCCTACCTACTGTTAGATAAGTGATGGTCTTAAAAACCACTTAAAAAGTAGGATGGAGAAATAATAAGTGCTTGTAGAAATAATTAATTAATTAATTGGAAATAATCTGGCTCTAGTTTAGTGTTTTAGTCATTCTCCATTGCTCCCTATACATTCTACATTTCAGCCAAAGTGGCCTACTTGCTGCTCACTGAACTCAGTCCTCTATCTACCACCTTCATTTCTCTGCCTTGATTGTTCCTCACACTTAGATTGTACTCCTCATTACCTCCCACATTTTTCAAAACATAGTCTTATGTGCTACCTCTTAAAAGACCTTACTAATATACTTGGTTATTAGTACTCTCTTCTCCTTCAATTATCATATACATACTTATTTGTTTAGATGCAACATACCCCAGTAAGATATGACCTCTTTAAGATAGGGACTTTTTTATTTTTAATTTATATCCCTTGTACCTAGTACAGTACCTTGAAAGCAATAAATAATTAATAACTGCTTTTTCAGTTGGCTTACTGAGATACTTATCCAGGAACTTATAGAAGGTAGAGCTAGACAGGAGTTTAGAGATCATTTATTCTAAGACTCAGAGAGATTACATAAATTGTCACAAAGGTAGAGAAGGTCAGAGCCAGAAGATTTTTTTCAGAGCTGTTCTCTAACTGAAACCAATGCTCTTTCAAATTATATCACACTGACTTATATACAGAGGAGAAATTTTGTTTCAGAATCACAGTCACAGAAATTGAAAGTTGGTAGAGACCTCAGCAGCCATCTAGTCAAATCCATAAATGAAAAGAATTCTCTACTATAACTTATTCAACAAGCAGACATCTAGACTCTACTTGAAAGACCTCCAAGGAGAAGATGCTGTTACAGAGAAAGATGCATAGCACACATTCTGTAACACACAGAAAGTCTTTGCTGTACAACTTTGGAGACTCACTAACTGAGGGGTTCTTATTCTTTTTGTATATTATGGACCCCTCTGGCAGTATAGTGAAGTTTATAGACTCCTCCCTAGAATAATGTTTTTAAATACATAAAAATAAGATACAAAAGATCACAGGGGATATAAATTATACTGATATACAATTAAATATACACACATATTTCGTTCAAGTCCATAGACCTTGCTCTATAAATTCTTTGTTCCATCTAGATTTCAGTTTTCTCACTTATAAATAATAAAAGGTAGACTAGATGGTTTCTAAAATCTCACTCACACTAATATTAAAATTTGTTTTTATGTGCAATTGGGGAAAGTTATTTTCTCCCTGGTGATCATCATATAGGTCAAGGATTCTTCTTCTTCTTCTTCTTTTTTAACTTTGATAAATGCTAACTTTTATTAGGGTAATACTGCCCATTTCAGAGGAGAAAACAGATTCAAGAAAGTGTTAAAAAGTAGTCCAAATCACCACAGGAAATCTAAAGGCAGCATTACTTATAGTTAGGGGCTCATGAATGGCTACAGGAAGTAGATGGCACCTGAGCTGAGTCCTAAAGATATATAATAAATATTTGTTGATCTCAGCAATCAGAGAAGAGGAATGAAAGAACAGAAAAAGGGATCCATTCTAGGCCTGGAAGATGATGTGAGAAACGCTCATACATGTTGAAACAGGAGAGGGCAAGGGAAGAATGAGATATGGTGAGTAATTTAGTTTGGATGGAAGGTCGATTATAGAGTATGTGAAAGGGAGTAGTGTGAAATGAAACAAGAATAGTAGATTTGTATTGTTCAGTAAGAAATTCAAGAAGTTTCTGGATTTTTAAAATGTGTAGAGAATTTTTAAAATAGCATTTTATTATATTCAATTGCAATAAAAGTAGCACTTCTCCCCCAATAAATTACTTATTTCAAGAGGTACTGAATGAAAATGTTCATTTTTAAAAATCTAAAAATGATTAAATAACTAAAACATTTTTGAAGCTAGGTGGCTTAACTATAATTTTATTTTTGCCATTTTGGTATGTCTTTCTATATCAATCTATTGAGCCTTCCTACATATAGGATCATAGATTTAGAAATTTAAATGGACTTAGATATGATTTAGTCCAATTCTTCATTTTATAAATGATGAAGAAATTGAATAACAAAGGGGTGAAAGGACTTTTCCCAAATCACACAGTTAATTAACAGAAAAAAAAAAAACACCAGGATTTAAACATAAGCACCTCTAATCCCAGTTCTTTCTCTCTTGTCTATCCTGGCATTCCCTCAGTCATTTTTTTATTTCTGGAATACCTTTTTCACCATTGTCTATTAAATTTTTAGTTGTTCTTTTTAATCACAACTCATATATACATCCTCCAGGAAGGTTTCCCTGAACTTCCCTAATGGTAATTTGCTTCTTCCTACAATTCACATAGCATTTAATTTATACTTCTCTTGTGTTTTTTAAAAATATTATATGCCATTTTGCTATAATTATGTCTATTGAGTCAAGTGGAAGCCCTTATCTTAGCTAATCTTTCCAGCATAAACAAAGAAATGTACACAGTAGATACTTAATAAATGCTTGTAGAATTTAATTTTTTCATCAAATATAAATCCATGTAAAACCCCCCAAGATCAATTTGTTTTGCTGTTTCACCAGCATGTCTTTCAAAAGGTAGGCTTTACTGGTAAATCATGTGTGTGGGTAGCTGAATTATGTGGAAGACCTGATTAAAATGTGCAACAAAGTGTTGCCCATAAGTAAAACTGAAAAGGTACTAGATTTTTTTTCCTCAAGAAAGACCAATGAAATATCATCACTTGCATGATATATTTTGTCAATTAGAAATGATCCCTTGATTAAAAAAACATTTTGTTATTGTTATTGTTTTTATTATTATTGTTCAAAGTATTCATTTATGTGTCACAAAGAATTAAACAGTAGTAGCAAAAATATCTTTAGAAATTTTGACCATAAATATTATGAAGTACTTTAGGGAAAAATCTAGAAGTTTTAAATTTGTCAAAATAAATAATCTACCTTAACATATTTAACATGTAGTGGTCTACCTGCCATCTAGGGGAGGGGATAGGGGGAAGGAGAGGAAAAGTTGGAGCAGAAGGTTTTGCAAGAGTCAATGCTGAAAAATTACCCATGCATATATCTTGTAAATAAAAAGCTATAATAAAAAATAAAAAATGAACATATAAAAAATAAAAAATAAATAATGCTGTGATGTAAATCACTTTTATAATAATATTATAAAAAATAATAACCACTACAAATGATTTGTGAAGAACAAATAAATGTTTTCTGACTTATGGACGTAACCTCAAAGTCATAGAGGAAATGGGTGAACACACGTTTGTCCAGATACACCAGGTGGGTCATATTTGGCATTTTTGGAAGTGGTTATTTTGCCTTGTATTTAATAAAATGAGAATGGCTTATGAGGAAATATTTATGGAAAACTCTAGTAGTTCTATAAATCCTATTATTCTGCTTCCTACAGTCAAAAAGTTTCAACTTGTTAACTCTGAGTTTAAATCAATAAAAGAAATAAGTTACAAAGAATCAAAAATGTGGGGCTTGGGATACATGATCTCCAAAGTTTCTCCTGAGTTAACATTTTATAAGAAAGAGACAGAGAGAAAGGGGGGGGGGGGATGAGGAGGGAGAGATGTCTTTTTAAAGCATTCTTTTGTATCTATATTATCCCCATTGCTTAAGCAACATCACCAAGGCTTTCCTATAGCAGTGAAACTTAGAAGGTCATAGGACAAAGAATGTGAGAAATTGGAATACCATTAGAACATGAAACACAGAATATCAGAGCAAGAGGAGACCTTAGAATTTCAGAATTGAAAAATGCTTTAGAACATAATTCCATCAGTGCTGAAAAGAATCAATCAATCCAAAAGAATTCACTAAGCACCTACTATATACCAGACTTTGTCCTAACAATAGAACATAAACAACCTCTGGTGGAATAGACTTCAGAACAGAGAATATAGATATTTTGATTGTAATATATAATATCAGATCTGGAAGGGGCTTTATAATACACAATATCAGAATCGGAAGTACCTTAGAAACTATTCAAACTTCTCGTTTTATAAATTAATAAACTGCGACCCTGCCTTGGGAAGGAATTTGTCCTGGTAAGCTCAGAGATCTAGGTTTCCTGGATAGTCAGGTGGTCTTCTCACTTCATTCTTGCTACCATTTCCTAAGAGTAGATATGTCAATGCTCTATCAAGATGAGTATTCTTTTAGGAAGCTCCTTTATGTCACCATGGGTACAACTAGAGATTGTTCTATATAAACGTTTACCAAACATGATTCAATTCAGAGAATTAAAAGTTTAAAGGCCATTACATGAGGTCAGTACCTGCAACTGAACAACGTGCCCATCCAGGAGCCCTTCATCCTTTATTCTCCAACGATGAGGGGGAAGGCACTGCCTCCAGGTGGCATTCCAGCCAAACTAGATTACAATCTGCCTCACCTTGCTCTAACTTTGCCTTTTATTCTCCCACTTCCATGCTTTGGATCATATTATTCTCTATGTCTAAAATGTAAGTTTATTATGCTTACATATTTATATGGCTATTTCCTCAGTTACAATGTAACTTGTTTGAGAATAGGGACTATTTTTTGTACTTGTATTCTCATTGTCTAGAACAGTGCATATAGACAGGCAATAGAAACTGAACCTGTGATTTTATTAGATATCTGGAACTCCCAGGAGAAGAAAACTCCTTCAACCAGTACAGATCAGTACCTTCTATGAATCTGACATTCAGAAAGTGGCTTAGAGAACAAAAAAATTAAGAGAGTTCATACAATTAGTACGGATCAGAGGTCTAACTTGAAGTTGGGTCTTATTAGCTCTCAATCTACTATGCCATATTCCCTCTTACATACAAACTTTGGTACACTGTAGGTAATAATAAATAGTTATTGATTGATTGATAGTTAAAACTTATACCTTACCCAGTCTTCCCACTTCCAAAACATTACTCTTTCTTACTTGAATATTAACACAACTTTCAATATAGTATCAAAATAATCAGAATAACAGGAATATATCAAATTCAAATTCATAAATCCCCCCACCCTTTCCCCCCAAAAAAGAACCTTAGTTACAATATACAGGACAACATTTCAGGGAGACCTACAGGGATAAACTACAGTATGGCAATAATTAATTTTAAGTTGTTTGGGAAAATTGGGGAGATTGGACTAAGAGTAGTTCTAGATTGATAGGTCTGTGGAGGTGTGTATATAAAGTGGGGAAAGCTGAAAGTTCTCCATATCCAGGGGTTACCTTATCTTCCAAGTCTTCTCATATTATTCCACTCTAAACATGATATATTCCAGCCAAATTAGATTATACTCTGCCTCATCCTTTTCCCTAAATATGCCTTTTATTTTTCTGCCTCTATGCCTTTGATCATATTGTTCCCTGTGGCTAAAATGCTATATTTTCTCCCATCTAATCTGAATTTCTTCTCATTTTTTTAAAGTTTAACTCCATTCTCAATTGTAGATACTATGCTTTTCTCTCAGATCTAATGCAGTAGTTTGTTCTACATCTTTTAAATATATTTATCATATATCATTGCATATTATAGTTGTGTATTTATGTCTTAGCCCTTTACTGGAAAGACAACCTCTGAGTAAATTCCATGAGGACACAGGCAGTGTCTTATACAAATATATCTTGCTCAAAGCCCAACACAGCTCTACACACACTAGGAATTTAATAAA
This sequence comes from Antechinus flavipes, assembly GCF_016432865.1. NCBI lineage: Eukaryota > Metazoa > Chordata > Mammalia > Dasyuromorphia > Dasyuridae > Antechinus > Antechinus flavipes. The sequence continues at coordinate 239,415,613 of NC_067399.1, read as the reverse complement.
TGTTTGGTGAATTGACAAGTTAATATGCAAACATGATAACCAAAGAAAAATTTCATCTATACCCTAATTTTTTCTATATTTGCCCAGTGATGGATAGTCCTAGGAAACAGGTAACTACTATAATGCATGTCACTTCCTGTGAAAATCAGACTAAAGTTATAAAGTCAATCCATGTATGAAATAGTCTTCACATAAGTCAGTTAAATTAATTCAATTCCTTTCCCATAGATTATACTCTCTCTATCCTGGCCAAATGTATGTTACTGATACAAAAGTAATTGATTGCTGGATGGATTACTGACTATTGATGGATGGACAGAGAATGTATGAATACTGTATATGTGGGGGGGGGAACAATTCTAGGCTTTTATACTTTTGATGACAGTGTCATCTTCTGATATAATGAACAACTTAATGATATTATTCAAAGATAACTAAAATGCAAACAGAATATTACTCCCGACCTACTTGTAGGTTTAGAGGAGTTGCTGATTCTTTCTGGGCAATTCACTAAGGCTACTTTTGATAAGTCAAAGAGACAAGATCCAAAGATCTAGGTCCAACTATCACCATCTTCATCATCAATATTATCAGTATAATCATTATCTACACAAATCAGTGAACTGTATATTAGCCATGTCAATATTTTCCATTGGGATGAGAAAAAAGAAATGTGTCACATGGCCTCAAGATGGCCAAGATGTGACTAGAACTCATGTCTTATTGACTTAGCCAATTTCTCTTTCAACAGCCCTATACTGTCACAAATCTCATAGCAAGAGAGGAGGGAAAATGTCTATTCATTAGCCAAACTTTATAGTAAAATAGAATACTTAAAACTGAATTTTATGAAATATGGACTTAGAGCCTTCCATCTTGATAGTTTTCTCTCCACCAAATGACACTGAAGATATAAGACCTACTGGGCTATATTCCATTCCCTTGAATATGTCCTTCTCATTCAGACTTAAAGTCCTATGTTCATGCAATTCCTCCATTGGCATATTCCCCTCCCCCCAATTTCTTCCAAATATCATCTCCTCTCTGAAGCCTACCTTTCTTTATCCTCTTAGATGTTATCCTTCTGCCCTGCTCCCAACCCCAAAATTTTGTCTTCCGCCTCTTTAGAGTACACATATTCACAAAGTGCTTTATATTATTTTACATTCTATTGTCAGAATGTTATCCTGCCACTCCACTGAGAGTTCCATAGGAGCAGAGAATCCATGTCTTCTCTAAATTTGGTAACATCCATTCCATAGCAGTGCTTGCTTGATAAATGTCTGTTGGGTTGTTAAATTATTGAGAACAGATTCATTTCTATTCAGAAGCAGCTACTTGTTTTGGGAAGTTGTCCATATCCCCTTGGATTCTAAATGAGATATACATAAAGTTTCAGAGCTCTGGTAAATTGAGAACATGATTAAAAATAAGTCCAGTGTATTTTATACAGAAATACTGATATGAAGTTGAGCTCTTACACCAAGTCATGTTCCTTCCTATAAGAATATAAAAACAAACCAAAAAAAGCCTTGGCCCTGTGTCCTGTTTGCTGCTTCAGGCCCACCAGGCATCTGAACCTCATGAGGCAATGCAGCATTTGAGAAGTTTCTTTCAACTTCATTAAAAACAGAATTCCATTATATCCAAGTCTATTCTATGCTAATTCTACCCTTCATAATTATTCTCATTACAAACAATAACTGTATTCTGCCCCCTTAATATATAAGCTATATGCAATTCCTATAGAAATAGCTCAAATATTGCTTTAAACATGATGCTTTGGGGTGATTTACCAGTATTCCTTCAGTCACAAAAGCGCTCAACTAATTAAGACCAGTGATGTTCATTTGGTATTAACCGACACTAGAGAACATTGTGAATCTGTTTTAACCCACCTTATAGTCTCACACTATCGGGTGCTTTAATGGAAACATTGGGCCTTTTCCTTAGCATACATAAATGGACACCACAAGCTTTTCAATTAAATTAGTCTTTTGAGAGAGATGTAGGAGAGCCAAAAAGCTCCTTAAAAATCTGAACTGCTTCATTGCTTCTCATTTGCCAAGGGGAGATGTGTAGTTAAAATGCAATGTTATTTTCTTCCTCTCCTGCTTGGGGAAAAAAAAAAAAAAGTTTCTGATCTTGAACTCGAAGCTAGCTCTTTTAGAGTGTTACTTGGGATTTTTTTTTTCTATCATGTGCATGCGATTTGCTTTTCTACAGCTATGTAAGGAGTGGCATGTTATTATGCATCCAGAATAACTATATATGAATTGTGTTTCAAGTCTATGGTAGAGGGGGAGGGGTCACAAGCAATTTCAAAAGAATAAAATGAAGCGACAGATAACAGAGAAAAAGAGGATTCCATTTAGATGAATAAAATGTAACCAGAAGGCTTTCCAGTGCCATACAAAGTATTTTTCATATGTTTCTTCCACTCATTATCTCTAAAACTTCTGCACTGCTGCAGATTTTCCAATTGTTCAGTCTTTAAAGTACTAAATAACATCGATATGCTAACAATAGGATTAGCTATCCAAGATAGACGGTTATGTTACCAGAATCTTAATTTTACACATTTAAAACAACTGTAGAAGTTGCCTCAGAGTTCCATATCACTCCTGGATGCTTTAAGAAAAGCATTTCCTACCTAGAAAAGCCAGAAGATTGAAACAGGCGACAACTGGAAATTCCTAACAATGACTTTCACGACTTTCAAATTCCTCTGAATTATTGAATCATTTCAGCCAGCTAACCCACTCAGGAACAAATACTTCAATAGTAATCATCCATTTATATCTCTAATATTTTTTACTTCTATGAACATGAGCATAGCAAAGATCTGTTTAGAGGATCTGTTACCAATAAACTCACTATGATTTCCTGACCAATCTGAACCATTTTAAAATCGGCAATTACTGCCGATTAATGGAGAATCACATATGGCCCTAAATGTTTTTGTCTCCTGTCAGTTTTGGGGTACAACTGGACTTTGTTTCTTAGAAAATTAAGGAGGTTATAATTTGGCCCTGGAAACCCTCAATTCTCCCTTCTTTTTACCTCAATGAAGGAATATTAGGTCCTGAAATCAACTACTTCTTGAAGTTCCTTCAGCAGTGAGGAAAAGATTGGCAGGAGGAAGGGAGGAAATGCAAATGGAACAGAAACAGGGTGTCCTTACAATCAAGTTCAATCAACTTGCTCTGTTCTAAAACATTCAGGTATTCCCCTGGCCCCAAAAAGGTTATTATGTGATTAGAAGAACTAAGGGTCAAAACTTAATCATTTCTCATCAAAGGTCACCTCAAGAAACACAAACAGATTTCAAATATCTAATGGCACTTCTAAAGCCATGACTAAAAATAAAACAACAAACATTTTTAATATAAAAAATGATTGCCAGGCAGGAGCTAGTCTTATTTGAGTCAGACTACTCATGATGATATAAACAGTCAGGGACTGTTGAAGGAAAAGATATCCATTATTAAATACAACCTAAGGAAAACCAAACCAAAAACTTTTCACACACACACACACATACACACACACACACACACACACTCACACACAAAACACACAAACACACACACACCCTCCCCCCAACAAACAAAAATCTAATCACAACAGGTTTCTAAAATCATGAAGGAATAAAATAACTTCTGTACTGAATATGTTTTTATACCACTGTATTTTTTTTTATAAAAGTCTCCCAATTTGATTATAATTAAATATGTAATGAAAAAGTACTGCTTCAGGGAAGTGAAGCAAGACACTTTAACTGTTAGTTTAATGCATTTCCAGCTGACTTTGCATCAAATAAAAATGACACCTTGCTTGTGTGTGTGTGTGTGTGTGTGTGTATGTGTGTCTAACTAAAAGGTAGAATTTCTTAGGCAATTTTGTTATTAATAAGGAACATTATTAAGAGCCATATTTAATATTTGGAATGAGGAGAATTTCTCTGACTTTTTTTTTAATGGCAGTTCCTAGAAATCAAGATATAAAGAAAACTTGATTGAAAGAAGAGTTTATCAAAATTATTTACCTGGCTTGTATGAGACATCACATATCCAATCTTAACAACTGCCAGGCCTACTTTTTTTTTCTTTTTTTGCTGACTTTCTAAGTTCAGTCCCAGCAAAGAATCCAATAGATGTATGATTTTTACTTGTATCCACTAAAATCCCAGTCTTTATTTCTATTTGTTCCTTTGGCAAAAAGCCATTCCCCCAGACCCTGGGAGTGGGAGAATAGAGGGTAGAAAGATTAAGTCTATCACACTCAAAAGTTGCATTGTAGGATAAGTTTTTTCAGAGTAGCAGCACAGGGAGAGGATGAAAGCAACAACCTACATTGGAAGAGTCTGGCAAAGAAGAGATGTTCCTGGGAACAGCTTTAATGTATATTATCTTCTTTGAAGTGAGATCCCCAAATTACAGAAAGCAAGAAGAAAAAAGAGAAGTGAACAAATGGGAAAGGAAGAAAAATTTCAGAATCAAGCATCCAAAAGGAGGCATTTTTTTGAACAACATATTGCCTTCCTAAAGTAACCAGAAAGCCCCAAACCTCCCCAAATTTTTTGGTTTGTTTTTGCTAGGGGGATTCTAGAATACAGCCTTTCTTGTACAAGGACAGTGCCTGAACTCCCTGTCACATGCAATCTGCTGATTAGGGTTAATGTATTGTGTCCTGATATGGCAGATTAAAAATGAAATCAATAAATGACTAAAACAAATGGGCTTTTGAGATGTCCCATTCAATCTAGATCTTTAAAAATGAGGTGAGATGAAGAAGATGGGAGGGAAGGGACACAGGGCCACTTAGCAATCAATTTGAATCCCAAACACTAAGTGGATGGAAGCAAACTTAGTGCATCTTTTAGCTGGAAATCCCCTTATTTGGGAATTGCTCTAATTAATCAGATCAGCCAGGACACTCCCTACTTGTGAGCATCTTAGCTTTTTGAGTCATCTGTCAAAGTCAGAACATGCAGAGGAACTGAAAGGTTCTGAAGCATGAGATATTTAGATTTTTTGATGTGACTTGCTTTTCTAGACAATGTTTTTTTAAAAAAATGATACTGCCAGGGTCAGGATTCTATTCAGAATCCTATTCCCTTAAAGCCAGTTTCTATTGGCCAGTAAAAAAAAAAAAAAAAAAAAAAGATAAATGTAATAATCAAATCTCCTCCCTCCCCCACCAACACCACTACTATTCCCCTCCCTATAAGTGCTGATATGACTTCTTTTAGTCCCAGTGTCTTCGATATTAAGACGTGGAAAAAGACCTCTCAGGTCATTCAGTGTACCCTAACTGCAGCATGCAGGATGGTCCCTGCTGAATATGTTTCCATTTAAATAACCTGTGCTATTAAGGTGCAAATTACAACTTTTAAGTAATGATTGCTAATAGTCTAATGTTTACTGCCACACAAGGACATTCATGAAAACAAAATCTGCATTATTCATCTACATATTAAATAAACAAAATAAATGGGAGAGCTGTTCATTACTACTGTACTTTCTTGAGTTATCTGAGAACTAGGATACAGATAAAGCACCAATAAATCTCATTAAGGGCAACATATTCACATAACACATACACATACATATATACATACATACACACATATTATCTATATGTATACAAGTAGAGAGAGAGAAAGAGTCAGAGGTGGGGGAAAGAGAGAGAAAGAGAGAGAGAGACACACAGAGACAGAAAAACAGACAGACAGAGAGACAGACAGAAATAGAGAGACAGAGGGACAGAGAAAGAGCTATGTATTAACTCTAGCAAGGTGGTAAGGCCAGGTTCTCCATTCTTGGCATTAATACATAAGTAATGATCACTGTTGAGAAATAAAATATGTGGTGGTGTTTTTTTTAAGTGGGGCTAGGTAGGAGAAGAAGGTTTGAATTTTAAGAACTAGTATTTTATACTTAAATACACTTCATATTTTTGGAAATAAAAAGATACTGAAATTCCCTTTTTCATTCTTTCTGCCTTCTTCTCATACGAAATTGGTAGGGAAAAGATAATGACAATATGCAGTGATATTTTCACTTGAAAAATGGAAAACATTTCAGTGGTGACTAAAGAACATAGAATTAAGGATAAGAGGGAAAACAATCAAACTTTGGGGGGCTTGTCCCTATAGTTTTGCCACATCACTGAACTTCTGTTATTATCCTAAGTTACCGAATGATGCAATATTATTGAAAAATGCCAACAGACTAGAAACAAGCACCTTAAGGAAGAGCTGAGAGAGTGGGTAAAGGTAAGAGATTTGGGTATTTCTAAGGAAAATCTTTTTAGAAAAAATCCAAACATCTATTGATATTGATGTTTGCTGAGGTAAACTAAACTCTTGAACTCCGGTCCCCTGGGAAAATATTACAAATAAATATTAACAACCCCTTCCAAAAAAAATCTCTTATAAGTACTGTCCTACTCACTAGTTTCGATGCTTACAGTCCTAGGAAAATCTGTAATATATTATTGGAAACTCAGAATTTAAGATTAATGATAACAAGGGAAAAAACTGCCTGGCATATTCCTTGAGACGGACTCTTATTTATCATGATCTCTTCTATTCAGTCCACTTGTACGATCTTTCTAATCTTTGTATTTATTCATTACTCAAACTAGAAATTTGCTTTCAAAGTAAGTGCATGGTAGTAATTATTTACAGTTGTGCACAGTATGGTGCGGTGACAAAAGCAGACATTTCCAGACTTTTTAGACCTCACCATTTCTTCCTTTCCTTGGATATTAACTAGCCAAAGAATCTCAAACTGGTCAACTTTTCTTATGTGAAGCTTCCTCAGCTAAAACAGAGGAAGGCATTGATGTACTTGAATGTGTGGAAGGAAAACTATGTGGAAAATATCTGCTTTCTTAAATATAACCAATAAACAACTAATAAGAAGCCTTGCCATCTCCTTGATGCCTGATTCCTTTTCTGCTCGATAGCTTATAGGCAGGCGAGAGGCCTCCTAGCCCCTAATCAAAAAAAAAAAAAAACAAAAAATAAAGCCCCAAATACTACATACGAAAATGAAAACTAAAGGCAGGCCAGGAAACTAAAGCTATAGCCACAACTTTTAAGCAGGGAAAACTAGTATAAGTGGATTAACGAGTGCAATAAAAACTAGCTTAATAAAGAGAGTATAATTTAAATAATGCAATATAAGATTACATATATTCGATACACCTGAAGCCTCATTGATCAGAGGATAAATATAATCAAAGTAGCACAATTCTGAGCAATGCACTTTTTGTAATGAGCTTACTGACTGAGACATGTCCAGTCATTCTGGTAATTTAAATCATTGCCTAGTTGTTGAGGGCCTTTACCGGAACAACAAGAAAAACAGAGTAATTTTCAGGGCAACCTCACTTCTTGCTGGACGGCAGCCCAGGGTTCTCTTATGGGACAACAATAAGGACGTTATCTATAATAATCTAGCTACACTCATTCTTCTATGGGAATCTATGTGACTCTTCCCTGGTACAAACCAGCCAGTGTGCTTAATCTAACTTTGTCAATTGGAAATTTGAGTTTAAAAGCAAAAGTGAATCACAATGTAAGGGGGAAATGAGAGAGGAATTATGTTTAAGAAATCATCAGATATAATTAATGATGGGGGAGGAAATCCCCTATGATGTTTGTCTATCTGTACCTAATATCACACACACACACACACACACACACACACACACACACACACACACACACATATACACATCCAAAACCCATTCAAACTGCTCTATAGAAAAGTTACAAATATATTCAGTTTTCTCAAATATAGTCAATTTTTTAAATGCCCAGCTGTCTTATTCTCAGGCAAATAACATTAAAATAACAACACCACAAACTGGGGAGTAAATGCTTTAAAAGATGTTTCTAGTAACTGCAACTAGCCTCTGTCATGCAGAAAAGCGGGTACCTACTCTTTCATAGAGAAGCTGTATAGGGCCAGTCCTGCAATTCTATGCTAAAATGAGATGCTGAGAGAAGAGGAAATCACTGATACTTTTGGTCTGGTTATCTAAAACCCTAACACCCCCACCCCCACTATTTGTTATCTACCTTTGGTTTTGCCCCAAGCACTTTTCAAACTTTAGTAAAGTATATCACTGAACTTGCTCTTACGCTTGACTCCAGATTATAATGTAGTAAAACTAGTGATAGGTTTACAGGAAGAAGACTTGGCTGATGATCCCTAAAATCAAGGGAGGAAAAAAGAAACAACCTTAAGCTTTTCTTTAAAGCACTGATCCAACTAAGGACACAAAGAAATTAAAAAAAAAAAAAAAAAACGCCCACATTAAAAGCCAAACAAGATAATAATTGTGCGTCTGGCTAAGAGAATCTAGAGGGCAAGCCTTGCGTCACTGGCACTTGAGTTACCATGGTGAGTGATTTATTGATATATATCAAGAATGAATAGATCAAAGGCAGCAAGATGACAGGTGATCAATCAAATGTCAAATCAAAGCTGGCAATCAACTGGAAAGCTGACTTTTCAGTGGGTGGGTCTGGCAGGAGAAAAATGAACTTTCATATTGCACTTCCCAGAAACAAAACCCCAGTATACTATTAAAAAAAAAAAAAAGCAATTAAGCAACCTAAAAAGCAAACTCTTAAAAGGCTTTTTGTACTAGCCCATTAACCTGTTCCTATCTTTTTGTTGTTGTTGTTTTTGACGGAGTGGGGGTAAGGGGGAAAGGGCAGGGAAGTAGCAGTACAAAAATACGTATAAAGTTAAAAACTCTTTTCTATGCTCCTATACATTGCATTTTCAGTTGGGAATTATTTTTAAGGACGAGTGGGGTGGGGGTGAGGGTAGCGGTGGGGATGAGATTCGAAAATACAGATCCTTGAAAAACGCACTTTGATTGTTCATTCGGTTTCCTGTTGCAGCTTTCACTAGGACTGATCAAAAGCTGAACTCCCTCAGCTCATCCCATGCCAGTCTTAGACTTCCCTAGCTCAGGCACAACCTCACACTTCCCAGGACCAAAAAGGGGTTAAAGGAAAGCTGACCCAGGAAACGACACAATGACATCTCAAAAACCAAAGTATACAGGCTGTGTGTAAGGGAAAGACTACTTAAGGGTGTCCCCAAATCTTACGCACTACAACCACGGAGAAGCAAGAGGCAGGAAGGAAAGAAATGGGAAGAAAGTTAGGGGTGGGAGATAGCTGGGGGGGTGGGGGAGGGAGGATGGAGAAGGTGGAGAGAAAAAGTTTAAGGAGGGAAGGACCGTGGGATTCCCCAAAGCTGGAGAGTTGTCCGGGCACCGGGAAGGGGACAGGGTTTAGAATGCCAAACCAGGGAGTCAGTTTCCTTCCTCCTTTCCCAGAAGGGGAGAAGGAGATGAGACAGACTTGTACGCTCGCTCCCAGCAAGTTGGATAGAAGGGGGTGGCAGGGAGGGCGGAGAAGGTGGGGGGGGGGGGAGAAGGGGGGTGATGAACAGGGAGCAAAAAGCCCAGAAAAGCAGGGGTGCTCGTCTCGTAGGGAGGAGGGGGGCGCGGGGGAGGAAGGGAGGGAAGGAGGGAGCTGCAGCCCCAGCCTGCAAGTGCCGAGAGAGAGAGAGCTTCGGCTTACCTGCCGCCCGCTTCGGTGCCTGCTGTTTCCTCCTCGGCATCGCTCTACTTTCTCCAATCTCACTTCTGTCCCCAGACCCGAGAAGCAGCTCGGGGGGTGCTCGCTTGTCTCGTCTGTCTCTGTCTCTCCCCCTCTGTCTCTGTCTCTCTCACACTGAGCGTCCCCCCTCCACTAAGGGCTTAAGGGGAAAAAAACCGGGGGAGGGGAAGCCCCAACAAAACAAAACAAAACAAAAAAACCTGTCTCGTGTTGACAATGTCGGGTTGTTGGTTGCTGATGATGTTGTTGGTCCTTTTTTTTTTTTTTGGTCTGTTTTTTGGTTTTGTTTGGGGGGGGCAGTGACTGTTGAGACACTTGATTTCTTTATTAAACATCCAAGACCAGGATCAGATGGCAGGAACTGTGCCGCACACACGCACCACACGCACTCACACGCGGAAAGATAAGGCGAAAGGTAGTAGGTTTTTTCTTTTTCTTCCTCTTCTTCTTCCTCCTTTTCCCCTCCTCCTCCTCCTCCTCCTCCACCACCACCACCACCTCCTCCTCCTCCTCCTCCTCCTCCACCTCCTCCTCCTCCTCCACCTCCTCCTCCACCTCCTCCTCCTTCTCCTCCTCCTCCTCCTTCTCCTCCTCCTCCTCCTCTTCCTCCTCCTCCTCCTCTTCGCTGATCTCTATGGCGGACTTGTGCGGGGGGAGAGAGATCGCGGTAGGTTTGGTGCTGCTGTCAGATGCCAGCCTGTGAGTGATATGGGAGAGGACAAGAGCGGGTTTGGAAGGCAGGAAATCTGGAATTCACACACACACACACACACACACACGCACACACACACACACACACACACTCTCTCTCTCTCTCTCTCTCACATGCACACACACATACACACTCAGGCGCGCACACACACTCTCCCTCTCACGCTCTCTCTCTCACACACATACATATATACACACGCGCGCGCACACACACTTTCACACACACACATACACACACTCACACATACACACACACATCCTCACATATGCACACACAGGCAGGGCGAGGCGATGCCAGCAAACATCGATCCACTGAACAAACTGAACATTAACAAACTCCTCCTCCTCCCCGCGACCTGATGACAGGGAGAAATTTACTCCCCAGCAGCAGATAGAAAGGCAGAGGGAGTTTATTAAAGAGACAGCGTCCTGCTGAGGGGAGAAGAGGAGTGGGGAGGGAGGGGAAGGCAGATTAGTATGCGGGCCTTGAGAGGCCGCCCCACTGCCCCTCTCTGGACCCCTCCCGCCTTTCAGAGGCATGCCCACTCTGAGTTCCAGGCACCCTGGTCTGGGGGTGTCTCACTTAGATCAGTGCTTTAAAGAAAACCTAAAGAAGATTAGCATTAAGGTGAAAAGTGAGGTCAGGTGAGAGAGTGGATGCCAGTGACGTTCTTTCTACAATCATACTAGTTGAAGAAGTTAGATTTGCTCAACTCCATCAATAAGCGGAGGAATTTGGAAGAATTACCTTCTATCCTATAATAGATGATGAACTTTTCCCTGTTAACTCCTCATTTCTCTCAATCTGGACTTCAATCCCACCCTTATCCCAGTCTATTCTACTAGCCTGTCATCTAACGTCTGATTTAAAAAAAAAAAAAAAAAACTTTATTACACCCTCTTCTCTTTTTACTCTGCAAATATTTCCTCAACTTTTATTCTTTCAACCCTATATTCACCTTCATTAACATTCATTATGTTCATACTGTGTGCAGAGCCTCCTGTACCTCTCTTTGCATACATGATCACATCCCATCATGACAGACTTCAAGGGATTGTCTAAGAATTCTCTTTGATCAAATAATATATGGGTCACTGATTGGGGTTTAGAAACTTTGTGTGTAGGATTGTTTGCTTTGTATTGTTGTTTCACCATATACTGCCTTGTAAGGATCCTTGCAGTTTTAATGGGGCAATTTGGTCTGTACCCCTTCTTTTGCCCCACCATCCCTCCCTTCCTGACAATCTCCCCCCCCTCCCATATACAATCTACAAACCAATGGTTGATCAGAGAGTACTGAACAATTAACAACCCTATTGCAGCTTTGATTAGAACTGGCTTTTCTTTTTTTTTTTTATTAATTGGGAAGAACTGTTAAAAATATATTTTACTTTTTCCCCTCATATTGGCTGGCTACATTGACATTACTTGCAAAGTGCTTTACAATAATTTCCAGAAGTCTATGAGGGAGATAAATACCATTTCCCCCTTTATAGGGATAGTACAGAGAGGTTAAATAGTTTGATCTGAGTCATAAAGCAGCCCACTTACCACTCCCCTGCCCTTCAACCTTCTCTTTAAAGACTGAGGAAAACTTTTTTTCTTATTTGCAATGTTGGGAACGTGGGGAACAAATTAAAACTAAAACCTAAAAATCCTCAGGAACCTTGCTGAAATTAAGTCGGGAAAGCAAGAATCTGAGCCTAACTTATTAGAAGAACCCTAGTTTATGTTGATGTATGGCATCTAGAAGAATGAGAATTTATGCATGTTTTTGCTACCTCCCTATTTTTTATTTCACTATTTTCAGAATTTTGATGCTAGTTGTAGGAATAAATAGATAGTAAGAGAGGACACCCACTTTCACAGCTTCAGCAGCTTCTAAGTATTTTCCCCAGAACTCTCAGCTTTTCTCTGTAAGTTCCTCCACTAGTCATGACTCGGAGTTCCTAGTGTCTCCGAAGAATGAAGAATTCCCAGGGAGCCCTCCTAGTAACCGCTCTGTGTTCCCTACTAGATAACTAACAAAATGATAGCCAAGGTACTAATATTTATCTAGAACAAAAAGTCAAAATCTCAATATCATAAAAAAGGTAAAAATGATGTAAATTTTCAGCTGCTCCAAGCCTGGGGCATAGCCTTATATTTGTTAACAAAGATTTTATTGGATTATAGGGTAAGAGAGAGAGCTTACAGTTAGACAGCATGGTATGCGGAAGAAGCAATGAACTTGGAATATAGTGAGACTCAGGTTTGATTTATAGCACTGACATTTGCTGTTTTTGTACTTAAATCACTTAACTTGAGACTCAGTTTCCTCCTGTGCAATATAAAAATAATACCTGTAGATTCTATCTCTTACCAACATATTTTGTAAATCATAAAACACACTATTTAAAGTTTTTCTAAGTGATGGCTAGCTGGAATTCTAACTTTGACCTACTCTTAATCTCTGATGAATTTTTGTTTCAAGACACTGAAGAATCAGATAGATGAACTAAGTAAATTGATTAACATATTTATCCTTCACCAATGTTTTAGCAGTTGCCTATTGGACATTTCAAACTCAACACTGTTGCTTTGTCCCCCAAATTCACCTCTTTTCCAAAACTCTATTCCCAAAATATCTCTCACAGTTGATACATTATTTCTATCCAAACAGCCAGAATCTTAGTTCAGGACTCATCACCTCCCATTCAGATAATTACAATGTTCTCCTAATTGGCTTTCCTCTCTCACATCACTCCTGACTTCAATCCATCCTCAACCAGAGCTACTAATATTATCTTCCTCAGCACAGACTACCCTACACCATAAGATCTAGTGGCTCACTATCTTTTCAAGGATCAGATATAAAGCTATGCTTTGCTTTTAAAATTCTTCCTGACCTGACCCTGCAAAACTCATATACATCATTTTTTTTTGTCTTCACAGGGAACCCCATCTTCTGACTCTGGGATTTTGTGCTGGCCATTCAAACATCGCATGCCTGGCGTACACTTCCTCCTCAACTCTGTCATTCTTCAACATGTAGCACAAGCTCCATCTTCTAAGCAAAGCCTTTCCTGATGCAATCAACTTAAAAAAAATTTCATGCCCTTCCTTCTGAATTATCTTGAATTTCACCATTTTTCTTTCCTTTCCTTTCTTTTTTTTTTTTTTTAATGGGTAGCTAGGTGCCAGTAAAAAGAATGTTGGGTCTGGAATCAGAGATTTGAATTCAAATCTGGCATCAGACACTTACTATGTGACCCTGAGTGTATCCCTTAACCCTTTTTGCCTCAGTTTCTTCATCTATAAAATGAGTTAGAGGAAAAAATGACAAATCACTCCAGTATCTTTGCCAAGAAAACCCCACATGGAATCATGAAGTATTGGACATGCCTGAAATGGCTTGACAACAAAAATGTTCCAAATAATAATAGACAAGATAGAAAGACACAAGGAAAATTGTATCTATTTTTAAGAAGCTTACATTCTATGGAGGAAGAACATAGATTCTAACATTTAGCGGCTTTTTATAATATGTTATCATGGTAGAAATAATATTGGACTTGGAATAAGAGGGTGTGAGTTCAAATTTCATTTCCTGCGCTTACTAGCAATATGAACTTAGGCAAATCAAATCTATCTCTCTGAGCATCAGTTTTCTCATTTGGAAAATGGTTATAATACTATTTGGGCCATCTGTCTCAAAGGGTTGTGAGGTAAGCCCATTAAGCAATATGTGAACATGAACCAAGAAGGATCATAGTGTAGAGGAGAAAGAGCTAGTATTCAGAGCTAGTAAGACCTGAGTTTGAGCACAGTCTCTATTACTATGAGATGCTGAATGAGTCACTTAACCTCCCACTATACTAGTCAACTCCTTGAATATAAAGTGCTGGGCAGCTGGATGGTGTAATGGATGGAGTACCAGCCCTGAAGCCAGGAGGACTTGAGTTCAAATTTGACCTCAGCTTCCTAGCTGTGTGCCCTAGGCAAGTCAAGTTATATATATATATATATATATATATATATATATATATATATATATATATATATATATATATATATATATAATATATATATATATTGCTTTGGCAAAAGGAGTTCCCTACACTGAAGAAATCACAAGTTCCTTTTTTTTTCTTTTTCTTTCTTTCTTTCTTTCTTTTTTTTTTTTTTTGCTGAGCCAATTGGGGAACAGCTAAGAAGTGTTAAGTGTTAGAGGCTGGATTTGAATTCAGGTCCTCTTGACTTCAGGGCTGGTGCTCTATCCACTGTGCCACCTAGCTGCCCCTCAAGTTCATTTTTTTTCAAAGCACCTATTATACCAGCTCTGGAATTAGGAGAGCTTGATTTTAAATCCAGCCTTAGATACTTAACCAGCTGCGGGATACTGGATGAGACACTTAACCTCATTGCCTCAAAACGAACAAGCCACCTATTCTATGCAAAGCACTATGCTATCTATTGGGAGGAGAGAAAAGAAAATTCAATAATTGTTCCTATACTCTTGGAATTTACAATGGCATACCAATATGTGATGATAAACTGTAATATGTGCCACCATATAAATATAATGAGAAAGAGCTGGGAGTAGCCAGTAGGGAGCTGGACTTAGCGTTAGGTTCAAGTCTCACCTCTCAGAAAAATGCCTTGTGATCTAGGGCAAATCTCTGAATATGCTGAATATTCTTTAATATAGTGATCAAGTCACAAATCTGACACTGCCCCCACCAAAGATCAATAATGATGTTGCCAAATAGGATAGAACAGAAGCACAAGACGTAACTTCTTTGCCAAGTGATAAGAGGGAAAGGTTAATTTTCAACTTATATGATAAGAGAAAGTTTTAGTGAGGAAATGGTACTTGAGCTGGACCTTGAAGGATTAGGAAATGAAAATGATATTTCAAGTGCAGAAAAGAAATTGAGAAGGAAGGGGAAAGGAAATGGTACTCTGTACATTTGTGGCCCAGTTTGACAGAAGCACATCTGAAAGGGAGATGCCAGTTTTTGAAGGACCTTGATGGCAGGCAAATTAGTTTGGTTTTACAGTATTTGACAGGCAATAGTGAGCCACTGGAGAGCTTTGAGCAAAAGAACTCAATTAGATCTGGGTGGAAGGGGTATTTGAATCTTAAGCAGGATATTGGTTAGTTGGGTAAGGATTTGGTGAGTACATAATTGTGGAGTCATGATTTTAAGGAGGTGAGAGATATGAGTTGGTGGAAACAGAAATAAGCGGAAAATTAGCAGAGGAGAGAAGATGGACATAGTAGGACATAGGCTGAAATTATAAATATAGATGTATATATATATGAATACATATAAATTATAAATGTATATGTGTGAGAATAATATATAAATTTCCTCAAACCTCTTCCTACTCAAGTCCATTCTATATTAATTGTGAATTTGATCTTAATAGATATATATTTATATACATACATATATGCTAATGTAAGTATTATATACTACATATACACATATGCTGTCATTTTTATATTTTATATATAATATACAATCTATACATAATATTTATAACTTAGGCATTGTGACATGGTAGAAAGAATACAGGTCCCATTATTATAAGAAATGGATCAAAGTTAAGACTTGCCATAGAAGCCCATTTTCTAGGGCTAGTCATTTTATCACCTATAGCCTGACTTTCTCCATTTATATAATGAAATATTGGAATTTTTAATTTGCTATGCACAAAATTGTTTATTTAAAAATCTTTTGACAACTGTATTTTAGTATAATAATTGTTTCTCTTTATAATGTTTTTCATTTTATTTTATGTATTTAAAGTATCATTTTGAAGAGGGGTCCATAGGCTTTGTCAGAATGTCAGAGGAGGCTCTACCACAAAAAAGATAAAGAATCTTTGGACTAGACGGTCTTTGAGGTAGGATTCTTCCAGTACCAGCATTCCACAGTTCTAGGTAGAGGCATTTTTAAGAGTGTCTCGTTTCCTTCCCTCAAGGAGCAAGTTTGGCAAGTCCAATTAATTCACTTATAGCTCAACAAATCCAGTCCATTCCCTTGGGGTTTCTTAAGTTACCCGGATGCCGGGGAGAGCACATCTTCCTCCACTTGGTAGAAATTTGCTGCCTGAAGACAGCAGGGGATTATTGCAGTAAATGCTGGGGTAGTTTGGAACACGATGCTAGATTATTGTTAAGGAAGAAATTCTCCTGAAGGCATTCGGCAATAGTTCTTCATAAAATTTTGGGTTTTGGTAAAACTTCTTAGAAATAATTAATCAGTATTTATATTTCAAATGCAACAGCTGCCTAGCTGGAAAGATGCGGGAAATAGAAGCTGGTGGTAATAACACAGAACACATTTTCCCTTAGAGATGGCTGCTTATAACATGTGACAGTGTTATGCTGCTACATAAGAATTGAGACCAACTTGCTCCTTCGGTAATCCATTGCTCAACTTCATTAACCACAGGAAGACATTAAGTGAATGTAAGGACTGGAACAGAGCTGGAAACCATATGTTCATCAGCCTTTAAGCTACAGGCCCATGTTATATTTTATGCCACATCAACTATGCATCAGGTTTTATTTCCTAAACTCATTAGAAGGGTAGGTCCAAAGGTGAACCTCAACTTTCCAGAAGCAAATAGGATATGATATAATTTGCTCTAAGAACACCTTTCAGCATCGTGGAGAGCTTAAGTCTTATCTATTATGATTAAGCATTAAGAATCCAATTGTCTTTCAGAATTTTATGAGATCCTCTCCTGCTTTCCACGATTATGCCAATAGGACTTATTCTGATGATTGCCCTCTGGCGTGAATATAGCTTGCTTTTCCTTTGGCTATTGTCCAAGCAGCATCCACCCCTACCCCACCCCCATCTCTGCTCATTGAATTATTAAATCTCCAAAGCCCAAATTAAATGGCGTCATAAAGCCTTTGGGGGGGGGGGGTCTTCTAAAGCAGAACCATTCTCTCCTTGAGAATTCTCAAAGAATTTTTTTCTTCTCCTTAATACTTATAATTTGATTTTATATTAAGTTTATTTGTATAAGCTCTCACTTTACTTCCTGTACTGGATTCCAGGGTTCTTATGCACAAGGTCCATGCTTTAATTTCTCTGTATTGCTGTCAATACCTAACATAGAATTTTGGACACGGTACAGCATTTAATATTTGTTATTGAAAAAGGGACTCTAAGTCAGAAGATACTCCTAGGAGTATCCCTTATTACAGCACCAAACTTATAGAGTAGCCTCAGCTTCCTAGAAGATCACAAAGGAAATTTCTCCCATCTAAGAGACTCCAAATAATCAGGCCTGGCTCCCCTCCCTCTGATTCAGCTCATGCTGGATTTCTATTACAAAGATTTTCTGTGCTAAATATTCTAATACTTTGACGTAGTTTAAACTTTGATACATATTACCTTTAGTTCTATCGCTCTCCTCTCTTTCCTTGAAAAGTCTATCTTCACTTCCTTTTTTCTTATTAACATTTAACCTTCTATAGTCTGGCTTTTAGTCTCATCATTCACCCAAAATTGCTCTCTCCAACGTTAACAGTGGTCTCTTAGTCACTAAGTCCACTGGCCTTTTCTCAGGCTTCAGTCTTCTTGACCATTCTGTCAGCTTCAACATTGTCAATCACCTTTTTTCTTGATAGTCTCTTCTCTCCAGGTTTTCATTGCTTTGCTCTCTCCTGATCTTCCTCTTACCTGTCTGATCACTTTAGATTCTGATGGATCTTCATCCAGGCTAGATCTGCTAACTTTGGGTGTCCTCCAATGTTCCACTCTGGGCCCTCTTCTCTTCTCCCTCTATACTATTTCAACTGGCCATTTAATCAACTCCCATGGATCCAATTATCATCTATATGCAGCTTATTTTCAAACTTATTTATCTAACTTCAACTTCACTTCTAAACTATCTTGAACTGTCTTTTGGACATGTTAACTTGGATAGCCAGTGAATTTCTTAACCTTAATATATTAAAAACTGAATTCATTTTCTTTTCCACTCTACCCCCCCCTCTTCCTAAGTTCCTATTACTGTTGAGATAACCACTGTCCTACCAATCACTTAGACTCACTATACCTTTTATGTCCCATATTTTATCTGTTGCCAAATACTGACACTTCTTTGTAACATCTCTTATGTTAACAACTTAAAAAAACAACTAAACAACATCTCTCATATATTTCCTCTCTCCTTCTCTGACTTAATCACCACCTGGACCCTCATTACCTCATGCTTGAACTATTATAATATCCTACTGATTGGTCTTACTGCCTCAAGTCCATTCTATACTTAGTTGTCAAATGAATCTTGAAGATCTGATCATGTCACCCCCTTATTTAATCAGAATGTTAAAAAGACACTAAGTACTTAATTAGGCTCCTTAACACCTCCAGGAATGAATATGAGATCCTCTATTTGCCTTTTAAAGTCCTTTCTAATTTGTATTCTTCCTATTTTTACAATTTCTTTACAATTTACTTCCCTGAATATTCTGCAATCTACTGACATCATCCTCTTTACTGTTCCATACGGTTGACACTATATTATAAATCTGGGCACTTTTCCTAGATTCTCCATGCCTGGAATGCTTTCTCTTTATATTTCCTCATCTCTGCTTCCTAATTTCTCTTACTTCAAGTCTTAGCCTAAATCTCACCTTTCCTGAGTTTTTCAATCTTAATGCTTTTCTTCTGAGATTATTCCCAATATATCCTAGCTATATCTTGCTTATACACAATCCACTGTATATTGTCTCCTCTATTAGACTATGAGCTTCTTGAGATCAGGGACTGTATTGTTTCTTATTCCTCTCTCCCTCCTTTCCTTCTCTCCTCCATCCTTTCTCCCTCCCCTCCTTCCCTCCCTCTCTCCCTCCCTCTTTCCTTCTTCCATTCTTCTCTTCTTTCCTCCCTTCCATCCTTCCTTCCTTCTTTCCTTCCTTCCTTTCTCCCTTCCTTCCTTCCTTCTTCCTCCTTCCTTCCCTCCCTCCATCATTCCTTTCCTCCCTTCCTCCTTTATTCCCTTCTTTCCTCCCTCCTCTTCCTTCTTTCCTCCTTCCCTCCTTCCTTCTCTCCTCCATTATTCACTCCCTCTTTTATTCCCTTCTTTCCTTTCTCCCTCCTCTCCTTCCCTCCCTCTCTCCCTCCCTCCTTCCTTCTTCCATTCTTCTCTTCCTTCCTCCCTTCCTTCCTTCCTTTCTCCCTTCCTTCTTTCCTTCCCTCCCTCCATCATTCCTTTCCTCCCTTCCTCCCTCCTTTATTCCCTTCTTTCCTCCCTTCCTCCCTCCTTTATTCCCTTCTTTCCTCCCTCTCCTTCCTTCTTTCCGCCTTCCCTCCTTCCTTCCCTCCCTTCATCATTCACTCCCTCCTTCCTCCCTCCTTTATTCCCTTCTTTCCTCCCTCCCTCCTTCCTCCCTCTCTGCCCCCCTCTTCCTGTTTCCCTTCCTGTTTCCCTCCCTCTCTCCCTCCCTCCTTCCCTCCCTCCTTCCTTCCCTTCATTCTTCCCTCCCTTTCTTCCTTCCTTCTTTCCTCCCTTCCTTCCAGATTCAGCAATATTCTTTTGAATTAAATTGTATTAGGAAAGATTAGCTACCCAGTTTGCAGAGTAGCTTATAACTTAATGTGGTACTATTATGGGGTGCAAAAAAGATCAGACTAGAATCAGGGGAAGAAGAATCAGCTAAATTGCTCTGTTTCTCTCTTAACTTATGTTTTACTCTTTTTCTGTCTCTCTTCATTTTATCTGTCTCTCATTTTGTGTGTCTGATCCCTGTCTTTGTTTATCTATTTTATCTACCTTGTAAAATATCGAGTGAACCTTGACAATCATGTACCCCTATCTCCTATTTTGAAAGAGAAAATTGAGGCCCAGGAAAGGGATATGACTTACTCAACATGATGTGACTAATAAGTGATTTAGGAGAGACTGAAAACATAATGCTTTTGACTCACATGCCATAATTCTTTCTATTACTCCCAGCCACTTCTTTTTTGGCTTTGGTTTAGAACATAGAATTTCTAGCTACCCCACTGCCTTTTCCTATATGTTTACAGTGTTTATTATTAGACTACAAACTCTTCTCCATAATCGGACTCTAAACTCCTGGATGATGGGCACTTTGCCTTATATGTGAGCTAAATAATACTTAAGGTACTGTGGGTATCCCCATAAGTAATCAACATCAAGATCATGCTTTTGCATGAGAAATAATATGCAAATACAAATTTTGTCCTCAGTCATTAGCAGAAAAAATTGTTAGAGCAGAAACACTTCAGTACTATTAATATATATTATAATAATTTTAAATATAAAGGAGCAATCTGAGAGAGAGGGAAAAGGTCAAACATTCTCACCCTTAGCACATTGCTTGCTAGTTTAAAATGGAGAAGACAGTGTTTAACTAGAGCTGCTTCTCATAGTTAGGGAGCACCAAGTAGAGCCTATTGTTCTTCAGAAGGATGGCTTTGATCCAAATGTGACCCATTGAGTAGAGTATTTGCCTCTGCAGTGACTTTTTAGTTCCTCAAATAAGAGATGAAAAAGTAGTTGTTTTAAAATGGTAACTCTCTAGGGAAGGGGGAATTGAGAGAATGGACTTCGGAATCCAGCACTTCTGAGATGGCACCCTATCCTCCGTGATAAATGGCAGCATTAACAAGGTTTGGTTGAGAGGAAACCTACAGATTTATGACTTCCTGTCTCCGCCAGCAGATGTCATTATGGCTGACAGAACAGAATGCCTTTCAAGAGAGAACTGGGGTGGAGCTATGGAAAGAGAAAGAAAAAAAAAAAGCAAAAACTGGTATTCCTTTTATCATCATCAGTATCGTTGTTATTTTTAGGGCTGGATTTTACACTAAACAGACTTTTAGGCATTCGTTGAGCTCGCATATCCCATGATTTATTTAGAAATGAACAAATAAAGAGATGGTTATTGGCTTGCCCTGGAATAAGAAACCCCACTGGATTTTGCTCCAAGCACATTTAAACCCTTAAAAATTAAGCAGAATAAAGTGAACACTTTGAACTGAATAAGCCCTCAATTTACCCCAAGACATTATCTTGATGGGCATTTAAATGATGTTTACTTTAGAAACAGAGCGGCTAATTCTTAACCTCCTTGGATATACATACCATTTTACTCATTTTTATAGACTGTTATTGGCATTTTATGCACCTGAAAAATTTCGATGCATTGTAAAGTGGTATAAATCCAGCATTTATCATGGGGCAGAAATCATATAAATAAATAAATATTAATACTGGTATATATACCGGGTAATTGCTGGTCACATTATTTTCAGCACTTCCTACTTCCTAGCTTTACCTGAACATTTATCCTCGGCTAGAAAGCAGGTGTTTCTTCTACTTTTTCTGTTATTTCCATTTGGCACTTGCCTACAGTGAAATCCTAAGTAAAAAGAATCATTTGGACTCAAGGAATAAATGTTCCAACTGTGAGATAGATTGAACTGCTGGAGCTACATCTCCCTTCTTGGCCCTGTCATCTAGAGGTCATCTTCCATTATAGTAACATTGGCAATTCTTAGCATTTTAATTAAGGGTCAGAGCATATTTCCATACTTGCAAGATCCCCCTCATCTTTCTTACCCCTTTTCAAGATTTCTAGGTTAGTTTCCAAAAACTTAATTCCAGGGAAAGAGTTAACTTAGAGAATTCTCTTTTGAAAATTATAATTGTTGTTTGCTAAGATAATAGATTGTTTTAGCAAACATCTATTTTCTATGGTGCTTAGTTTCAGGAGTGTTACAAATTGAACAGTATTGTGTGTATGGCACCAGTCACATGCACATCAATTTTTACAAACTTGATGTCATATGCTAATGTTCCATTCCCCTCCATTTTATACTTGAGTAAACTGAGTTACAGTAATTTATGCTTCAGTGGAATCTCTGGGGCTGAGAAGCAAGTTCATGTGGCTGGTTTTATTTTCTTTTTTTTTTAAAGTATATTTTTGGGGGGTTACATTTGAATTTCAGGCTGTTTTCTTCCCTTCTTCTCCCTGCAGTAGAGAAGGCCTTTTGACATATTTGACACAATTGGGCACACACGTACACACACACACACACACACACACACACAAAACTCTACAATATATAGTTCACATATCAGTTTTTTCTCTGAAGATGAATAGCATTTTCTTCATAGGTTCTCCTATTTAAACTTTAACTTTGTCTAAATCATGACTGCCACTGTTTTTGTTTTTTGGGTTTTTTTTTTTTACATCAGCTGAAACATAATAAATTCCATTCTAGCTCTTTTATTTTTACTCTATGTTTGTCTCTCACTTTTAAAATGTGTTTGTTACAAACAACATGTTGTCGGGTTCTGGTTTGTCATCCATTTTGTTATCCATTTCTGTTTTATAGGTGAGTTTATTCCATTCACATTTAAAGTTATAATTATGAGTTGTATATTTCCCTCCATGTTTTTATTCAATGTTTGTCCTTTTCCCTCTTTTTACCCTATCTCTTTTCAGAAATTTAATATTTTCTGACCACTGCCTCCCTAATCTATATTCTTCTAGAACTCTCTCCCTTATCCTATCTCCTTGCCCTCTTATTTCTCTGTAAGTTAATTATTATACCCTATTAAATGCGTTCTTTAAACCAGTTCCAATGGGAATAAGGTTCTTCTCCTATTTCCCCTATAACTTCCTTCACTATAACATTTCTTCTATTCATGTCTCTTTTGTATGAGATAATTTACTCCATTTTACCCCTCATTATCTGGTATTCTTTTTGGATCATCTCATCATAACTACTTAACTCCAAGACTTCCATTTATTTATACTCTTTCAAAATTACCATAGTGATGATAATATTCTTAAGAGTTGCATATAAATTTTTCCTGTAAAAGAAGTAAACAGCTTGACATTATTAAATCCCTTATAATTAGCCTTTCATGTTTACCTTCTTTTGTTTTTCCTGATTCTTTTAAGTTAATTTTTTGGTTCAGTTGTGGTCTTTTCCTCAAGAATACCTGAAAGTCCTTTAGTTCATTAAATATCTATTTTGAATTATACTCAGCTTTGCTCTTCAAAAGATTAAATTCCACACTCTCTAGACTTTTTATGTAGAACCTGCTAAAGCTTCAGTTATCCTGACTGTAGCTCCATAATATTTAAAATGTTTCTTCCTAGTTGCTTGTAATATTTTATCCTTGACCTGAGAGCTTTGAAGCTTAGCTATACCTGTTTTCACTTTGGGATCTCTTTCAGGCATTGATTGGTAGGTTTTTTTTTTCCAATTCTATTTTACCTTCATGTTTTAGAACTTCTGGGCAAATTTTCTTAATAATTTCTTGAAATATTGTGTCTAGACTTTAAAAAAAATAACTTCCAGATAATCTGACAGTTCTTACATAATCTTTCTTCAATCTCTTTTCCAGGTCAGTTTTCTTTCTGATGAGATGTTTCACATTCTCTTCTGTTTTTTCATTCTTTTTATTTTATCACTTCTTTGATGTTTTTATTTTATTATTTGATGATTTTATTTATTTATTATATTATTCACTTATGTATTAATTTATGGCACTTTTTTGATGTTTTATGAAATCATTAGTTTCCTCTTGTCAATTCTAAATTTTAAGGAACTATTTTCTTTAATAAGCTTTTGTAGCTCTTTTTCTAATTGTTTGGCTTTTTTTTCATTATTTTCTTGCTTTTCTAGTATTACTCTTATTTCTTTTTACAATTTTCCTTAATCTTTCTTTTTTAATCAATACCATTTTATTTTTCCAAATACATATAGTTTCCAACATTCGTTTTTGTAAGATTTTGTATTCCAAATTTTTCTTCCTCCCTGTTTTACTTTCCTTCTCTCCAAGTCAGCAAGCAATCCAATATAGGTGGAATATGTGCAATACTTTTAGACATATTTTTGTATTTGTCATGATAAAAAAGAAAAATCAGACCAAAAGGAAGGAAAAACAATAAGAAAGAAAAAGCAAACAAAAAAATTTTAAAAGGTGAAAATATTATGCTTCAGTAACATTCAATCTCCATAATTCTTTTTCTGGATGCAGATGGCATTTTCCATTCCCAGTCTATTGGAATTGTCTTGAACCATCACATTACTGAGACAATCCAAATCCATTACAGTTGGTTACCACATAATCTTGCTGTTAATGTATACAATGTTCTCTTAGTGCTGCTCACATCATTCAGCATCAGTTTATATAAAACTTTCCAAGCTTTTCTAAAATCAAATCGCTCCTTATTTCTTACATAACAATAATATTCCATTACATTCATATACCATAACTTTTCAGCCGTACCACAATTGAAGGGCATTCACTCAATTTCCAATTTTTTGCCACTTCAAAAAGAGCTGCTACAAACATTTTTTTTTTTTTACATGTGGGTCCTTTTCCCTCTTCTATGATGTCTTTGAGATGCAGACCCAATAGCGACACTCTTGGATCAAAGGATATGCAATTGTACAGTTCTTTGGGCATAATTCCAAATTGCTCTCCACACTGGTTAAATCATTTCACAACTCCACCAACAATGCATTAGTATTTCAGCTTTCTAACATCCCTTCCAACATTTTATCCTTATCCTTTCCTGTCATCTTAGACAATCTGAGAGGTGAAAAGTGATACTTCAGAGTTGTGTTAATTTGTATTTCTCTAATCAACAATGATTTAGAGCATTTTTTCATATGAGTATAAATAGCTTTGATTTCTTCATCTGAAAATTATTCATATCCTTTAATCATTTATCAATTTTGGGAATGCCTTGTATTATTATAAATTTGACTCAGTTCCCTATATATTTTAGAAATATTTATCTTTATCAGAAATATTGGATGTAAAAAAATAAATCCCCCTACATCTCCCTGATTTCTGCTTTCCTTCTAATCTTGGCTAGATTGATTTTGTTTTTGCAAATATTTTTAATTTAATGTAGTCAAAATTAGACATTTTTGCATTTCACAATTGTCTCTAGATCTTCTCTTATTTGATTTTTAAAATCTTTTAAAGCTCTTCCAAGAACACATTTGATTTGTGACTATTTTACTTTTTTTTTTTTTTTGAAGCTTTACACGAAACTTTTATTTTCTTAGCTTGAACTCTGATCTTCTCTACCACCATAGTAGCAAAGTATGGTGGGTTTCTTTCTCTGTTTTTTACTCCCTTTGTAAATGGCCTATTTCTTGGCTGTTAACTTTATGTTAAAGTTGGGTTCTGCTCCTAGGATGTGAGGGATAATTTCTCAGGTTTTAGGTTTTTCATGCTGTTGTTTTCTTGGAACCTTTAACAACTTTGGAGAACCAAGGGAACTCTTGGTTCTTCCAGTATTCTATAATTTAAGGCCAGGTGTGGTCACTGTTTTTCTGGCTGAAGCGTTTCTTGGTCTATAAGTGACCTTTCTGCTCCTGATCTTGACCAGGGTCCTCATCAGTGTCGCAATTACAAACACTTTTGCTCACTGTAGGTCTCAGGTGGCTATAAGCATCAGCTCTGCCCTCTGCCCTGAAACCAAAACCAGAAACTCTAGCTCTCCTGCCAGTGACCACAATCATCACAGCCCTGTCCCTTTGCCATGATACTTACCTGCATATGCATACATTTCTCTTCAACCACAGCTACAACCTGGGACTGTGCATTTCTGGGCCAGTCATTTAGCATCAGTGAAGAGCTCCCCAAATCTTCCCCTCATCAGATGCTAGGTTCCTATGCTATTTGTGGGGCTAAACCTCTCCAAGCTAAGGCTGCTGTCTATGCAGCTGAAGCCATGGTTTGATGTTTGTTGATTGGACAATATTTGTCAGTGGTATCTCTACTTCAATCAGGCCAGCTCACCCCAATTCTGTTAGATCTCTCCTAGTGTCCTCCCAAGTTGTCTTAGGCTAGATAACTTCTTTATTCAAATTTTTCATTATTCTATTATTCCAAAATTTATTTTCAGGCACTATTTAGTTATTTGTGGGGAAACTTGGAAAAGCCAAGTAGTTTTCTCCCTCATTCCACCATTTCCCCATAATTCCTTCTCTGCCTAGTTTTCAACACCAAATTTTTGATCCATAAATATAATATGTTGGGGAATAATATTCTTTTCTGAAAAAAAAATGTTCAACTTCCTGGAATAAATAAGACTCAATTCAAAGATGTTTTGAAGTCAATTTGACTGGACTTGTTAGAGCCAATTATTTGGAACATTTACACCTTGAAAATTGACAATCATCACTATTGGATTTTGATTAATTGTTTTGTTGGTTATCTAGATTTAAGAAAGTAATGGAGAAAATATTAATAATAAAGATTCAGCTTTAAACTAGTTCTTAAATATTATTCCCTCTTCCCCTCTTCCACCCCAGAGAACTGGTTTTTAAATGCCAGCTCCCTGCTGACCTAACTTCATTGAAGTAAAGATTTTAGAAAAGTTCCAAATCTGTAAATCATTCCTATCTGAGTAATATCTTTTGGTTAACCACCCTTAGGAACCTTATGGCCTGAGTGATGTTGGGAAAGTGTAGGCCCTGTGACCCAGGAGCAGCTGGAGAACTCATAAGGAAGGTTCCAAAGTGGATACCAGCTGGTAAAGATCTCTAAGCAACCCCCACCTGTGAACCATCTGCCCAGAGATACCTGGCATCTCAAATGTGTATACAACCTGGGAAGAGTTCAAAAACCTAAGCTTACATGAATGGGCTGGTTAGGAACAAACAGAATTCTGGGAGCTCTATAAGTGCATTGTTTGACTTTAGTGAGTATGAAGATGTC
Organism: Antechinus flavipes; assembly: GCF_016432865.1. Lineage (NCBI taxonomy): Eukaryota > Metazoa > Chordata > Mammalia > Dasyuromorphia > Dasyuridae > Antechinus > Antechinus flavipes. The sequence goes on along the minus strand of NC_067399.1, from coordinate 239,388,500 downwards.
TGACTTTTCAAGGTTCAAGTTACTTGCAACTAAAACTGGTCCTTATGAGCTTTTTTTCATCTTTTTTTTTTTTGCTAAAATTAATCTTGAATAACATTTAGAAATGGTGGAATGAGGGAGAAAACTACTTGGCTTTTCCAAGTTTCCCCACAAATAACTAAATAGTGCCTGAAAATAAATTTTGGAATAATAGAATAATGAAAAATTTGAATAAAGAAGTTATCTAGTCTAAGACAACTTGGGAGGACACTAGGAGAGATCTAACAGAATTGGGGTGAGCTGGCCTGATTGAAGTAGAGATACCACTGACAAATATTGTCCAATTAACAAACATCAAACCATGGCTTCAGCTGCATAGACAGCAGCCTTAGCTTGGAGAGGTTAGCCCCACAAATAGCATAGAAACCTAGCATCTGATGAGGGGAAGATTTGGGGAGCTCTTCACTGGTGCTAAATGACTGGCCCAGAAATGCACAGTCCCAGGTTGTAGCTGTGGTTGAAGAGAAATGTATGCATATGCAGGTAAGTGAAGTGGCAAAGGGACAGGGTGATGATTGTGGTCACTGGCAGGAGAGCTAGAGTCTCTGGTTTTGGTTTCAGGGCAGAGGGCAGAGCTGATGCTTACAGCCACCTGAGACCTACAGTGAGCAAAAGTGTTTGTAATTGCGACACTGATGAGGACCCTGGTCAAGATCAGGAGCAGAAAGGTCACTTATAGACCAAGAAACGCTTCAGCCAGAAAAACAGTGACCATACCTGGCCTTAAATTATAGAATACTGGAAGAACCAAGAGTTCCCTTGGTTCTCCAAAGTTGTTAAAGGTTCCAAGAAAACAACAGCATGAAAAACCTAAAACCTGAGAAATTATCCCTCACATCCTAGGAGCAGAACCCAACTTTAACATAAAGTTAACAGCCAAGAAATAGGCCATTTACAAAAGGAGTAAAAAAACAGAGAAAGAAACCCACCATACTTTGCTACTATGGTGATAGAGAAGATCAGAGTTCAAGCTAAGAAAATATACTTCACTCCCTTCTTTGCAGATGTGGTGAACCAAGGATGTGGAATATTGTATATTGCTTTCTGAAGAAGTTGATAAGATGGTTAATTTGGCTGAACTGAGTTCATGTTTTCTTCTAATTTTCTTTTATATTCATTACAGGGAAAAGCTCTCTGATTACGGAAGGGAGAGGCATATATCTGCAAATGAAGGTGATATAAAAACAAAAGAGATCAATAAAAAAATTCATAAAAACAAAACCAATGTAGATAAAACAAAAGCAATGCAGACACTATTAGAAGGGAAGCAATAAACTGGGATTTTTTTTTTTTTACATTCAAGGATAATGATAAAGGCCTCATTTCTAAAATATATGGAGAATTGGCTCAAATTTATAAGAATTGAAGCCCTCCTCCAATTGATAAATGGTCAAAGGATATGAACAGACAATTTTCAGATGAGGAAGTTAAAACTATTTCTAGTCATATGAAAAGATTCTCTAAATCACTGTTGATCAGTTAAGACAATTTTGTGATACTACTACATACCTCTCAGATTGGCTAAGATAATAGGAAAAGATAGTGACTTATTTGGAGAGATGGGAGAAAACTGGGACATTAATACATTGTTGGTGGAGTTGTGAACTGATTTGGAACTGTTCTCAAAGGGCTATCAAACTGTGCGTACCCTTTGATCCAGCAGTGTTTTTAATGGGCTTGCACCCCAAACAGATCATTAAGGAGGGAAAGGAAACCACATATGCAAAAATGCTTGTTGCAGCCCTTTTTGTAGCAGCAAGAAACTAGAAACCAACTGGATGCCCATCAGTTGGAGAATGGGTGAATAAGTTATAAAATATAAATATTATGGAATATTATTGTTCTATAAGAAATGACCACCAGAATGATTTCAGAGAGGCCTGGAGAGACTTGTATGAACTGATGCTAAGTGAAATAAGCATAACCAGGAGGTCATTATGTATGGCAACAACAAGATTATACAATGATCAGTTCTGATGGAATTGGCTCTCTTTAACAATGAAGTGATTCAGAACAGTTCCAATAGTCTTGTGATAAAGAGAGTCATCTGCACCCACAGAGAGGAATGTAGGAACTGAGTATAGATCACAGCACAGCAATTTCACTCTTTTTGTGGTTGTTTGCTTGCATGTTGTTTACTTTCTCATTTTTTTCCTTTTTGATCTGATTTTTCTTATGCAAAATGATATTTGTGGAAACATGTATAGAAGAATTGCACATGTTTAACATATATTGGATTTATTGCTGTTTAGGGAAGGGAGTGGGGGGAAAAGAAAGAAAAATTTGGAACACAAGGTTTTACAAGGGTGAGTGTTAAAAATTATTCATACATATGTTTTTTTTAAAATAATTATAACTTTTTATTGACAGAACCCATGCCTGAGTAATTTTTTACAACATTATCCCTTGCACTCACTTCTGTTCTGACTTTTCCCCTCCCTCTCTCCACCCCTCTCCCAGATGGCAAGCAGTCCTATACATGTTAAATATGTCACAGCATATCCTAGATACAATATATGTGTGCAGAACTGAACAGTTCTCTTGTTCATGCATATGTTTTAAAAATAAAAAGCTTTATTTTTTAAAAGTTTTAATAAGAATTTAAAATCTCTTGGCTATTCTAAAAACAAGACACATCATCTCTAATCTCTGGGCATTACTTTTGGCTATCCCATATGCTTAAAATGCTCTTCTTTCATCCAACTCTTGATCTCCCTGGCTTCCTTCAAGTCTCACCAAAAAACTCACTTTCTTCGGAAAATTTTCTCTAACTTCTCTTAATTCCAGTGCCTTTTTATTTCCTTTTTATTCTTTATATAACTTGATTTATATGTATTTCCTTACATGTTGTCTCCTCCTTTAGAGTGTAAAGTCCTTGAGGGAAAGACTATCTTTGCATTTTTTTCTGTACCCTCAGTTCCTGGTATATTTTAGGCACTTAATAAATGTTGATGTATTGAAGGAATTAGAATTAGTTGCATTGTTATATAGATCTATTTAAAGCAATGAAAATATTCAAACATATGCTCAGACATCTATTGTCCAGTTCTCTATTACATTAGAAAAAAAAATTAGATAAGTAGAAAAAGAACTAGAAGAACTGGAACAGGCCAGCTAACTCTTCTTAAATGATACTAATTCATGAAATTCATAGGGGATAGCAATTATTCTTTTCTTTGTGCTTCTGTTTTGAAGGTGGAGGCTTTTGGAATAATACCTTCTATTCATATTCCATATTGTGTTGTTTTATTCAGAGCATTTCACAACTTAATTCATCATCATATCACATTGATCATCACATCAACTCCAGCATCCCAAGTTTAAAAACATAGGAAGGTAGTGGTTTAACTGGAATTATATAACATACTCTGGGCAATAAGACCTTTACTTCTTTTCTTTCTAGGTCAGTGTTTTAACTCTTGGTCTTGCTGCTGATCATTTAAAGAAATCTTCTTTATTATAGCTCACCCATGTTGTAAGCACTTCGGAGGAAGATTGTGTTAACCCCTTGCCTTTGAATATTTTATATGGAGTTGTTGTTTTGTCTTGGCAGCTTAATGATAGAGTAGAAAGAGTGCTGGACCTGAGCTCAAATCCAGTCTCAGATACTCATACTTGCTAGGTGTATGATCCTGGACAAATCATTTAACCTAAATTTGCCTCATGTATAAAGTAGAAATTATGATAGCACCTACTCCTCAGAGTTGATGTGAAGATCAAATAAAATAGTATTTGTAAATTAGCACAATTCCTAGCACATATTAGGTGCTTAATTAGTGCTTTTTTCTTTCCTTCTTTTTATTTTCATTTGCTTCAGGTTCTTGTCTTTATCTGCAACTTTCATAGAGCACTTATCCAGCATTCTGGACATCTTTCTCTGATACTGTTCTAATATGTTCTTCTAATATGTTGTGATACCTATATAGAACTGGGATCATCTCTTCATTATCCATCATTCATGCTCTGTGACCAGTTTATCTCTTCTTCTATATATTATTGCGGGTTTCCTTTATACTGCTTTCCACAAGTTTGGTGTGCCACGATTTCCTTTCACCCATCTTTGATCTCAGCACCGCTAATTGTGATTTTTCTAAAAATATGGTCTTCCATAATTCAAAGATCTAGTATGCCATAGACATTCCTTAACGCTTGTTTAGGTTTGTTTCCCCCCCGCCCCCTGCCAAAATAAGTGGACCTTTGAATCTTTAAAGCATAGACACATAAATATATGTACATATATATGTGTACATGAAACTCTCTTAATAAATATGTGTATATATGTATGCAAACACATTATATATATATATATATATATATATATATATATATATATATATATATATATATATATGTACATTTCTTTGATATCTTTCTTTCCTTTAGGTAACTTTGATCCCTCAACATCTTTTTAATTATATTGCCTTGATGATTGATTTCCCCTATATACACTTGATATAATCCAACTACTTTTTCATTTAATTTTAAGAAAATTTAGAAACTTATATGGCAGTATGGTGATTCTATTATCCATGATGACCAGCAAAGTCTAGTGCCAATATCCTTTCAAATCTTTTCCTTTTTTTCTTCTGATTTTGGACCCCTCCTATTTTCATGCTTAAATGCTATTGGAATGATTTTGCTTAATCACCAAGCTTTTTAAAATATCTTGTATTTATGTAGCACTTTAGGGTTTTCAAATCACTCTATCTTTTTTATTTCATTTAAGCTTCACCATAACCTATGAGGAAATGCTATTATTATGTCTATTTTAGGGATGAGGAAAGAGGGATGACAATAGTTAAGTGATTTAGCTATGGTTACAAACTAGGAAGTATCTGAGACAGGTTTCAAACTCAGTGAGCCTTCCTGCTTCCATATCTACTACTTTATGAACTATGCCAAGCTGCTTCAATGAAAGATTTTTGTTTTAGGTGACTACTCTCTACTTTATGATGTGATGTTGCTGATAATATTTGATTTTACCCCTCCATAAGATCTTTAAAAAGAGTATATATTATCAACTGGTGCTGCTCTTGCCATTCTAGTTTTCTACTTGGAAAGTCAGTTAAATGATCGCTAACAAAGGTACTTTTCAGGCTCTTTTGGTCTACTTGTTATGGCAATTGATTTATATCATTTAAACTTCTGTATGGCATTATTGTAGTCTGAATTTGTCACTAAACAAATTGTTTACATATTTACATATAATAGACTATTATTATGCCATAAGAAATGATGAGATGGACAGTGGAAGATGAAATGGGTAATATTTATAAACACGAAGAAAAGAATGAGTAAAACTAGAGCAATTTATATAAAAAATTATATTATAGAGATAGTATTCTAAAACTCTGATCAACACAGCGAAAAATCACTTTTTAAAAAAATCATTTATCTGTTTATAGTTTCCAGAACCCAAGAGTGTTCTATTTCTGTTTGCTTGTTTGTTTTTTAAGAGGCAATTGGGGTTAAGTGACTTGCTCAGGGTCACATAACTAGTAAGTGTTACATGTCTAAGGCCATATTTGAATTCAGATCCTCTTGACTCAAGGCCGGCATTCTATCTCATTCTATCTAGCTACCCCAGATATTCGAATTTCTAATACAGTATATGTTGAGGAGCATAACCCCTTTATTTTCTGGTTGAGACCCCAAAATTTGAAAACAACTGAACTAGAAAATCTTTAAGATTGCTCCTAGAGGTAAGTGGCTCATGGAAAGACATTTCTTAAATTTTCATTGTGAGAATTTATCACTTAAGAGATTGGCAAATGCTACAAATTGGATTGATTTATTGTTTTGTTGATTGTTCAGATTTAAGAAAATGATGGAGAAAAGATGTTAATAATTCAGATTAAATTAAAATTATGTCCTACATAAATTCTTCTCACTTTCCTATTTCCCAGCCGGTTGTTAAATATTTACCAGCATACCAGTGTTTCAGGGTCTAAATCCTATGTAATTTATACAAATATTAATTTTACAGATTAGGAATGTTTAAAGAGGTTAAAGGATTTGCCAATAGTCACATAGCTAATAAGTATCAGAGTTGGGATACAAACTAAAGTCTTTGCTGTATCCAGCAAATTTACTATAAATTTGTTGAATAGAAGTAAAACCAAACTATTCTTTTGAATTAGAGTGCAAGGAAAGAAAATTAGGTTGGATAGGTGGGGCTGAATCATTTCACAATAAATGACAATAGGAAACCATAAAAAGTCTTTGAGAGGGAAGCACTTAAATCAGATTAATTTGGAGAGTGGGAAAGTAGATTTTTGGAGACATCCTGGAAAGCTAATTTATAATCCTAGTATGATATGATGAAAGATAACTTCCTGGGGACTAGAAGGGAGGGAGGGCAGAGAGAATGAGGAAGGGATGGCATATAAAGAAGGAAGAGATGACCCCTAGCTTTTGAGCTTCTGTAGTTGGGACAAAGAGAAGGAAGTAAGAAAGAGAATGCCTAGTACAGCAAGAGAAAAGGCTAATCTCTTATCCTAACTATAAATTCTCAGATTATCCTATGATTTCTTTGTATTCATTCATTTATTAATTCATTCTACAAATATCTATTAAGCAACCAACTACTGTATGCTGCACACTGTACTGGTTTTTAATCAAAATACAAAGTTTAGCTATGGTGAGATTATTGCCAACAGTTCAACAGACTTTTATTCAGCATTTACAGGCAAGACTCTGCTATGCACTGGAAGCATAGAAATAAAAATGAAAAAAATCCTTGCTGGAAAGACAGGGAGCAGATTATCCAGGATCAGTAATCTTCTGTGACTCTTCTTCACTTTCAAATGCCAAAGTGCCAAGGGACCTTCCTATAAGTCTGCAAACTATATTCCTCCTTAGTTGCAGCTCAAATATAGTATAAATGAGAAACTGGACTCAGTCATATCCAGGCCAAAAGTAACTCAGTGACTTCAAAAGGAAATTGAGCTTTAAAACAAGGTACTCTTTTGTTTTTTGTGAGGCATTTGGAGTTAAGTGACATGTTCAAGGACAAACAACTAGTTAGTGTTAAGTATCTGAGGTAAGATATGAATTCTGGTCTATCTGACTTGAAGACTGGTGCTATATTCACCGTGCCATCTAGCCATCCCCCAACTCTTTTTGTTTTTATCTCCTTACAGATGTTTTTTCTGTTATTTATATAAGAGATTCATGATAATTTAGGCATGAAATTTGTTTTGTGAAATGATAATCTTATTCTCTAATAGGTTAAAATCCCTTACCAATAGATGGGCTCTAGGGGAGAATATAGTAACCAGCAGGTGATATATTAAGTACTTTGAGAATTTCACATTCTAACATTGCCACTTTTAGTAAACTGTGTCATCCACTGAGCCCCCAAAGTTTTTTCCCCCAAAGTGTCAAGAAAAGATAAATGGATCATACACATACCAAACACATTTGTTGAATAAACAACACAGGGAAATCTTAACTGAAATGCCATCCTAGCCAAGAAACAAAATATTTAATTTGATTTTAATTGAAATGTTACTTGTTGAAGCCTGTTGTTTTAGTGAGTGACATCAAATAATATAATAGTGATAATCCTATTTGAGATATTAAAGCTGGGATTCTTTGAGGCCCTTTGGGAATAAGAAATAGAATTCAGCATTGAAAATCCTTCCAAGCTTGGAGGAGGGTCCCAAGTTGTCTTTACCTATTGCTAACTTATATAATAGCAAAATTGGCTGCAGTAAAACCCATGAAGGTGACAGTCTGGCTATTGAAGAATTAGACAAAGGAATTGCCTGGTGATGTCACAATCAGTTTAATTCACATCAAAATATTAAACATGTACTGAAAGAAATGTTCAATCTTGGGGTCTGGGGAGAATAATAAGAAAAGTTTCTTAGTCCCTACCTTCAAAGAGCTTATACTCAGAGAATCTATATGTCTATATGTCCATATGTGTATATGTGTATTTGTAATGCAATGTAGACTGTGATAGGAGTAAAGGAGAGATCCAACAAAATATTTTAGAACAATTTGAGGGAGGAAAGCATACTTCTAAAACTTTAATATTCCTAAATGATAATACAGTTATCCCTGCCACATCATGGAGGTTTGGGGCATGGTACCCCTTGGATATGGAAAATTCATGTAAAATTTTTTGGCCTTTGCTTCTCACCAGAAAAGAAGTCTGATTTTTTTCTTTCTTTTTTTTATAGGGTTTTTACAGTACCTTGTGTAAATTTTGGATTGATATTATGCAATATTATCCATATATATGTAATATATATATATATTTAAATAATATTTCTAAAAATACAATACATAATACATTTAAATAGTAGTAAAAATTTCACAATTTAATTTAAAATATCTGTAAAGAAAATAGAACTATGACATGAATAAAATAAAAGCAAAATACAAAAAGCATTTTTCATAAAGTAGATACATATTTTGCTTTTTCATTTAACGAACCGGTACAGATTGCTTATTTAAACAAGTAAATTCCAGGTAGATTCATCAATTTTCCTTCCTCTCTTCCATATAGTCTATGTGTTTCTGAGTTTCCAAACTTTTTTTGTGTTGTCTACTGGGGTCTGGGTGTTATCTGCCTCAAAATTCTCCCTACTCCCAAATTTCTATTTAATTTCTTATGCCACAATATAGCAAAACTGTGATAATGATGGGGGAGGGATAAACTGTACAAGAAAAGATAAGAGTATCTACTCCAAACTCCAAAATAATATCTTTACCTATGGGTTCAATCCAGGTATAATGCTCTCTCTGTCATATCACACTCCCCATAGTCAATTCTCAAAATATTCAAATGGTAATTCCCAGAATTCAATTCAATTCAACATTATTTAATTGTCTATTAAGGTTTTGGCCCCGAGAATAGAAATATAAAAATACATAATTCCTGTTTTACTCGAGGAATATACATACCACTGTACTTGGGTCCATAAGACAGAACAAAGGGGATAATAGAAGCCTACTCTGAAGGCTGACATCCAAACTGAGCCTAAAATGAGGAAGAGAATCTGAAAGGTGATGAGATGTAGAAGAGCACATTGCCTTCCAAGTTAATGTTGGAAAGGAGGTTGGACCACTTGTCAGATGTGTCAGAGTTGGAATTCCTTTCATATGTGAATTGCAATGGATGACCACTGAGATTCCTTTTGTGTGAAATTCTGTAATTCTGCCAGATGGGAAGTCCTGGAAACACCTAGCAGTTAAGTTTATCTGAACAAAGGTAAAGGAGTCAAGGGAAAAAAGTCTGGAAAAGATAGTTTGTGAAGGGCCTTAAATACCTAACTGAGGAGTTTGCATTTTACCCTGGGGATAATAGGGAGCTACCATTAGGGTTTTGAGTAACAGTTTTAAAAGGAAGATTATCTTGACAGTTGTGAGAAGAGCACTTTTCCTTTTAATAGAATATGTTTGTCACTGGTAGAGATTAGTTTGTTTATTTGTTTGTTTTTTTTTTCCCCTTTTGGTCATTGTATCTGTAGTGCCCACCATGGTATTTTGCTGATGGTAGGAATTTAATAAATTAAACTGAATTGAATTGTAATTCCTCAGCCAGGAATATCCTCCCATTTCCCAAAATCCACAGCTTTTTACCTAAATCTCTCCCTTATACGTAAATCATATTCTCCTGTTTCATAGCTATTTCTTTACTTATTCTATTCCTTTCCTTGTAACCCCTAATTAAATTGAGATTAGGAACTATATCAATTCTTGGTGTCTCCAAGACTCAGCTGAGTATCTTATACAAATGATAAATTAACTTAATAATATCAAGTATAATTAATAATATTAATAATAGTAAATAAATTTAATATTTTGAATTGAATGAACACCTATTTTTCTGAGCCCCTCCTGTGGCATTTATCACATATTGCCTTGTTTTGCATATATTTGTATACTGTCTTATTTCCCATTTGAAGTGATTAACTTTGGAAGCTAAAGAACTTAAACCTCAAGGCTCTGATTTATGATTTATTCTTTGCAGCTGAATGTTATCAATCATCTTTTCTAAGCCACAAGCAAGGGAGTTTAGTCCACTCAATGAAAAAGGTACGATGGGCCTGAAACCAGAAGGCTAGGGAAACTAGTGCTGCTCCTCTGGATGATCTTGACTAAGTCCCTTTAGACCTTGATATTCTCATTTTTAAAAAATGAGCCATTTGGATTCCTTTTCAGTTTTATTATAGTCAATAAAAAATAATTATGGGTCTACTATGCCAGACACCGTACTAAACTCTGAGAATACAAAAAGAAGGGAAAGACAGCCTTGCTCTCAAGGAGCTCACAGTCTAATGAGGAGAAATAACAAATATGTAAGGAAGATAAATAAGAAATAATTAATTAAGAGGGAAGATGCTAGAATTAAGAGGGATTGGGAAAGGCTTCCTGCAGAGTTTAGTATTTTAGTTGGGACTTAAAGGAAGCCAGGGAAAACAGTAGGTGAAAAGGAAGAGAGAGGTCATTCTAAGTGTGATGGATAGCCAATGAAGATCCCCAGTCAAGAGATGGAGTTTCTTGTTCCTGGAAGAGCCAGGAGATCCATGTCAATAAATCAAAGAATACATATTGAGGAATAAGGTGTAAGAAGACTGGAAATGGAGGAGGGGGTTAGGTTATGAAGGGTTTTGAAAACCAAATAGAACATTTTGAATTTTTTCCAGTGCTAGAGTGCCACTGGAATTAATTGAGTAGTGGGGTTGAAATGGTAAGATTTGTAGAGTAGGGAAAATCACTTTGGTGATTGAATGGAGGATGAATTGGAGGGAAGAGACTTTAGGCAAACACACCCACCAGCAGGTTATTGTATGAAGAAAGGAGGGCCTGTACCAGAGAATAGTATTAGTGTCAATGGAGAGAAAGAGATATGCTGGAGATATGTTACAAAGATGAACTTGGATACAGAGAAAAGGAGGGGAAAAGAGAATGAGATTTTTTAAGATTCATTTCCAGTTCCATAGGACTACAGATTACAATTTTCTTTGACAAACATTTTTGTATTCCCCATATGCTGAGGGTAAAATTCCTAAAATCACCTTGGTAAGTTGACTCCTTAACAAATACTTGATGGAATGAATGAATGAATGGGAATTAGAAATTGGGAATGGGATCTAGTAAGCAATGGAAGTGGGGAAGGCAGTAAGGCATCTACTTCTTTATAGGAATGTCCTTCTAGTGATCTATGGCCACATCAGGTACAGATGCTCTATAATGTCTCTCCCTTCATCCATTCATTATTGCAGGTCATCTGGCAGAGGCTTTTGATGAACAGGTTTACAGTGAGCTATAAAGCAGGGCTTATAGGCAAAGTCACCATGCTTTGTTGTTCTTGCTTCTAGGGGTCTGCTCTTTTTTTTTTTTTCCTTTCCTTTGCTCCTGCCCTGGCCACTGTGCATTGTGGATTTCTTTCTGGTGAATGTTTCTATGACCTCACCACAAAGTTAAATTCATCTTTCTTCTCCCATTGAGGGGTTTCCTATATGGAAGTCAATGAAGAAAATGCATTAAACTGTAAACTTTGAACAAGGATTAGTTTCTGCTTTTCTTTTTTTATCTCTAATACTTAACTCAGTGCCTGGCGTAAATATTAGTGCTTACTTAGTGTTTATTGACCTGATGACTTATATATAGTGGATTTGAACACTAAACTTGGAGTTAGGAAGCCTCAGTTCAAATATCTGCTCTGACATTCACTAGTTCTATGGCCATTTGTTGTGATTGCTCAGTAGTTTCAGTCAAGTCCAACACTTTGTGATCCCCAAATGGGTCACAAAATCCAGATTGGTGCCTTTGGAATCTTAAAGAATTTCACAGAACACTGTGAATTTAAGTTACTTGCTTATAGTCACAGAGCCAGTGTATATCAGAGACTGACTTGAATTCAGATTTTCTTGGCTCTGTGATGTGTTAGTAAATGTTTAGCAACTAGCTCTTTGGGGAAAAAAAGGATGTTCATAAAACACAATGCTAAATTTAATTTGCATTATTAATCTGCATTATTAACATTGTCTCTATTGCCTTCACAAATTTAGACAATTAACAAAATATCAAGTCAATTCTGTACTAATTTCTGTTTTTTTTTTTTTTCCTGAAGCAATTGAGGTTAAATGACTTGCCCAGGGTCACACATCTAGGACCTGTTAAGTGTCTGAGGGCAGATTTGAATCAAGTCCTCCTGACTTGAAGACTGGTACTCTATCCACTGTGCCATCTAGCTGTCCCACTAATTTCTGAGATGCAAATGTTCAGTTTAACAATGTCTCTCAAGCCAGTTTGAACTGGCAGTGGGCACATCTTTGCTTTGCAACTAGCTCTCCATTTACTATGTAAATTGTGCAATATTAGATAAATGTGGATTATAGTTACTATTGTTGTTATTTCATTGTGGTTCAGTAGAAAAAGAGCTGAATTTGTGATGAGAAGCACTTTAGATAGAAAGGTGAAGTGTTCTGATGAACATTTCCTTCTTTCTACTGACACATTGGGTTTCCAGAGCCCCAATCTAAAATCCCAAAGATAAGTATTCTTTTGCTCTCCCTGCCTCCTTTCCAGTAACAGGTGTGCCCTGGAATTCCAGCACTGACAAAGAAGAAAGAAATTCATAGGAGATGGTGATTTTGAGAAAACAATATGATCCCAAGAAGACCAGTGCAGGCTTCAGAGGACTGATATCCAGGGCACAAAGGAAGGTGCATAAGGATGATTAGAGAGAAAAATGTAACACTAAAATAACAATAAGAACATCTGGTTTGGGAGTGGTCCATGGGAGCCTGGTGAGATAGTAGACTTATTCTAGGGTGCAACCCTGCTGGCAAGGAAAATGCAACTGAAACGGGACATCAATGTAACTCTGTAGGCTTTGAAGTTCATCTGCCTTTTCTTCTCTTCGTTGACCAGGCCCTGTTCTCAATCATAGCCATTTTCCCCAGCCAGTGCCAGTGTCTCCTCCTTCAATCATCTTTCTTAATCACTCTAGTGGGCACATAGTGACATCTTCCCCCCCTCTGAACTTCCATTTCATACATTCCGATCTACACTTTTAGATGGCTTGTGTTTTCTTTTTCTTTTTTGTTTTAATACTGTTTTATTTTTCCAAATACACATAAAGATAGTTTTCAACAATCACCTTTGCAAAACCTTGTGCTCCTAATTTTCCTTCAACTCCTTTCCCTCTCCCCAAGATAGTGAGCAATCTAATATAGGTTAAACATGAGCAATTCTTCTAAACATATTTCCATATTCATTATGCTGTGAAAAAAAAGTCAGATCAAAAGGGAAAAATAAACATAAGAAAAGGAAAAAAAGCAAGCAAAACAACAACAACAACAAAAGAGGTGAAAATATTACGCTTTGATCCTCAGTCTCCATAGTTCTCTCTCTGGAGGTGGATGGCACTTCCCATCACAGGACTTGTGTTTTCTTAATCTGAATTCTTTGATTTCAATTCATTACCTAGTATTGATGAAAAGCAGTAGTATGGCTTTAGTGGACTTCAAAGTCAGGAAGACCTCGGGTCAAGTCCTGCTTCTGACACATACTGGCCTCGTGACCTGGACAAGTCATTTAATAATTCCTCAGGGCCCTAAGTAGTTCTCCAAGCAGTTGCCAATCTGCATGGGGAGTGCGAATTTTCTCTTTAGAAGTTCCACATGTCAATGAAATCCGAGTTACAATCCAAAAATAGTGAGCATTTATAAGCAGAATAAAATTACTAATTGACTAAAAGAATCCCAAAATAATACCAATAATAATACTTTGTACTTATATAGCACTTTACAATGCACAGTTTTAAACACTTTAGAAAAATACACAGAAACAACAGCAGCACAGTAGTGTTTTACATACATTAGCTCAAATCTAATCCTCAAATTAATCCCATAATGTAGTCAGAGCAAGCATTATTAGATGACTAGGTTCCAAGCCTGGTTTTACTATTACTATTTTTGTTCCTTTGAGAAAGTCACTTCTTTCCCTACTCCTCAATTTAGATAATTGCCAAATGAGAGCAATGAAGCTGTGACCTCTGAGATCTCTTCAAGCATGAAATCCTGTGCCTATGAAGCATTGTCATAATGGCAAGGAGGCAGCCACAGATACAATGGATAGAGCACTAGACTTAGTAGTCAGCAACATCTCATTTTTGAAGCTTATCTCAGACATGAGCTGTATTACTCTGGTCAAAACATTTAACCAGCTTGCCTCAATTTTCTCAAGTACAAAATGGGGGTGATAATAGCACCTCACTTTCAGAATTGTTATAAGGATCAGATGAGATAGTATTTGTAAAGTACACTTAGCATAGGGTCTGGCACTTAGTAGGTGCTATAGAAATTCTTATTCCTTTTCCCTTCCCTCCATTGTATGTAAAAGGAAATTAAGGTTCAGAATGCTTAAATGACTTGACTAAGGTTGTTTATTTGGGAATATTGAAGTCAAATTTCTAATCCCATTTCTTCTGAATCCAAGGCTCTCTCAACTCGATTTTTCTGTAGGTAGGAAAATACCTCATTTTATTGGACCTATCACAGTAGGACAAGAATTTGGGGTTCCAAGTACAAGTTAGAGGATGAATTAGTGATTCTTAGCTCAGAAATCTGAATATATTCAGTTTTCACAGCCAAGTTCGGAAAAGTAGTTGTGAAACGCAACCACTAAACATTCTCCTTAGAGAGAGTTCCATGTAAGTTCTGGAACTTACATGGAAATCAGGGAGACTGGATTTCTACAGGTCATTAAAGGGAATATTGCAATTAAATAAATGGCAATCTTCAGGCTGAAAAACAGAAAACAAATATTTGGAACAATAAATCTGTTCTAATCTATCAAATATTGCAAATTGTTTTCCCAAAGCTAAGTAAAAAAAGACTATTCAAAGCATATTGGGGGCTAAAGATGGAAGAATAACTCTATAACAGGGATTCTTAATTTGGTGTCCATGATTTAAATATATGTGTTATGATAATTACATTTCAACATAATTGGTTTCCTTTGTCATTCTATGTATTTTATTTTAACTATTTAAAAACAATATTCTGAGAAGAGGTTTATAGGCTTCACTAGACTCTCAAAGGGGTTTGTGACACAAAAAAGATTATGAACCCCCCCTGCTACATAATTTTTAGGATGCTATGTTTTAGGAAACATAGGAATACATTCTGAGCAAAACAAGCAGGATTGAAGAAGAAACTGAATAGGACTGAGCATGTTAAGAGTTTTTTAAATTTTACAAGCTTTTATTTTTTTCTGCTTTCCACTTTCCTTGCACCCCTAACCCTCAATAAACAAGTAAAAAAGTAAACAAAACTCCTTATAACAAATCTGCATAGTTCCGCAATGCAAATTCTCCCATTAGTCATGTTTTTGTTTTACATTTTGAATATATCACTATTTTGGCACTTTTGAATGTTTGCTTGTATTTCATTGACCAAAGTTCTAAAGTCTTTAAAAATTTGGTTTTGTGTTGTTGTTGTTGTTTTTTTTAATCTTATCATTATTTAATTTATTCTCCTGGTTCTGTGCACTTCACTCTGCATTCATACAAATCTTCCCAGTTTCCCCAGTTTCATTGAAATGGACATGGCTAACCTGAAATTGAGAAGCCTTATGGAGGACAGGATTGTTGAATTCAGGTATTTGTAGAACCACCATCTGGAAGGGGAATTAGACATGTTCAACTTGACTGTAGAGTGCTGAACTGGGAACAAAGGATGAAAGTGGCAGAAAGAAAGACTGAAGCTTTTTCTAAAATAAAAGGGGAAAAAACAAACAAGCCTAACCTTTTAGAACTCTTATGGATGCCCAACAGGAATGAGCTTCCTTGGAGATAGTGGCTTTCCCTTTCAGCAGAGGATTTCAAGTAGGTAGATGTCAGATTTGGCCTCACAGATCATTGAAGATGGTGACTGTAGCTATGGTATTAAAAGATTATTACTTCTTGAAAGGAAAGGTATGACAAATCCGTATTGCATACTAAAAGCAAAGGTCCACATAATCAAAGTAATGTTTTTTCCAATAACAATATATGGCAATCAGAGTTGGAGAATAAAGAAAGCTGATTGTTGCAGAATTGATGCTTTCAAATGCTGGAGAAGACTTTTGAGACTTGGATAGCAAGGAGATCAAACCAGTTAGTACTTAAATTAACTCAGGCTATTTACTGAAAGGCCAAATACTAAAGCTTAAATACTTTGGCTACATAATAAGAAGACAGACATCATTGGAAAAGATCCTGATGTTGGGAAAGATTGAAAGCAAAAGGAAAAGGGGATGATAGTGGAAGAAATGGATAGATAGTGTCATGGAAACAATGAACATGAACTTGGGCAGACTTCAGGAGCTAATAGAGGATAGAAAGGCATGGCATGCTATAGTCCATGGGGTCATGAAGAGTAGGACATGAATGACATGATAATATTTGTTGGAGATGTGATAGAGAAGATTATTGTTTGGGTTCAAGTTGGGAATTGATTGCAGCTCATATTCTGTGGAAAAATAAGATAGTGGATTGTAAGAATAAAGAGGTAATGCAATCTATAGAATTACAAAGGTGGTACTGCAATTCTGAGCGAAGAGTAGGAAGATTAATAAGAATAACAAAGAACTTATTGTGCTAACCCTTCGTTCTCATCTATTCTCTGACCAATTAAAGTAGAGAAAGGGAGAGAGGGAAAGGGAGAGGGAGAGAGAGAGAGAGAGAGAGAGGTGGGGGGAGGGAGAAGTATATTATAGGGAGTAAGGTAAGGACAGTTGTGTAAAATTTTGTATTTTTATTTGATGAAATATTGCAAAGAATCGGAATTTTAAAAGTGATCAAGAAGGAACTTTCAAACATAGAACATCAGAACTAGAGAGGTACTTGGAAGACAGAACATGGAATATCAGCCCTGAAAGGTGACTTGGAATATAATATGTAAGATAATAGGACTTCAAAGGACTTTGGATCATAGAATGTCATTTCTAGAAGAGACCTTAGAAATAAGATATAGAGCTAAGAGGAACCACAGAACATAGAATATCAGAGCTAGAAGAAACTTTAGAACTTAGAATGTCAAAGCTAGAAAAACTTTGAATACAGACTCAAAGTCTTCTGAAGGTGCTTTAGAGGTATCTTATCTAGAATTGTCTCAGAAAGAAGAAAGAATTTGTCCAAAATGAGAACTAGTCTGTGGAAGAGCAGGAGCTCTAAGGAAAACAAAGTCCTTTGACTCTAAGACTAGTGCTGTTTCTACTACACAATGTGACCTCAATCATTTAGACATTGGTTTGATAACTCAATTTACACTTTGGAGGGTCCTTCTCACTTTTCTCTGTATACTCAATGAAGAGGTTAAAATAAAAAGGCTTGTCAAAACAAATCTCTATTTGGTTACCTCCATCTATGGGACAATTTCAGTAACCTGTCAATCTCTTCCTTGAAAAATAGCCTTTCCAATTCACAACCCACTTCTTCAGATGACATCAACTTGTCAATCACTCACTATATCAAAGCCAAATTTCATGCTGTGGAAAGCCCAGTTTGTCAATCACTCCAAGAGACCCACCTGACAGCTTTTAACTTTTTCCTTCCAAATTCAGTATGTCTAGTTAAGCTTGTTGTCTTTTCCTAATTGAACTCCACTTATGGTCGGTAGCTAAGCAACTAAGAAGTTATTTTCTGTGGTGATTGGCCTAAGTTTCATAGCTTTCTTGACCATTGCTATTTGTTGTCAGAAAATTGTTTCTCCTCAAGTGGCTAAACAGCAGCTGTAGTGTTTAGTTAATGTTGGGGAGTTCTATTGTTCCTATTTATAAACACTTTTTCACTGTTTAAAAGCAAACACTGGGTCTGTTGCCAAATATACATAATTTAAAATCATCACAGTGTCTTGGAATTTGGTCCCTAATTCATAAGTAAAGCTATATGTTATTATTTGGCCTGGATGTTAGAAAGAAGGCAGATACAAATGTATTTGTGGAACTGAGATGATCAAATCTACTCAATATATCAAAATGTAATGAGAACCTCAGGCTGACAGAACTGAAAGATACCTTAGAGATGATTTAGTCCAATTTCATTTTACAGGGGAGGAAACTGAGGCCTTGAGAGTTCAATTAATTTGCAGAAGGCTGGTAAGCATAAAAACTAGCATTTGAAACTTGCTCTCACTACAGATCAACAAATATTTATTATATGTCTGCTGTGTATAAAATACTCTGGAGGAAAGCTAAGAAGCATTTTATAGATTTAGTTTATTTGAGCTCTCAGAGGTATTTGTAATAAAAAAGAATGCTTGTTCATTCAAAGGAACTAACTTCTAATGATAGAATACCAGAGTATTTGGGATACACTCTTGGACCAGACAGTTTTCTGACTGGCTTCTTATTTATAGTAATAAGCCTGACCCTAGTACCACATCCATCTAGACAGATATTTATTAAATACCTTCTATATGCAGAGGAACCACAAAAGATGCTAGAAGAGATATAAGAACATAAAAGACACAATCCCTTCCTTCAAGGAGTTTACAATACAGTTTAGAAGAGAAGACATTCATACATACACATACTTACATGTCTCACAAAGTAACAGTTATACACAGTGTATCCAAAACTTATTAGTGAAATCTTAAATTATCAAAGAGGGAAAGTGCTATGACTACAATAACCATTTATTCAACACCTGCTTTGGGTAAGGCATTGTGGTACAAAGTTCTGGGGGTACAAAGACAAAAAACAAAATTAGTACCTGCTCTCAAAGAGCTTATATACAGTATAAGCTCAAATCCTTTTACTGACACTTACTGTATGAGTCTGGGCAAGTAAATCACTTAAGTTTTCCAAACTTCTATTTCCTCATGTGTAAACTGGGACAAATAATGCCTCCAGTTCTTATTGTACAGAGCTTTTATGAAGTTTAAATGAGATCTTACACATAAACATTCACAAACTTTTCCCCAATGGAGCAATGGTCAAAGAACAGGAACCAACAATTTACTAAGGAAAAAAAATAGAAACTTAATAACTTCATGAAAAGAAGATCTCATTTCCAATTAAAAAGAAATAGAAATTGATCCAGTCTTAAGACATCATCTTAAGTCCCCTGCAATGAAAAAGATAGCAGAAGTGTAAACATCCATGGGTGGAATTCTAGGGAAACAGCCTCTTGAAGAGACACAACTCAGAAGTCTAGTGGCAAATTCAGTTGATGTAGAAGTGAGGAAACTCTGGGTGAGGTATAAGACCCTTTAGCCCAGAGGGAACCTGCTGACATTGTCTGGTTGGGCTCCCCATCTCCCCTAAGGTCTCTCAGCCTTCCTGAGAAGTCAGGGGGTGACAACCTGTGTTGAGATTGAGGCAGAGTAATAGCAAGTGGAAGAGTGATACCAGGTGGCAAACTACATACAGTAGCAAATTGTTTATGTGGTCCCACATGCTCAGAGTTGTTTTTGTTACATTATAAAGAGGGGAAAGTCCTTGAAATAAATGGACTCCATTTTCCCACCATCCTCAGGAGTCCTGCCTTATCACTTCTCCACTAGAAAGATATATTTTAATCACCCCGGTGTGGGGGCTCTAGAAAGCAGACACAACATTTGGTGCCCAAACGTGGGGCTCTAAGTGAGGTCCTATACAAACCAGCTTGACTGTCACCATTGGTCGAGTTTGGTGGAGAAGTCCCCATGATCCATAGAAATAGGCAAGTGGGAAGAATCGGTAAGGGCTAATTTAGTCACTTTTGTTTTTCAAATGAAATGAGGCAAATACTAAGAAAAGAACCCTCCTACCCCAGAGAAGTATGAAGCAGGTTTAGTTAGATTAGCAGAGAAGAGAGGTTTGTTGGTAGCTTGGAAGCAGACCACAAGCTTCTCAGATGCTCTGGAGTGCACATCTCTGTGGCTTTGTAAGAAGGAGAGTTTGGAGCCAGAGATGAGGAAGTTAGTGGGAGAACAACTAACTGAATACAATGGGAGTAAAGAATCCTACAAGTTTTTTTTTTAAATTTTTTATTTAATAATTACATTATATTGACACTCGTTTCTGTTCCGATTTTTTTTCCCCTCCCTCCCTCCACCCCCTCCCCTAGATGGCAAGCAGTCCTTTATATGTTGGATATGTTGCAGTATATCCTAGATACAATATATGTTTGCAGAACCGAACAGTTCTCTTGTTGCATAGGGAGAATTGGATTCAGAAGGTATAAATAATCCGGGAAGAAAAACAAAAATGCAGATAGTTTACATTCGTTTCCCAATCCTACAAGTTTTAAAAAGAGGAAAGATTTTAACTTGGGCAACCCAACAAGGAAGTCTGAGGAGAAAAACAAGCAGAGAGTTGATGCCTGTACAGAGTTAAGGAAATCTTTTTTTTTTTTTTTTAACTGATTTATTTTGCTTGTTACTGATCTAGGAGATCTGCAGGGCAGGGCCATTTGGGTCAAAAGAGAGTTAAGTATCTTAAGTGCTATGTTGGGCAGAAAGGGAATTAAGAACCTTAAATACCTTGCTGAGGAGCTTTCTTTTTACCTTCAAAGCTCATTTTCAATTCTGCCTACAACTGAGCATGTACCCCTTATGGTATTCCGTATCTCCTGACCCTCCTCCCTCAACCCCGAGTTCATGGGCAGGAGGAAGAGTGGATGGGCAGTGACACCATCAGCACTAGTAGCTGAACTTGTGCTGCCCCTTTGGGATGGAGATTTGGGGATGAAACAGGAGATATTGTTCCTTTTTTAGTGATTTTTTTTAAAGGTTCCCCATCAATCTATGGGGAAGAGATATCTTACAACAGTTAGGAAACAATTAAGTACTTTGGCTTTTTAGGCAGGGCTTCTGTAGAAGGCCTGCCAGCACTCTCACCTATTCCCATTCAATGGAAAATTAATATACCCCTCTGGGTGGAACAATGTTCCTTAATCAATGAACAAATTCAGGCCTACACTCCGGAAATACAATTTGGTGATATTTATCCAGATTTTGACTCCCAACAACAGAATCCAGCATCAAGACACTCCTCCAAAAATAAGAGACAGAACTACAGATAACCCTAGAGAACTTCTAGACTTAACAATATATATTAAAACCTTCTTGATTATTGATAGAGATGCACTGGCTCTGGAAGACAGGTTTCATAACCTGCCAGAAGGGCAGTGTCCAGTGTGAGCACTTTAGATAATCACCAGGTCATGTGGAGAAATCTAGAAAGTGGTGAATGGAAGGGGCCAGATAGATTAACTGCTTGGGGGAGAGGGTTTGCTTGTATCTCAACAGATGGAGAAGAAATCAGATGGGTACCAATGAGCCATGTCCATCTTGTGTATCAAAGAGAGATGAAAAGAGAGGGGACCCTCTGGGCTAAGGAAAGGACTTGGGAGGCATCCAGTGGTTCCATTGCTGACAGTACCTGCCACTGAAGGAGTACCCTTTGTGTACTCATAAACATCAAAAATAATTCTCATTAAGACTGATGCAGGACTTCAAAACCTGCAGGAATCATTGGATTCTTTGACACATGAAGTGTTGGACAATAAATTGCTTTTGGACTATTTCTTGGCTGCTGAAGAAGGTGTATGTGTGGTTATAAATTGATAGTTTTTTTTTACAACTTCCTTTTGGGACTCATGGAAATCTTTATAGTATTTTGTTTATTCATATTGTTTGTTATGTTACTACTTGCTTGTATGATATTACAACTTGCCTATGTGATTCCTCCTATGGTAATAGATTTAAGCAGTGGTATATACCTGCTTCAATTAAAACAAAAGAAAGGGCAAGATGTAGAGGGTCACAGATACTGGGGGAATTCTGCGTGAGGTATAAGACCCTTCAGCCCAGAGGGAACCTGCTGACAATGTCTGGTTTGGTTCCCCATCTTCCTGAGAAGTCAGGGCGGTGACAACCTGTGTTGAGATTGAGGCAGAGTGATACTTGGTGGCAAACTACAAACAACAGCAAGTTATTTATGTGGTCCCACATGAGCAGTGTTGTTTTTGTTACATTATAAAAAGGGAAAAGTCCTTGAAATAAACAGACTCCATTTTTCACCATTCTTGGGAGTCCTGCCTCATCACTTCTCCACTAGGAAGATATATTTTAATCACCCTGGTGTGGGGGCTCTAGAAAGCAATGGTACATTTTGTCACCCCAACTTGGGGACTTTAGAAAGCATGACACAACAAGTTGAGCAGGGAAGGTTACCATGGGAGTTTGAGAGACACAGAAAGATTCCAAGAGATTTCAAGGACAGGGTAGGCTGCCATTGACTCCAGTTCCCTATGGCACCCAACACGAGAGATACACATTTCAGTCCAGTTATGTCAAACACAATCCTACCCTGCCATAGTAATGGGAAAAGGCAAACTCTCAGGAAAGGGACATGGTAGCCCAATGACACTTGAAAGATGGTGACATCTAGGTTGGCAGCATACTTTTTCTTTATGATGGGCCTTTTCTGTCTCTGAATCATTTAATGAAATTGCTATGGAAAGAAAGACTGCTATCCATCCTAGGTCAAAGTACTTAGGTCACCCTCGTGTTAGCAACAGTATTGGGAGTAATCTCTTATTTGTGAGGCTGTGAATTGTAGACTGGCACAAATACTTTGGAAATATAAGAAAGTGTCACAAAATTGTTCATATCGTTTGCCACAAGACAAGCTCATTAATATTTATTATGTATTTACTATGTTCCAAGCACTGTGTTAAATTCTGGGGATACAAAGAAAGGAGGAAAAGCCCACTAGTCTATGCATTCAATCCTATCTTATGGGGAGGAGATAATGTACAATGAATAAACTAGATTCAGTAATAGGAGAATTAGGAAGAGAGAAAAGATTGAGGTGTGGGGAGAGATAATAAATTCAGATTTAGACATATTGGTTTTAAGTTATCTACAGATTATTCAGTTTAGTATGTCCAGCAATTGGAATTGCAAGACAAGAAGTTGGGAGGGAGGTTAGGGCTGGATAAATTTATTTGAGAATCATCTCCATCCAAATGATAATTTAATCCATAAGAGCTAATAAGTTTATCAAGTGAAATAATATAAAGAAGAGGGCTCAATGCAGACACCCCTACGTAGCTAACAGTGTAATCTAGAGGAAGATTCATTAAAGAGACTAAAAAGGAATTTTCAGCCAGGTGGAAAAAGAATCAGATGAGAGTAGTGTTACAAAAACTCAGAGAGAAGAAAATATCAAGGAGAAGAGGTAACCTAATGATTCAAAGCTAGGATTTTATTTTTAAAATTGTAGAAAGGTGAGAAAATACCTAACTCTACAAAAATATTAATAGCTGTTCAATTTATAATATAAAAAAATTGGAAACAACCTATAGAGTGACTAATCAGAAAATGACTAAATAAATTATGATATTTTAAAGTAATGGAATATTATAGTGCCATAAAATAATAAATTTGAAATATAAAAAAGAAATATGGAAAGATCTCTATGGAGTACAAAATGAAGCCATCAGAGTCAGAAATACATATATACATGATTATGGGTATATGAGCACATATGTGTGTATGTGCACATATATAGAAACACATACTACCACTACATAAAAAGAAAGAGAAGAAGAAGGAAGAGGCAGAAGAGGAGAGAAAGAGAGAGGAGGAAGAGAAAGAAAAAAAGGAAAGAAAGGAAAAAGTTATAAAGAGATGGGGAGAGGAATGAAAAAAAAGAAAGTAAAGTGTAAAAATATGAAAAAGAAAAGAATATGAAATCATGAAAGAAAGGAAAGAGAAAAAAGAAAAAAGGAAGGAGGGAATAGAGAGAAGGAAAAGGAGAGAAAAAATATAACTACTATAACTTCAGATGAACCTTTAAGGTACACAATTAACTTTTTCTCTATCTTTTTTTTTAAGTCTGAGGAAGTCAACTAAACTATAAAGTAAGCCCTGATTTACAGTATTTACCAGTTTCAGAAAGTGTAACTCTTATACTGAAATTTTAATAATCTGCTTAGTTTGTGGTGGCTTCAGCATATTCCCAAATGAGTCTCCCAAAAGTTAGATTTGGTTTGGTGAAAAGCCTTGAATGCCTAAATGAGTAGCAAAAACAGTTTTAGTTTATTTAATAAGTTGAATCTTGGGGCATAGTTATTCAATGAGGTTTCAACTGGTTAATTAAATAGCATTTAAAAAGAGAAAGAGAGAGCAGGCAATATTTCTTATTTTTCCCTGGGGGAAAAAATCCCAGAGAAACTTGGGGGGGGGAAGTGATGTCAAGAAAACTTTCATATTCTCCCAACTAACTCATAAATCAGCAATGAAAGAAGGTGTGAGGACATTAAGAGGAAAATATTAAATGAATTCTATGTTTATCTTAGTCTTCAAGGCCAGCCAAAATCTTTGCAATTTTACTTCATGATGTTATTTCTCCCCTTCAATAACTTAAAATTCCTCCTTCCTTCAAGGTCTAAAATTTCTATTCTTTCATGAAATTTTTCTCTAAATCCTCCCATCTAAAACTCACTTTGGGTAGTTAGGTGGTTAACTGGATAGTGTTGGAAAAGGAATAGGAAAGATTCATCTTTCTGAGTTCAAATCTAGCATCAGAGACTTACTAACTGTGTGATCCTGTGCAACTCAGTTAACCCTATTTGCCTCAGTTTCCTTATCTGTAAAATGAGTTAGAGAAGGAAATGACAAATTCTAAGAAACCCATGACCAAATGCCCATGGGGTTTTCGTGGCAAAGATGCTAAAGTACCTTGAGATTTTCTTCTCCAGTGGTTTAAAGCAAACTGAGGTTTACTTACCTAGCATCACACAGTTGATTAATAAGGGTCAGAGGCTCCATTTAAACTCAGGTCTTCCTGACTCCAAGCCCAGTGCTCTAGCCACTCTGTCACTTAGATGTGCTACACTGGTACATTAGTAGGTGCTTAATAAATGTTTATTGCATTAGAGTGATTTATTTTCTTTTCAAAATCTTTTTGATTTTCATAATGAAATAGTTTACTATTTCTATGATAGTGGTAAGAAGGAACTTTCATTGATTTAGAAATTGAGTTTAAATTAGTTTTTTTAATGTGTCCAAAAATGAACAAATAACTTCCTTAAAATTTTTATGTCATGTTACTTGGTATAAACCTTTGTATGTGTAGTAAGGGCTTAATAAATGTTTATTGAATGAATGAATTTTGGGAGCTATCCCATTCTTAATTCAGTTACCCCCATTCTTATTTTCTTGTATGTCCAATATGTATTTTAAAGAAAATAATGCATTCCTGTTTGTAGGAGAATCCAATGGTAATAAAATAAGACAGTCAAAAAGTTTTCAAGTGTTATGGGGGTTAATGATTCCAACGTGTTTTCTGGTTTAACACAGATATCAATCCAAGCTAACAGGAGATATAGGCTAGAATGAGCGTGATACCTATTTACCAGATTCTGGTCAGCTTAGCAGAGTAATTGGAAAGCCTCATAATATCCACCTCCATAGCACCTGGACTGTTAATCTGCAGAGGAGCAAAGAGACAGGAAACTGTAAATATTATTCAAATAATGAAAAGAGAAGTTCAGAAATATGGTAAAAGAAGTGTTTTCTTTTTTTTTTTTTAATTCATTCTTTACTGACTTACAAGTACTAAACACTGGTTCTGAAAATAGAATGTGGTGTAAAATATCTTTGATTTTTGCCATCTTTAAAACGATAGTGATTCCCCAAATCCTTTGCCTTTAAATGTTACAGAGAAAATATAGTCCCTACCCTCAGTGTGGGGAGATATTGAAGGTTAACATATAATTGATTCTCCAGTATCCTTAGTCAGATGCATTGCCTTTTGCTTGATCAGAAAAGTATTCATATTTGTGAAAAGTATTTAATGATTTTTTTTAAGGATGAAATAGCAAAGTCTATGGTAGTGGTGAGAAGGAACCTTCATTGGTTTAGAAACTGTTTTAAACTATCATCAAATAAAGAAACAACTTCCTTTAGTACTTTTCTGATATGAGGTAAGATATTCATAGAATCACAATATAAGGCCTATTGGAGACCTTAGAAATTAGTTGGTCCATTTTTACTGATGAGGAAACTTAGAAAACTCAGAAAAGGAAAATAGTCCAAGGTCACACAGTCAATAAGTGGCAATGCTGGAACTTGAACTCAAGTTTTCTGAGACTTAAGACCTATAAAATGTCAGTTCCTAGAGGGCTAATTTTTTTTTCATCTTGGTATCTCTAGCACCTAGCATAGTATTTAACACATGGTAGCCACTTTAAAATTTTTGTTGTATTGAAAGTCAGTGTTCTTACCTCGACTATCCTTCATCTTGTCCCATTTTAAGTTAATGTATTGGAAATGATCTGTTAGGTATTAGAGTCAATATTCTGGCTGAAGGTGGCTCACTTCTAAAACAGAGTCATCAGTCTTGATTTTATTACAAGTGTTTGGCTTTACTAAGTTAACTAGATAAAGGAAGTCAAGTCCATTTTTCTTCATCCAACTGCATATGGCCTTAAAAATAATTTTAGAAATATTACTCAAATTCTTTCTATAATCACCATTTACAATACCTACAAGGACAAAGGAAAGACTGAACATTACCAGCCAGGTCTTCTTGTTAGGTTATGTTTCTTGAAATGTGCTTTGTCAGTTAATAAAATGATTGCATTGGAAGAAAAATGAAATGTTCTCCCCTTATAGTTCTGATATCAGAGCAGAGAGACAAAATGTCGTTTGGAATCAATGGGAAAAAACTGCGGGCCTGCCCACCAACTTGGGTTCTTATTGCTTGGTTGCAGGGCCTTTGATCATTGTGGCCAGTAGAATTAAATTCATGCACAGCTCTCTGTTCTGATTCTGAGACCATACATAACTCAGGCAACCTAGAGAAGGCACTCATCAGGGCAAAAGCAGCAGGGATACATGGCTGACTGGCAGATGTATGAAACAGTGATCAGAGAAGAGAAAGGAGAAAGAGAGACAGGTTCAAAAATATTTGGACTACTTCAGACACCTTTCTCCATCACAGGCAGCTTGATCACAATTTAGCCCAAACCTTACTTGAATACTCAGAAGGGAAAACCAACTTTCCAGCCAGCAAATGAGCAGGCATTGCCTCTGCCTTCCAAGGATCAGTTTTTAAATGACCTTGGGGGATGTTATTTATTTCCTCTTCCTCTTCCTCTTCCATCTGCTGCTGCTGCTTGCCCTGCTTCTGAACTGGATGGGTCTGGAGGCTGGGGGGTATGTTGTGCAAGGGACTGTGGGACACAAGCATGTGTCCCTGCTGGGGTAGTTACCATTATTAGGTTAATTCAGTCCAGGCTAGCATTCCTGAAGTTGGGCAAACCTGCTTTCTTCCCTGTGATGTATCACTTAGAAACACCAACTGCAAGGATTTCTTACGTTCTCACAAAAAAGAGAAGGAAACAGCTGGTAAATGTTTCACAGATGGTAAAGCTCTTGGCATCTCTCAGGAGAGGGCCACCCATGCAGATGGCTCATTATTTTAACATTTGGATTTTCATCTTATTAAAACATCTTTTTTTCTGGTTTTATTTAGCATCATAAATTCTCTTACACTTTAGCTAGCAACTAAGTGATTTGAGGATGTGTGTTGTAAGGAACATCATTTGGCTAAAACGTATATCGGTAGCATCATTATTCTCAGCTTTGATCTCTATTTGATAGGTTTCAACCTGATTAAAAATTCCAATGTAAGGCAAGGCTCAGAGTAGGGAATTTATCAAGCAAAAGTCCACAAAGTCCATAGAGTAACTGAATTATTCAGCAGAACGATAAACAGTGAAATTGGGGAAATAGTTAAATTTAATGCATAAAATCACTATTACTATGCAATATGCATATACAAAAATAGGTAAGGGCACAGCGGGTGTAAATTCAGAAGCACACCCTCTCTATATATGTAGATTTACTTCTGCATCAAGAAATACAATCGCCAAAATTGGATCAAATCTGACAGTGAATTGTAATTGTGGGGGCCAAGTTTTCACAGGCTCTCTGCCACCCAGATTTTGAAAGGATTGGTACCTGCAGCTCCAAGAACATACAATAGGGACAGACCCTCATAAAAACTGTGTGGCTTTGGAGAGAGCTATTGTGTGGTTTTGGTGGGGCACAAGTCTGTACCATTCTAGACAACTTTTCTCTTGAGGAAATGAAAAAATGGCTTTACCAGTATTTCATCCTCTCAATATATGGCACTACTGAGTTGGAAATGCAACTTATTTGTGCTGGAGACTGTGAAGAGCCAGTGACAACGCATGACAATAAGAGGAAGCCAATTTGTTTAATGTGGTATGAGATGTTGGCCTAAATACAGTATCAGTTGCTTTGGTGTCTCAAAGGGGCCTTATAGAGCAAGTTCTGTGCATGTTATGCTGTAAATGTTTATTAGCAAAGCTAGAGCTTGAATATTATAAACCCATAGAGCTCAAAGCATTTTCAATTTGGGGGGTCAAATGTAAATCCCTGAAATGCTGAAAATTTTTTTAATATTAGCAAATACCCAAAATGAGCCACATGAGGGTATATTCTGATATCTATTATGGAGACTTCCCAAAAATGTGAATCACCTCAGGTATCTTAAAATTTCCCATAAGTTGAGCTTTCTCATTTGGGCATTGAATAAGCTAATGATTTTTTGTGAATTAGACACTAAAATGGAAAGAACAGAAAAAAAAAGATGAAGAATATAGAGTAGTGAAAAAAAGGCTGAATCTGACACCAAGTGACATGGGATGAAAATCCTGACTTACTCCCTGAAAAGTCCTTGGATAAGTCAATTTTTTTTGGTCTTCAGTTTATTTGAAAGGTGGGGAGTGGAACTAGACAATCTCAGAAGCTTCTTTTAATGTTCAAATGCTTTGATGATTTTAAAAAATGTCAAATTATATATATTTCCAATTAAGAAGCATTTATTTTTTTTCCTCCTGAACCATTTGTACTGGGAGGGGAGGGGGGAGGAGGAGGAGGAAAACAAAACTCTTATAACAACTAAATATAGTTAAGCAAAATATATCCCATATTGGCTACATCCACAAATGTGTGTCTCTTTCTGCATGTTTATTCCATCACCATTCTGTCAGAATATGAGTGTCATTCTTTATCCTCAGACCTCTGGAATCATAGTTGCTGCGTTATTCTAATGGGAAGCCTCAATTAGGCACTCTCAGCAAAAGAAACCCCATATAGATGATAGAGAAAGCTTCTTGTTTTCATTCTGCTAAAAAAATCTATGAGCAGCCCCACCAGGTGTCCCCCACCCTGAAGGCAGCTAAAAAATCCCCCATCAAGTTCCGGTAAGATCCAGAGAGAAGCATCTTTGACTCTGAGGGCCAGGTGCTATTCCAATGTGTCAATCCTAAATGGGTGTGGGGGTCCAGGCTTTGATCATTATGAGGTATGAAGGTTCTATAATTCCACCAGTGCTGAAGAAACTGTTTGGTGACATGCGTCAAGTACAATCCCTGTGAGATCCTGGCAGACGAATACATTTGTCTATTTAACTGCATGCAAAACACTTGTCAAGAGAGATTCCAGTGCCCCTTACCTTGAAGGTTTGCTCTCTACCTTGTACACCATCCAGCTCTTTGGGGCTAGCATATGTCTTGAATTTGACCTGAAAAGTTAGAGGGGGAAAATATTAAATGTATTTAAAATGATTATCATTATTATTATTACTATTATTGGCAAATAAGAGGAGCATCACCCTTAGTTCTCTGTTTCTAGCTCAAAGGCTGACATATTTCATTACATTTGTTACAGGGTCTAAAACTCCATGTGGGAGAAAATAATCCCACTTAGTAAAAACATCTTTCTGCACTTCTGAGGCAGAATGGAGAGACATAAAGGATTGTTCCCTCGGAAAATTACAAGGCATTTGGTGTGTGTTTTCAAGTGTGCGAGGCCTCTTCACCATACGCCAGTTTGGGGAGCTGAAAGCAACCTCCCCTCCCAGCAAAATTGTGTCTGCCCTGGAAATACTCCTACCTCCTGTGAAATGGCATACGAATCAAAGAGAAAGTGAATTTCCTGCAGTGCCGATGAGCTACTTAAAATCTTTCCCATCTGTGGGCACCTCCTTTTTCCTGAGCACATTGAAAACCATTTGAATAATGCACATTATTTTCAATGCACTTTCAGAGGCATTGTGTACTCTGAAAGCAATTTAATGAGGGTAGACAGCCATCAGAGAAGGTACATTCTTTGACTAACATAGGTACTCTTGGAGAAGGTGGAGGACATTTTTCACCAATATGGAAGGCAAGATTTATAAGAGCCAGGGAAGAAAGGATGCTGTTATGATGTCTTATTTTACTCAATCAAATCAAATAAAAGGAAACCTTAAACTGATCTCTACTTCAGGTGAATCTCACTTTATACAACAGATGAGTTCCTAAAAAGTTTCAGGCTAATCAAATATCCATAAATCAAATTTTTTCCCCCAGCGACTTCGATTTCATTTTAAAGTCCTATTACCTTTAATGCTGATTCAATAAACACGATTCCCAATCTCATTTGCTAGACTCGAATTGCTAAAGATCTATAAACCAGGGATCCCTCTTTTTAGTTTCTTTTGGCTCCAGTGAGTCTTCCACAGCATTGAAGAATGACAACCAGGGTCTCATTCAAAGAGGAGCCAGAAGGGCAGAATCATTCTCTGGTACATGCCCCTAGTGCTAAGTTGAGGGTGAAGGGGGAGAATCACAGATCTATCCCTGGACAGGACTTCAAAGATCATCTAGTCCAACTCCCTCATTTTTAAGATGAGGAAACCAACATTCAAAGACATCAAATGGTCTCACAGGGAGCAAGCATCAGAAGGAAAATTTGATTCCAATTCCTCTGACTGGATCCATTGTTCTGTTCCCCATATCATTCTATCTCCAGCAGTGATGGGCAGTAAATGTGTGAATCAGAAATTGAACCAGGATCGATCTAAGGAAAAGTAAGCAAAAAGCTTTGCTATACGTCAGACCAAAAGACTCAACTTTAGAGTTCACACAATTTATTGTTCTTAATTTCTTTGTGAACACATGGGTTTTATGCCCAGTTTCACCAGGCCAGATTGCCCTCCAACTTCCTAAGGGGCAGCTGGGGCAGGTCCTAGTTTTCAAAGGCTTCATCTCTTGCAATTGACATAATGATGTATTGGTATTGTGTGTTTACATTTTCACCTATTAGGATTTCCAAAGAGGAGGAAATCTTCCCTCTCACACAGTGATTGGATTGTGAAAAGAAGTTTAGCAGATATTTCTATTTAAAATACACTTTGTTTTGACATGACTAAGGCTGGGGAAAGATTCTAGGAAGATGGCAGAGTAGATCAGAAACCTTCTGACTCTCCAGATTTCTTCCTCACACACAAAAAAAGACAGAAGCAAAAATAAACTTGGGTAAAGCAGTTGTCCTTCTAAGACAACTTGAGAAGACCAGACCACCTGGGAAAGAGTTTTGATTTGAATGGAATACAAACACCTCCAGGCTGACTGCAGAATCAACAAACAGTAATCCCTGAGGGCTTCAGAGTTGAGAAGTAAAGCCTTAGAAACTTTCTTCTAGGAGATTGGGCGGGGCTCTGATGGCTGAATAGAAGAAGATTGCAGGACCTTCCACTGTCAAGGAGTTCAAGCACAACTATACTGACCAGTTGTGTCCTAGGCTGTGGCTGCTGGGAGAAGGAGCTAATACACATCTTATGAGTTCAGTAGTGAGGGATGGAGACTCTGTTGGCTGTGGGCACATGCAGGAGAGAAGAGTCCCTGGTTTCAGTTCCTGGGCAGAGAGGGCAGTTATAACTTGCAGTCACAGGAAAGACCACAGTCCTGAAGCAAGATCATTTTCAGAACAGTGTAGCTGGGGGCCCTAGCTGTGCCTTAGTGTGGAGGAACCCCTCAGAAAATAACAGTAAGAAGGACCTGAGGCTTGGGGTCATGTTCCCCGTATCTCCAGACTACAACATGGTTACACTAGTAGTTGCTAAAAACAAAACAAAGCAAAGCAAAATTAAAATGAGATTCAAAGGTGAAAGAACCCAATCACAGATAGTTACTATGGGGACAGAGAAGATCTGAGTTCACATTCAGAAAAGGTAATAATAAAAAAGTAACTCCATTTTCAGTGAGAAACATCAAATGATGCTAAGCTGAAAAAGCTTATAGAATTTAGAGGGAAGAATTTTTAAAAGGACTTAAAAGTTAAACAGGAGATTAAATTTAAAAAACAAAAAAAAATCCAAAAAAAAAAGATATTTATAAAAAGAAAGTTAATCAACTAGGAAAGGGGGATGAAAAACTTAAGAAAACAATTCCTTAAAATCTAGTATTGGGCAAAGGGAAGCTAATAATGGTCTAAGTCATCAAGAAATCATAAAAACAAAATTTAAAAAGTAAAAAAATGAAAGAGAAAATGAAATATCTCATCAGAAGATCTGGAGAATAGAACAAGAAGAAATAACATAAGAAAATTATGATTAAAAAAGAATCTTGATACAATACTATAAGAAATTATCAAGAAAAATTATCCTGAAGGTCTAGAACAAGAAGGAAAAATTAAAATAGAAAAAAAAATCCACTGATCCCCACTTTAAAGAAGTCCAAGGAAGAAAACTTACAGGAATATTATGGCCAAGTTTCAAAGGAATTAAGGAGAAAATATTGGAAACAATAAGAAAAAAAACAGTTTGAATATTATGGAATTATGATGAGGATTACACAAGACCTTAGCAAGTATTTTATTGAAGTACCATAGATCTTGAAATACTATGTTATATAGAACAAAACATCTGGGGTTAAGATCAAGAATAATTACTGAGCAAAGTTAAGTATAATCCTGAATTTTTTTAAAAAAAGGATATTTAATGAACTCAAAGACTTTCAGTTTTTGTGACAAAAACCCCAGAACTTAAGAAAAAATTTAATATATGATATCATGGAAAAATATAAGATAAACCTTAAAGGCACTAAATAAAGTCAAATTGTTTACTTTTTATATGGGAAAATGCTAGCCCACTCATGATTTTCATCATTATTTGGATAGTTTGGAAGAACAGTGTGAGCTGAACTGAGTATGCTGGAGTGATTCTAGAAAAAATAAAACTGTGTAAAGAGAGATAAAAAGAAATTATTATCTCACACAAATGAAGCATAAAAGGAAAAATTGATTACAGAAAAATCTAGTTGGGACAGGGTGGGTAATGCTAGATTGCAAATCTCATCAGGAATAGGTTAAAGAGGGAACAACATATATATCTAGAAAGGTAAGAAATTCTTCTAACTTCAGAAAGAAATAAGAGGGAAAGGAATTAGGTTGGGAGGAGAAATTAAGAAAGGGACTCATCTAGCTGTTTAGGTCAAGGAATAGGAGAGCAAGGTACAGGGTAGAAGTAAGGCAGAGGAGTGAGGAGGGAAAGGGTAAATAGGATGAGGATAGTGAGGAAAAATTTCCCCCCTTTTCATATCATAGGACTTCATTGTTTGCTTTTAAAAATTATATCATTGACATTGGGGGGTAAAAGGATGAATTAATTCACTCTTTTTTGTAAACATTCTAATAATAGCTTTAGAAGCAAAACAATGCAGTCAAAGAAACCCAGGCAGTTGAAGCCACAGCCCTTGATCCCTTCTGCAGTTTTTGAATCCACTGCTTGTTATTTCTTGTCTTCATAGACCACCTTGCTAATATAGAAAAGGAAAGGTTCTTAATTAAATGGGATGCTTTATTTTAAAAGTGATTAAAACTGATGTTAAGGATTCTAGATAAATCACTGGAGGCAAGGAGTTTGGAGAGCAGGATTTTAAAGGTTGGATCCCAGGATTTAACTGTTGTGGTGGTAGTTGTGGTGATGATAGTAATAATTTTTATCAGCAGAATTTCAACATAAAACTTGAAACTATTTTCCTTATTGATTAGCCATTTATTTGAAAGTGAACATGAAGTTGAGAACAGGTAGAGATGCCTTCCAAAATAAAGTGATTAGTGATTGTTTAAAAAAGGATTTTTAATAAAAGATCAATTGGGAAACTTGTGTTTATCTTGCATGGTAAAAATGGTCCATAAGAACTCTGGGAAGCATGTAGTGTTTATTTTTTTTCCTCCCAAAAATAGGGAATTAGATCTTCAGCACTAGCTGGCAAAGTGGATAGAGTGCTGGTCCTGGAGTCAGGAAAACTCTTCTTCCTGAGTTCAAATCTGGCTTCAGACCCTTACTAGTTGTGTGTGACTTTGCCATTTAACCCATCTGCCTCAGTTTCCTTATCTGTAAAATGAGCTGGAGAAGGAAATGGCAAACACTCCAGTACCTTTGCCAAGAAAACCTCCTAAAAAGGATCATAAAGAGTCAGATGTGACGGAAACAACTAAATAACAACAAATTAAAGAAAAAGATCCTCGAATTTATAACTAGGGGCCTGGGTCCACTTGGGTCCAAGTCCTGGCTCTGACATTTAATAGCTGTGTTTCAATGGACAGGTGGCTTAACTTCTCTGAGCAACTTCCCTCACAGGACTGTTGGGAAGAAAGTGATTTTTTCAAAGCCATAGTGACCTATAGACAAGAGAGTTATAAATCTACTGTTTTTTTAAAAATTATCTATAAAAAAATTAATTACTTTTGCAAAATCATTGTGAAGATCAAGTGAGAAAAGATAGGTACTTTTAAAACCATAAAATGCTATCTGTATGTAAACTGTTTTATTAAAATTATCACCATCATCATCATCTTCCCTTTTGGTAGAAACAATTTTTCTTTTTACTTTGTCCAATAAAAACAGGCACAGAGCAGTGAGCTATCTTGAGATGAGTTTGTCTTAGGAAAATGATGCTCATAATTCACAGATTATTTTGTAGTAACATTTATAGCATTCTTCTGAAAGATTGTCAAGTTTTTTCTAGAACAGGTCGTTTTTTCTCCTCTGATGGATAAAATTAAAGCAAAATATGCCATGTGAAAAAAGGGTCAGTAGAGGTAGACTCTTCATGGACCACTGTGAAAAACAGAGTTCTCTGCATTTTTGTTTGGTGATGCAGTAGATAAAGTACTGGTCAAATCCTGCTTCAGATACAAGATATTTTGCTCCCATTAGGGCGCCTCTTTGTACCTCAGTTTCTTCAACTGTAAAATCAGGAGGTTGGACTCAATGACTTCTGAAGTCCTTTCCAACTCTAGATCTATGATGCTTCTGGTAAAAGTGCCTTCAAAACCTTGTATTCTATGAGTTTTCAATTGTAATTCAGCATGTTAAAATACAGTTATAATTCCAGAATTCATTCTTAAAAGTCCTTCTTTGGATGACATATGATAGGCCTATGTTACTATCCCAAAACATTTAGCAAATTTTGGCACCTATATTGTGCTTTAAAGAAAAATAAATCCATTAAAAATACTGAAGGGAAGGGTTTGATATTTATTACCCCAGGAAGCCACCATTTGTAGTATTCTCCTTTAGTCTAAAAATTCAAATCCAACAGTGTCACCACCGTTCTGCAGCTGAGGTAAGGAAGGAATTAGAACAAAAATACCCTTCTCACAGTTTTCTAGTGGTTGGCACAGAGACAGAGTCATATCATATCTTACAGGCAAGAGCCAGGCTGCAAACAGGACACTCTACTTGAATTTAATGTCACTTGAAGGAGGGGGGGACAAAGATTTAGTTTTTCCAGGGGATAAGGATGACCCTTGCCTTTATCCACCCCTAGCCATTAATTCTCTCTTTCCCCCTCCCTTTCTCCCATCAATTTGAAGCCCAGGAAAAGAAAGCATCTTTGTTTCTCCCATTTTCTAGTCACCCTCCCCATCCTCTCCCCCCAGGCAGAGATTTTGTCAGGGGTATTGTTCTCTCTCAGTGGCAAGGAATTGCATTTGCCTGGGTTTCAAGTATTAAGAGCACGACATAAAATCTCAGCAATTTTAGACATGTGTCAATCTCCCCTAAAAAGGCTTTGTGTCAGTCTTGGGGATGTCAGGGCTGGCATTAAGGAAATGGAGAATTTCCCTGAGTAAGAGTAGAGCATACTGACACTCTACATTGTTAGACCTCTGTGTTACTACACAACCAATATGTTTTAATAATTTATTGGTATTTATTTAACATACAATACTGTCATACCAAATCTAAGCCTGAAGGTCTAAGTTCCTCCATTGATTCTCTGAGCATGGTCCTTATTAGCACTGATGGGAGCTACCTGAAGTCCTCCTCCTCCTCCCAGCTATACTCTGAGAATCCTAGAAAGGAAAGCTTCCTGACATCACTATCCCACACACCCTCCCTCTTCGCAGTCCTGTGACTGGCTCTGGCTCTGGCCTTTTCCTCCCTTCTTTATCAGATTTCATCTAGGATTGAAATCACAAGTCTGTGTGTTAATCTCATTTGGACACTCACCTGAAATCCAGCCAGCTGTAGAAAGGCTACAAGGAGCTGGGGGGAGAGACCAGCCAGTCAGTAACAGCATCTGAGCTGAAGTCTTCCAGCCTGCCTTAATCATTAATTCATCTGCTTGAGATTCATTCATCTTTATTTCACCATTACCTAATGAGGATAATAGGGAGCATCAAAACCGAAAGGCTGATCATTTTTTTAAAGGCGAGCATCTGATAATAATTAATTAATAATAGTGACAACAATAACCTTAATTTTCCAGGTATCCCCCAGGAGACTTGTCTTTTAATTATACTTGCCATGAGGACAAATTAACTCCCTTCGATTCAGGCTTTGGTGTACAGGCTTTCAAATCATAGGAGCAAAGAGAAGCTATCTTCATGTAAAAATAATCAGAAATTTTTTTTCTTTGAAAGAAACACTTACAAAATGGCAGAGATGAAGAGATGATAAATACTGCTGATGCTATTTGGTGTGACATGGGTAATTCTCAGAGGGACTCCACACTGGAGTACTCCAGTGTAGATGTTCTTTGCTTTTATGAAGGTGACAGCCTTGACCTGCCATGTACTAGTAACACCCAGAACAGATGAGAAATGTCACAGACTGCTAACAGCTACTACACCCAATATAAAAGCTTCTGTCTGAAAGGGGGTGGCACTTAAAAAAAAAACTGGATTAAACTAGGTTTGAAGTTCTTGTTTCTTCAGCAACCCTAACCCCTTTCTTTTGAGGTGAGGAAGAGTGTTCCAAAGAGAAATACATTTGAAAAGGTTAACGCTGTAATACTCACAGAATCCCAGAAACTTAAATTTAGAGTGAGAAGGGAACTGTAAATGCCATTTAATCTAACACCCTCAATTTACAGATGAAGAAACTGAGAACCAGAGATGAACTGGATCATCTAATGTCACATAAGAGGTAACCATAAGCATTGAGATTTGAACCAAAGTCTTTGTATTCTGGGAAGTTAGATGGCAGAGTGGATTGCTGACCCTGAAGACAGGAATTCAAATCCACCCTCAGATAATTATTAGTTGTATGACTCTAGGCAAGTTACTTAATCCTGTTTCACTCAGTTTCCTTATATGTTAAATGAGCTGGAGAAGGAAATGGCAAAGCATTCCTGTGCTCCTGCCGAGAAAACCTCAAATGGGGTCACAAAGAGTTGGACATGACTGAAATGACTGAACAATACCCATCCACCACCATCACCTTAAATTCTAGTATCAATGCTCTTTCCACTATATCACACCAGATTCCGTAATGTCTTCTCTGAATTAGTGTGAATGCCACATCCAACAGGACAGTTCCAAATTCATTCATGCAGAAGGAGGAGAAAGGTACAGAATGAAATGCTAGGTTTATTCTTAATCCATTGAGTTAAAATCCAAGAAACAGCATGACTAAAATGAATTAATATAGTAGATTATATATTCCAGCACTACAGTGCATTGGTGATCTCATTGATGTGAGTATTCCCTAGACTACAATCTATTCATGTCTGCCTATTTGATGTCATTCTCATTTATGGCCTCCCATAAATTCTCCGGAGAGGGTCCATCCAATGTACCAGCATCCTTCCTCATGGTCATCTGAAATTGTGGGTATATCAGAAGAGTAAATGGGATGTTCACTCATAGTGTCCATCTATAGTTGTCCTTACTTTCTCACTACATGACTGCCCACACTTTTTTTTTTCAGTCATAAAATTTTCTACTGACATCCTTCATACCCATTTTTCCCTGCATAAATCTTCATTTGAAATATGTTGTATTCAGTTTGTTCCTGTCCACCATACACTTCTCCATTGCCCTTTGGGAGAGCATCAATTTCAAGTCTTCAGAAACCTTAGCATTCTATGACTCACAGACAAGCACATCACTGTAAGAAAATTGGGGTGGAAAAGAAGGGCCTTTGTTTCAGGGATAAGTTTGGTATCATTAAAAGAACTCTGCAGTTTCCCAAAGGGAATCTCCTCCACCTCCTCCTCCTGTTACATAAAACAGCAAAAATATTGACCTTCACAACACTGACTGAAATTTTGCCCAGTAAAGGCAAAACATCTGCCAGCTGTTAGTTGGCTAGTGTACAGTGTGTTGGGGTCTCAGTTCAACTTTAAGTTGCTAGACAACAATATTTCCCCGGAGAATTATATGTCTGTAAAGTTTATGTTTTCCAAGGGTGAGGAGTTTTATAGTCACTCATTGCCATTTATAAGATGTTGCCATTTCTAATACGGCCTCTTAAATGTTTGGCACATCCTCCCTGCTCAGCATCCACTTAGGATGAAGTTTTCAAGGAGTTCAGGGATTTCACAAAGAAAAGCAGAAACTTTTTGTCTCCATTGAAAAAAGGTGTTTTTCTTAATGTCAGACAGAGCAGTTAAGGGACTTTTGAAACTGTGCTCTCCAAACACACCTCCTTGGGGCCATCCATAGTCTTAGACCAATTGAGATCAAGTGAATATTTTCCTAAAGGTCTTAAGAAATCGAACTCATGGTGAAATGAGTTCAAGAAAATGTTCAAGTGCCCATCAGCAAATGGTTTTAAGATCAGTCTTGCTAATTACAATGAAGCTTATCTTATCATGAGGGCTACATCTGAGTTAAAAGATCTGGTCTGTTCTTTACTACTTATGTGATCTTGGACAAGTCATTTGGACTGCCTTGGGATATGAACCTTTAAATGAGATGAGAATGCTTGGACCTAAATGTTCTCTGATATTCTTTTGAGTCCTATATCTATGATCTCATAATTCTAATATACATGATGAATATTTTGATGATATAAGATGTGTCTATTATTTAAAAAAAACTTAGATTATCTTTCAGTAGTAGTGGTAGTGGTGGCCATGGTAGTAGTTGTGGTTGTAGTAGTAATAATAATAATAATAAAGCTCTAATTCATTTTAATTAGTCAGTCCATAAGCATTTATTTAATGTATACTATGTGCTAGGCAATATGACTACTGAGCATCTATTATGTGAGAGGCACTATGCCTACTAAATGCATGCTATGTGCCAGCCAGAGTTGAGAGGTAAAAATGGAACATTCCTTGCCCTCAAAGAAAATGCATTTTATTGCAAGAGTAATAAGTACAGATATCATACAAAATAAGTACAAAGTTAATTGGCAGAGGCACTTAATCATCCTATGTGCAATTTTCTTCATATTTTCTTATCTCAAAAAGTGAAGAAAGCATTTTAAGTCTAAAAATGTTCTGTAGCCTTTTATGGTTTAACAAGGACTTTCCTCATAACCATCTGGCAATGCTGGCTCAATGGAGAGACTGCTAGATCTCAAATCAAGATGAACTGAGTTCAAATCTAACTCATACCTTACTAGCTGTGTGGTGGAGGCAAGTCACTTAACCTCTCTTTGCCTCAGTTTCCTCATTTATAAAATATAGATAATAATTGCATTTCTCTCTCAGTGTTGTTGTGAAGTTCAGATGACATAATAATGATCATAAAGTGCTTAGTACTGTGCCTGGTACATAGAAACCACTATATAAATGTTAGTTATCATCTTCATCTTCATTATTCTTTGAGGCAGGGGATGAAAATATTCTTATTTCCATTTTATAGAAGATAGGAATATAGCTACTCTGTAAGTCTAGTAAGTAGCATCTATGTTAAAAAATACTCTGAGTTTTTTTTTAAATTTTTCTGCAAAATAAACTATTAAACATGGTAAAATAATGCTCCCAACCTTAGCTAATAATCGTTCCATCTTACCCACCTGGAAATCCTGACCTCTTTTATCTAAATTCTACTCCTAATTCAAGCATTAGCTTCTGTCTGATCTTTTCCACTTCTGCTCAAAATGATTTCTCCAGTTCCACAACCCTCTAAGACAGTGTCACTTGCTCTTACTTGTTCTCTTAGCATTTCCTTGTTTTCTAGTTCTTGCACGTATGTTAGTTCTATATTTTGTACAGACTACGTACGTCTCTTGAGGGCAGGAGCCATATCTCTTTTTCCCCATAGTGCCTAGCACTCTGTTGGAAATACAGTAGAAGTGCTTAACATAGTCTCCAGAATTCTTACTCGCAGTAAACAATTTTAAAGGACTGAGGGCTGAAGTACTTGGCTAAAGGCCACCCGAGCATCCTTTGGGTCAGTGGGCATCACAAAACAATTAAGCTTCATGCTTTGATAATTACAGTATTGTAATGTGTACAGAGGCAGATGTCTTGTACTTGTCTGGGTAATATCCATTGTGTATGGTGTTAAAATTGCATGGTTTCTTTCTGGATGGGAAAACACTTAGTTTGTAAAACGTTCTATTATCACACTTCATGATGAATGGGATGTGTTTATTTGTTTCTTTCTTAGTTGTCTTTATAGGATGATCTAAGGTTAATGGTGGAAATGCTACCAAAATAAATGGTTTCATTGTAGTCAAATCTTTCGTCTGAGCCCTTGGATTCAGGAAACTTGGGAAGGAGAACAAATGAATATTTGGAGAAGGTTTGAATTCATTCCTGAACCTCAGCACTGTGACAGTTTCTTTGCTATTTTTGCAAGTCAACTCCCCCCACCCCCAAATCACAATGTTCAGCCAATATGTAAATTAATCTTTGAATATTTATTGCCCACATGTTTATCCAGGAAAAAAAAAAAAAACTTAACAGGACACAGTGTATGAATTTAAAGAAATACATCTTTAGGGACTGAGAGCTAGCTATTTCCTATATCCAATTGTTCCACAGCATCTTAACCTCTTATTAGAGTGATTTTCACCAGGCCTCATTCAGAGCATTTCCTTAAATTGACATTGAATTCTGAAAACAAACAGATGTTACATTTGCTACTAATCTTGGCAGTTTGAGTGCCTTTGAATCCTGCCTTGGTCACGTTCAGTGAAATGCAGGGTTTTCTTATTTGTCAAGTCCTCCGAGAAGCTTTTGATTGTCTGTTCTGTATATTTTATTTCAATTTTTTCCACAAATAAAAAAAAAGAGAGAGACTTATCTGGCATTCTGGACAAAGTTCCTGAGTGAAACATTACTCTTAGATGAAATTACTCAATGGGACTTGCCATCATTTTTCATATATTGAGATTCTCCTAAGTAGGATCATTGCAGTTCCTTCCTTTAAAGCTAGCAACCTGAGGTTTTTTTGTTTGTTTGCTTCTTTGTTTTTTGTTTTTTGTTTTGGAGTCGGGGCTGGGTTGTTTGTTTCCGGACATTTCCTTCTACCAAGGATTTATGTACAATTGAAAAAGTAGGGGTCATTTTTTGACTGACCATCAACATATGCATTAAAGGTAAGCTTCTTCTCCTGTCCTGGGTCCAAAATATCACCACTCCCACTCTTGATCCTAAAGGGGGCTCTGATGATTTAGGTACTTACATTACCAGGTGAGTTCCTTAGCAGATAAAAAAGTTCTTAGGTCAAAGCTACCTGAAAACTTCTGGCCAAATGAGTACAAGGAATTTGTCTATCATACATCCAAGGATACAGAATTAGTCCCTGAAGATCTAGAACAAGGGTTTTTAATCCTACAGCCAGTCTGGCAAAGCCTATGAACTCTTTCTAAGAGTATTGCTTTTAATATACGTTTTAAATTGCATAGAATCATAAAGGAAGTCAGCTATTTTGAAATATAGTTACTATAATATTTTTAAAATATAAATTCATGAACCCCTTGAAATCTATGCTTTATACCCTAGGTTAAAAAATCTTTGATTTAGGGGAAGAAGGTCTTTTGAAGAGAATTTGAAAGAATTGGGCTTACTTAGCCTGGAGAAGAACAAACAGGAGCATAATAAATATCACTGAGTATTTGAATGATAGTTACAGGAAGAGAGATTGGATTTTTCCCTTGGCCCTGGAGACTGGAAAAAATGGGTAGAAGTTGCTAAGAAGTAAATTTAAGTTGAGGACAACTACAAGACACAGTGCATAGGGTACCAGACATGGAGTCAAGAACATTCACCTTTTTGAGTTCAAATCTGACCTTGGACACTTGTTGGGTGACCCACACTACTCCAGTATTTTGCCAAGAAAATGCTAAATGAATTTATGAAAAGTTGGACAGGATGAAAAAGATTGGACCTCAAATTCAAGTTTGAGGTAAGGAAAAACTTGCTAACAATTTAAGCTCCTGAAAGGGAACAGAGGTAGTGTGTTCTTTCTTTCAACCAAGTCTTAAAATGAAGGTTGTTCACTTCCCAAATATATTAAGGAAAAGATTCTTTTTTAGGTATAGATTGGACTAAATTATCTCTGAGATACTTTCCAACTCTCAGATTCTTTCATTCTTAAATGCTGCTCCATATATTAGAATGATTGTAGTAGTGAGTTGGGGAAAAGGTATAAGAGATCAAAGGAGCAGGTTATAGATATATAGAATATTAAGAAAAGAGGGTTTTTTAAAAAATTAGATTGTTTCATTTTCCTCAATAAAGTAAGAGTCTATAAGTTCCTGAAGCTAATTTCAAGTATTAGAGAATCTGACTTTTTAATATTTAGAAGCAAATGATCCCTATATTTACAGTTATGAATAAATGTTAATTGTATACTACTAAATATAAAACCTAATGTAAAACATATTACAGATGGGTTTAAAAAGTCTATTTACCATCATGGCATAGTTGGTATAAAACATCGCAGTACCAAAAGAAATGTTATATACTCTCCACAAGAACGTGCAGGATCCAGTAAAATTGAGCTTGAGTTTAGAACACGTGACAAAGTAAGGTAACACAGTTCCTGAAAATCTGCTTGCTGAAGTGTTCAAGATATTCCCCTTAGGTATAATGTATCTTTCCTTCTGGGATCCATATAGAGTCTTGAATCTGTCTTTCATCAACATATCCTGTCTATCCTAGTCTCCTGATTCAGACACTGTAATCAGCTATTTTTTCTGAGAATATGATTAGGATGCTAATGGGAAATCCAAAAATCTTCTGGACTCTTTGAGATTCACAAGGCTCTCCTTTGGCCAAGGTAGGAGAAGGTGGGTGGAGAAGTCTGAGAATGTTCCTTCCCTCAACTTTCCCACAAGTTCTCTGGGGTGTGTCTAGATGTCTACCATTTAAGCTCTCACATATGTGAATCCTTGGGTTCTAAACTGATCTGCTATATAAAAAACTTATGGCATATGATCTAATCATATCAACAATTATAAAAACAAGTGTAATAAGTGTAATATATTACTCCAGTTCTTCTAATGTCTTTTAAGGATCTTCAGATTTATCAAGGAGTTTTTTGAACTCAGTCTACCATCTATAATTGACCAATTCAATCATAGTGTATCTACCTGGTTAAGGTATCATCACATAGCTTTTTTGTCACTTACTATAAATGAATTTAGGTAATTAATAAACACAATCTATTTCTATTCTTATGTATGCTAGTCAAAACCAAATAGCAATAATTCCACACTACTCTTGGCTAACCTAATTTTTACAATTGCATTGGGGTGGGGAGCAACATTCCTTATTTTATATCATTTTTCAGTTAGAAAAAAAATGGAAAAGTATACTCCAAGATTATTTTGATGACTAACTTGTGTATCCACACAGGGATGTCACTTTCTGAAGCCTGAGCTCATGTGAAGATTACATCATCTTCATTCTTTGATAAAAATTTAAAACTTCATTCAATAAATATTTACTGAGTGCCATATTGTAAAGCCTATAGATATGCCTGTATCT
This sequence comes from Antechinus flavipes, assembly GCF_016432865.1. NCBI lineage: Eukaryota > Metazoa > Chordata > Mammalia > Dasyuromorphia > Dasyuridae > Antechinus > Antechinus flavipes. The sequence goes on along the minus strand of NC_067399.1, from coordinate 239,344,474 downwards.
ATAGACTGATAGACTAGGAGAGCTACCAGATGTCCTGTTTCCTTTGGGAAAGCTCAGGTTGACATATATCTGATGTTATCAGCAGCTGTGATTATTAGTATAAAATTCTACACTTAACAAAAGAGAAACTAAAAATATGAAAAAGGAAAGAAACCATGGCACATCTAGTGCCCATGAATCCCTCTAGTCTATATAGGGGGCTGTGATGTACAGCCAGTCATTATGTATGATGTGATTATTTACACAACAAAAAATATTTAGAACCAAGGTTGAGAGTTAAGAAAACACAGTTAAGAAAGGGAAAAGAGAGAGCTAGAGAATGTCAACCAGTGAGTCAATGTGCTCCAGCCTTTGTTTTGAAATAGTCCATTTCCCCTTCTACTTTGTATTCACATGAATTAAGCATTTAATGAGGGGGTATTTTGGATGATAATTATAATTTATCTCATCTGGCTGTATTCTCCACTGTTTCCTGGAAACTTTTGAGATAATCAAAATTCTAAATTAAGCTTGTATCTTACAAATAAACAAGGTAGGAATCATACATTGAAATAGTAGTCTTTTCTTCTTCTTTGTGATCATTTCCATGATTTCATTGATAAAAAGAGCACCTAAGGGGATTGTACAGATTGGCACTTACTTTACAACTTGCAATTTCATATTTGTTTGATACATGGAAAGGTTAAGTGACTTTCTCAAGATTGCACAGCTAGAAGTTGACCTTGAACCTATATCTCCTTGAAGCCATATATAAATATATTTTCTACATCAAGCTTACTCTATGTTATCTACATTCTAAAAAGAAATAGTAAAATATTTAATTTGGATAGAATTACAAAGTAAAAAAACATTTTGAATACTCAATCTTAAATGAGTCTAACCTCATCTCAAATTTCTACCAGAGTAGGGAAAAATAATGCTTCAAGATTTGTAGCTCTGGGGAATCATGACATAGGTCCTGGTGCAGCTGGACCGAATGTTGGCATATTTTTCTACCTACATAGTGTCAATATTTGTGCTGGGAGAAGTGACTTCTCTCTGTAGCTCATACAATTTTTCTCCTTGATCTGTTGAGGTTCTACAATGTGTTACATAGCCCACCTGGACACCTGAATGTTGTTACTGAAGTATCAGACTATCTTCAGGCTTTATTTGTCAGCTTCTTCTCCTTCCTTTCTGACTCCCTTTTGCCCTCTTCACATAATTTCTCTATGTCTAGACACAGAGGGAAGAAAAGTCTTGGAAACTTCAATCTTGTTTTCCTCGAAATTTTGGTACTTAGGAGAAATGATTTTATTACACCTTGTGGTCAAGATCCATCCACCCATCCCTCTTCTCATATGTAGATATGAAGGAAAGAAACACAAGTCAAGAATAAGCTCTCTGTGACATTCGAACAACAAAAAGGTCTGAGAATAAATGTATTACAATGATCTATTGCAAAGTTTCTATAGAAGTACTTAAAATCCAATACTTCTAGAGTCATCTAGGATGGGATATTCCTTCTACTAATGCAGATTCCCATCCTTATGTAACTAAGCAGTGTTCTCAACCGTTGTTATTCTCGCCCCACCCCCCCCAAAAAAAGAAAAAAAGTCTATCATCCTTCAAATAAGTTGATGACAAGCCTCTTTGAACTTAGACCCATATTTAAGTCTTCCCTGGTAGGACCTAATAGAGCAGTAAGTATGAAAAGTGGGAAAGCAATTGTCTTCTAGTCCTATTAGCTGGAAGGTAAAGGATGAATTGTTTACTACTGTATAGATGCTTCCTCTAAAGCATTCTCAAAAAGGGTCTACATTCATTGAGCTGGAGAATGGAAAGCCTAGTGATGAGCTCTAGGAAAAGTTAGAGAACAATGGAGAAACTCTTCTTTGTGGTCTCTTGCATGATATTTTGACACAAAGACACTTTGACTTGGCTTCCATATGGCAGAGGAAGAAAAAAAATAAGGTTTAGATTTTGGAGAAAAATGGAGAGAATTTAGCATTGCCCACAGGTATGGCCAACTTAGAAGTCAAGAAGGATATTATATATATATATATTTTTTTTAAGATCTGAAGAATGAATTACTACTAATAATTAAGTCCAGGGTGACCTCTTTTAAGTCCTAGATGGTGATATTGCCTGCTGGGGTGACATTCCTACTCAACTGTATCCTTAGTATCTTCAACTATATACAATATGTGATATTAATGATCATAATTAAAAGTTTGTCAAATGTTTTAAAAATAGTTTCTCATTTGACATCACAACAACCCATGATGTAGGTGCTATTGTTAACCCCCCACATTTTTTTTACAGAGAAACTGAGGATGGAAGAAGTGATTTCACTAGGGCAAGTATCTTCCTCAGCATTTTCTTAAGTCCATCTTTCTTCCATTGTTTCAGCTTTTTTGGGAAGATGAGCAGTGATAAAAATCTACATATGGACATTCTGAGACTTTTTTTCCCCAGGCAGACAGATTTAGTTGTTTAACCTTAGTGTTAATGTAATACTAATGTTAACAAAGATATTTGCTTATAATCTCAAATAACCTTGTAAAATATAATTCCCATATGCATGTTTCTAAGAATTTAGAGATCATGTATGACTGTCTCAAATTATTCTTTTATTTCAATGGAACTCTGAGTTTATCAATGGAGATACTCCATTTTGTTTATTGCAGCATCTTCTTGTTCTCTCCTGTGAGATTATTACCTGCATTTCTCCATAAATCTTCCATAGACAGCCCACACAATGTACTTTCTTCCTGTGGTTGATACTTTATGGATCCCAGTATTCACTCCTAACTCTTGTTATAGTACCAGCTCACCTTCTTTTCTAGCTATCCATGTCCTCGATGATACCTTTTACGCTTTTCTTTGCATGAAAGCCATTGTTAGTAATACACCGGTAATATCCAGCCTGTTACCAAAAAAATTTGTAAGTATTAGCATTGCAGACAAGTTTAGAGGATATTAAATCTTGGCTTACTCACAGAGGGCTCAAAGATACTGCAATCTGGTCTAAGTATAATGAGCTCCTTTGTTATATCTAAATACTATCATACTATCCTACACACAGCAAAGCACTGGGATGTTTTATAGTAACAAAGAACCACCACTAAAACCCCAGCCAACTCTAAAAATGCACTAATTATTATTATTAGTGTTTTACACTAACAATAAATGTCAGATGGAACCCTGCAAACAAATAACTACCTGTCACAAAGTGAATGAAAAGCAATCTTAGTAAAGTGAATTAAAACCCAAACACCACCGAAACTCAATGGGAAAGCAACGCCAAGGCAGTTGAGATCTTGGCGGATGCCACTCTGGGCACAGGAAGAGCAGGGTGTCCTTGGCGTGACAATCCCATCTTCTCAGTGATGTTCAAGGCACTGGGCAGGAGGGAGGTAGACGGGGCTGTGCAATCACCTGAAAGGGATCAGCAAGAAAAACACTTAGTCATGGCAAAAGGAAATGGGATACCTGGGGGACCAAGGGGCTTTATTTATTGTATTGGCTGCAGCACGCCTGAGTGTTATCAGTGAAAAATTAAAGTTGGACAGTAGAGCGCAGATTTGTTGTGGTGACATATTTCTCTTAAATTTTTCAAAGTGCATTGAGTGTGTCTCCAAAAGACTTATTTTTATAAATTGTACATTTTATTTTTCAAACTTCATTTATCTTTGATATCTGATTGACATTTTCAGGACACACTAATCCTTTCTGCTGAAGTAAGCTATGACAGTAGCTGCTAGAGCAATCAGCTTCCCCAGGCCTCCCTCACATGCTGTGGCTACAGGAATGAGGGATATGACTTAAGAAATGAAAGGGAATAGAATCTGGTGTGGATTTAATTTTTTTTTTCTTGCAGACAGTAGAGATGGCAAGATCTACCTCCTAGGTCATCTTAAACATACAAATCCTTTTTTTTTTTTTTTTTTTTTTTGCCTCTTTATACAATAAACCCCAGGCAACAAAATTGGGAGGGAGTGGGAATCCCACAAAAGAGAGGGATCAGATAATGTGGATTAGTTTTCTTCTTCCTCAAAGGGACTTATTTTAAATAAGTGATTGGGAAAAGAATTAGGATTTCATTGGGGTGGGGAGATTCCAAGGAGTCCAGTTTATTTTCTTTTTTTTTTTTAATCCAGCTCTAGAAACAATTTATTCATTGAAAGTTCTTTGAAAACAGGGACTATAGTATCTAGGCCCAGCAGTGGTTTTCATATAATAAACACTCAATAAATGCTTGTTGAATGAATGTATAATAGGGTTTTGGCAGATACCCAGACCACCTAAGATGGAGTCACACACTGAAAAGCTTCTACCCCACCCTCATCTTAGGCCCTGAGGCTCTGAGAGCATTTGGCCTTTTTGTTCATTTTTTCCCATTTTTTGAAGTTGGACAGCAGAAAGGGGAGTCTCTGATCTGACCCAGGAATGTGAACCAAGGGGATCTAGGAATCCAGGCCAGATGTTTCAGGACAGCAGCAACACATTAAGGAGTGTGGGTCTTGGGATGCTAACACAGTAGAAGCCAGAACTGGCAACTTTTGACTTGAACTTGGTGGGACTAATGCTATGTAGGAATGGAACTAAATTGTGAAACTAATCCCTACCTTTTCCCCAGAGACTGAGGTAGTTTAGAGATGATTATGCTACTCAGGTGTTGGGAAAGATATTTTTATGTTTGTTTTTATTGTATCTTTGAAGTAAATAGCCTATTGTAAAGGCTAACCCAATTTGAACTAAATAAATAGAACTGGGGTATTAGTCATTTGGCTTCTTAAATGGAAAGAATTCAGCTAGTATGGGCTTAAATAGATTGCAAAAGAAAGAAATTCATGGATGCCACAAGGTACCTGAGAACACTGAGGATGGCAAAATGTAGCAAGTCCGGCCCTCAGAGAATGGGGTCAGAAGAATTCATGTTAAAAATGAATGAATTTTTGAATGATCACAGAAGCATCTATTCAGAGCCCTGGTATCAAATTGAAATCTGAAATAGGAACCAGCAATCAATACTTAAGGATTCCTATGGGCCACCCACATGTTGACTTAGTTTTAAAATGCAATGTTATCTATGTTTTGTTTTATTTTTTATTGATTTTGTGAAAATATTTTTCAATTAAACTTTATTCTAGTTTGGGTAGGACTCTGAATTGTTGTTGGCAACATTTTATGACACCTCTGAGTTCCAGCCAGAAAGGACCTCCAATGAGGTCCAGAGAGGTCATAATTTAGTTAGGATTATCTAAGTATTTAGTAGCCAAGCCAATATTCACACTGAGGTACTTTGACTCAAATTCTAGTCCTCTTTCCAGAACTTACCCCCCCTTTCTCTTTTAAATAAGATAAATTTAAATTTTTAGCAGAATCAATTAACAAGCAGGCACATTGCTAAGCAAAGAAAGGCAAAAAATAATCCCTATCATTTGATTCTAGTGGTTTTGTTTTCAGTATCTTTATCCTATTAAAAATTATTGAGTATCTCTCCAAAGAGTTTTTCTTTATCTGGATTATATTTATAGACATTTACCATATTGGAAATAAAACTACTTTTGAATTTGTAGACCCTCTAAAAGGGTTTCAGAGATCCCCAGGATTCTCTAGACCATACTTTGAGAACCACTGGATTAGACATTAATATAAACTTCCTTAAGAGAGCAGGATTTATATCTAGACGGCCATGGTCTAGTAGAATTCACTGAAATCTTTAAAACTCTTGTGGAGATAAGTGCCCTGAATAGTATAATTTTGATATTCTAATAACTAAAGGTCTTCCAGATCTGTGACTGCTCCAAATAGTTACTTTAAAGGAAGCCAGATATTTTATCCCAGACTTGTTTGCAGGTGGTATTTCCTCATAAAACTGGAGCCTACAAGCATAGGGCTTCAGACTGGTCTTCCTTAAGAAAAAGAGTGAGACTATATGGGAAACATATCAAGTAAAATTCACCCAAAAAAAAAAGATGGGAAAATTTTTTTCAATGATGAATAACACTTGGCTTTTTCTATTGTAGGTAGTACTGGAAGTATGAACAGCAGAGTTCATACTTTGATTTCTGGAATACAGTAATGATGTCTCTGAGCCAGTGGTAAGCTCATTGCTTCAAAGCCACCCAGGAAGATTCCCATATTCTTCAAAGACTAAAAGGGAATAGACAAGGGAGCATCAATTGAGTCAACAGATTGCAATAAATTCAACTTAGAAGGTAAATGACTTTGAGGTCTATGGGATGTGTAAAATATTTTATTCTGAGTCCCCAAACTTGAAAGATAATTCAAACTACTTCCGTTTCTTGCAGGATACCTTAACTCATCCCTTCTGTCTCTTTCTGCTGAGATTATACAAGACTTCAAGTTCATGCACATTTATCAGTTATATACTTTTGTAACTATGGATAGGGCCAGGCACCATGGGTTATATAGAAGAATTCAATTCATAGTAGCAAGAATTCATTAAGTACTATGTCAGGCATTGTTAGGAGATATCGGATAAAAACAGGATAGGCCTTGTCTTCAAAGACCTTATGTTCTACTGGAGGTAGCAACAGGCCCCAAAATAAATAAATAAAAACTATATGCGGAAGAGACACAAAGTAATTTGTATCTAAAATTTCTTGCCCAAGTTTAGAAAGGCTTGTATCGACTACTAGACCCAGATGGCTCTGGAGAGGAAAGTGAGATAGGTAACCTTACACAGGTCTCCCTCACATAGATCCAATTCACTTGCATGTCACAATATCACCCCCCTGAAGTCATGGTCAGAAGGATAAACAATAACAATAACAACACACATATATATATGTGTATATATATATATACACATATATATGTATATATACACACACACACACACAGAGTCAACTGCTAGTTAAATGCTTAATGTGATAATAACAAAGAACTCATACAATCCCTTTTAGTAACTTCTCAGAATAGAGACATTCTTAACTCTCTTTATCTGTGATTTAATCCCATTTTTCATTGTCGATAAAAAAAAAAGCCATTCAATGATTCATTTATACATTCTGAGTATTGAGTATGTGATTTCTTCATACTCAATAGCTAAATCCATACACCTCCCAGATTCCCATTTTTAAAATACAATATCTTTCTTCTAGCTAATTTACAAAAATGGTTTCCATTGAGAAGGCAGAGCCCAGGCACTGACTGGGATGTTAAATCCTCCCTTTTGTCCTTTTTCCTTTCCTCAGCATTTCTTCTAACTTTCCATATAGGGCCTCTGTGGATGCAAATGCAGACTATACATATCTATATAAGAATAAAATCAGTCAAAACTATACAGTGTTTTAAGCTTATAAAATAAGCTCCTTAGGGCAGCTAAGTGGCGGGGTGGATAGAGCACTGGCTCTGGAGTCAGCAGGACTTGAGTCAGACACTACCCTAGGCAAATTAATTAACCCTGATTGCCTCAATTAAAAAAAAAAATTAAAAAATATTCTCAAAGCTTCCTGATCTATACGCGGAGGTGAGTGCATGCAGTGACGCACACAGCTAGAGTCCCTGACGATAGTTTCGCACACGTGCCCACGGCGTCTGTCACCGCCGGAGTCACAGCCCCAATGTGATGATGACGGCAGAGATCTGCGTTATGATTTATCTTCTGGAGGTGTCACATCATTCTTGGAAGGATGCGTCTTCTGGATGTGAATAATGTGAGCCCCCTACAATCCATCTAAGGATGAAACAAAGTGAGTGGTTATATTTAAATTTAGTGATTTTGATCCTAGGCCCATTCCTTATTTTTTGATGGAAAAGTCCCACTGAAAGGCCTCTTTGGTGAATATCCAAATAATTGTATTAGAGATAGGCAGGGGCATTTTTCACCAGCGTCAACAATAGACATAAATCAGCCTCCAGGCTCTGGTTGTGTACCTGGTACGACAGATGTTGCCATCACCTATTGGTCTTCAGCCTGGACACTTCTGCCGGGACTTTTATTTCAGGGGACCTTTATTTCAGGGGAATGTATTCTTACAATATGGAGGAGGGCAATTCTTAGACGTAAGAATTTCTAGGATTTCCTCCATTAAAAGCCCAAGAGCTTCTGTGATTCAATAGAAAAAGAATTAGACGATGCTTAGAATCTTAGCCCTGAAACAAACTAGTTGGGTGACCTTGAATAAGCCCCTCCCCTCTCTGGGGCTCAGTTTCCTTCTCTGTCAAATGAAGCATTCAGACTAACTGATTGTTTCCATTTCCAGAAGCCTGTGAGAGTCTCTGTGTGGGGACTTCCCACAAGGACCTTTCTGGGATCTGGGAGCAGTTCTGGGAGTGGAAGTCTTAAAGAGACAAAGAGCTTGGTTTTATGCAGATGTCCCTGTGGTGCTTTAAAAAGAAAAAAAAAAAAAAGAAGAGAAAGGAAAGAAAAAACAAAACAAAACAAAACAAAAAAAAACATGACATATAACCGGAATCATTTCTTAATAGAAAATCTCTCAAAGTTTTCCACAAGGCGCTGTCAGCGACTCTTCAAGCCACACTGCCTATTTTAAATTTTATTTAAATCAACAAATTGCACACACTTGAATACAGAAACAGAATACAGGGAAAACACAAGCTGCCCTAGCCGAGCAATGTCTAATAAACATTATGCTACTCAGAGATATTTGCTGTTTAATCACCCCATGAAAGGACGTGTTCAGCCAAAAGATGTCAGATAGCATCTTGCTAAAGGCATTGGTGCCAGTTATGTTAGCGTCCAAGTTCATGCAGCTGATTTTTTTCCCTCCTCCTCTCCATTTGTTTTCTGTTGTAGCATATCAGTCTTCAAGATGCCTCTTTGCCTTGGAATGAACATGGGTGAAGTGTGCATGGTTTTCACGTGTCAGACCATAAATATAGCATTTTAGAGGAGGGGAGAACTTTAGCAGAATAGTTAGGAGGCTTTGAAATCACTTAGCAATATTCTTGAAAGCAAAGTCCATTTTTTTTTCTCTTGTAATCCTAATATCAAGCACAGTGCCTGGCGAATAATGTGTTTAATAAGTGCTTATTGAATTGAACCTGCTTATTTTATAGATATATAAACTGAGATATGAAAAGGAGAATTGCCTTTCTCAAGATCAATCAACTAATTAATCAATGTCTATTATTTTAATATAAGTCTATTGCAACATACTTACATTTCAGGCACTGTGGGCAATCTTAAAAATACAAAGCAAAAAATTAAATAGTCCCAATCCTCAAGGACTGTTGAGAAGCCAACACAATAAATATTTAATATATTCACATATATTACATATATTCTGCAAATCATTCTCTCTGTACATACACATACATGCATACACACAATAGATATCTCTATATATTATTATATAGTTACATATACATGTATATATGCATGTGTGTATATATGATCATTTTGTTGAATATACTATGTATATTCATATATACTATGCAAATATATAGATAATATAATTTGTGAACTGTTTTTCAGTCTTATTTTATTGAGTTACTTTATAGAAATTAATGTCCCTGAAAATGGAAATAATTTTGATTTCCTAATACAGATTACAATCTATCTTTAACAATCTGGTGAAGAAGGAATAAAATATAGATAGTAGGACAAAGGAATTAGTGATGTAAATTTTAAAAAGATATAGAGCTTTCAGTTAATAAAATGATAAGATCATAGATCTAGATATAGAGAGTCTCCAGAAGTCGTCCAGTCCAACTCCCCTTGTTATACAGGAGAGGTACCTCTCCTGAGGTAACTGAGACCAAGGAAGGGAACCTTTAATAGACTCCATAACAAGTTTACTGAGTAGGTGCTTTAAAAATGGTAGTTTTCTGACTGATTAATTTTCTGATTCACAGGCATTGTAATTTTTAGCCTCTCCAAACGATTCTTAAAGCCAATTAAATGGAATCTTAGAACTGGTACCATACTGGGATCTTCAGCTGAAGCACTCTTTAAAAGGAATCCTCCTTATCTTATTCTTTAACTGATCACTGACTCATTGCCATGAAGGAATGCTATTGCCATAAGACAACCAGGAAAGGAATACAGGTGCACATACTATTTTCCATATAATATATATGTAATATATTTATAATATATAATATTTATATAGTACATATTAAATATAAACATAATATATACTGGAGAGGAAACAAAGATATCCCATATCAGGAACTTTCTCTTCTTTTCTTCGATGACATTTCAACACCTTTCCCCTGATCAGTAGTCTCTTCCTCTTGTTCTTGAGGCAGACAAATAGCCTACAAGTGAAAAATTCAGGCAAACCAATATGATCAACTGACCTTGTATATTGCTTCTCTTCTTCTTTAAGTATCCCTTGCAATGGTACCCCTTGATACCTTTCAGTGGAGACACAATGCTGCTAAGCTACTTGTCTCAGTGCTTTACTGAGCCCCCTACCATTTTACCATCACCATACACACAAGTTGTGGTGCTAATCAATATGAGAAGTTGGGAGAATATCACTTTTTGAGAGATCACCTAGAGAGACTGATCTAGACTCAAAAGTATAGATTAAATAAACTTATAATTCTTTTTAGTTAAAGGTATGTTGGAACTTGGAGTCAAGATGTAAACCTGTGTTAAATAATGGCTCTCATTAATTTCCTTTTTCTAAGTCATCTTCTAAATGAGGATAATAATAAATGCACTACCTCTCTCATAAAATAGTTGTGAGGAAAACATTTTGTAAACCTTCTAGGACCAGAGAAATATGAGGTAGTTATTAAAATCATTATTAGTTCTGTGGTATTGAAGGGACTCCTTTGTTTCTCAATTACATGCCACACAAAAACACATTTCTTTCAAAAGAATTTAGATAATCAAACTAGTATTTAATTCATATGAATAATGAGATTCACTTTCCCACTTAGAACAGAATGATTTTTTAAAAACTCATCAGAGGGTTCAGTGAAAAATACAGTGAATAACAAGAAGAAGAGCCTTTTATAGAATCTACAATACTATCCCACACTATTGATGATTCTTAACTCTCCCATCTCAGAATCCAGTCCTCTTTCTCATTTCATCATTTGCTTCAATAATTGTTAGCATGTAGCCTTAGGTATTAATTCCACACTTAACAGCAACTATTAGAGTATGTTGAAAGTTATTAGATTAAAAATCATGAACAACAGATAATCAAATAATTATTCAAAATTAAAGTTATAATTTTACAGAAATCCTTAACATTGAATGAAATAGAAGCAAGTGAAATATTAATAAATAAACTATTTATTTAACTGATTGATTTAATCTTGAAAGTCTTGTGATTTATTCCTCCTTATCTTCTAAAACGGATATCAATACATAATCTGCAATTATTTTCATAGATTCATAGGAAACATCATTTCTTGGGACATTTGATCTTTCTTCTTATTTTGTGGCACACAATAAAAATGATTTTTGCTGGTTGCTTTTATTGACCTCTCCATGGAAAAATTGTGACCCCCTTCCTTCCATTTTCTGCAATTTTCTTTTCTTCTGGTTTCTCTTATAGCAAGAATGTTAAGACTGATGGGATTCCATTCTTAAGATTGATATCATTGAGATCTGATTTGTTGAAATACATAGGTCTCACATATAAAACATTAATAATTAAGTTGATGTTTATGGATTATCTATAAACAAAAGCATTGTTAGTACTCTGTTCACTATTCTGTCATTCTTGTGCTAGCATTGTTGAAAGAAAAGCAGCTTGAGTTGGTCTCAGTTAATTTTGTTTGTATTTGTATTTTTCTTTATTTCATGTGTTTTTATGACCAAATAATTCACTAGCAATGAATTAGTGAGTAGCTAGCCTCCATACAAAACTGTATTGGTTATTGGAAAAGAGATTATTCTGTGCTGCTTTTGAACTCTATTTCCACCAATGTAAGATTGTGGTATTAAATTCAAATAGAATCAAGGAGCATAAAATGGTATAGGAGGATCCCTGCAGGCTGCCCAGTGACTTAGAAAACCACACATGCTTTTGTATTTTTAATAAATTAATACATCAACACATTAAAATAAGACAGGAACTACATTTTGAGCTGATTTTGTCTTCATTATGGAATGTTTCAGATCACATGTGTCCCTTAAGCCATGGGTTTGACACCTTTGATATAGAACATGCAAAATCTTATACTTTGTTGATTTAGCCACTGAGAACTAGTACTTGAAGCAGAAGAAACATAGAAAACAGTTTAAAATGTCAAGCTTTGCAATGTCTTGGGATGACCAACTGTAAATGACTTTGCAATTCTTAGCAGTAGAATGATCCACAATTATTCTGAAGGATTTAGGATGAAAAACCTATCCATATATAGAGTCTTCTCTACACAACAATAAAGCATTGAAGTAGGACTTGGTGAAGAGAAACTGAATTAAACAAAATAATCTCTGGAGATTAAAGATGGAACTGGAGGGAAGACAACAAACAACTCAAAAATGAAAAAGCTCTGTCAAGATTTTTATGGCAAATTCTTTATACCATCAAGGACCATGGAGCCATTACATTTGTATTTTAATGACAGTATTATATATGCTGTATAAGGAAGTGGAAATAATGTTGAAGGAAATAAAGGTGGGAAAAGCAGTTGGATAAAATCAAGAATGCATAGAGGAGAGTAGTAATTAGGTCTCCTATATTTCTTTGTCTTTATTTTCATCTGCTTCTAGTTACTAAAAGGTTGATTCTGAGGCTTTTGATCTGTAGAATTATCCTAGGGGAACCTTATGTTGTAACTTTTATTCTGTCAGTTGCTACCTGCCCCCAAGACTTGGACAGAATCCTAAAGAAGTGGGCTTTGTACAACATGGAAGAAGAAATTGATTAACTGACTAACATACTGGTCTGTCAATATATTTTCTTCACTGCTAGGATACTGTCTCCCAATACCAGAACCAGAACATTATCCTTTAGACCTTCCTCTGGCTTGCTATTCCCACCTTCAAGCTTTGCACCTGTCTTTGAGGTCTGTAGCAATGTCCCCTATGGATCTCCTATTTTAATCCAATTAAGTCCTTGTTCTTGTGGTCTATAGAGTGGGCCAAGTTTTTCATGCTGATTGTGAAATCTGTCTGCTGGTTCAGAAGAAAGTCTACTTGACTAAAAAAAGACAAGACTCCTCATTCAAGTCCTGGAGAATGTCCTATTCTCAGACTTTTAACAAAAAGATAGCTTAGCTGTATCACTTCCAGCACTTGAAGCAGAAGGAACATAAAAAACAGTTTAAAATGTCAAGCTTTGAAATGTTTTGGGATGACTTTGCAATTCTCAGTAGTAGAATGATCCACAATTACTCTGAAGGACTAAAGATGAAAAATCCTATCCATACTTTGAGAAGGAACTGATTATATTTTAACATAGAATGAAGCACTTTTTTTTTTTTAATGTCAAGCTCTGGATCATCTAAGGAAAGGAGTACTGAATGCCTTCACCTGGCTTCTATGAATAGCTAGACTGGAGAGATGAATGTGAAGAATCCAGTTGCTCTTGTGGGCCCCAACCTCATTGTTTTCACCCTTGAGTCAACATTAGCTCCCACTTTGTATCTACCTCCCACCCAAGCTCAGGACATATAATAGTAGCATCTTCTTTTTCTCTCTTTCTCCACTACTGGTGGTCCCCACATCTCACCAGTGATTAGCCTTCTTTTGACCACTGACTCCAAACTGGGAGGAGAAGCCTGAAAAAGACAGATGGCCAGGGGTAGAGGTGGAAGCTAGGTGGCAGAGATGTTTTCCCATATTACTTGGGCAAGAGGTAAACAAAAGTTTGGAAATTCCTAATTTTGCTTTTTGCACTCCTTGTTTGGTTACCCTGTGCCCTTCCAGTGTTGGGAGAAAAATGAGAATAAGCCCTAAGGTCATCTCCCAAGTTCCAGAGGAAAAGGGGAATCTATTTCTTCCTTAATCCCTTTCCTCCACAAACCCCATGGAGCCATGATTCTTCTAAAAAAGTTGAGTGGAAAAGCCACTTTCTAATATCTTTCCTTCTCTCCTTCCCCTCCCACCCCCCAGCACAGAGGGCCCTAATTATGCAGAGGACAAAGAACTGATGGCAGATTTTGACATCCAGGTATTTGCTCAAGAGTAATCATTTACTACCTTCCTTCCTCTTCATCTAGTAAATGGAGACTCCAAACCTTCCATGGCCTTGTGAACCCAGTTTGAAACCACTAGTCATTTTGCCTTTTCGGTTAACTTTCCCCTCAGCTTTCCTACCAACCTGATTCTGGTTCAGTATTCAAAACTGAGAAAGGTGGGTGATGGAACAGGAACTATGATAGATACCAGAAGATTTTTCAGTCTTAGAACAGTTTCCTTTTCTCTGTGTTTACTTATTCTTTGGCATGTGGGAATCCTTCTTTTTACCCTGTACTTATGTTCTGTCCTATCCTATTGTTCTCTCTTGCACTATATTCTCTTATTATTTCCTTTTCTCCTTCCTTGCTTGTGGCTAGGATCATAGCAGAGACTTTCATTTTGGAACAAATTGAATTATATTAAAAAGTTATTTTAAACAAACAAGCAAAAATACATACAAAAGATCTGTGCTGGAGTTGACATCATATTGAGGCATTCTGTGATTAATTTTCAAGGTAATAATGACAAAAGGATGGAAAAATTATGTGGACCTTTTAAAACTCATATGCTTATTGATTTGTATAGTTTAAGTAGGTGCTTAATAAATGTTCATGTCCTTCTTTCTTTCTTAACACATAATGGGCACTTAATAAATGCTTATCGACTAGACTTGCTCTTGATAACTATTTTATCTTGGTTTTTGCCTATGTGTATGCTTGATGCCATTTTGTATTCCAGTTTTCCTTCAAAGTTTCTTATTTGTCATTTATTATATGTCTATTTTCCATTCATTAAAAAAATTAAGACTAGTTTACATATGCATGAATGGACGTAACAATTTATGCTGTCATAAGAAGGAAATAGATAGGACTGAATGATGAGATTTTTTTAAAAAATAGATTATACTTTTCCAATCACGTAACTAACTTAAGTAGAGAATACAAGACCTCATGGTACTTACTTTGATTAACTATTAAAAAGTCTTTGACTCAAGAAAGCAGAATATAGTTTTAAAGACTATCTTCCCACCAAAATGTTTCCCATGAACATGTCAATATCACATTGAATTCTTTGTAAGATACACTAACAGAGATAATTGTGTTTGTGGACCATTTGATTATTAACAAAAAGTGAGACATAAAACAGAAATATATATTCATGAAATGTTTTTCATAATTTTCATATAGTACAGAGTCCAAATCAAAGGGGAATCCCCTATAGATGGTAAGGTCTTCCAGATACTTCTGTTTATGAATAACACTGAGCTGACTAATTGCATTAAGCTCTGGAACACTGCAGAGACTCCTAAATGAGATCTATAATCACTCAAATGAGTTTGGTCTGATTTCATCCAGAAAAAAAAGTCAGTAAAAATGTCCATCGCTCAGACTATGATATTCAATTGGCTAGACAACCAATGGAGCTCATACTTCTTTAAATATACCTTGGAAAGATGCTTCAAATAAACAATGAGTGGTCCAGAAGTAAGCAGTAAGTTATAGTGGATTAGAAAGGAGATTGTTTTAGAGAAACTATAAAGTTCTTTTAATGACTCCAAATTTCTCCCTGAAATAGTCCCATCTTTTTTTTAACATCAATATTCTTCCAGTAATGCCTATGTGGTAGTATATCATAGAATACCATAGTCTCTAAAGAAATGAAATCGAGATTCAGACAGAGGGCTGTGGAATGGTGCATGGTGGGTGTGAACATATTGCAAACAAAAAATCATGCAGAAGAAACAGTAAAAAATGAAATGTAACCAGAAAAAAGGGGCTACTTGCATAGTAAAAAAAGAACGCACATGTAGTATCCATGCTATTTCAAGAGAGGTGTGAGGAATTCATTCAGGACAGTGAGTAGACAAATGTATGGCAGATTATGGATAGAGTCTCACAGAAAGGGATATAGATGATTTGTGCTATTGAATGAAATACCCATATTAATGAGATCAAAGAAACAAACAAAAATCTTCCTTCTCCAAATCTGCCTGAAGTTTAGCTACTAATTCTTTTTCTTCTTTCCTTCCTTCCTTCTTTCCTTCCTTCCTTCCTTCCTTCCTTCCTTCCTTCCTTCCTTCCTTCCTTCCTTCCTTCCTTCCTTCCTTCCTTCTTTCATCTTTCAAACATAGTTTTACTCAATGCAAATGTCATTCTTTTGATGTTTTGCATCACTTCATGTCTTTCCATATTTCTTTGTATATTTTATATTTATAATTTTGGCAGCATTATATTTCATTGCATTAATATAGTACAATGTATTCAGCTATTCCACAATTGTTAGACATTTAGGTCATTTCCAATTTTTTTGCTATTACAAATAGAGTAATCATTATTATTTCTGAACAGCTAGATACTTTATCCTCTTTTCCAATGGTTTGGAGAGAGAAAGTGAAAGCAATGTAATTGCTAGGCTGAAAGTTATGATAAGTTTTATGACTCATTACTTATTGCCATGTTTGATTATAAAATTTTCACATGTCTATAGTCTTACCAACCATAGATGTCTTTTTTTCCCCCAAAGTCTCATCAACATTAGATTTTGTTACTTTTTGCTATCTTATCAGGTACAAGATCATATGTTAAAATTCCCTTAATTTGCATTTCTGATCCTAAAGGAATTTGAGGATTTTTTCATGTGGTTATTGACAGTTTGTGTTTTGCTTTTTTTTTTTTTTTTTTTCAGAGAGATATCCTGATGAAGTGGTTAGAGACTTGACCTCAGAGTCAATATTACTTGGGCTCTAGTCTCACTTTTGTCACATCTTGAATACACATGCAATCACATGTGAAGTATAAACACAAACTTCTTTCATAAATAGTCTGCATATTTTTCATTATTAGTTCATTGAGTGGCTTTTAATATTCTTATAGGTGCTATCACTTTCTTATAGATTGTGAAAGTTGAGCTTTTATTCAAAACACTTAATTTAAACACTTTCCCCAATCAGTTTCTTTTCTTTGCATTTTAGAGGTATTTCTTTTGTTGTGCAAAATCATTTGATCTTTATATACTCAAAATCATATATTTTTCTTTCCATTGATTTCTCCTATTCACAAGAGTAATTAAAAAGTCCTTTCTTTCCAGAGTTGAGGGAAACATATAATTCCATTTTTTTCTTACAGTTTTTCACTGATTAAAAAAGATTAGATCACTGATACAGCTAGAGTTTATAGTTGTATATAGTTTGAGGTAGGGATCAAAATCAATTTTTACCACATCATTATCCAGTTGTTACAGAAATTTTCATTCAATAGTAATTTCATTTTACAGAGATTTTTTAAAAGCATGAGATTATGAAATACTAATCTTTTATGTGTTTGAGTTTTATTTTGAGATTCCCTATTCTATTCCATTGATCTATGTCTTTTATTTTATTTTTCCAGTATCAAATAGGTTTTGAAACTGTTGCTAGAGATGTGGAAATATCAGGTTCCAATCACCAGTTTTCTTTTTCATAAGTTTTCTTGATTTTCTTATTTATTTTCCCATGTTAGTTTTGTTGGAACCATACTTAATTTCATGAAATAACCCCTTAGTATTTTGACTGGTGTTGCATTAAATCTGTAAGTTGGTTGAGAAATATTTATGATTTTGCAATATTTGTTTGGCCTAATCAGGTACAGGATATAACCTCTATCTAGCCAGTTCTTCCTTGATTTCTATAAAAGTTACTCGAAAGTCTTTTTTTTTTTCTTGATGTTGATGAGTTTCCTAGGTGCCCAAATTTTTGATATTCTGTTATTGTTACAAAGTTCAGTTCTCTTCCTATCAGTTTCTATAAGTTTCCTATCAGATAATGTAATGAGAAATGCACATGCTATCTATTGGTTTATTTTTCAGTCTACTCATTTATTTAATTCATTTATTATCTTTAATTTGTTGAGTGTTGGATTGTTGTTTTTATTATTGTCTTGAGTCTTCTAGGTATACAGTACTTTTGTGTACAAATAAAAATAATTTAACTTCTTAATTACAAATATTTATTCCTTTAATTCTTAGGAAAATATTCTGAATTTTAAAAATATCAAAGGAACATTTTCCCATACAAAGCAGAATGAAAAAATAGATGGTTACATGTGAAACTGAAAGTTTCTATTATATGCAGCTAACTTTAATTCTTAACAACTCCCAAATAGTTCTGATCATTATTACTTTTGTAGAATAGTTTGAGAGATGGTACTGCTACCTACTGAGTTATATCCATTCTACATCACTCAAATGTACAGTGAAATTAGGAAGAACTCATGATATATATCTGAGTAATATCAATAACAAGCATAGATTCTTAAATTCTCCCTATAACTTCGATCTATAGATTTAAATCTATATCTTCTAGACTCACCAATCATTGGGACATGGTCTGCAATTATTTTATAAAGCTATTAAAATGTATAGTTTGCCCAGTTACCTGTATTACTCAATATCATGCCTGAAAAATGAAAAACATGTGGAAAGGTATAAGGAGATTGTGCTATGAGAAAATTAAGACCTATAGACATTAAATTTCCTGGAGAACTGACTGTCTTTCCTTCTCCAATAATTAGTCACCATTTTGTTTACAAATGGGAAATAACATTCTATTATTCCATGCCTTGGAAAGACTGAAGCTAATTTGAAATAATCCTCTAGCAAAGTGACAATAAAAGCCTGTGGAAAACCTTATTGCCATACCCTCTGGCTACTAATACAACATTACTGATATTCAAATCAAAGTTGACTTCCTTGGTAAAAGCAAATTCCCTGGTGGAAGAAAGGTTAAAACTAGAAGGGTGTTGTTTCTTCAGAAAAAACCAGCTTAATCTGATATCTCATTGCAGCTGGTAAATGAAGAATTAATGAAATCTGAATCAAATTTTCAATTTCATATTAAATTTTACTAGCAGGGAAAGAGAAAAGCAATGTGGAATAAGAGATAGATGACTGACCTTGGAATCAAGCAGCGTTTGGCTCAGATGCTATCTCTAACATACATTGGCAATATGACTCTAGGCAAATCACTTAACTTCTCAGTGTCCCAGCCAAATCTCCAAGATTGTATTTTGCTGAGTTGCTGCTGAATCACACTGGTAGAGGGAATTTCTGATGCCAATAAAAGCACAGATTTAGACAGTGAATGAATGAATGAAAAAGCTTTATTAAGGTTTCTCTATGCAACTGGAACTATAAGTTCTGAGGATATAAATTGAAGCAAGGAAGACATTTCCTGCCCTCAAAAAGTTTGTGTTTTAATAGTGAAGACAAAAGATACAGGGGAGTGATGACCAGAGATGATATATCCTTTCCAGGTATGATAATGGTAATATAATTGTGCTTTCAGAACTCAAATTGGAAAGTAGATCCTATGGATGGGAAAATTATTTCTGAATGGTGGAGGAGGGGAAGCCCAGAGAATAAAATATTGTTAGAAAATGGAATGATGGGCCTACCTTTTGAGCAAGGTTTTTGGATAGAAGAGGAAAAAGAACAGAAAAAAGTGAAGAAAAAAGAAGAGGAGTAGAAAAGAGGAGGAGGAATATGAAGAGGAGGGCATGAAGAAGTTGTTGATGATGTTGATGAAAGAGCAGCAGAAAAAGAAGAAGAAAAAGAAAAAGGTGGAGGAAAAGGACAAGGATGAGGAAGAGGATAAGGACAAGAAAGAAAAAGAGGAGCAGGAGAAAGAAGAAAGTGGAGGAAAAGAAGGAAGACAAGGATGATGATGAGGAGGAAGATAAGGATGATGATGAGGAAGACAAGGATGATGAGGAGGAGAAAGAGGAAAAGGAGAAAAGAAGAAGAAAAAGAAGAGGAAGAGATGTAAGAAGAGGAAGAAGAATGTGCAGGAGGAGAACAAAGATAAGGAGAAGAAGAAGGAGGAGGAAAAGGAGGAGAAAGAGAGGAGAGAAAATTATGATGAAGAAGAAAAAGAAATGATTACTCCAAGAATAAAGATGGTAAAATGACAAGAACAACAACAAACAGTTCACATATAGCCAATTGGAATAGGACCCAATCAGAATAATGAAAAGACTTGATAGGACTGGAGAACTAGTCCCAACTTTGCTACCAATCCTTTATATGACCTTGATCAGGACAATCCCTCTTTTGGTGATTCATTTTACTTAATTATAAAATGTGAAGTTTAAAACATGTAATCTCTAGAATCCTTTACAGTGTCGACATTTTGTGATCAAAGAAAACTAAGTAATGAGGTGATTGCCTATTAATGTCTATTTTGGAAGTTTTTACAAGTCCCATTTTTTAAGGTTGTGTCTCTCATTGGCTTATCACTGCCTGAAATTTTTATAGTCCTTGTAAAGGCATTATGTCAAGAAACCACTGCTGTATAACATTTCAACTCTCATGGAAATAATAGTATGTATTAAATGTATTCTTAATTCTTAGCCTGGCATTCAAGATTCTCCATAATTCAACTCCTATTTACCTTTGAAGTCTTATCTTGTTTTATTCCTTATCAATTATCCTACAATCCATCCAACCAGACTCCTCACTGTTCCTTGACTATCTCCTATACATGAAAGATCAAGGTAATAACTACTTTAACTTTCAATAAATTGCTATACCTCTCTGGATCTCAGATCCTTTTGTTTTTGTGAAATGAGGGGGGCTGGACTCTTTAACTTCTAAAATCTATCTTAGTTCTAATATTATGACATTCCTTATACTTAACAGGAGGGAATGCAGATAGAGCTTTGGCTGGAAATTTTATGAAGCTATCAGACTTTCCTAAATGATCTAGCTAGAGTTCTTTCATTTGTTATTATTATTATTATTTTCTTCATTTTTATTGCATATTCTCTCTTAAATGTCACAGCTAATATTGTCTTTCAGTAAAATGTAAGGTCTTAGAGGACAGAACTATGGTGCTTATCTCTACATAGTTCTTGGTATAAGAAATATTTATTTAGCTGAAGTTGAATTCACTTATTAGCCTGAAATCTCATCAATGTTGTCCTGAGCAGTAATATTTGGTTAAGTTTAGTGTATATGCTGGGGAGACTTGGTTATAAACAATGACATCATGAAATTCTCAAGAGGAGGAAATGAGTCAATATTTATATCAAGACAAAATAATCACATCCATTTTTTTGAACTTTTTTTTATTATAGCTTTTTATTGACAGAACATATGCATGAGTAATTTTTCAACATTGACCCTTGCAAACGTTTCTGTTCCAACTTTTCCCCTCCTTCCCTCCATCCCCTCCCCTAGATGGCAGGCAGTCTCATACGTGTTAAACATATTAAAGTATATCTTAAATACAACATATGTGTACATATTTGTTGCATAAAAAAATCAGATTTAGGTAAAAATAACCTGGGAAGAAAAACAAAAATGCAAGCAAACAATAACAGAAAGTGTAAATGCTATGTTGTGGTCCACACTCATTTCCCAGTGTTCTTTCACTGGATATAGCTGGTTCTGTTCATCAGTCATCAATTGAAAATGAATTGGATCCTCTCATTGCTGAAGAGGACCACTTCCATCAGAATTGATCATGATATAGTATTGTTGTTGAAGTGTATAATGATCTCCTGGTTCTGCTCATTTCACTTAGCATCAGTTCATGTAAGTCTCTCCAAGTCTCTCTGTATTCATCCTGCTGGTCATTTCTTACAGAACAATAATATTCCATAACATTCATATACCACAATTTATCCAACCATTCTCCAATTGATGGGCATCCATTCATTTTCCAGTTTCTAGCTACTTCGAAAAGGGCTGCCACAAACATTTTGGCACATACAGGTCCCTTTCCCTTTTTTAGTATCTCTTTGGGGTATAAGCCCAATAGAAACACTGTTGGATCAAAGGGTATGCACAGTTTTATAACTTTTTGAGTATAGTTCCAAATTGCTCTCCAGAATGGCTGGATCCATTCACAACTCCACCAACAATACATCTGTGTCCCAGGTTTCCCACATCCCCTCCAACATTTGTCATTATCTTTTCCTGTCATCTTAGCCAATATGACAGGTATGTAGTGGTATCTCAGAGTTCTCTTAATTTTCATTTATCTGATCAATAATGATTTGGAACACCTTTTCATCTGAGTAGAAATGGTTTCAATTTCATCATCTGAAAATTATCTACTCATATCCTTTGACCATTTATCAATTGGAGAATGGCTTAATTTCTTATAAATTAGAGTCAATTCTCTATATATTTTGGAAATGAGGCCTTTATCAGAACCTTTAATTGTAAAAATGTTTTCCCAGTTTATTGCTTCTTTTCTAATCTTGTCTCCATTAGTTTTGTTTGTATAAAAGCTTTTTAACTTGATATAATCAAATTTTTCTATTTTGTGATTAGTAATGATCTCTAATTCTTCTTTGATCACAAATTCCTTCCTCCTCCATAAGTCTGAGAGGTAAACTATCCTATGTTCTTCTGATTTATTTATAATCTCATTCTTTATGCCTAAATCATGAATTCATTTTGATCTTTTCTTGGTGTATGGTGTTAAGTGTGGGTCCATACCAAGTTTCTGCTGTCCTAATTTCCAATTTTCCCAGCAGTTTTTGTCAAATAGTGAATTCTTATCTCAAAAGTTGGGGTCTTTGGGTTTGTCAAATACTAGATTGCTATAGTTATTGACTATTTTGTCCTGTGACCTAACCTATTCCATTGATCAACTAGTCTATTTCTTAGCCAATACCAAATGGTTTTGGTGACCATTGCTTTATAATATAGTTTTAGATCAGTTCTCTTCTGATGTAGATGGTTCTTTCCATCACAAGTCCATTGGAATAGCCTAGAATCATCTCATTTTTGAAAAGAGCCAAGTCCATTACAGTTGATCATTATATAATCTTGCTGTTACTAGGTACAATGTTCTCTTGATTCTACTCATTTCACTTAGCATCAGTTCATGTAAGTCTTTGAAAGTCTTTGATCACTTGTTGAACATGTAAAGAGGTTTCATGCTTCCCGTAAGAGTTGGGAAGACCTTTCAGGTCTCTTTCAGCTCTCATATTATATGACATTTCTAACTTTTCAAAAGGCAATAAAAATAAAAATAATAGATAGATTTAACAAATAAAATTATAGATTGAGTATTAAAGATGAATGAGATTTTAGAGGTCATCTAATCTTCCTTGACAGCTTCCCATTACAACTAAGTGAAACTCCATAGGCTATGTGATTTTTTCCAAGGACATATGGGTCTGGTCAGAGAAAAGCCAGAATTTGAACTTAGGTCTGCTTCTTCTCAGTTCTGGTGCTCTTTGTCCTATATCATGTTATTACTCACTCTGGAATAGAATGTCTCCCTACTTCTGTTCTCTCTCTTCTTTAACTTCAGATTTCTTTTATGGACAGTGAGCCATTTAAATTTGTTCTCAGTTTACATTTTGCACCATTCTGATTTTCTGTCTCAGTGCCAGATGCTATTTGAAAGACATACAGATAGGACAGGACATGAGCATACTATCTGAAATGACATCCTGGATCAATAAACACCTTCATGCAAGGCTGTCCTGGTTAGCAGATAGATGGGTGGCTGCTTTAATTATTAAACAAGACTCGGCTGGCATCAACAGATCTGCACTTTACAAAAATGTGTCTACTTACTAAAATGGATTCGTTTTCACTTTGCAGGCTCTATATTTTTATCATTCCATTTGCCTTCAGATAAAAACTGAAAACTCCTATTAAATGTATTGAAATGTCTGGTTTTATGGTCATCATCCTAAGTACCTCTGTAGTCATTGCATGAAAAGGCTGTCTCGCCATTTCTCACATACTTTCTTCCACCGTTATTTCTCTCGGGGGTATTGAAACATATCACCTTGCATGTCTCTGACGCAGGATTACTTTTCCAGCCTCTTTTTTTGGTGGAAGGATATCAGCATTGTGGGGGTTGTGCTACATAGAACACTTACTTCTTCTGACATAATACTCATAAATCCAGAAATTAGAGGGCAGAGCAGAGAAAAAAAAGGAAGTAATGATGAACCCAGGCTTGCCTCTCTATGACAGAGATTTTATGCTGACATGCCCCATTAGGGGCACACACACACACACACACACACACACACACACACACACACTCCTCAATAAACAAGCTTACTGCTCAAGTAACCAAGTCATTTATGGCAAGAAGTCAGCCAACTGACCAGAACTACTAGACATGGTCAGGGATACATCATACTTTGTCACAGTAAAAAGGAACTTTGTAAATTCCAAACAGCAGACAATTTTTTTTTGTTTTGTTTTTTTGCATGTGAAACCAGGTCTTATTATTAAAACACTCTTTTTAGTTTTGTGTGTGTGTGTGTGTGTGTGTGTGTGTGTGTGTGTGTGTGTGTGTTTGTACAGGGAAAAAGAAACTAATCTGGTATGTAACCTGGGGCAAATATCTTTTGAGCACAATACACACACAAAACACATATACACACGTCCAAAAACACCCACCATTTAGAAGTGACGTCAGGCATCATTTATCTGAGTAGTCCCCAGTTATTTTGAGCATAAATAAATCTTTTTAAGGTTACCAAGTTTCATGGATATTCACATGATAATAGTCATAAATAGCGATGAGTAACAAACACCTGCAATTAATTCAATGAAACTTTGGGTTTCTTTTGTATTCTGTTTATCACAATAACATCTTCAGACATTGGAAAAATACAAACGTACATGTATGAAATATAATATTTAGTCTGTAAAAAGCAAATTTGTTAAATAAAATAAACTTTCAGTTTCCTGGTCAGGGCTCCACTCTTTGACCACCCTCATCTCATCAGCAACTTACCAGTAGTTCTCAAACTACAGCCACGGGCCAGATGCAGCAGCTGAGGATGTTTATCCCCCTCACCCAGGGCTATGAAGTTTCTTTATTTAAAGGCCCACAAAACAAAGTTTTTGTTTTTACTATAGTCCGGCCCTCCAACAGTCTGAGGGACAGTGAACTGGACCCCTATTTAAAAATTTTGAGGACCCCTGACTTAGACTCTGTTCTTGGCTTTCTCCTCATGTACTTACTTAACCCCAAATCTGATGGGTAAACTTTTTGCCTCATCTTGCTAGGAACCAAGTCTTCATCACATCTTCTGAAGTCTGATATAGTTCACTCAAAGCCTACTCCTCCTTTTCTAGCATAGTTTTATGTGTCCTTCCCCCCCCCCCCCATTAAAATAATTTTTTGAGAGCAGGGACTATTTTGGTTCCTTATCTTTATATCCTCAGCATTTAATGTATTGCTTAGCACAAAAAACTTAATAAACTATTTATTTAGTAGAGTAGGAATTAAAATCCAAGAAGACACTTGTTTTCCTTTTTCTTCTCTTCTCTTCCCTTCTTTTCCCTTCTTCTTTTCATTTTCCTTTTCCTTTTAAATTTTCTTTCTTTCAATATTGCCAGTCTGGCACAAAATGAAGAGGTTGGATTAAATGCTCTCTAAGATCCATTTCCATTCAGAAATACTAAAATTTTATTACAATGGTAGTAGGGGTAAAGAATTTTAGTAATTTCATAGCCATTTAACTCCTTAAAAATATGAGTAATGCCCACCTCAGTCCGTGTTTTCCAACCAAACAAATACTTCCCTAAATATCACTCATTGACTAACCATGCTCATTGGGCCAAAGGCAAAGCTGAAATTTCATATAAGGCCCTAGTTTCATGAGTTTCCTTTGTTCTTCTTCTTTTCTTTTTTCTAGAGTGGATTTCCTAATAATTAAAAGAACACACAGCAGAGGAGGATGATTTGCACAGTAAAGGGTAAGATCATTGGACCCAGGAGAAGATGCCTGAGTTGTGACTGAGTTGGTGTGATCTTAGTCAAGCAAGTCCCTTCCTCTCTCTGGGTCTTGGTTTCCCTATTTATGAGATAAAAAGCTGGTGGGATCATGCATCTAGATTTGAGAGGGACCTCTAAAGACATCAAGATCCAACTCTTCCATTTTACAGAAGTGAAAATGGAAATCTGGAGAAGTGAAATGATTTATTTAAAGTTATACATGTAGATCATTTCAAAAATTCCTTCCAGCTCTTAAATTCTAAGCTCTCACAGTCCCCAAACTCTAGCAGCCTTTGTTCTAATGCATTTAGAAGATGCTGTCTTGTTCTAGCATCCTTAGTTCTATGGTCTAGTTCTTTTTACCTTGAGCAGTGTATACTTCAGTCTTTTTTTGTTATCCTATATCATTATTTTATTCCGGGAATTCCACACGATTTTATATTGAGTAGCTTCTCTTCTGCTCACTTCCTATTAAAGGTGGTAAAGGGAACATTGGCAATGCCAGGGAGAAGAATAAGTTGATAGGAAGTTTGATTGGCCTATTAATGGTAGTGGGTAGGAATGCCTGTGACATCTACAGATATCAGATTTCCTTTCTAGGCTGTCCCTTGTCCTTCATTTCTAGCCAGAAACCTGGAAGTGTTAGAGGTGAGGGAGTGAATCTTTATAGGCTATAATCAATCTGCTTTGTTATCACCCATTTTTTTAGGAGACTGCAAGTTCAATTTGAGTCAACAGTGTTATATGGTAGACAAAAAGTCTAATACTGTCTTATAGTTTTAAAAAGAAATGTGATAAATCCATTGTCCTCTGCTCTTTAAGAGTGTATCTGTATGGACTTGGCTCTTTTTCAACAATGAGGTGATTCAAGGCAATTCCAATTGACTTGGGATGGAAAGTGCCATCTGCATCTAGAGAACTATGGAAACTAAATGTGGATCAAAGCATAGCATTTTCATCTTTTTATTGTTTGTTTTCTGGGTTTTACTTGTGTTTTTTTTCCTTTTTGATCTGATTTTTCTTGCTCAGCATGATGAATATGGAAATATGTTTAGAAGAATTGCACATGTTTAAAGCTATGTTGGATTGCTTGTTGTCTTGGGGAAGAAGGAAAGGGGAAGAGAGGGAGAAAAATTTAGAATACGAGGTTAAAAACAATCTTTGCATGTATTTGGAAAAATAAAATAAATAAAAATTCAGATACATTACCCCCCCCCAAAAAAAGAAAGCATTTGGAGCAATGGTTTCAAACTCAAATACAAAAGAGGCTAAACCATACATAGGACATACATAGGACTAAGTGTTCAGTAAATAGAGTTCTGGGATCTGAAGTCAGAAAAACGGTTCTTTTTGATTCAAATCCAGTCTCAGACACTTACTAGCTATGCAACTCTGGGCAAATCATTTAACCCTATTTTCCTCAGTTTCCTCATCTGTAAAATGAGCTGGGATGGAAATGGCAAACCATTCTAATATCTTTGCCAAGAAAACCTCAAATGGGGTCACAGTGAATCAGTCATGACTGAAAATGAACAACTACCACAATAAAAACCATACATAAAGATCCTTGCACGTTGACTAGGTAAAAAATCCAAATATATTCATATCATCTATGTTTTATTGTATTTTTATTTATTTTGTTAAATATTTCCCAATTATCTTTGATTCTGATGCAGATCCTAGTTGGGATTACTGTGAGCTTCATGTAGTTCATGCGTCATATTTTGGGCCTTTAATCTGGAATGTTATTTTTAATTCAAGATTTCACATTTTGCCAAGGGCCCTGGTATGGAGCACATCTTCAGAGAAGACGATCTGAACAATGGGAGGAACAGAGACAAGATTATTCAAAGACCTATTGAAGTAACTGAGGATGTTTATCATAAAGAAGATCAAATTTAAAGGGACATGGTAGCTGTCTCCAAGCTATAATGATACAGAACAGTTTAAATTTGTTCTGTCCAGTCCCAGAGAACTAAAATGAAAATTTCAGAGGGAGATTCTGGTTCAATATAGGGAATACCGTTCGGACAATTAGAACCATCCATACACAGAATGTCTTCTTTTGTAGCTTAGTTATTTTTCAGTCATGTCTAATTCTGACTCCTCTGGGGTTTTCTTGGCAAAGATATTGGAGTTTGGGTTTTTTTTTTTTCCATTTCCTTCTCCAGTTCAGTTTAAAAGCGAAGAAACTGAGGCAAATAGAATTAAGTGACTTGCCCAACGTAACATAGCTAGTAAATGTCTGAAGCTGAACTTGAATTTGGGAAGAGGAGTCTTCCTAACTTCAGACCCTACATTTTATCCACTGTGCTACTTAGCCACTCAGATGGAATGCCTGGTCAATAAGTATTTATTAAGCACTTACTATGTGCCAATTCCTTTCCTGGAGATACAAAGAAAGGCGATGATGATAATAATCCTAGTTCTCAAATCATTCACATTATCATAAGATAGATAAACATGAAAATAATGAGATACATATAAGATATATGCAGTGTGAATGGAAAGTAAGCTTGAAGATAATGCAGTTAGGGAAAAGGGTGGAAGAAGTGTAGGGAAACAAGAAAGACCTGAAGAATTTGGGATTTGAGCTGAATTTTGTAGCAAATGAGAGAAACTAAATGGTGGTAGGAGGAGCAGAGCATTCTACGATTTATCACACATGTGTACATGACAGAGTACATGAAAGGCAGTAAAGTATATGGACATTAAAAGGAACAAAGATAGATTATGAAAAGATATAAATGCTATTTTATATTCATTGCTAAGGATAATAGGGAGACACTGAAGTTTATTAAATTTGTTGTGATAATGTCAGACTTTTTCCTTAGTAAAATAACTTTGCATATGTATGAGTAGAGACTGGGGTGAGGAGGGAAGAAACTTGAGGCAGAAGCTAGTGGAAAGTTATTGTAATAACTGCGGTTAATAGATAATATGAGAGCCTATCAATGTTGGTGGTTGTACAAATGGAGAGAAAGGGATATATATGAGAAATATTGTACAGTTTAAAATGCCAAGAAATGATAATAGATTGGATATGTAAGGTGAGTGGAAGAATAAAAGAGAATACCAAAGTTGTTAGTCTGGGTGACTGGGAAAAATGATGTTATCTTCAAGAATATTAGAAAAATTTGACTGATGGGAGAGTTTAAGAGTTTAATGGTGGTAATGAGTTTTGTTGCAGACAAAGTTGAGTTTGACATAGTTCAAAATGTCCAAAAGGAAATAGATTGTGGGAGACTAAAGCTCAGGAGAGAGATGAGGGCTGGATATATAGATCTGGAAATCATTTGCTTGAATATGATCATTGAACTTAAGAGAACTGATGAGATCACAGGTGAGGTAGATTAGAAGGAAAAGAAAAGAGAGATTTTGACAAAGTTTTGGGGGTAGGAACACTTATGATTAGTGGATATAACATAGAAGAAGGAGACTCACTGATCAGATATGTAGAAGGGGACCTAAGAGAGAGCAATGCCACAAAACCAAGGGAAAAATTAAAGAGAGTGTCTAGGAAAAGAAAGTGTAAAATGTAGAGAGATCAAGAGGAAGAGGATTGAGAAGAGGCTGTTAAATTTAGAAATTAAGAGATCATTGATAATGAAGAAGGCAGCTTCAGTTGAATGATAAGGTCAAAAGACAGAACATAAGAGGTTTTTTTCTTTTTGTTTTTACATAGTAGAGAGGAAGTAAAAGTATCTAGTATAATATAGATGATTTTCATAAGGAATATAGATAAGAAGGGGATGAGAGATATAGATAATAATTGACAGGGATGCTCAGATCTAGTGACAATTTCTCACTGATGAAAGAGCCATGAATGTTTGTAGATAGTAGAAAATTAGGAGAGAGATATTGAAGATTAGAGAGTAGGGATGATAATAGGGGACATCTACTAGAGAGTATAGAATGAGATCAAAAATGGGTGTAGAGGAATTGACCTTGGCAAGGAGAAGAATCACTTCTTCTAAGATTCAAGTGAAGGTAGAGATAATGGGTTAAAATGTCAGTTAGTAAGTCAATAAACATTTATTAAGCACTTACTGTGTGCCAGGCACTGTGTTAAGCATAAGTATGCTTATGTGTTAAGTTATGTAAGTTAAGTAGTAGAGAAGAAGCTCTAAGGAAACAACCTGTCTTTTTTCAGTAATGTATTTAATAAGGTCCTCAGCTGAAAGGGTTGAGGAGGGTGTGCTATCAGAGAACAATTACTGTGGAGAATGGCAAAACCAGTTGAATAGGGAGATAGAATGATTGTCTTACTGCATTGAAGACCTAGTTGAGAGGCAGCTAAATGCTTAGATGGATTTAGCTGGATTTAGAAACAGAAAGACCTGAGTTTGGATTCTGTGTCAGAAACTAATTGACTGTATAATCCTGTATAAATCATCTAACTTCTCTGTTCCCCAGTTTCCTCATTTCTAAAATGGAGATAATAATAGTATCTACTTCACAGGATTGTGGTGAGGATGAAATGAGGTAATACCCATAAAACATTTGGCAAACCATAAAGCACTACATAAATTCTGGCTATTCTTATTATTTATTTACTGTATATATTTACTACAGACCTAATCAGATGAGTTTTTTTTCCTTTTCCTTTAGCAATGGTCATGAATGATGGGAATAATGCAGGTTAGAGTTTGGCAAGGTGAGATCAGTACTATGATGAGTTGGCAAGGAACTGGAGAAGAGAGGAGAGCAGAGAATGGAAAGGGAAGTAGATTTTTCATTCCTGGAGACCTTTGAGCAGAAACTGAACAATTTCTTATCAGGGACTTCTAGCAGGAATTTATGCTTAGTTTTTGAATGGAGAAGACTTCAGAAGACCCTTGTAATTTTGAGTGTAGTCAGAGAGCTCAGCGTCCTAAAAAGATCTGTACCTCTAAATAGTTTAGGAGAACCCAAAGTTGTCCTATAAATGATGGGTATTGAGCATTTGAAAGACTGTATGGATTCCTTATTACTCGTAGGCCAGTCATCTGAAAGCAAAAATGACAGCATACCAGGAAGTAGATAAAATGATAACAATAAGAGCCTTTTGGGGCCTCTTCTATATCAAAATTTAGAGGTAACAACTCCAAAAGTGAGACATGATGAGAATGATTCGGGAGTAGACACAAGTGATGAAGGATGGGGTAGAAGAACACAAGGCCATCATATTTAGAGACGGAGGGCATTCTAATAAACATTTAGTTCAGAGGTTACCAAACTATGGGCTATGGACCGAAACTGGTCTGCTGACTGTTTTTGTGCAGCCCAGGAGCTGCAAAAGGAAATCCATTTGTATAAGAACAGGCTGCGGGTTGGATTTGGCCCTCCAACTCTTTATTCTAGTTTCACTCCTTTCATGAGGCAGCTAATGCTGACATAGTTTAAGTCATTTTCCAAGCATTCACAAACAGTAATTAGTGGGGTCAGAACTTGAATTAAGATCTTTTAACTCTAAGTTCAGTGGTAAGGGAAAGGTCACATATCAGAAAGGAAATATCACATCCTGCATCTTCTAGAGCATGACCTGGGCACAAGGAATAACTATTATTTTTTTTTTTTACTTCTTCAGAGCATTTGGGATAGAACTTAAAACTTAGTGTAAAGAGCCTTGGACATAATCAGAAGACATGTAATCGAATCTCAGCTGTGGAATCCTGGCTAATCAATGAATCAATCAGCAAGAATGTGCTAAGCTCTGTGCTAAACTAAGCAATGGAGACACAAACCAAAAAACAAAAACAAAAACAAAACTGTTTTTATCCTAAAAGAGATTACATTTAATGAGGAAGATGTGTGCATATATAATTTTGGAACCACTAGAAGGACCACTGTTCTGTCCCAACTCTTGTTTATTTTTGCTACTCTATGTTCACCTGTGATGCTATTTTGTCTTGTTTGTGGAAGAAATATGGAGAGCTTGGAATTTTCTGACCAACTCTACTATCTTCCCAGCATCCTCCTTGAACTGAGTCTCAAAGGACAAGAGAGCTTCCAAGAATTGGAGGGGAGCAGAGCATGCATTCCAGGCATGCTCTGATGCCTCTGAGCCCCCCTTTCTTGATCTTTAAAGTGCCAATTATTGACCTTGCCTCCCTTGGAGGGCTGTAAAGATCATATTAAATAATAAACATATTTCTTTATGAACTTTCAAGTAAATAAATAAGCTAGATTATTTTAAAGTAAATGTTCTTATGTTGCCACAGAATGTATTCAGGGCTTGGCTCTTTCCTAATCTTCTTGCTCCAAGGTTCATGCATGATAAATCATCATTCAAAAAATTTTGTATTGATGGGAAACTTACAGAATCATTGAAGATAAAAAGGTACCTTTAAGAGAGCGAGGTGGGACAGTGGATAGAACACTTGATCTGCAGTCAGGAAGACCTAACTTCAAATACACCAACATATTTACAAGCCATATGACCCTGGGCAAGTCACTTTTAAAATATTGGCTTGCTTTAATTTCTTCTTCTATAAAATGGGAATTTTAAAAGAACCTATCTTGCAGAGTTGTTATAAGTCTTAAATGAAATACTTGTAAAACCTCTTAAAACATTACTTGGTACAAAGTAGGTGCTATATAAAATGCTTATTCACTTCTCTTTATGTTGTCCAGCCTCTTCATTCTGTAGAGGGAAACTGAGACCTAGAGAAGTGACTAGATCAATATTTTACAGCTTGTAAGTGTCAGAGCTAAGGCTGGCAGATCTCATATTGAAACCTTTAGGCTGAATACAGATTTCATGCTCTTTCTATCACTGCACTACCCTTTCTCTCTGAAAGCAACTCTCCACAAATAGATAAGTTGGCTTGAATAATACACATTATAGTGTGTGTGTGTGTGTGTGTGTGTGTGTGTGTGTGTGTGTGTGTAACAAGCACTGAACTTCTTGGGTCAGAAAATCTGAGTCCTGGCTCTGCTACTAACTGATTGTGGAGAAGTCACTTAAGTATTTGGGGGCTCATTTTCCACATTAAACAGCAGCAACAATAACAACAAAGCAACTAGTTGTTATTTTTCTCAACAGAAAAATAGAAAAAAAGAAAGGAGAGAAAAATAGAAAAAAGGCAGAACCTTACTTCCAGTAAGGAGATTGATTGGCACCTTCTCTTCAGTTTAGAATTAGAGAGTTACCTAGGGGAAAATGGAAAGAAATGGAAGTGGGGGAAGAGGAAAGGAAAAGAGAGTGGAAGAGAGAAGAGAGAAGAGGAGAGGAAAGGGAATAGAGGAGAAGAGAAGCAAGTAAAGTGAAATAGTGATAGAGATGGAGACAGAAAAACAAATATAGGAAGACAGAGGAAAAGAAGAAAAAGAATGAAAAAAAAAAGACAAAAACCCAGAAAGCTCTTCTTTAGGACTTGGGTAAAGTACTTTCAACAAATGTCTCTGGAATATTTTATTTATCAAGAGAAAATGGAAAATCTACTTTTCACAGGAAGGCATCTATGCAAACGCAACAGCTCAAAGATGTCAGAGGGGAAGCATTCTCTCATTCCCAATGTCTGGATTGGGGTTGTCAAAGGGACACTAGATCATAGTTTATAACATCTATGTGTTTCATGGTCTTCATTTCAGTGACAAGAGCTTCTATGAAGTGTGAGATGGGAAATGGAAATTGCTGAGGTATATTTGGAGACTGTAACTTAAAATTGTTTGCTTTTGCTACAGAGTTTTAGTGAATGACCTAAGTAGTATGAGGTTCTGGAAATACCTCTATATTGAGCTTGATAGGAGTTGAGGTTTGTGGATCTCTTGAGCCCAGGGGAGAAAAAGAAAGAAAGGAAGGAAGGAAAGAAGGAAGGAAGGAAGGAAAGAAGGAAGGAAAAAAGGAAGGAAGGAAGGAAGGAAAGAAGGAAGGAAGAAAGGAAGGAAGGATGGAAGAAAGGAAGGATGGAGGAAAGAAAGAAAGAAAGAAAGAAAGAAAGAAAGAAAGAAAGAAAGAAAGAAAGAAAGAAAGAAAGAAAGAAAGAAACCATTAGTCTTGAGGCATGGATTCTGTGTAACCTTGGAGAAGTAATTTAAATGTTCCAAACTCCAGATTCCTCATTTTGTCTTTCTATGCATCTATCCATTCATTTTTTTCTTTTTAAACCATACTGTGATTTCATCTGGTTGGGGAACTCCCAGTAAGGCATTCCTGTTATAATGCTTCTTTTTAAACTTCCAACATGAAAGTGTTGCCTGGGGCTCCGAGAAGTTAAGTGATTTATCCAGTTACCAGATTGCAATGTATCCATGGTAAAACTTGAATCCTAGTCTTTCCCTGCTCTGGGAGCTATTCACTATCATGCTATTCGTTGTCATTTATAAGAAACATAGAAGTCATTACTAATACTTCTTACTTCACAGTATTTTGGTGAGGATTTTGTAAATGGTAGAAAACTAAAGAAATATATTATTTTGTTGTAATAACAAAATACTGTTATTATTTATATTTCTAACTAAGTATTCCCTTAACTATTCCACAGAACTCTGTTATTCTACAGGATATGATTAAGGGGACCATGAAATGTCAACACTTCAAAAGCTCTGTGATCTTATCTATGTGGCAACTCTTTCCAAGTGTTATCAGGCAGTCAGTCAGTCAACAAGCATTTATAAGTATCTGCTACAGGCCAGACACCATGCTAAGTGCTGAGGCAGGCGACAGATTGCCTTCAAAGCCTAATGGGGAATCTACATGCAAACCACTGTGAACATACAGGCTCTATGTTGAATATATGTGCATATATGCATGTATATTGGTAGTTGTCCTTTGTGCTGGAAGAGGACAAGAATGACATCATTATGTTAGTCAAATTACAGTGTGTCTAACTGACAGAGCAGACCAAAACAAGTTCAGAATGCTCCACCCCAGGTCAGACACAGACGGGTCAAGTGAGCATTTGGGATGGATTCTCTAAATTTGCTCATCTTATATTTCTTCTGAGTTACTTCGATTCTGCTTTGTTCATAGAGCACGGCACCTTCTCTGATGAGGGCACACCATGTTGGGTAATCCTGTGCCAGTGTCTCCCATGTCATAAATCAATTCCAAAGATCTTAAAAGAGAGTATATAAGTAAGTGTATGTATCTGCACATATGTATAAAACCACTCTCTTTATCTTTCCCTCTCCCTCTCCTTCTCCCTTTCCTTCCCTCCCTCATTCCCTCCATCTCTCACTCTCCATCCCTCTCTCTCTCTCTCTCTCTCTCTCTCTCTCTCTCTCTCTCTCTCTCTCTCTTTCTCTGTCTCTGTCTCTCTTTGTCTCTCTCTCTCTATTTCTCTCTATATATATCTTTCTCTCTCTCTCTTTCTCTTTCTGTCTCTCTCCACATACATGTTTACACACACACACACACACACACACACACACACACACATAGAGGAAAGGTACCAATATTGAAGGAGCTCAGGAAAGGTTTCTTGTGAATGGTGGGGTTCAACAGCAGTCAGAGAAAGCAAGGAGAAAAATTAAAGAGTAAAAGAATGCCAGTTATGACAGATGGAAAGTAAAAATACATTGTCAGGAGATGGAGTGTCTTGTGCAAGGAATCAAGGAGGCTAGTGTCACTGGGTAGTAGATTATATGGGATATAAGTAAGATGAAAGAAGATTGGAAATGTGGGAGGACTCTACAGTTCCTGGAGTGTGATAGAGATCCAGGGAAGGTGATTGAATGGAGGGAGGGTGTGTGTGTGTGTGTGTGTGTGTGTGTGTGTGTGTGTGTAATAGTCAGATGTGTATTTTAAGAAGATTAATTTGATAGCTGAGAAAAGGAAGATCTAGAGTGGGGAGAGATTTGAGGTAGGGACAACAACAGTGGGCTATTTCCGTAGTTCAGACATGAAGGGATGAGGTCCTCCACCAGAGTAATGACAGTTGTTAGTGGAAATTTGGGGCATATATAAGATGTATCACAAAGACAAAATTGACAGAGCTTGACCATGAATATTGGGAGGAAAGAGAGAATGAGGAGTTGAAGGATATCTATGTTGTGAGCGCAAGTAACGGGGAAGAGATGGTGCTATTGACAATAAGAGAGAAACTTGGAAGGAGGACAGTTTGGAGTAGAATCCTAAACCGTCTCAGCTCATCTCATTTAAATTTCCAGAATCTGGAAATTAGGAGAGATGTTAGTCGATCTGAGAATCTTCAGGGTAGAGACAATCATTGAAATCATTGGAGCTGATGACATCCTCATGTGAATTGACCTAAAAGGAGAAGAGAAGAAGGCATCATGAGCAGACCTCTCATTGACCAAAAGCCATCCATAGATCTGTTAATATTTTGTGGGCACCGGTGGAATACTTGGGAAGACACTTGTTAGTTTTATTTCTGTCCCACAATCTGTGATCTTATCTGTGCCTATGAGCTTATCTTACCTATGCCACATGTGTCCTTGATGCCTCGTAAGCAACTTCTCACGCATAAGTATAACACCCTTCTCCAAAGGACTTTATGGGAATTCTCTGAAGAAAAGTCCTAAGAGATTGTCATGGAGGAAGATTGAAAGATCTTTGAACCTGTAAAGCTGCACATGTATGGAGGAACTTTGAAGAATAAAGGGAAACAAAGGCTCATTCTGGGAGGAAGGAGGCACAGCCTTTTAAAAGGCTTGTAGGAGCTCCCCAACCTCTAAATTGTGGGCAAAAAGTTGACCTCTCCACATTTTCCTTGATTCCCAGGACCTCTAGAGACTGCTAAGAGTAGAGAGATCATTATCTCCTTGGTTGAGCTGAGATTCTTTCTCGCCTAAGTGGAAGGGCCTATTTTTCTTATGTATTCTATCATCTATCCCAATCAAAATAACTTCCCATGATTTCTGGTTTATTGCTTGCTTGGATAAATGTATGCTTGCCACCATGATTGTCTTTTGGGAGAGATAGGGTTTGTCTGGAATGAATGAAATAGATTCACTTAGTGCTCAGTGTAGGAAATAGACCTTATGGCAAAAGCAGCAGAGAGAACAGTGAACTGTGGAAGTATATGACCCATATCCACCTGATTTTAAGTTTACCATGCTACATAAGAGAGGTCAATAAAGAATACAGAGAATGTCATCATTGAATATGTTTTTGCTTATAAAAATTAAAATCATAAAAAAACAAAAAAAAATTAAAAGAGGAAATCAAGAGAACAGTTGCATAACTTGCAAATGCTCTAGGCCTTTCTATCCATGGCATTCTACCTTTATCTGCTACAAAAGACACTTGTCTTCAGTCATGTGGAACACGCCAGGTTCTATCATACAAGTTATTCTGTTATATGATGCTGCCTCCTTATACCCACCATGTGAGTATTGCCCCATCACCTGCTATTCTGATTACTTAGAAATCAAACTATGTCTCAGAGTTTAAAACAAAAGATAATTTCCCAGGTATGAAAAGAAAGGCTCTTTTCCCCTTGAGTTTGAGGAGGAGACACAGAATTCATAGGGAAGATGATTGTTTCTCACAATGGTATCTAGTTCCTGATTCTAGAAGCAGAATCATGTATTGATGCTCTAGAGGTTCTTTTGCTGAAGGGTACAAGTGCCATAGTAAGCTCGATAAAAAAGTGATATAAAGTGATATAAATACTGCAGGCAAGCAAAAGTCTTAGCTTAAGTCAAAGACATTGCGACATACAAGGAGAATGTGTGTGAAACTGGAGAGTTGTAAAAAAGTGAGTTATATGCAGGGTTAAATCTGACTACCAGTCTTAGAGCTCTCTGAGATCAAGAAGGTCACTAGAATGATCTGAACTGAGACATTATCCATAGGTCTATGGCCCAACAATGCTCTTCATTTATGAGCATGAAAATAGCTTTAACTTCTTTTATTATTTTGCTTCATTATTTTCCTGGCCATTTAATATTTCAGAGTATTCTATCACCTTACCAAATGATGAGTTTTTCTAGGTCTTTATGTAAGTTCCATTAATCCATTTAGGAGCGGTCAGGTAATACAGTGGATAGAACTCTGAACCTGGAATTAGGAGAACCTGAGCCATGAACAAACTAAGTGACACTGGGTTAGTCATTTAATTCTTATATACCTCAGTTGTTTTTTTAAATCAGTTA
Organism: Antechinus flavipes; assembly: GCF_016432865.1. Classification (NCBI taxonomy): domain Eukaryota; kingdom Metazoa; phylum Chordata; class Mammalia; order Dasyuromorphia; family Dasyuridae; genus Antechinus; species Antechinus flavipes. The sequence goes on along the minus strand of NC_067399.1, from coordinate 239,306,615 downwards.
AACAGGATAATAATAAAAATCTGCCTTTCCAGGTTGTTGTGAGGATCACATGAAATAATATTTGTAAAATTTTATGGCACTGTATATATGCTACATATCATCATCATTGTTTGTCATCATTTTCATTGTTATTTAAAGATCCCAAAGTACTCCATAACCAAATTAGATTAGAGGCCTTCTTTGTTTTATATATAGAGATTCTTGCATCTTTTCCTTGCCTTAACACTCCTCCCTATCTACTTTCCCTATATTCCATCCCTTTTAAGGAGTTAACTAATAACTAAATTAATAACTACTAATAAGGCGAAGAATTGAAAAGTTTGTTGAATTAAATTCAATTAGGAAGCAACTTCTAACAGGAGTTTTTATATTTTTAATAAATTACTCTGACATAACTAAAAGTCTTTCTGGTACAAAGGGTTAAAGCGAAGATGGCAAAATTATAAGAAGTAGGATTGGTGTTCCAGAGCAAGAGACCATGCTGAACACTCACCACCTTTCTCAAAAAATACTCCACAAATATCCTCTTGTGCTGCTTAAACATAAAGTCAGTTTTGCCCAGAAAGTAGTAGAGCATTCACTTCAAGATTTGTAAATGTTCTTTATTTTTAACACGTTTAACATATATTGGATTATTTGCCATCTAGAGGAGGGAGGTGGGGGAAAAGGGAGGAAATTTGGAACAGAAGGTTTTGCAAGGGTCAATGTTGAAAAATTATCAATGCATATATTTTGAAAATAAAAAGCTTTAATAAAAAAAAGATTTGTAAATTCTCCTTCAGTTGTTATTTATTTTTAACATGCATGTTTTCAGGGAACATAACTTATGGAACAAAGAAGTAAATTCAATAGTATTTATTCTATCCACTCTTTTTAAAAATGAAGATCAGAAAAGGGATATACCTCTTGCTTATATCCCTAGAAAGGAAAGCATCTAATATAACAGAAAGTGTTTATTTTTAACATGCATGTTTTCAGGGAACATAGCTTATGGAACAAAGAAGTAAATTCAATAGTATTTATTCTATCCACTCTTTTTAAAAATGAAGATCAGAAAAGGGATATACCTCTTGCTTATATCCCTAGAAAGGAAAGCATCTAATATAACAGAAAGTGTCTTTCTGACATATTCTCTATATCAAACTCCATGAGCACAGTTTTAATTCTGAAAGGAATCTTAAGAGTTTATCTAGTCCAACCCCTTTGTTTTCTAGCTGAGGATACTAAAAAGACTATGTGATTTTAAAATGAGACACAGAACAATGAAACAATTTCCTCAAGTGACATCCTCACCTAGATGAATCCAGCTTAGGGTCCCTATAATATACTGCTTTGCATCCCTAGAACCTAGTTCAACATGCAGATGAAGAAGAGATAATGAGTTGATTGGAACATTGACAAAACAGTCCTGGATTTCCTTTGTGATCTGGCTGGGAAGCCTAAGCAAGCACTTCAGCCCAAAGATAGTTCCAAGTTGTTAGGTTTAGAGAATAGTGGGAGTTGTTACCTGGCATTCTACTTAGGACTCTTCAATTGGGGCTTTTTACTCTGTGCTGTTCTGATAGAAAATAAAGTTTTTTGACCTCTGGGGGAGCAATTGTTTTGACTATTGCTTGAGATAGGACTGGAGGAAAGGATGTGGGAGTTAGTTGGAATAGTATTAAAACAGTGATTCTATAGAGGTCCTTTGGGTCTGGCTATTTTGTCAACAGTATATACTTATTTTTATTTAAGCTGGGTCTGTCTGCTGAGGGACCCAACAGTGGACACATCCTTTTATCATTCAAAACTACAGACAACTCTGCCCCTGCATAAGGAGAGGGAGACTTGGTTTAGGGATGTGTCCCAGTTGTCTGAAAGAGGTCTTGGGAATATGAATTTCCATAATACACGTTGGATTAGTCATCGGGTAAGCAGGTGAGTATTTGCTCTAGCAATTGTGCTTCGCTAAATAATCCAGATAGCTATAAAAACAGTGAATTCAACCGTTCATGAATAGTATGGATATTTGAGCTTTTGTGCGGCACCAATCCACAGCAATATTTTTTTGTATTAAATACTATGAATCCACTTCATCTGTCAGCACTATTCAAAACACAAAATGCTGGATGAATAGAGAGGATGTTCTGGGATCTTTCAGATGATTACTGTTGCTAGGAAAACCACTTCCTGATAGCTTTGTGCTCACTGTATGCTTCTCTCTTTGTGTACAGCTTTCGGTGACAAGCAAATTCATAGCATGGTATTGGGAAGGAATAGGAAAAGTTTAGAAATGTTTAAAGAACACTGCTTAAAGTTAAAAGGAGGATGTCATCTAAAATAATAGTTATGAGTTCTGTCTGCTTTCATGTGCAGGATTATAGCTATCAAGGAAGAGAGCCACGTGGCAGTGCTTGTGTTGGTCTCAGAAATCTGGGGCAGACTTTGGTGGCGTGCAGGTGGGAAGACCTGGGATCTCAGAAGTGTATGGCAGCTCAGTGGAATGATGCAGCTGTTCCTGGGCAGATGGAATGCTCAACATTTCTTGCAATGAAATTCTCCTGCTTTTTGAGAAACTGAGTGTCAAATTGCCATGACTACTAATTATTGGAGCCTAGTGACATGGGTCCAAGAAGGTAAAAAAAAAGCAATAAAGTATAAAAGTATAGGTGACACTGGACTTGTGACACAAAGTTACCCTTGCCCAGTCCTTTGTGTAGTCTGGGCTTTCTATCTCAGGCATATTATACCTTAATCCAAGGCACAAGACTTTCCTAAGGGATACAGCAGAAAGAAACATAGTTGTGAGACATAAAGTCAGCCAGATTAACCAGCAGTATACACTGTTTCATCATGAAGAAGGTTTCTCTTGCTCTTTTTCCTCCCAATACACTTGCTTTCATAGCTCTCATTTAGAGAAAATCAGCCAGAGAGTTTGTAAATCCCTGTTTTTATATACTCCATCTAAACAGTCCTTGGGGGGGCAAAAGATAGGTCAAAGCTCTTCTCAGAGCTACTAAAATCAGCTATTTTCTTCTTGCTTTCAAAACTCAATTAGCCTGCCTGCCTAATTGTAGGAACAATTGGAACGACTTTGAAAGTTTACTCTCAATTTTATCATTTTCCAGTTCTAAGTACAAAAAGTATGCAAAAAATTAAATTATTATGTTCTGCTATTATGTTCATAACATAATTATTATGTTCTGGCAATTCTGTGAAAATATATATATATATTGGAAGGGTAGAATCTAAGACTACTAGTCCAGTGTGATCTTAGATAATATTATAAGAAAAGACCGGGTCTCTGCAACACAGTGGCTTTCACACTGTTTCTATACAAACCATGTCATTGCCTCCTTAGATTCCTGAAATGCCCAACACTAAAAAACGGACTTCTGCAAGTCAAGATGGCAGAGTAAGCTCTAAATCATAGTAACTCTCCCATATTCACCTCCAAACAATCATAAAATAATGCCCCCAAACAAATTCTAAAGCAGCAGAATCATCAAAAAAAGGGGGGGGGCAAATCAATCTTAAGCCAAAAAATTTGGAAGATCAGCAGGAAAAGTCTGTTTTATAAGGGTAAAAGGGAAGTCCATGATAGAAAGTGTCCCAGCAAGCCACCAGCACATCCCACATCAACAAGTCAGCAAAAGATCCCAAGCTCCAGTACAGTGGAGCAGGCAATTGCCAACACTAGGACCTTCCATTTTCCTCTATATAGTTAGGGAATGGGCAAACTTCAGTTGTGAAAATTGTTATATACTTCAGTAAAGCCCTGAGCAAAGAGGCAACCTCCAGCAGCCAATCTCTATGTGCTTCAGTGTAGCCCCAGGAAAACATGCTAACATCAATCCTTTGGTGCCTAAGCAAACAGGGAGCTGCAAATACTGGGTTCCCACAATATTTTTCAGCATCATTCTGGGCAAATAGGCATTCACCAGAAGTCAGACTAACTCAGCTTTAGTGTAGACTGGGGAAATGCAGAAATACCCACAGTCTCAGCATGTGTCAGATGTTACCATTAGGATCTTGCCTCAGCACTAGGTAAACTTTCAGACTCTTATAGCCCTCAGCAAAGCCAGCCACCCTATCCTACCTTCTCAGCACAGCACCAGACACAAGGGTCCCCCTGGGCCTCAGGGGCAACATCACTGCCCCACCAAATAAACAGCCAGAGGCTTCAACCCCTGGAAAAAGAGGCCTGGGACAGTGCCCTTTCCATCCTGAGGAGACCTGAAATTTAAAAAAAAGGGGAAAAAATCCAAAAAATGTGAACAAAACCCAACAACAACAAAGAATCTGATCATAGAAAGTTCTTTTTTTAATTAAAGTTTTTATTATCAAAATATATACATTGATAAATTTTGACATTCATCCCTGCAAAATCCTGAGTTCTAATTTTTCCCCTCTTTTCTCCCTACTCCCTCCCCCAAGTGACAAGTGATCAAATATATATTAAACATGCAATTCCTCATAGAAAATTCTTATGATGCTAGGGAAGATAAAAACAAAAACTCAGAAGACAACAATATCAAGCTAACTGTGGGCAAAACCCCAAGAAAATGGGAAGTAGTACTAAGCCTAGAAAAAACTTATGGGAGAAAGCAAAAACAAACATAAAAATCATATAAGAGAGAGAAGAAAATTTGGTGAAATAAATGAAAGATAATTATGAAAAAAGAGTCAATGGATTGGAAAAAGAAAACAACTGCTTTTAAAAGTAGAATTGGCCCAATGGAAAAGGAGATGCAGAAAGTAACTGAAGAAAACAATCCCTAAAAAGTAAAAGTGGTCAAATAAAAAAAGGAAGTACAAATGCTAACAGAAGAAAACAACTCTTTAAAAGTTTGAATTTGGCAAATGGAAGCTAATGACTCTATGAGATATTAAGAAACCATTAAACAAATTCAAAAGAATGAAAAAAATAGAAGAAAATATAAAATGTCTCATTGGAAAAACAACTGAACTGGAAAATAGATCCAGGTAAGACAGTCAAAATCATTGGCCTATCTGAAAGCCATAATCAAAAGGAGGATTCAGATAGCATATTTCCTTTTTCCACTTTTTTAATTTTTTAAGCTTTAAAGTTTTAAATTTTCAAAATATGTACATATGTACATGTATGTAGATAGTTTTCAACATCTATCGTAGCAAAATCTTGTGTTCCAAATTTTTTCTCCTCCCTGCCCCACTCCTCCATTAGATGGCAAGTAATCCAATATATGTTAAATATATGCAATTCTTCTATATATATTCTAGATAGCATCTTTTAAGAAATTATGAAGGTAAAATGGAACCAGAGGGCAAAAAAGACTTTGAAAAAATTCTACTGATCCCCTCAGAAAAGAACTTTCAGGTCAAGGAAAAAATATTGCAAGTGATTGGACAGGAACAATTCAAATATTGGGGAGCCACAATCAGGATTTCACAGGACTTAGCATAGTAACATTAAAGGATTGGAGGTTATGGAACATGATATTCTGGGAGGCAAAAGAGAGCACTATAACCAAAAATCACCTTCCTAAAAAAATTATGCATAATGCTTCAAGGGGAAAAAAGGATCATTCACTGAAATAGGATTTCAAGCTTATAAGGAGGAGACCAGATTTAAACAAAAAAAAAAATAATCTCTAATATCCAGATGCAAGAGAAGCTGAAAAGGGGGAAAGGGAAAGGGAAACAAAAAGGTTTCAATGAAACTGAACTACTTATATCTCTACATTGGGAAAATGATACTTGTAATTCTTAAAAATTGTATCAAAAATAGTGCAGCCAGAAGGAATATACATAGATAGAGGGTATAGATATAAGGTGAATTTGAAGGGATGACATAAAAATAATCAAGAGATGAGAAAGAGGAAAGTACTCAGTAAATAGACTCTGGGTGCAAAAGGAAAGAAGCAACAGAATGTAGTAAAATATTTCACCTGAAGAGGTGGAGAGATGAGAGAGTGGGTGATGGGCATTGTTTGAATCTTAATTTTATCCATATTGGGTCAAAGAAGGAATATTGAATGACCTATATCATTCAACAGGAAAGTAAAAAAGGAAGAGATTAAGTAAGGGTGGTAGGGTGAGGAAATGACAAAAGAAAGGGAAGACCAGATGAAGTAGTAGACAGAAGTGAAAAAACTATCAAGGAGGGAAAAAGTGAAAGAAGAGAAAAGACAAGCAGGAGGAAAAACTAGATGGAGGGAGATAAACAATTAATAACCATAACTGTGAATGTGAAGGGGATGAACTTTATTACAAAAATGGAAACAGATAGAAGAGTGAATTAAAAACCAGAATCCTATAATTTTTTTAAAATAAGAATCACACTTGAAGCAGAGAAACACTCATAGAGTAACTAGAGCAGAATCTTCATTTGAAGTTAAAGAAAAATAAGAGTACCAATCCTGATCTCAGACAAAGTAAAAGGAAAAATAGGCCTAATTAAGAGATAAGGAAGGAAACTACACCATTCTAAAAAGGTATAGAGAATGAAGTAATATCAAAACTAAACATATATGCATCAAGTGGTATAACATCCAAATTCTTAACAGAGAAGTTGAGTTATAAGTTCATCACAAAACAAGAGATAGTGTTATGAAATATAAAATGAATAATTTTGATTATATTAAATTAAAAAGCTTTTGCATAAGCAAAAGCAATGTAACCAAGATTAGAAGGAAAGCAGAAAGGTAGAAAACAATCTTTACACTAGATGTCTCTGATAAACGCCTCATTTCTCAAATATACAGAAAACTGAGTCAAATATATAAGAATGCTAGTCATTCCCCACTTGATAAATGCTCATTGGATATAAATAGGCAGTTTTCAATTGGAGAAATCAAAGCTACTTGTAGTCATATTAAGTCATATAAAGAAGTGCTCTAAACCACTTTAAATCAGAGAAATGCAAATTAATACAATTCTGAGATACTACCTCATTTCTATCAGATATGACAAAAAAGGAAAATGATAAATGTTGGAAAGGATGTGAGAAAATTGGGACATTAGTGTCGATCCAAACATGTTAGAGAGTAATATATCAAAAGGGAAATCAAAATGTGCATATCCTTTGATCCAGCAATATCCCAAAGAGATAATAATAATAAAAAAGGAACCTACAGATATTTCTAGCAGTCCTTTTCATGGAGGCAGAATATTGGAAATTGAGAGGATGCCCATCAATTGGAAAATGACTAAATAAATTGCGGTATATGAATGTAATGAATACTATTTTGCAATAAGAAATGATGAACAGGCAGTTTACAGAAAAACTTGGAAATACTTGTATAAACTGGTGCAAAATGAAATGAGCAGAACCAGAAAAACATAGTACACAGTATCAGCAACATTGTGTGATGAATGGTTCAGCTATTCTCAATAGCACAATGATCCAAAACATGTACAAAGAACTCATGAAGGAAAATACTATCCACAACCAGATAAAGCACTGAGGGACTCTAAATGCAGATTGAAATACAATTTTTTTTACTAACTTTTTAGTGTTTTCTTCCTTTTGATCAGGTTTTTCTTTCACAATTATGAATAATATGGCTATATGTTTTACATGATAGCATATGTATGACCTATATCAAATTGCCTGCCATTTTAAGAAGAGAGGAGGTGAGAGAGGGAGGGAAAAAATTGAAATTCAAAATCTTGTAAAAATGAATGTTAAAAATTATCTTGACATGGGATTGGGGAAAAATTTCTCTGAAAGGGTGAACATTAAGCCAGTGGCCCTCTGCTCTTATGTTTTAATGGGTAAACAGTTCATTGAATTATTCCAGAAGTGCTCAAAATTTAATAATGAGGTAACACAGATAGGCGAGATCAAAAGTCAATGTCTATTAGATAGGAATTGCTATCTCCTAGGTCCTGACCCTGGTTTTATTTCACTGCTTAATGTCACCAGATGTCAGCTTTGGGCAAACTGTTCCTGCTACTCATTATTTGTCAAAGAAAGGATCTGAAGTATTAGAATTTTGAGATCCTTCAAGGCAAGGACTTTGTCTTCCCAAATCTTTGAAATTCTCCAAAGAGAACTACTCACAGGGAGCGTAATCTGTTGCCTGCCTGCTTTGGATTATAAAAGAGTTCTTTTTTTCAAAATATCTTTCCCTATAACCTTGCCATAATACCTGATATTCTATGCTACTATTTTGGGTTAAGACAAAAAAGTAAATATCATTATAATCTGGAAGGGAAGACATATTACCATTATCAATCACTAATGGGTGATATTGAGCCAGTCCATCATATTGGTCACTAGTTACCAACAAACTAATTCTTTTTTTTTTCTCTTTTTTTTCCTAAGGCAATTGGGGTTAAGTGACTTGCCCAGGGTCACATAGGTAGAAAATGTTAAGTGTCTGAGGCCAGATTTGAACTCAGGTCTTCCTGACTTCAGGGCTGGTGCTTTGTCCACTGCACCACCTAGCTGCCCTTGGCCAATTCTTGAATCTATAATATGGCAAGTATTTGGTTCGTAATACCTAAAAGAATCTTGATGAAGTGGATTCCCGAACTGATATTTTGCTCTGTTTGGAGGAGGTAGAGGTCTAGAACACGGGATGCAGAGCAGTTTAAAGAGCCCTTTAATGTAATAGATTAAGTAATAGATCCTGAGGACACTGGGCACTGTGATTAAGGGACCCAGAGATTGACAAAGGGAGAGAAAAGGGGGCACTGAAGACAAATGCCTCCTCTTTAAAATTTCATCAAGATCCGGGCTTGGCTCTGCTCACAGAGGGGTGCGTCATAATGATGTGGACCGTAACTTGGGAAGGGGTCCTGAAACCTGGGCATGTGGGGCTCTTGCTCAGAAAGCACAACATTTGGCATTATTCCCTGATGGTAACTGGGCAAATCAAGACAAATGGATCTCAAGATCCCAGTTTCCCCCCTCCTTGTCCACAGATGTACAACATGAGGCCTTCATCCAGAGAAGCGGCCACTCACTGCTGACCTGGCACAGAAGAGAAACTCTGCATGGAATGGTGATGAATTTGTCAGTTTAGGGGGTTGGATGAGCAAAGACAGCAGCAGCTTGGGGCAGAGGTGGCTGGGTGATGGATGGGCTACTTTTATCTCCTGGTTTTAGCTTGAACTAGTCTGTCTGGATGCTTCCCCCCAAAGTTAATTTGCAGTCTTGCCACCTGCCCTAAAGGGAACACAGAGTCCCAATGGAAGGTTCAGCCTCCATCTCCAATAACTTCAGCTTTTGCACAACATGCTGGCTTTGGGCAATTTCTAGTACTGCTGTCACCCCCACCTCCCCTCCTCCTCACCTTTTTTAAAGAAAGGGAAAAAAATCAGGCTTTAAAATTTTAAAATAGGAACTAAGGTCACCTCTGTTGTCACATAAAAATGAAAGGTAGTTGAAGTAATAGTTAATGTTTATATTAAGTACATGTTTATAGGAAGTTTGCAGAGTGTTTTAAAACATGTTTTCTTGTTTGATCCTCACAACTCTATGTGGGAAATAGCTACCATTATCCCCATTTTACAGATGTGGAAACTGAGGCAGGGATAGATTAGGTGACTTTCCCAGGGCTACACAGCTAAGAAGTATTTGAGGCAGTATTCAAACTCAGGTTTTCCTGACTTCAAGACCTGCATTATATATAATCAGGCCTATCCTCATAAAAGTGAATATTTTGATTTTTTTTAAAGTTTAAGAATAATATAATTATACCTATTTATTCATAAAATAGAAATTTATATTTACATGATATTCATATAAACACAGCCTTATGTTTATATCACTATCATATCAATAAAATAATAATATTAAAAGAGATAAGATGTTTTAGTGCATAAGGAATTAGCCAAGAAGATATGGGTTCAAGTTTTAACTCTGACACAAAGTCCCTCAGAAGTTACTTAAACCCTTAGAGTTTTGGACCAATGTCAGAAAAGATGGTGTCTTGCATCTGTAAAAGAGTTTATTCATCTAGGAGTTACCTAAACCAATGAAATCATGGTTAATCCCTATTCCTATTCATATACATTCATTATCTCCTTTAAGTCATACAACAGTCCTATTAAGGAGATGCAAGATTATTATAATTCCCATTTTAGGGAGGAGGAAACTGAGGTTAAGATAAGTGACTTGCTCATGGTCACTAGTAACTGTCAGAAGTGGTATTTGAACCTTCATCTTCCTGATGCTAAGTCAACATCTTTTCTAATACACCAATCTACCTCAGTATTTATGGATGTGTATATATAATATATATATGAATATTATATATGCAAAATATATATTACATACAAAGAGGTACACATGTATATATGTATATGTATACACACACATATATATACATCAGCATATTATTGTTCAATATTATTACCACTTGTACCTAAATATATCATCCCTACTATTGTCTATCAACAGTGCTACTTGCCTACCACTATGCAAATTTAATTTGCTTTAACATTTCTGTTTCCAAATCAATGATTTGTTTATTTTGCTGATTAACTGTCCTCATTAGGATACTTATCATATCCAAAGGTTGTGTGTGGTTTTAAAACAAAATCTATGGGTAATTACAGCATAGAAAAATTAAGTAAACAAAAATACAATGCACCACTTTGTCAGACTCCATAAGAAACCCATTTTTATATGTTGTCATGACCTAAATAAAAGCCTCAGTTAAATAATATGAGCTTGACCCCTTCCCTTTCAGATTATTTCCAGTTTACCCCATCTCTGTCTCTCATGTTCCATAGTTTTTTTTTTGCGTATTGTCTCCTCCATTGGAATATAACCTGTTTGAGGGTAGGGACTGTTTTTACCTTTCTTTGGCTCCTAAGAGCATAGCATTGTACCTAGAACATGACAGATGCCTAATAAATATGTATTGACTTGTTATTAGCATCCACAAATTAAATTCAGAAACTCTATTGCAGTTAAAATTTACAATTTATGAAGTTTGCTTGTAGACTAGGATGCTTATTGTAATTTTCTTTTTCCTGTTTGGGGGAAAATGATAAAACTACTAAAGACTTTCCATTTTATAAATCAACGCAATATAAATATAATCAATATGATAGCCAGTATGGGAAGAAATTAAATGGCACTTAATTTTAAAAAAATGAATGGGTAGGTCAAACAAATAGATCCAAAGATCTCATTTCCTTTCAACATATGCAAATATAAACCTGCCCTCTTAGAGGCTTACCATCAGAGAAAGACAATACTGATGTGCATAGAAAGCATGAAATGGGAGGGAGGGGAAAAATTGGAACAGAAATGAGTGCAAGGGATAACGTTGTAAAAAAAATTACCCTGGCATGGATTCTGTCAATATAAAGTAATTATTAAATAAAAATTTTTAAAAAATGAAGAAAAAAAAAGCATGAAATAATTTGCTTACTTTGTTATGGAATTCAGTATAAACTCTTATGATAGGCATAAGAAATGGGGTCCGTATTGTAGCAAATAAAGAAAGGACAGTCAGGTAGAATCATTCTTTTAAGTTTTTCTGGGGAAAGTTGGAGTTATGGCATGCGTTCATTCACAAAGGATTTTTGTTCAGTCTTTTATTGGGCAGTTACTAGTCATGGAATGGGGAGGAGGAGGAAGGGAAGAAAGGAAGTTCAAAATAAATGGAAGGTGATCCCTCCCTTCTAGTAGCTTACAATTCATTAGGAAGAATGATAATATATAAGCAAATAATAGGGTGACAGTGGAAAGCATGCTGGATTTAGAATCAGGAAATCTAAATTCTAATTCTATAACTGCCATTTCACCTGTATGACCCCGGGCGAATTATTTCACTCCTCTGGTGCTCAGTTTCTTTTATACAACAAGGGAGCTGGATTATATGATCTCTAAGGTTCTTTTAGCTCTAAACTGATTATTTTATGATCCTAATATGCCCAGCGGTCATATAGATATCTCAGTGGATAGAGCACCAGTCCTGGGGACAGGCAGACTCATCTTCCCAAATTCAAATATGGCTGTGTGACTCTGGACAAATCACTTAAACCTGTTTGCCTCAGTTTCCCCATCTGTAAAATGAGCTGGAGAAGGAAAGGGCAAACCACTCCAGTATCTTTATCAAGAAAACCCAAATGAGGTCACAAACAACTAAATAACAACATCATGCTAGGTAGTATATATTAAATGACTAAGTGGACTTTCAAGAGTCTTTTGAAGAATGGGAGGAAGCCATTTTAGTAATCTGGCAGGGGAGGGAATTTCAGACATGGACTGTGTCTGAGAAGGCCATTATGTAGCCCTTTCTAATGCGTCTCATTATAGACAGACACACTTAGTGATGACAGCTAGTAGAGGCGAAATTTCCTCTCTGTCCTGGGAAACATTTTAATCATCCTGTGGATAACCAAGAAACACAAACACATGTGCATCTCTCTCTTCTCCACTTTATCTTTTTCTCTTTTCTGTAAGAATGACTCATGGCATCCAATTACTCTCTGCCTCTGCTACATCTTAGAGAACAAGCCAACGTAAGAATGATTAAAATGCGGGGAGAAGAGGAAAAGTAATTAAATGTAACAACCAGCACTACTTTGGGCACCCAGTGGCTCTATTTTCTGTTGAGCATGATCAAAGCTGTTTCACGTCAATGGTCAGTGATGGATGCCGAAGACCAGTGAGTAGAGAGACTACAGAACTTGGAAGAGGAGGGAAGGGCATTTAAGTCAGGGTTCTGAGCTCTTGGACAGGTAGCTGGTGCAGTGGATAGAATGCTGGATCTGGAGTCAGAGAGATCTGAATTCAAATCCAGCCTTAGCTCTGTAATCATGGACAAATCATTTAACCCTCTAATTGCCTCAGTTTCCTCATTTATAAAATGAACTGGAGAAGGACATAAGAAACTGATTTTAGTATTTGTGCCAAGAAAATCCCAAATGGGAGTAATAAAAAGTTGGACATACCTAAAACCAATGAACAATCGAACTGACCCCTTTTTCACTCTATTATGATGGACAAAGTAATTTAGTCTTTCTTAGCCTCAGTTTTTACATCTATTAAATGGGGATGATCATCTTAGCCATGTTTATCTGATTATAGGAGATATTCAAGAGATCATTGAGAAGCTTAGTAAAGGTTAAGAAGATGTGAATGGGTCATGATTTGTATCATTTGAGGGAATATTCGTATTGATAAAAGCACAGATGGGATTAGAGATTCAGAGCTAGAAAGGACCTCTGAGTCATCCTTCCCAATAACTTTATTTTACAGAGGGGAAAACTGTGGTCCTTAGAAGTTAAGCAATTTATCTAAAGTTACATGGGTAGTAGATGTTAGAAATATATTTTATATTCAAGTTTTCTGAGTCAAGAATCAATGCTATTTCTATGTTAAACCCTGAAAGATTCCAAGTATTTTATTCACAGGGTTATTGTGGGAGAAGCACATCCTAATCTACTAATTTTTTTTGTTTACTCATTTTCAATTGTGCTTAACTCTTTGTGACTCATTTTGGGATTTTCTTAGGAAAGCCATTGGTGTGGCTTGCCATTTTCTTCTCCAGTTCATTTTCTAGATGAGGAAATTCAGGGGAATTGGGTTCAGTGACTTGTCCAGGGTCACATAACTAGTAAGTATCTGAGGCCAAATTTGAACTCAGAGCTTCCTGTCTTTACGCCTGGCACTCTATCCACTGCATCAGCCAGCTGTCTACCCTAAACTATAGAATGTTATGTAAATGAAATTTTGTATTATTTTTTACCAGAAGGTTAGCCACCCAGTGAGAAAGGATTTTTTAGCCTATAACAACTCATGAAAACTGTTTGCTTAGATCATAAGGTCATAGAATTACACATTTAGAGCTGGAAGGGAACTTAGCATCCATTGAGTTCATCCCCATATCTTACAGATGAAGAAATGGGGACTTAAGGAACATAAGTAACTTGATGACTCTTACTTTGCTAGTAATCACTGGACAGAAAATATGAACTTGGAATTTTTTTGACTCAAGCTTAGTGCTCTACCCAATATAATAATCCTATGATTCCATGTACAAACAAAGCTAGTGTCCAAGCAGCCTCACTTGGATGCTAGAAGCAATAGTGAAATATCAACCAGGAAGTTCTAGGATCAAAACTATGGTAGAAATCTTATAGAGTTTTCCTATTCTATTAGGGGATATTTATAGAGAATTATTAGAGATCTCCAAGGCTGCATAAAATACTAAATTGACAGACTGCTTATTTTAACTAACAATCTAGAGGATTGTACAAAGGCCTTTATTTTTAATATCATCAATATCATTGGCAATGTTTTATGGGCACAAGTTATAGAATATGATAATTTCCAAAAAGATGAAAGTGAATGTTACCCACAAGGTATTGGACAAGCACAGAGCAGGTATGGCTAGGCAGTAATACATACAAACAAAGAATTAGGTACAACAGCTATAGGACAGGATGGTTTCAAAGAAACAGTGATGAAGAAGATGATGAGCTTGCTAGTAAAAGCAAGTGAAAACCACTAGAGAGTCTCTATATTCTAACAATATCTTTATTATATCAAGAGAAAGTGAAGAAGCCCCTCCAATATGGATGGTAGATGATTTGTGGCAAACACATGGGAAGATCTGCACAGTCACATAGGACAGGCAGGCGTGGATAGGAAGTGATCTGTATCACTGGAGAAAATAACGCCATTGATGAATCACTAACTAAGCATTTATTCATATGTCACTGATTTTCATTGATAAAACTAATAGAAAGTAAGATAGAGTCAGAAAAAGAGAGATAGTCACTAAAATCAGAGCAAAAGATACTGCCAATCATCCCTTCCTTCTTTTGCGTTCTGATGGCATACAAAATACAAATTACCTTCACGTAATTCAGTTTGTCTCTTTGATAGGATCATTGAATTGGTGAATTCTAGTCATCCTGATCTATATGTTACCACTGGACCCAGATGGGTCTGGAGGGGAAAGTGAGTCAGGGGATTTTACATAGTCCTTCTGCAATTAAATATATCTCACTTGTATGTTATAGTATCCCCTCCCAGATGTCATGGTCCTCTTTAAGAATGAAGGACAAACAACAATAACAGCAGCAACAAGCCTCAGTCAGGCTCAGTCAAATTGAAACCTGTCTTAAAAAGGTCAAGCTCTCCCATTGCATCCAAGGTCATTTCTTACCATCCTAATCTATATCTGACCACTGGACCTAGATGACTATGGAGGAGAAAGTGAGGTGGGTGACCTTGAACAGCTCATCTATACTTAAATTCATTCACTTGCACATCATGGCAGCATCTCCCTGATGTCACATTCCTCTTAGAGAATGAAGGACAAACAACAATGAACTAGTAGGTCAGAAGAATTTTGTAATAATGACAAAGGCTGACATTTATAAAAATTCTTTACAAACATCATCTCTGCTGATCCTCACAACAATCCCTTGAGTTGAGCATTACAGGGATTAACATTTGTTTAATAGCTGAGGGAAATGAAACTAAGAAAGATTTAATGTCTTGCTAGGATATGTCAGAGGTGGGTGTGAACTCATGCTTTTACTAGCCAGGTCCATATGCTTTAGACCACACCACTAAGTCTCTCCACTTCTTCCTTACTTCCTTATTATTGTTGAGAGTATCACCATCCTCCCAGTCACTCAGGTCTCCCCAACTCCTCAATTTTTCTCACTCTCCCATAGTCAATCTATTGCCAAGTCTCATCAATTCTTCCTTTGGAATATCTCAAACATATGCCTTCTCTCCTCTGATGCTACCAATCACCCTGATGTAAAACCCCCTCAATTCTTCTTCTTCTTCTTCTTCTTCTTCTTCTTCTTCTTCTTCTTCTTCTTCTTCTTCTTCTTCTTCTTCTTCTTCTTCTTCTTCTTCTTCTTCTTCTTCTTCTTCTTCTTCTTCTTCTTCTCTTCTTCTTCTTCTTCTTCTTCTTCTTCTTCTTCTTCTTCTTCTTCTTCTTTTTTTTGGCAAGGCAAATGGCCTTAAGTGATTTGCCTAAAGTCACACAGCTAGTAAGCTTTAAGTATCTTCCAAATTTGAACTCAGATCCTCCTAAGTCCAGGGCAGTGCTGTAGCCACTGTGCCATCTAGTTGCCCCAAGTACTCACCTCTTCATGTCTGTGTTATTATATAAATCTTCTGTCATTCTTTCTGCTTCAACTCCTTCTCAGTCCATTCTCCTTTTAGCTATCAAAGTGATCTTCCTGAAGTAGTCTGACCTTGTTATTGCCTTATTCAAATTTCAGAGATTCCCTATTGCCTGCAGGAAGAAAACAGACATTCACCACATGTCTATTAAATGTCAGGCTAAGTAAAAGTTTTACAATTATTATCTCAGTTGATTCCTACAACAGTCCCCCAAAAGTAGGTCCTATAATCATCCTCATAGAAGAAATCAAGGTAAACAGTAGCTAAGTGATGAGGGTTATCTAGCTAATAATTATCTGGGGTTGGATTTGAACTCAGGACTTCTTGACTGCAGGTCCTATCTACTGTGCATCCAGCTATCAAATATAAAATCCTGTCTTTTTTAAAAGCCCTTTCTAGTCTTCTTACATTTTATTCTCCTCTGTGTACTTTATGATCCAGTAAAATTGGCCTCCTTGTTCGTTCTTGCACCAGAATTTTAAAAAAAGTGCTTTCAAGCATTAGTGACTGTTTCACACACCTGAAATGACCTCCCTCTTCACTTCTACCACCTTGTTTTCCTGGCTTCCCCTAAGTCTTAACTAAAATCTCACTTTTTGAAAGAAATCCTTTTTAATGCTAATGCTTCCTTTTGAAATAATTTTTAATTTATTATATATGTTTATATATTATATGTATTAAATATGTATATATGAATATGTGTATGGAGAGAGAGAGAGAGAGAGAGAGAGAGAGAAAGAGAGAGAGACAAAGACAGAGACAGAGAGACAGAGAGAAAGGGAGAGACAGAAAGAGAGAAAGAGGGAGAAAAAGTTTAGATATAGTTTACACATTGTCTCCCCAATTATAGTATGAACTCATTGGAGACAGGGACTATTTCCTCTTTTTGTTATATATCCAGCACTTAATGAAGTGGGTGGCAATTTTTAATGCTTAATGAATTCTTGTTGACATGACTTAACTTATCCTCCCTAAAACATAGAGGCAATTTTTCTTAATTTTGACATTTGACACTCTCATGATATCTGGTTTCAAAAAGTTAAAGGAGCAAGAAGGAGAAATACTACTATGGACCTGATTATGACTGGCAAGCAACTAATTGGGAGTGATGAAAATCTTGAGATTGACCACAGAATGGAATCATACATCATACCCACAGCATGTTAGAATTTCAACTTAGAGAGCACTAGACATTTCTTTTGTAAGAAAAAAAATTAAATAGGCAAACCAACATTAATCATATATGGTCATAGCATGTTCTCATCCCTCTCCATCAACATGTTACCTTATTCTTCAAAACCTATCCCAAACTCTACCTCCTTTGTGAAACCTTCCCTAATAGTTCATCTTTCTCCTCTGAAATATAGCATTTATCTCTGTGTCACTTATTAGATATTTTTCCTTTGATATTTTGTATTATTGATGCATGCTTGCACAAAACCATATCTTACTTTCCACTAGAGTATCAATTCCTTCTGATTTTATGTTTTCTTTAACAGTAGACATTAACAGAATCCTTTAAGATCAACAAAGAGACAAATTCAAAATCTCATTTTATGATAGAAATGATTCCTAAAAGAAGGTTCTATAATATTATCATCCCCATTTAACAGATGAAGAAAGTTAGGCTCATATAGATTATATGACTGCAAACAGCTATTCTTAAACTTTTCTATTTAACACCATTTTATTCTTAAGGTCTTACAGTACTAGTAGGGTTATCTTTTTCTCTAAGATAGGAAGCAAGGGAAGAGGAGAGGGTAAGTGATGATCCTGAGAAGTTTTGAGAAGTGAAAATGAGTTAAGAAGTCTCCTGTTCAATGTACTTAGGCTAAGTAAAGTAGAAGGCCGATTCATTTGATGCAAATGTGGGAGGGGGGGATCATTGAGGAGCTTGAAGAGCTAGGAAAAGGTTGAAAGTTATATCTATGGGGAAACGGCTAAGGAGCTGAGTTCCTAGCAAAGTATCTTGCAAGTGTACAAGTTCAACAAATATCTGTTGACTAACTGATGGATCACAATAGCACCCAGCATAGCACTCTGTGAATTACTAAGTATGCAAATTCACATTGATCAGAATAAGATGCATTACATCATTCAGCCCGACTTTGCTGGGCAAAGGCAACTGGACTTCAGAGCTGCATTCAATTCCACCATTTTACTGCTGCTCCTCCCTCTCCCCACAGAGGCTCACTCACTGACAACAAGACATGCTTTGGTATTTTCAGAGATCACTGCCAAGGCTTTCAAAAAATTATTGTTGTTTTTAGCAAGTCCCCACTCTTCCTTACTGAGTTTTTAAAATGAAAATTTAGCTAAAAGTACTTTCACTAAACAGTAGCAGAATGAAATGAAGAGATTTAATGGATCGTTTTCCATGAATAAATGACAGATAAAATATCTATTTTGCTCACAGACTTTTTTTTTTTTCATTCGTGGATGGTTCATTTCAGTAAATATCTTTCCACCTGCACTTGTCTATTTTCCAAAGGTTTTGGGAAACTTCCAGTGAGTATGGTTGGGTTGTATGGCAGGCATTTACGAGGATGTACTTAAAGGAAAATCAGATCAAGGATACCATCAGCTTCACTTTTTCTATGCTTTCCTTGAATATGTGGTTGGCAAGCTCTCAAATCCCTTATCAAGCTGTAACTCACAGATATGTATGACCAGAGCAGCTGAGCTAATATTTACAAAGCAATCTCCTCTCTCATTTTTATGAGGTGTATCTTTCTACTCTGGTTCTTGCCCTAAGTTAGACCTGGTAGATATTGAATAAGAAAGACTTACGAACGGATATCCCTTCTAACAGAGTCAGAAAGGGATAGCAGTAATGCACACAACTTTGGGCTGGGTGTAGACACCTATTCAATTCCCATGTCAGGTGTTTTTTAATTGTATGGTTAAGTTGTTTAATTTATGTATGCCTCAATTTCCTCATCTGTAAAATAAAATACTTATAACTGATAGCTTCTAAAGTAATTTTCAGCTCTAAATCTATGATAATGTTATAGCATTTTGTCAAGGTCCCATAAGAAACCTTTTGGGGGTTAGCAGGAATGTATTGGTTGCCCATAAAACATGCTCTATTTGGTATTAGATAGTAAAATATTTTAGTTTTTTAATAGTATTTGTGTGTGAAGTGGGCATTGTATTAGCATTATTTTTGACTCTCACTAAAAATTTCCAAAACTCTTGCTATATCTGTGTGGGGTAGAGCAAACCTTGGAGCTCAAAATCTCTGCCAACAGAATGCTTGGTCTGGCAGATCCTTACAAAATGGGAAGATTTCATGTGTGAGTCATGTCTTTCACATGTCTTTCACTTCAAAACCCAGCCTAGTTGATTTCCTCAAAGTGTGGCCACCAGTAGATAAAGTCTTAGATCACAACAACTCATGAAACCAGAAAATGTTATTTTAAAAATACATTTTATTGTTACCATTTGTTTGAATCATTGTATTATTAAAGAGATGAATCCATTGTTAACTATTCTTGGTCAAGCAACTCAAATGTGTCTTGTTTATATTATTCCTCTGATTAGAATACCACCCCATCCCTCTCCATCAAAATGATACTTCATACTTCAAAGCCTAGCCCAAATTCTAGTTCCTTCCTAAATAAGACCTTCTCCAATCACCCCAGCTGGAGGGATTTCCCCTTTCTATGAGCTTGTAAACACTTATTATCTTTATCCTTTATTTGACAGTTGTCTGTTTTTTTTTTTTTTTTGGTATTCTTAGAACAGGTATGCAACCTATGAACATATAACAATTTCCACAGCTAGGAGGTGACTTCCTTGATAGCATGAATCATGTTTTATCCTGGGTTACCATACTGCTAAGAAGAAAGATTGCCTAGAGATATTGAGAGTCCTAAAGCAAGCAGCAATTCACTCATTTTAAACTTTGCTCCCTTACTCCTTCCCTTGCTCTCTTTCTCTTTGATCCCTTTCCTACATCCCTCTTTCTCTTTCCTTCCTTCCTTCCTTCCTTCCTTCCTTCCTTCCTTCCTTCCTTCCTTCCTTCCTTCCTTCCTTCCTTCCTTCCTTCCTTCCTTCCTTCCTTTTTTCCTTCCGGTCTTCCTTTGCTCCCTCCCTTTCTTTTCTTTTTTATGTCATTGTTTATTTTTTGTAGGTTAAAGAACCTCAGCAACTTATTTGATCCATTCACTTCTCTCCCAAAGACTAGCTATCCTAATTTATGAACACACCTCACTCAGGGATAACACTCTACTTACAGATGACTCATACATACAAAAGGCCCACCCTGCTCTTTCTTTCTACTCAATAAGTTTTGGCCCAGGTACTGTTCTGAGGAAAATAAAATAAAAGATCCCAGAACATTCTAATCCCCAAGAGTTTGTCACCAGTCCAAGATGAACTTAGAGAAGAAGAATAATAATAATTCACATTTATGTAGCACTTTAAAGTTTTTCCTCAGATTAACCTTACGAGTTAGGTTGGGCAAATTATTATTATCTTAATTTGAGGGGTTAAGTACTTTGCCCAAAATCATATGGTTAATGTCAGGGGGAATAATCAAATCCAGTTCTCTCCTGAATCCAAGCACAATGCAACATGGTGTACTGGAGAAAGTGTTTAACAGAAAGTCCAGGGTTCAAATCCTATCTTTGACAATCACTCTCTATGAGATATGGGCATATCACTGGTCTCCTTGCTGTCACTTACATAAGAGACTCTAGATCCCTAGCTCTAGACATTTTCTTTGTCTCCCAAGTTTGGTATGTTCCCCTTATTCATTAATATCTCTTGGCTTCTGTGGTTTTCTGACTCCTAGCTAAAATCACACTTGTTACAAAAAACCTTTCCCAATTCCTCTTAACACCAGTGCCTTTCTTCTGTCAATTATCCCTTCTTTTCCCAAATATATCTTGTTTGTACATAATTATTGACATGTTGTTTGTCCTAGTAGACTGTGATCTCCTTATGGGCTAAGACTCTGCCTTCTTTTGTATCTGAAGCACTAAGTATAATGCCTACCACACAGAAGACATTTTAAAAAGATGCTTACTGAATGAATTTTTGAGTCTCAGTTTCCTCATCTGTAAAATGAGCTGAGGAAAGAAATGGCAAACTCCATTTTCACTTCAGTTTCTTTGCCAAGAAAACCCCAAATAGGATCATGATAAGTAGGATAAGACTGAAAAAAAAATACCAAAAGCAATGGGTAAGATACCTCAATCTCCTACTTCACAGTTTAGTTGTAAGACTCAAAAAGGAAAAAATGTTTATAATATGCTTTGAAAATCTTAATATATAAATAAAAATAGCGGTTGCTATTATTATGTTATCAGTATTATTATCTTGAATTTTAATAGTATGATTACCAAAGGTATTATAAAAAATATTTTTAAATTGTGGAAAATGAAAGATTTATTTCAAGAATGGCCTTGTGTAAATGTCTTGACTTTTTTAAAAGGTGGGAGAGAAGGAGGAGAATTCTTCAAATTATAGGCAAGCATAGAGTTCAACTTTTATTCCTGGAACAATTTTAAAATATATTACTATTAAAGGAATTGATCCTTAAGAGGGGGAATCATCAATAAGGATAATCTGGTTTCATCAAGAAACTATAATCAGGGGAATTTCCAAGGATCAAAAGGTCAGTCTTTCTGGCAAACTAATGCAACAACTCCTTAATTTTGATGACCTAATAATGACCAGTTCCAGCTCACTTCAGCCACATAGCAACAGGGGGACACATCACACCTCACATTATCCCTCAGAATAATGCTACCTATAAAACTTAGAATTCTGAAATTTGACTCTTTGGATCCTTCATTTATTTTCTTGCTTCTTCTACTCTCTCATACCAAATTTCTTCTTTACTCTAATTTTAGACCCTGATCCATTCCAGTTTTCTAATTCTGTGTCCCAAACTCTGATTTTTACTTTTTTTGTTGTTTGTTTGTTTTTTCTTTCTTGTGTTTTCCCCCCTTTGATCTGATTTTTTTTTTGCACAGCATGATGAATATGGAAATTGCACATGTTTAGAAGAATTGCACATGTTTAACCTAAAAAAAAAAATAAATAAATATTAGCTCAGCCAGCAAGATTATGTGATGATCAGCTATGATAGACTTAGTTCTTCTCAGCAATGCAATGATCCAAGACAATTCTAATAGACTCAGGTTGGAAAGTGTCATCCGCATCCAGAAAAAAGAACTATGGAAACTGAATGTGGATGGAAGCAGAGTATTTTCACCTTTTGTGGTTGTTGTTATTTTCTTATGGCTTTCCCCTTTTATTCTGATTTTCTTTCCCATCATGACTCATGAAATATGTGAGCATTTGCTTATACATGTATAGCCTATATCAATTTGCATGCTGTCTTGGAGTGTGGGGTGGTAAGGCAGGAGAAAAAAAATGGAACTCAAAATCTTTTTTTTTTAATTTAAATTTTATTTTATTTAATAATAACTTTGTATTGACAGAATCCATGCCAGGGTAGTTTTTTACAACATTATCCCTTGCACTCGCTTATGTTTTGTTTTTTCCCTTCCCTCCCTCCACCCCCCCCCAAAGATGGCAAGCAGTCCTATATATGTTAAATATGTTGCAGTATATCCTAGATACAATACATATTTGCAGAACCAAACAGTTCTCCTGTTGCACAGGGAGAATTGGATTCAGAAGGTAAAAATAACTCGGGAAGAAAATCAAAAATGCAAATAGTTCACATGCGTTTCCCAGTGTTCCTTCTTTGGGTGTAGCTGTTTCTGTCCATCATTTATCCATTGAAACTCAGGTAGGTCTCTTTGTCATAGAAATCCACTTCCATCAGAATACATCCTCATACAATATCGTTGTCGAAGTGTATAATGCTCTCCTGGTTCTGCTCATCTCACTTAGCATCAGTCCATGTAGGTCTCTCCAAGTCTCTCTGTATTCATCCTGCTGGTCATTCCTTACAGAGCAATAATATTCCATAACATTCATATACCACAATTTACCCAGCCATTCTCCAATTGATGGGCATCCATTCATTTTCCAGTTTCTAGCCATTACAAACAGGGCTGCTACAAACATTTTGGCACATACAGGTCCCTTTCCCTTTTTTAGTATCTCTTTGGGGTATAAGCCCAATAGAAACACTGCTGGATCAAAGGGTATGCACAGTTTGATAACTTTTTGGGCATAATTCCAGATTGCTCTCCAGAATGGTTGGATTCGTTCACAACTCCACCAACAATGCATCAGTGTCCCCGTTTTCCCGTATCCCCTCCAACATTCATCATTATTTTTTCCTGTCATCTTAGCCAATCTGACAGGTGTGTAGTGATATCTCAGAGTTGTCTTAATTTGCATTTCTCTGATCAATAATGATTTGGAACGCTCTTTCATGCGAGTGGTAATAGTTTCAATTTCATCATCTGAAAATTGTCTGTTCATATCCTTTGACCATTTATCAATTGGAGAATGGCTTGATTTTTTATAAATTTGAGTCAGTTCTCTATATATTTTGGAAATGAGGCCTTTATCAGAACCTTTAATTATAAAGATGTTTTCCCAGTTTGTTGCTTCCCTACCAATCTTGTTTGCATTCATTCTGTTTGTACAAAGGCTTTTTAATTTGATATAATCAAAATTTTCTATTTTGTGATCAGTAATGATCTCTAGTTCATCTTTGGTCACAAATTTCTTTCTCCTCCACAAGTCTGAGAGATAAACTATCCTATGTTCCTCTAATTTATTTATAATCTCGTTCTTTATGCCTAGGTCATGGACCCATTTTGATCTTATCTTGGTATATGGTGTTAAGTGTGGGTCCTTGCCTAATTTCTGCCATACTAATTTCCAATTATCCCAGCAGTTTTTATCAAATAATGAAATCTTATCCCAAAAGTTAGAATCTTTGGGTTTGTCAAACACTAGATTGCTATAGTTGACTATTCTGTCTTGTGAACCTAACCTTTTCCACTGATCAACTAATCTATTTCTTAGCCAATATCAAATGGTTTTGGTGACTGCTGCTTTATAATATAATTTTAGATCAGGTACAGCTAGACCACCTTCATTTGATTTTTTTTTTCATTAATTCCCTTGAGATTCTTGACTTTTTATTGTGGAACTCAAAATCTTATAAAAATAAATGTTGAAAACCATATTTACTTGTAATTGGAAAAATAATATGAATTAAAATGAAAAAAATGAAAATGAAAATGAAAAAAAATTTAAAAAACAAAAAATTAGCTTAACTTAGCATACCTTGCCTCCCTGGCCTTCTGATGTTCATGAATGTTTCCTCATTCAAGTAAGCAAGAAAAAATATTAAGAAGCATTCACTATATGCCAGAAACCATGCTAAATGCTAGAGATATTAAAAACCCAAACCAAAACAAACAAAAACCTTCCCTCTTCTAGCATTAGGGCTATTGAGCATTACTGAAGAAAGTAAAAAAAAAATCAATCTGATTCATCAGTCAATAAGTACTAATTAAGCATTTACTACATGACCTCAGCTGGGTCCTTGTTGCTGGTGTGTGACAATCCTACTCTAATCAACTCCTTATCTTACTCTTCACAGAAGCTGCTCAAACCTTTTCTTCTCTCACTAACTATAACCCCACCTACCACAATTTGACAGATGACAGTAGCTTATTTCACTGAGAAAATTGAGGACATTCACTCTTAAATCTATTAATTTCTCTCTCTAACTCCTCAGACTTTTTCAGCAATATTCCCTATTTTTTTCCTTGGACCACTATTGGCTTTTGGACTCTTATCTTCTCCTTTAGTTTCAGAAATACTCTGTTTGCTTCCCTTCCAACTTCTTCAACTATTCATACTTTGTCTTTACTAGGTCATCATCTTCTCAAATCATTAATTTAAGTGTTTCCCAAGAGCCTGTATTACCTTGATTATCTGCTTAGGAAGAGAATAGAGGATGAAAGAAAAATTTCAGTCACTCCTATGGCTTCAGGTTCCACTCCAATTAAGGTGACTCTCAAATTTCTATTTCTATTATTGACCTTTTTTCAGAGGTCTAGAACTTCATCTTCTTATTCATAATAGATTTGCATAGGCAATCATCTTTTATTATTATGCTATGCTATGAAAAATGCTTGTTTTATTCCTTAAATTAAAAATAAAAATAAAAAACTTTAAAAAAGAACTTCATTTTTACCTGAATGTCCTACCATCACCTCAGACTCAACTTTTCCTTATCTTCTTACCCAAATTTGCCTCTTTTGAGTTTATTGGAATTTTTATTCACACAGTCTTCCATAATCATGACCTTGTGGTCATTTTTGACTTACCTCTAATTACCTCTCACATTCAATCATCTACCCATTTCTATCAACTTCTAATGTCACAAAATCTCTTACCTTTATCTTTTTTCTTTACACTATCATTTCTGCCACTTAAAATATTCCTCAGAATCATTTATTGAAATCCAATTGCAATAACCTCCTTGAGGGAGCTGAAAAGTTATTTATTAAGTGCTAACTGAATATACCATATTCTGTACTTAAGCACTTAACAAATATCTCATTTGATCCTCACAATCATCCTGGGGATTATGTGCTATTATTATCATCTTCATTTTACAATTGAGAAAATTGAGGTAGGCAGAAGTTAAATGACATGCTCAGGATGGTAGAAGTAGTAAGTATCTGAATCTACATTTGAACTCAGGTTTTCCCTGATCCAAGTCCAGTGTTTAGCTGCCTCCTTTCCCTTGATTCATGTTCTCTCTTCTAATCCATCCTACATGCTGCCACTAAAGTAATAATTTTTAGGTATAATCTTACTAATCTTCTAAAAAGAAGTCTTCACTAACTCCTCATTACCCAGGAAATAAAATTCAAATTCTTTTTTCTGGTATTCAAACCAGGTACTTATCTACCTTTATAGCTTTATCTCATACTCTGTTCTCTGGTCAAACCATATGATTCTTTTTTGAGTGTGTCCTGTGGTTTTTCTCTCTTCATCCTTTGTCTGCTCCCTATATCGGAATGCCCTTCCTATCCTCCCATTTTGAATTCTTGTAAAATTTGTAGATTAAAGACTATTTCAAATGCCACCTTCTCCAGGAAGCCTCTTTTGAAAGGGCCTTAGCCTTCATAGAACATTTTATTTTGTTAACTCAAATGTACTTCTAAAGATCATGGATCATCAATTTAGAGTAATTCATTTAGTTTAGCTGTTTTAGAAGTGATGGCCCAGGGACCCCTGAGGATTTGCAAGGTCAAAAGTATTTTCATAATAATATTAAGATATTTTAATTCCTAATATATAGTTTTTAATGTGGGTTTAATATTCCTAATGTGTTTTTTTTAATGTGGGTTATACTTATCAACATTTAAATGTTGATAACTATAACCCACAACATTTAAATGTTGATAACTATAATCCACATTTAAAAAAAAACTATTTGGGAGGGATTCCTCCATTTTTAAGAATATAAAGTGATCTGGATATCAAAAAAGACATAGAGGCAATTTATACCCCATCTTTGAGAACTGTTGTTCTAATTCAATGACCTCATTTAACAGAAACGAAACTGAGGCTTTAGAGTTTAAAGTAGCGTGCCCAAGATCACGCCAGAAGTAGCAAATGGCAGAACAAAGATTTGCAATCATGTCCTCTTCCTTCAAATCTTCCTTCCATCTACTTTCTGTCCATGTTTAGTTTTCTATGTTGTATTGTTTTCTCCCTGCTTAAGTATTACCTCCATGAAGGTAATAACTATGCCTTCTATAAATCATGCTTCTCCGTCAGCATCCAAAACTGCTTCCACTCCATTCCTAACTTCCATTCCTCACTTTACCCGTTAAGGTCACCTCTATTCTCCTGGTTACCGAAGTTCACAACTTAGATGACATCTTCAACCGTCGCTCTTTTTAGTATTAACGCCTGGCCCTGTACTGTTCTCCCAGATCCATTCTGCTGAAAAGCCTGCTGATTTATTTTTACATTTCCTGTATATCCTCCCTTTTCCTCTCTGACTCCTAATGCTACCAGCCTCATAAGGGATCTCATCACCTCATGTCTGTGTTATTTTAATAATTTCCTTTGTTGGTCTTTCTACCCCAGTTCTATCCTTATTTTAACTCATCCTCCACTCAGCTACCAAAGTGATCTTCCTAAAGCAATAACAGGATCTTGTTAATCTCACCTTCCAGTCTGTCCCACCAATTTAATAAGCTCTGGCAACTTCGATTTCTATTACCTTCAGAATCTGCTTGGTTTTTAAACCATCTTGCCCCTTCTTACATTTTTAGTCTTATACTTTGTATACATATTCTATGACCCAGTAACACTGGTCTCCTTGCTGTTCCTCAAATAAAATACTCCATCTTCCAATTCTGTGCCTTTTCACTAACTGTCCCCCATATCTGAGATTCTCCTCTCCTCGCCTCTGCCTCCTGGTATTCCTACCTTCCTTCATCTCAACTAATATCCTACTTTCTACAAGAAGCTTTCCTTAGTCCTCCTGTCTTCCTTTAAGACTATCCTGTGTATAGTTTGTTTGTACATAATTGTAGAAGTATAATATTGCATTACATTCATATTTCATAACTTATCCAGCCATTCTCCAACTCTTGGGCATTCACTCAGTTTCTAGTTTCTTGCCACTACAAAGAGGGCTGCCACAAACAGTTTTGTACATGTGGATCCTTTTCTCTCTTTTATAATCTGTTTGGGATACAGATTCAGTAGAAACACTGCTGCATCAAAGAGTATTACGCATATTTGTTAAAAGAAATTTGGAAGATGTGAAGGAGAGTAAAAAGATTTCTGTCAATTAAAAATAATTTTGAAAAAGAGTATGACTGAGGAAAAGAATGCTGTTTAGGTGAAGTGTTTGGAAGTGGGGAATAAGTATGAGAAAAGTTTCAAAAGGTAGGTTGGTACTTCTAATACCAGAGAGGGAAGAGTCTTTAATGTCAGAAAGAGGAATTTGATATTTACTAATATTTAGGGGTGTCCAACAGTGAATTCTATTAACAAAGACTGAGATTCTCATTATTGAAGGTCTTTGAGTCGAATGCTTACTTGCTGGAGACATTGTAGTGAAATTTCAACTAAGGTATGACTTGGATTCAATGTTGTCTGAGGTCCTTTCCATCTCTGTGAAGCACTGAATTCTCAAATGGGTAACTGAAAAAGCACTGCCCTAATCTAGGTACAATGAGAAAAGATATAGATAGCAGTGGCCCATTCAGCAGAAGATTCTTTCCAACAATCAATGGGATGACTACCTTCTTTCTAGATGATGAAAATCCATTTCTCACCTATAGGTGAGGTTCCCCTTTTCTTCACCTTGCATCTGCTCAGGATCGAAATCCTAAATTGTGGGAGTGAAACTCTGGCAACCTTTAAGGATATAATTTGTCTCCTATTACATTATTTCTTCCAGTACAGGAAGTACCAAGTGTTTGTCATTTAGGAGTGTCATGTCATTACATTGAATATTGCAGTGTAATGATGTGAAATGATTAAATGACAAAATGCCAGCTCACTGCCAAAAATTTAAAGTGGCATACTTTTATTTGTAGGTTGGAAAGCTATTATTAATTCTTATATTGACTTTGCCAGCTGAAATAATGCAAGCAGACTGGTGCATGCTGAGATTGGATGATGGGCTTGGTCCTGAATCCAAACTCCAGTTTCCAAATGAGAAGAATAGTCCATTCTCCCATCAGTGTGTCTCAAGTTGAAAATATCAGCTTAGAGTAGTCTTATCATCTGATGAATGTGGAATGATAGACATCAAAATAAGACTTATATGGGATTTTTACCTGGGCAAAAAAAATGGAACTGGGACTAGATGTCTGAGAGAACAAAATTGACTTATTCTTATTTTTATTATTATTATTCTACCTTTAATCAATGTAGTGACTTTATAGGGATTTTCTTCTTCAGAAAAAAAGAGGATATAAAAATAGTTGATGCTACTGAATTACCAGAAAGACCTCGGGTTGGCAAAAACAAAGTTCTCTCTTCCTGGCATACAGAATCAAATGCAGAACTATTTGTACAGATTTGGGGATATAGGGTTTAAAATCACATTCTTAGTAAGATTCTTAAAATGTTGCAGGGTCAATTTATATGACTTCAAGTACTTGAGGATTTATAAAATAGCTTGCTCTCTTCTTCCATTCCTGACTGCTATTCTTGGGCCACCATTTAAGGTATTCATTGACAAATTCCAGTCAAAACTCACCCACCAAGCTCACTGAAGCAACTTTCCCATTTTCCTTTTGTTTCCTTTCCTAGGAGTGGGTCTCATATTGTTGCTTTGTGGGGATAGGTGAAAATGACATTCGTCCAGACCTGGCCATTTACCTCTCAGTCATACACCTTGAATAGGCTTTTGCTGTTACAATTCCCCTACCCTTGCACTTAAGAATAGCATATTGGGGTGGGGTGGTTTTGTCTGGCATTTTGTGAGCATGTGAATGTGTGTGTATGTGTGAGTGTGTGTGTTGTTAGTGTAAGCTGAAGGCCTTTATTCTTAGCTCTGTTTTTACTACATGCCATTACTGCTTTTGTTTGGGGCTCTCTTCTGTTGTAAAGTGCTCTGGGGTGAGAGTGAGTGATTGATTGAGTATAGAGAAAAAAGCAGTAGAAGCACATGGCTTTCTTCTATTTTCTAACTTGGACACACCTTGAAGGCCACTTAACTTGCTTGTGTCCTGACCTCATTCCAACAGAAAAGCACCAAACAAGAATGCCATTATAAATGTATATAAAATAGTAATGTGTGTACCAGCATAGTTAATAATCCTTCCCCATCCCTTCTTCCTTTCTTCCCTTCTTCCCTTTCTCTCTTCCCTTACCCCTTTTCTCTCTGTCTCTCTCTCTATCTCTCTCTCCCTTCCTCCCTCCCTTTCTCCTTCCTTCTTTCTCTGTCTCGGTCTGTCTCTCTGTCTCTGTCTATCTCTTCTCTCTCTCTCTCTCTCTCTCTCTCTCTCTCTTTGTCTCTGTCATTCTCTCTCTCTCTCTCTCTCTCTCTCTCTCTCTCTTCTCTGTGTCTGTCTCTGTCTCTTTCTGTCTCTCTCTCTGTCTTTCTCTCTGTCTCTGTATCTTTCTTCTCTCTCTCTGTCTTTGTCTTTGTCTTTCTCTGTCTTTGTATCTCTCTGTTTCTCTGTCTCTATCTCTCTCTTTCACACACACACACACACACACACACAAACACACACACACACACACACACACACACACACACACACACACACACACACACACACACGATACTGATTTCTGACTAATTCGCCCAGGTTGTGAAAACATATCCTAAATGGGAGAGGACTCTATTTAGGGAAATTGTTTAGATAATAAAGCTGTCTCTGGCATTCATTGAGTTTGTGGGAAATGGTTAAAAGTGTAGCAGTTTGAAAGAGAAAGCCATGAGACACACATCGTGGAAGAGAAATTACTCCCACCCTTTTATTTAGGATTTAAATGAACACCTTAATTTTTGTTTCTTCTCTTCATTTTTTGGGTTGAAAAGTATCAAGCGGCCAGAACACTTCAGGTAATGGTACCTTGTTGTAATCCTCCCTTTCTGCTCTCTCTTTTTAGGCTTTCCAAACATCCTTTTGGCTCCTATTGGCTGGTCAGCAGGTAATGAGAACTAAAGGTTTTCTGGGAAGACAACAGAATGAATAGCAATGAAGAATTTTTCTCTCTTTTTTTCACATATCGAGAGGCTTTGTTTGGGATGTCAATAGTGAGAGCATCTTGTTCTGAAAAGCTGACAAACACAGTTTAGATATTTGGTCTCATATCTTGAAACAGTAAGCTCTGCCTTCCAGATCTGTTCTGGGTCATCACATCATGTATTCCACAACCAGAGCTCATTCAAAATCAATTCAGCAGTTTTTTAGGAAGATAAGATGGAGGCCAGATCTTTCTGCCATTTTGCAACAATGGAGCAAAGAGCTTTGTGTGGATTTTCACGGAGGCTCAAATCCTTTTGTGGAGGCTCCCTGACATTACTGTCACGACCTCAGGGCTCAGAAATATAACCTCTTTATGTTATTATGCCACAAAATGATAAAATGTATAGTTTCAAAGGAAATTGGCAAGATTTCTGTAAACTTTATATAGAGCAAAAATAAGACAATTTACACAAAACAACATCATAGAGAAAAACAATTTTGAAAGACTTAGAACTCCAATCAATGAAATGATCAACCAGAGGTCCAGAGGACTGAGGACAAAACATGCTAGAAGTGAGGAACTTAAAATCCAATTTGAGATATACATTTTTTTCTTGACCAATCTGGAAATTTGTTTTGCTAGAATATTCATGTTTGTTATTGAACTTTTTTTATTATTATTATTCAATTAGTGGCGTCCTAAGGAGCAATTGAAGGAGAAGATTACAAATGCTCATAAACATAAATACATTTTTAAAATTAAAAGAAATTTAGTCTTTTCTACTGCACCCTTATCTTCCATACCCATCCTTGTTATAAATCATCCATAGCAAAAGATTCTCCAGCCAGTCTTACTGAAGCCAATAAAAAGATACATCACAACATGGCAGGTACAAACCTAATATCCTCAATGGCTTCTATAACCCTTCCCCTGCTTCCCCAAACCCAGGAAGCAAGGCCTCCTGAGATGTCAGTCTGGCTTCCTGTTTCTTATGCTGACTTGTCATCAAAACCATGATGAGAAAAGCTGCAATGTAGAAGGGATAACTTTATATGGTCAAAGTTCTATTGCCTGAGCTGTATTCCTGAATCACCTGGACTTTCTTTACAATGCCCCAGAAACGTTTTTATTCTGGAAGCTCATCCACCTAGGACTTCATGTACTGGAAATAACGTCTATTCTTGGGTTCTCTCCCTCTGATTGGCTCATTTCTTCTCTTTTTTTTTTTTAATTACAAGTGATTGAAGTTTATTATGAAAAAATTGGGGGGGGGGGTAGAGAGCATCCATAGCAATCAATAAGTATGGAATCTAATACTGGATTAAGATCAATGCCAGCCTTTTTGAATAGGAAGAGTAAGATGTACTTTGAGAGGTATTCTCTGTGATTTGGAGCAGGTAGAGCTCATCTTTCTCCTAACTCCATTTTAAGGAGAAGGGCAATGAGAGTCTTCATTCTTCTCCAGGCAGTACTCCTGACTGTCCTGGATTTTCTCTATAATGCCCCTGCTTTCAGCTCTTTTATTGTCTTCCTCCAATGAAGTGAAATTCCTTGAGGACAGAGATTATATTTCTTTCTTCTTATATTAATATTTATAGTACTTACCATAATATTGGGGACATAGAAAGCACTTGATAAATAGTTAATGACTTAACTTGATCAGACTGTATACTTTTTTTAGTTGTACATTTTGTTGATCTTATGTAATATGTATTATATAAAATGTTAGTTATGATTGTTATTGTCATTGTAGTTACTTCTTTTCCTCAACTACTGGTAGGTAATTCTTCACTGTTTGCATGTTAAAACTGATTAATGTCCACCACCTCTCTCTGTTGCTTTGTGGGTAACCTGCAGCAACTTTAATTCTTTAGAAGCTTGTGCCATTCTATCGCCCCCAGCCATATTGTATTAATGGAAGAATATTGGTGTTAATTTTTTTTTTTTTAGGGAGAGGATTGAGGTCATTTGAAAGCACTGAATATTTCCCCAAAGGCAATTTAGATTTTTACTTTTCTTTCCATTCAGTTTAAATCTCAGTTAATTGTCATGTCTGCAGTATTTATCCAGGATATGCTACTGGATAGATAGATAGATAGAGCAATAACAATATAGTTTTTAATCTATAGACTATCTAGACAGATAATGTATCTAGCTAGATACATATCTATTTCTAACTTTCTCTATTTGTCTGTCCATCCATCCATCCATCTATCTGCAAATTCCATGTGTTGTCCAGCCAACTGCTTATCATAATCTGAGCAGTAGACATTTTTCATTTACTTGGTTTTCCTCTGTGGATAGTTAGAACAAACTCTCTTGAGTAATTATGAATCTCATTTATACTGTTGTTCAATGTTCCAGGATTAGATGCAATCAGCACAAAGTCATCCTTAAAAAATGATCTTTCAAGGACCTTGCCAACTAAATTATTTCTGAAATCATTTCATAAGCTTTATTTAAAAAATGTTTTGTTAATTGCATTACAACACAATTGGCTTTCTTTGTATTCCTATGTATTTTATTTTTATGCATTAAAAAGATTAATTTTCAAAAGGGTCCATAAATTTCATTAGAGAGTCATGACACAAAAAAGATTGAGAATCCCTATCTATAGGGAATCTTGCTTCCATTTGGACATCCTCCATGAATACTACATACAAATATTGTGATATTTAAATATAATGATGACTTATATTGATATAATACTTTTAAAATTAAAGACTGGGGTCTTTATTGGCTACTCACTAGACCTATCTCATTATTGATTGGCACAGGGGTTTTGCCATGCTCCATTTATGATCTGGGCCAATTCATTCTTCCTTTCCCATCTTCTCCCTACCTTCCTTCACCCCATTTCAAACTCCTGCTTCTACTAGCTCTTCATATTGATCCAAGACTTAGTGCAGATAACAGATTCTCTCAGTCTACTGTATCTCAGAGCTCCTGACTTCAAACTCCACCAGCCTGCGTTTCCCTTATATCTGGTACTGTAACCATGTGCCACCCCACATGACTAACTATATAGTCCTTTTATATAATGTTTCCTCCTACATTTTCTTCTTTAGCCCTTTTAAATAAACCTGTGATATAGGCAGCTTAAGAACCATTACTATTTTACAGATGAAGGAACGAGAACTCTGAAAATTAGGTGATCTTCTCACTATTACACCATTAAATGGCAGAAATCACTTTATGGATGGGGAAACTAAGGGCTGGGGAGATTAAGTGATTAACTGAGGGATATTAATCCAGGCAATCTAATCTTACCAGAACTCTTCTCACTGAACAGAGAATGGTAAAACAGAAAAAAAATAGTTGTAAAGAAGAGCATAGGAGGACCGTGTATATGTATTTTTAAAGATATCAATCTGACCAGCATTATGTATCATCATGGTATACTAGTTTAGCTCATAGCTATTTGATTCTAGCAGGGTCTTGGGTAGCTAGATGATGCAATGCTTAATAAACTGCATCTGAAGTTAAGAAGACTAAATTCAAATTCACTCTCAGACACTTATTAGCTGTGTGACCCTAGGCAGGTCATGTTACCCTGTTTGCTTCAGTTTCTCATTTGCAAAATGACCTGGAGAAAGAAATGGCAAATCTCTGCCTAGAGAATCCTAAATATGGAGTCATAGAGAATCAGACCCGAGAACATCAGAACATCAGAATCTCTGATAAATCTCTCACAAAAACTTGTCCTGGAATCTAGGGAGACAGTTGCTACTTGACCTTTTATCTAGAACTGTAATTAGTACACAGACATTGGAACCTTAGTCAGGTTGAGAAATGCAAAGGATAACAAGAAATCCAACCCAGAGTTGCCCAATGATCCCACATAATCCATATTTCTCTCTCAGTAATGGAGAAACTTTGTGGTGTGCTGGGACAGGCTTCTCTTCCTCCTCTCCATCCCATCCCAAGCGGCTTATCCCAGTTGCAAAATCCCTCCTTATGGATCTTCTTGAGACACTTCATCAGGATTGCCCAGCTCCTTGCTGTATGTGATGCTGAAGATGCTTGGTAGCTGATCCCAGTGCACAAAACTCCTCCCAGGAAACGCTGAGCAAACTGGCCAGATCTCTAGCCCCCTTAGAGGAGTGCTGCTTTTCCAGAAAGAGGTTTACCCTGGCCCTTTTGCTAGGGTATAGTCTATTTTGTAGTCCTGGTAGAGGGGCCAAATAGGGAAGACCAGTCCAGAGGTCTTTTGCCTACAAGTGACCTCAGACCATTCAGGCTCTTGGCAGTAACTGCTGCCTTCTTGCTTTTGAAATGCAACTCCCTGCCTCTGTGGAGATGGCCATCCACATCCCTCTGCCCACATCCATCACCCATTTAGCTAGAGAGCTATCCAGCATTACCTGGACACAACTGTCCCTCCTAAGGATAGCATGGCACCGAGTCACAGAACTGAAAGGGAGTCCACCTGGTACCTAGCCAAGAACCCGCTTGATCAGATCCTCAACAAGTGGCCATCCAGTCTTTGCTTGAAGCCTCCACAGAAAGACAACCCATTTATTCTTGAGGAAGGCAATTCCAGTTTTGGACAGATCTAATTGTTAGTTGCAATAAGTAACAGCCTTTTCATGCTGCTTTAAGGTTTGCAAAGTGCTTTACATGCATAATCATTTGATCCACAGGTTAATAATGATCCTGTAAGCGAAGCCTTTAAGTGCTGTCATTATCAGCCCCATTTTGTAGATGTGAAAACTGAGGTAGTAAGAAGTTAAATGATTTGCCCTGGGTCAACCAGGCTAGAATTGATTTGAGGCAGGATTTGAATTCAGGTCATCCTGATTTCAAATTGAACACTTACTGCCCAAGAGAACTGTTGGTGAGTAAAATTACCTTATACAAGACCCTAATTTGCTCTTCCAAAGCTTCTGCCTTTGCATTCCAAGAAGACACACAATAAGCTGGTGTGAATGTAACAAACAGCAAACTTCCTTTTTTATGATGAAAAGTGGTGTGAGGATGCTTATTTGGGTAAATATTCACCTGAGGAAAAAGCCAACCATCATAAATTGTCCTTGCATATTCAGTTTTCACTGTGAGAGAGCTCATGTTATTTTGGAAATAAATTGAAATGTCTTCAAATAAACTATAATACTTTCTATAATATAAATAAACTATAAAATAATATAATATAAATAAACTATAAAACTTTCAAAAGGTTACTTGGGGACAGCAAAGATCACAATAGAATGAACTGACAATAATTGCAACAATAATAATCATAAAGGACTTAGCTTTTATTGGAAAAACTCCCTATTAACACTAGAGCTCATCTTTGGCCGATTTAGGTTGATTGACCAAAAATAGAAAT
This sequence comes from Antechinus flavipes, assembly GCF_016432865.1. NCBI lineage: Eukaryota > Metazoa > Chordata > Mammalia > Dasyuromorphia > Dasyuridae > Antechinus > Antechinus flavipes. The sequence goes on along the minus strand of NC_067399.1, from coordinate 239,270,565 downwards.
TGGCTTACGTAGCCTTCCATTTTTAGGGAAGGTGAAGATATGGATTTAGACATTTGATTTTCTTAGCTTAGAGAACACTGTAGGCTAAACTGCTCTGGCCCTCAGGGACTGTGCTATCAGCAGCTATGGGCTGGGTAAAATTTTTAAAATTCATTTCTCATATCCATTTAACATGGATTTTTGTATGTGCATGTATAAAATTGTACCGTCCTGAACCGTGGCCTTCCAAACTGTTATGATCTCATTGGTCATGGGAGTCTCCTCCTCCACTCACTTCCCAAGTCAAGTATTTCACCGTATGTGCTAAGTTGAGTTGTATATTATTAGCCATTCAGAAATAAAGAAAAGTGGGCAGTGACAGTGTTTGTGGCCTAGGTATGTACTATTGTAGAAAAAACATGTGATTTGAAATCCAGAAACCTAGTTTTGAATTCCAGCTTCTTCATTGACTATCAAAATGATCATAGAAAGTTGCATTTACATCAGGGAAGCAGAATAATATAGGGGAAGAGCAGGGATCTGGGTTAAAATTGCCTCTTTGATGTTTTTAACTTTATGATTTGAGCAAGTCACTATCTTATCTTTAAAATGAGAGAATTGGCCAAATGATTACTGAGGTCTCTTCCTATTTTGAATGTCTATCATTAACTAGTAAATCATTTAGACTGCATTTCCTCATTTGTAAAATAAGTCTAATAATAGTAATTTACATTTATATATAGTATCTTAAATGGTTTTTTTAAAAATTTACTTAATGTTTTATTTTTCCCCAATTACATTTTAAATAATTTTTACATTTGTTTCTAGAATTTTTGAGTTCTAGATTCTCTCCCTTATCCCCATATCCAGCCCCCATTAAGAAAGCACATATGAAGTTATGCAAAATATTTCCATAAAAATCATGTTGTGAAATAAACATAGAACTTCTAAAAAATCCTCAATAAAAATAAAATATCAAAAAGGAGAGAGTATGCTTCAATCAAGAGAGTATTTAGATGCAATCAGTTCTTTTTCTGGGTATGGATAGGATAGCACCTTAAATTCTGCAGAACATTTTACAACTAGCTTATTATTTGATCTTCACAACCTTATGAGATAAATTTGGTACTCCCATTTTTCAGGTGAGAAGCTGAAGTTGAGAAAGGTTAAGTGATTCATCCAGTATTATACTGGCTCACACAGTTGCTGTAAGATTTAGTCACATATATGTGTGTGTGTGTATGTGTGTACATATATATATATGTATATACACACATATATATATTAAAATTTCAAATGCAAAATTTCATTATGCAAAGATTGATTATTAATAAATATTAGGTAAATTGTTGAGTTTTACTGGGTTACATTTTTCATAAGTGGAGAAGCTGGGATTTTAATCAAGTTTTTTGACCCAAAATCCAGGACTTTCCACTATGACACATATTTAGTTCATGAATAACACTTACTTTTCTCTGATTCTATATTTCTATGGGTCAAGCAAGATCCTAAAGTTTCATTTTCTACTTCTGCAAAATGAGAATAAGAATACTCAGATTATTTGATTTGTGGGATTCTTACAAGATTCAAATGAGTATAAAGTTTATATAAAAATCTTTGTTAAATTGAAAAATAACTTAAATATAAACTATTATTATTAGTGGTAGTAGTGGGGATATTATGATAGTTTACAAGAAAGACGCTAGATTTAGAGGAAAGGGGGAAAATGGGATGCTCAAAAACATAGGTGACTACAGTTGTTGATGGATAAAGTATGACAAGGGAAAATGGTCAATTAATGCCAGTCAACTGACATTACACTAAGTTGTGGATGTATTTGGGATGAGATTCAAGCCAATGTTTTGTTTTTAATTTGTGGCTACATCTTCATGCTGGCATCTCTTTATGAGGAACTGAATGAACAGAAATGGTTTTCTCTTTAAATATGGCCCCATGAGATTTAAATGAGCCAGATGTGCCTGGATACCTAACTAGATTTCAGATTCAGATTCAGAGTTCTGCATACCCTACCCCCAACCAAATTAATTCATGATTAGGTTGACGATAGGCAGACTATGTGTATCATGTCACTGCCAAAAATGGAAAAAAAAAAAAACTAACCTAACCTTCACCCCAAGCCCACGCTATACTCATAAAAAATTGGAAAAGGTTTTTACAGACTTATAGCAGTTAGTAGCAAATATTTGTTTATTTTTCATTTTTTCATGAGCCTCTGTATTCTAGTTTTTACATAAAAGAGGAAAGAAAGACAGAGGTGGAGAAGAAATTTTTATTTAGCTGTTTGCCAGTCAATTTTGTCTGTCAGCTGAAAGGCCTAAATAAAATAGATGCAAGATTTTAATAAGCACAGAGATCTTTGGTTCTATTACACCACTAGGCTGCAATCATCAGTACTGATCAGTATTCAAAACCAAAATATTTGGCTAGATTGACAAAATCTTAGAATTGGAATATATCATAAAAATCATCTTTATTGAAGTATAAATTCTCTTGTAACATCCCTATTAAGCGATCAACCAGCTTCAGCTTGAATAATATTTTGGGATGAGGAATTCATTAACTTTAGTTGTTTTTTCCCCCTAATATTTTTGAATCTCTCTAATCACTAGTAGGTCTACTTTAGGTTGAATCATAATCTGCCTCCTTATGATCCTTTGCTCACTTGTACTAAACACTCTGGAGCAAAGTAGAATACATCTGATTTTTCTTCTGCATGACAAATGGACTTGGACGCTTAAAAAAAAAAAAACATGTTTTTGGTAGCAGTATCACCTTTACTCTTCCACATTTCATGAGTAACTATAACTGAAAAATTCATTCATTAATGGCCAACATAAACTTGTTTTCCAGTGATACATGTAAAGAGTCTGTTCCTAAGTCCATGGTTAAAGCTTTCCTAAGCCAGAAGCAAATGCCAAAAACTGGACCTGCTGCTATTAGGGCTTTTGTTGTCAATGTTTTATTGATTTTTATTGATTTTTAATACCACTCACTTCTTAATCTGTCTTCTCCCTTTTCCACTCCCCTCCTCTTAATGGTGACTCTCTTTAAAGTAACAAAGAAAAAACAACTAAGCAAAACCAATGATCCTAGCTTTTTGAGAGCCTAGGATTGTTTCCTTAATAACAATAATAAATGAAATTTATATAACATTGTAAATTTTGCAAAGCACCTAGATAACCCTCCCCTTCCATAATATGTGTGTGTGTATGTGTGATTTAATGTTGATAAAAATGCTATGAGTTGGATAGCACAGTATCTTCATGATACATTAAGAAAAGTGAATTTCAAAGTGGACATATGACTGCAAAGCTAGTGTCAGAGGTGATATTTGAACTCAAGTCATTTTGACTTTAGACCTTAAACTATTTTGCCTCCCTCCATATATACTATGAGAAACAACAGAATTGCTTGTGATGGGTGCTATATTTCTTCACCAATGGATTCATCCATACTTTCATCTTAATAATCTTATCATTGGTATTGCCAACAAGGTTCTCTTATCTTTTTTTTCCTTTTTTCCCTTCTCCCATTGAAAATAGCCAGGTGAGAACAGCTGCTAGCAGGAAACCCTTTCTTTTCCTCCTCTCCAGTTTTCCCTTCCTTCCTCTCTGCCCAACTTCATCAGCATGCTGGGTGGAAATTATCAATATAGTAGGTTCCTTCTCCTACATCTTCCTGACATATGGATACTAAACTGGATACTAAACACTCTCATGCCCATCCTTTTGTGATAGACCTTAGAATCTCTGCGCCACTTGGACTACTTGTAACTTCCTAGCGGTTAATAGGTCAGAGCCTTCTAGTAGTCTCTCTTACCCTGCAGCAAGTCATGGATTCTTCCACAGCTTGGAGGAGCTGGCAATCTCCAAATAAAACCTTTCTGTTGAGATAGAGGATCACTAAACTTTATTTATTCTGGTACTTCCTCCTAAAATACTCTGAGCTTCACCATCTGACCTCCTGCACACCCTCCTAGCCACTAGATTATCCATGATTCCCAGTGACCACTTATTATATGCTTTGATTCTAGCTAATAGTAATTTGAAAACTTTCTTTCAAATCTAATATATGTGGCCCTCCTCCTTTAGAATATGAGTTCCTTGAGAGTAGGCACTACATTGCCTTTTTTATTTGTATTTTCAGAACTTTTCACAATGTTTAGCATACAGAAAAAATATATTTCCATTCATTCATTCACTGATATGAGTATTTACTATAACAGTACAGATTATAATCTAACCATGTTTTCCCCTTCTGCATACTTTCTTCTAAGTCTTCCTTTTAAATGCTCCCGGGGGGTGGGTGGGTGGTACATACAAAATAGGACTTCTTCTTGGTCTGTATCTCTTAAAATTGTACTTCTTCCCTCAAAATTCCTTATGACATTGTCCTTCCCCAAAAAATTATCTTATATTTATTTTATACAAATTAGTTTTGGTGCTATTTACATGTATACCTGTTGTCTCTCCTGTCATGTAAGATTTTTGAGGTCAGAGACAGTTTGATTATTGTCTTTCTTTTCCTGGAACCCACCACACACAATGCCTGCATAGAGTAGGCACTTAACAAATCCTATGGGCTTGATGATGAATTACATGGATTTCAGGATAGTACATGGACTACCTGTTTGATGTCCCTCAATCTTATGTGACCAACCTACCTCCTCTTTCAGTCATACATTTCTTTGATGATAACTCCCTGACGTACAATTTGTTGCATGTAACATGCCTGATTTATTCCCACTATGTATTTCTGCCTTTGGATGATCTATAGTTTTGGTTTTTCATAGACTGTATCATTCCATGTTTCATAGTTATTCTGCATCAACAATATGGAAAAAAAATAAGTCTTTGTTTCAGGGGGATGTTAGAGATTTTTAAACAATACTTAATTTTCCAAATGCAATTCTACCCTATCTCATCTTTCCATGAAATTCTAGACCAGCTGATTGTTTATCTGCATTAGATATAGGTAACAGTAGAGCAGCTTAACAGACAGTCCATTAAATTGTATATCACAATCTTCTGAACCAGAGGCATTCTTTATCTACTTAGTTTTCATTAAGCTGAACTTCTTTCAGTGATTTTATTTTTTTGATGGAAGTTAGGTGACTCACAGGCTGAAGTATAGGACCTTTTTAAGGCAGTTTTGAGTTTAAATCTGATCTCAAACATTTATTATCTGTGTGACCTGGGGAAATCACTTAACCTTTTTCTGCCTCAGTTATTTAATCTGTAAAATGGGGACAATAATAGTACCTACCTTCCAAGGTAGTTGTGAGGAGCAAGTTAGATACATATAAAGCCCTTTGCAAATCTTACAGTACTATAAAAATTCTACTTATTATTTTTCATCTTATTTGAGAATCCTGAAATATTGTTACTTTATTCAAAAAGAAAACATCTGGAGAATCTTTCTGTTAATGGAGACTCTCCCTTCCATTTGGTTATAGAGTTGGATCCCCTATGATGGTAGCAAAAATATTTGGTAAGCAAAACATTTCCCTGTTTTATGCTTCACTTTCTATGAATAATCAGATGAAGAATATGAAGAAAGTTATCTCATTTGTTATATCTATTAAGGAATCTTGTCTGATTTTAACCTGTGCACAAGTGAGACCCACTCAGATAGCAATCATGTGGTATTAAAAATACCATGATCCAATATTCTCAGACAAAGATAGAAAGAAACATTGATTTGTAGATCACAGCAAAGACATCTTTCACAAGACTAGAAATGAAACATACAGATTATATGAATCCATATACACATTATAATCACATACAATTTATATTTTTGGATTGATATTCACCAGATTGCAAGTGAAAGGCAAGTAGGAAGGAACAGTGAAACCTTCTTTTCACTGAGGGTGATTCAACAAAATCATGTGTCATATTTAAGCGGACTGAAGAAATCATGAATGATTATTAAAACCTAGTAGTTCTGCCAACTGGTCTAATTCCGCCGGTGCCAATTCAAGCATTGAGAATGAAGAACAAAACTCTCCTTCTTAGCAAACCATTTACATTTCTAAGAACTTGGTTGCTATTAAAAATAAAGAAGTTTCTGCCTGACTGATATATTTATTTATTTGGGAAACAATAAACTTTTTTAAAAATACACACTCAGAAAGGAAATGAAATAAAAGTAGTTTCTCATTTCAAGACATTTTGTGCTACTATAAGTGTCAAAGTGTCCTCATTTAGCAGGTGAAAGTCTGGATGTGTGTTGGGGAGAGTGGGTAGGACTCTTCAGTCTATAATACTCCTATAGCACTTGTGCATCTGAGCATATTTGTTTATCATTAGAAAAATCTGAGCAGTTTGTCAGTTATACTTCTAGACAAATGTGAAACAGTAACAAGGGACTGTAAGAAACTGTGACAAAGGCACATACTCTGTAAAACTGTGGACCTGTTATGAGGGTTAGTGACAGATACAGGGCAAGAAGTGGTTCAAATTCTGTTAAACAAGAATGAAAGTTTATCATTTTCAAAAGGAAGGCTTGGTAACTAATGAGGCCGTAGCATTCACCTCTCTTGCAGGGAATAGAAGAACAGGGGAATCGAAACCTTAACAAGCTAATAGTTTTATATAACCCATAGTGAGCACATTCCTTGCTCCATGTAACTTTTCACTACTTTAAGAGACACAGACAGACAGACAGAGACACAGGATCAGAGGAATATGGAGGATGGACAAATAACTTCAATGGGGTGGGTAGAGATGCGGCAGGAAGGAATTATGGAAGGCATCATGGTGGGGATTTGAACACTGGCAGAATGGATAGGACATTATGTTGTGTGAAGTAAAAATCATTAAGCTAAGAGGAAAGATATAGTGTAACATAGAGAGTAAAAAGTATAGTGAAGGGGAAAGAATGCAGGACTTATATCTAGACAACTTGTGTTCAAATACCAGATTTGCTCATTCATCTTAGCCAAGGTACTTCATTTTTCTGAGCTACCTCATTTAGATATGGGTCAGATTCAAGATTTCATTTTCCTAAATATCATTAGCACTAGCAAGTTGGATTGCCAGAGGGTAGCTCCTACTTCTTTGCTCATGCTTCTAGGAAATACTCAAGATTTGGGAATATCTTTCTAGGGCTGTACACCATGAGCCCCCATTGATGTACTTTTTTCATTGATGTACTTTTTCCATTGATGATCCATTGATATTAATTAGCCAAACCATTATTTTTTAAAATGGGTTATTTACCAAGATAAATATATAGTAATATATGCATATATACATTTATTAAATCAATAATTGAATACATATAAGTATATATGAATATTTATATATTTATCCATTTGCTCATTTATATTTGTTTATCATTAAGAATAATGTTCATAATAAGAATTGGTATAAAACATTCATTTGAGGATCTGTGACATACTGTCATTGCACAGAAAGTCCAAGAGAATAGTAAGTTAGTTCAAGCATATTTGGCAAATCAGTAGCTCATAGTTCATGGTTAGTGGTTTCTCTTTCTAGTTTTGCTTTTGAATTTCTAGATTATTTTACCTCAGGTGCCTACTCAACCAGGGTCATTCCTCTATCTCTGAAGCCCTTTTCTTCATTTTTGTTTTTAAATTTATTTTAAACTTAAGTTCAAAATGAGAAAAGAAAAAAATTGTCATATACACAGAAAAACATGGGAGGATTCAGTATAAAGCAATTAATTCCCATTTCAAGAAAGCCTATATAATAAGTACTACATATTATTTTTATAGCTGTCCAGCTTTTCTTTGCTTTCTTGTATGTTTTCCTTTGTTCTATGCTGTATATTTTTTGCTTTATTTTTCCCCTTGCTTCCCACCCACCTAAAGAAGGCTATAATTAAGCACAGATATATGTAAAATATGTATGTATGTACACACATATACTCATACATATCTAATATCTATTCATATGTACATACATGTACATTGATATCTATAAACATTACCATATATATACACTCATATATATATATGTAAGACTGTTTCCATTTGTCATCTATTTCTCTGGAGGTGAATAACATCCTTTTTAAAAATAAGTTCAAGTCTTTCCATATTTTTCTTTTTCTTTTTTTAAATAGTATTTTATTTTCCCCAAATATATGGTTTTCAATATTCACCTTTGCAAAACCTTGTGTTCCAAATTTTTCCCCCTCCTCTTCCCCTTCCAATTTCTCCCAAACAACAAGAAATCTGATATAGCTTAAACATGTGTAATTATTCTTAACATATTTCCATATACATCATGCTGCACATGAAAAGTCAGATCAAGAGAGAGAAAAAAAAAGAAAAACAAACAAATAAAAACAACATTCCAAAAAAGGTAAAAATACTATGTTTTGATCTATATTCAATCTCTTTTATTTGTTTCTCTGGATGCAGATAGCACTTTCCATCCCAAGTCCCATTGCAATTGCTTTGAATCACCTTGATGTTAAAAAAAATCCAAGTCCATCACAGTTGATCATTATATGATTTTATTATTATTGTGTACAATGTTCTCTTAGTTCTGCTCATTTCATTCAGCATCAGTTCATGTAAGTTTTCCAGGCTTTTCTGAAATCAGCCTGATGATCATTTCTTATAAAACAAAAATATTCCATTACATTCATGTACCATAATTGATTTAACCATTCCCCAAATGAAGGGGCATCCACGCAATTTCCTTGCCACTACAAAAAGGATCCTCTAGCTCTTTTCTTTAGGTGGTGAATTCTTTTTGTGAGTTCCATTTTAAAGAGGTACTTAAGCCAGTCATTTTCATTACTCTCCTCATTTTGCCCCCCCCCCAAAAAAAAAAAACTTCACCAGTGTGCTCCCCTTGAGACAACTCTCCATCTTTTCCAGTGGCATTTTAAGTTTTGTCTTCCTTCCATCAGATTATGTTCTCTTTGAGGGCAGAGACCTTCTTCAATTTTGCTTGGATTTGTAGTTCCAGTACTTAGCACTTAAGACACAGAGTAAATGCTCAATAAATGCTTGTTGATTAACAAACAATAGATTTGAAAACTGAAAATCCTTTTTTCCCCCTTTTTATGAAGATACTCATAAAATTTCCATTAGGCATAATAAAAATATCTGTCAATCTCCTTGTAGAATCTTGAAGCTGTTTGTTTAATTTGTCCTTTGTTCTGACACAAACATTGTTGCCATCTGCTTCTGTCCCAAGATACTGTTGGGACACCAATGAAAATTTTCAATCCTCTAATCATCTCTTCCTTTGGTCAATAGCTATGGGTAGGATAAAGAAACTCTATTCTTCTTTTCCCTCTTTGCCCTTCAATTCCATGATTCACACTAATGGGTTTTACTGAATTGTTCTCTTTTTAAAGGTACCAATTACTTGAATATTAGATTATAGACTGACTTGATGTTTTTTAGGAGATCCGGGTACATATCATTTTTATTGCTCTTGATTGATTTATTCAATAGAAATGTCTTCACCTGACAAAAAATATCTTTCTTGTTACTTTAAATGGAGAGGGGGTGTGGATTAATTCACTAGCTCAATAGATCCTATATATATATATACACACATAAAATGAGGGGATTGAAGTAGTTAACTTCTGAGGTTTATTGTAGGTCTTATATAAGACCTACCTATGGATCTACTGCCAATTCTGGTGCTAACTTGCTGTGAATGGCCTTGTATATCCATTTCATCTCTCTGGACCTTTAGTTCCCAACTTGTAAAATAAATAGATCGGACTAGATTTCAGAATTATAGAATCATGGACCATTAGAGCTTTAAAAATCTTAAAAATCACCCACTCCCACTCCTTAAAATCTTTAAAATCCTTTCTAGCACTGATTAGAATCCAAGCCTTTCCAGATTTAACCCTTCTCCTCCTCCCATTCTGCCTGGTGGTTGTCTCATTTGAACGTATCATTCTTTCTTGGGCCCAGTGATTCTGGACCCAAGACTTTTATTATTTATTATTTATTTATTATTAAGACTTATTATTATTTTTAAAAAGACTTTTATTCTTTAGTCATTTCTTTCCCAAATGCCATGGAGCCACACATACACTTTGACTACTTCCTACTTCTTCCACTTTCTGGTTCTGGAACCACTACCAAAGCAACTCTCATTGCTCCTGGAAAGAATGTTTTAGTTTCTCCCCCTCCCCCCCCCATGCCTCCATTCCCCATCCCTGTAAATTTCCAAACCAAAATATTCCTCCCTGGTCATCACGTATATGTTGTTTCTGTTCATTAGAATATAAAGTCTTTGAAGGCAAAGACTGTCTTTGTTTTATTTTTGTATTTGGATCCCCAGTAATTATCATAGAGCCCTTAAATGCTTTTTCATTCATTCATTCATTCATCCATCTATCTATCCATCCATCCACCCATTCATTCGTTCTAAAGTGCCATGCTCCTCATTCATTGCAGGTAAATAAAATGGTATTTCCAAATAAGAATAACACTGAAGCCCTCTTAGAGTTAGGCACATAGGGAGTATGGTGTCTTTTGTACCCAATCATTTTGATTTTGAAGGGTTGTCATAGTATTGGGTTCATTTCTCTGGGAGAAAAGATTAGGGGTGGGATGTAGAGAATGAGGATCTTTGAAAGAAAAAGCCCAACTTAAAGTAATGCATTATATTTTGAACACTGTATGTTTGACAATACATTTCATGCCTCATTTCCTGCTAGTTGTGAGCTCTAGTAAACACTCAGAGAGCAAATTCACATTTTTCATGTCAAAAATCCCTCTAGTTCTCTCCCTCCCCTCAGCTTGTCACTAGTTAAATAGACCCCTGTAAGAACAGAGTCTGTTCACACTGTAATCTGTTGTGACACTAAGCCTTAATCTGTCTTCAAATTTCCATTGTTTTTCACTAAAAGATTATTGGAGAAATATTTTATAGCTCACATTCATTTTCTTTGCTAAGAATAAATTGCATAATCAGTGAGTATCTGACCAATGCTGAATCTTCTGTCCGAACCCAAGTTTAAGAATTTCATGTGGATTATTCATAGCTATCTATCCAGTTAATTCAATGTAATTATTTTTCTCTGGTCGAGGCAGAATTTACCCTTCCCTGAAATGAGCTTATCTTGTAATAAGATATTAAAAGAGGAAGGACGATGTTGGTGGAGTTACTTTTACTGAAGCCAAACCAGGCTGTCGAAGTCTATCATTGGAATATAGCCTATATTTTTCAAGTGCTTGCAAGTTGATATTAAAATAATAATAATAATAATAAATAATGATATATAAATTTACTCCCCCAGCTAAAGTGCTCCTCCATTATTTCATCAGGGTTTAGGTATGGCTTGATTTCCCTCAAATTAACATCAGTGGACTACAAGCTATATTAGGCCCTACTAAATGTGAAAGGCTTGAACAATGAATTCAATTACGGGCCTGTGTCTCTCAATAGATGAACAGACAATAAGATCATTCTCCCAGTAGTAAGTAAAGCCCTTGAAGAGGCAGACCTTTCTGTTTTAATCGTTATATCCTCATCAATTATCACAATATCTCACACATAAGTCCTTAATTAATGTTTGCGAAAAGAGAAGACAAGAAGGGAAAAGGGGAACAATGGAGAAGAGAAGAGATGAGAAAAGAACAGAGAAGAAGAGAAGAAAAGACAAGAAGACAAGAGAAGGCATCATTGACGGGTGTCTACCAAGGAATTTTTTTTGTGTGAGATGAATGGATGAAAAGAAACTCATAAAACCATCTATTAAAACTTAGAGAGTTTGTAATATGCATTAGTAGAGGAAGAGCTTTCATAAATGGAATCATGGATCTCATAAAGTATTGAAGTACAGACCAATTTAATGATACATAATTGGTTCTCTCTTTGTATTAGTTCTCTGGCTTTGTATCTGAGCTCTATTCCATTGAGTCACTGAAATAAAAGGAAGCACAAATATCATCTAAAATAATTCCCTATTATAAGTGATACAAACAATGATTGGTCATTCTATGATTACTGATCACTTAAGCAAGAGACATTTCTAATGTTTCCCCATTTAAATTACTAAGTTCTAATTTTATCTATCTTAAATGCCTCTTATTATCAAATAAATTTGCTTTCATTTGATCCTGTCACCTAATTAAAGAAAATCATTAAGTACCCTTTGCTGCCATCATTATAACAATAATAATATGTCACATCCATTGGCATTTTATATAAGTTCAACAAATCTGCTATTTGTACAATACAGATTGGAACCAATAAACACATTCCCATTTTGAGTGACTCTTCTTTGGATCTTCCTGTATATTCTTCAAAGGAGATCCATCCAATATGCTGGGGACATGTTGCCCTTAATATTGCCTGTATATCAATGGATAATATATGTCTATCCTTCATATTCCTTTATTTCCTTAATTGGGCAAATGGAAAAGTAGATGTAAATATTCACTGAAGAAAACAATTCCTTAAAAATATAATATATATAATAAATATAATTTAGATCTCTTCTCTTAAATAATTGTGCATTAGTAATGTATTGCAAATACCTGGGCACACCTGGACTTCTCCATTGATCTTTGAGTAGCTTTCACCTTTAATTTTTGGGAGTCTGTGGTATTCCATAGCTAGAAGTCATATATCATTACTCAAAGAATAATGTAGTCTCCCTTTGGTTTAGAAAGAAGTTCAGGGTCATTAAAAGCCTGTGCAATTTACCCCCCAAATCTATACTGCTCTGTCTTTGGTTCAACTCTAGATCAAGCTCACTCTTCATCTGCAATATCTACCAAAACAAATATGTACTAGTGGCCTACCTGTATGGCTTGTCAATTCAGTTGCAGTCTGTTTCAAAGAAATTCTTTTTTTGACTTTTTTTGGTGTGAATATTTAAATCTAAATCTTTATAATAATGATGGATCTTATTTAGGAGGGTCTATAATCTTTTCAAAACTTGTTTTACTCAGCCCCATGATTCTTGTTGAAAAATAAAATTAAAATAAGAGTTCCAAGGATATTTAAGAATGAAGCTTGAATTTAAAATGGAAAAACAAAATCAATGAAAATTTTTATAACAAATGCTATTCTTTTTTTTTAACAGTATTTTATTTTCCCCCAATTATATGTCAAGACCATTTTAACATTTATTTTTATAAGATTTTTCTCTCTTCCTTCCCTCAGTTTTCCTAATATGATAGATAATTTATACATGTACTATTATATGAAACATATTTCCATATTAATCATAGGTTTGGAAGAAAAAAGCAGATTAAAAGAAAAAACATAAAAAGAATAAAGTAAGTAAAAAGAGTTTTAAATGAAGAATATATTTCAATTTGTATTCAGAGTCATGAATGCTTTGTACTTGGATCATCATGTTACTGAAAACAGCTGAGTCATTCATAATTGAGCATCACACAATGTTGCTAATATTACATCCTGTGTTTTCTTGGTTCTACTGATTTCATTTTGCATCATTTTGTACATGTCTTTCCAGATTTTTCTGAAATTCGCCTGTTCATTATTTCTTATTGCACAATAATATTATCTTGCATATGTTTAACTATTCCCCCAATTGGTGATCATTCCCTCAATTTTCAATGTTTTGTTACCATAAAAAGAATTGCTATAAACATTTTTGCACATATAAATCCTTTGTGGCTGAGCTAATATAATGGAAATCACAATTCTGCCTAAATTGGTCTACTTGTTCAGTGCTATACCAAACTGCCCAAACATTATTTATAGAATTAGAAAAAATAATAACAAAATTCATCTGGAAGAACAAAAGGTAAAAAATATCAAGGGAACTAATGAAAAAAAAATACAAAAGATGGTGGTTTAGCAGCATCAAACCTAAAACTATATTATAAAAAACAGTAGTAATCAAAACAATTTGTTACTGACTAAGAAATAGAGTGGTAGATCAGTGGAATAGATATGACATAATTAAAGCCTTTAGTGATCTAGTATTTGAGAAATCCCCTAACTTCAGCTTCTGGAATAAGAACTCACTATTTGACAAAAATTGTTGGGAAAACTGGAAAATAATATGTCAGAAAATTGGCATAGACCTACAACTCACACCCATACTTAAATAAGGTCAAAATGGATATATGATTTGGGCACAAAGGATGATAACCATAAACAGATTAGGAAAAAAAAGACATGATTTACCTATAAGATCTTTGGAGAAGGAAGGAATTTGTGATCAAAGAAGAACTAAAGAATCTTATGAAAGAAAAAATAGACAACTTTGATTACATTAAATTAAACAAGTTTTTGTGACAAACAAAACCAACAGAAAGAAGATTAAAAGGGAAATATGAAGCTGGGAAAAAATCTTTACAGCCAGTATTTCTAATAAAGGTCTCATTTCTAAAATATATAAAGAACCGTGTCAAATTTATAAGACTAGAACTCATTTCCCAATTGATAAGTGGTTAAAGGATATGAACAGACAATTTTCAGATGACAAAATTAAAGCCATTTACAGTTATATGAAAAAATGCTCTAAAACACTATTGCTTAGAGAAATGCAAATTAAAACAACTCTGAGGTACTACGTCATACCTCTCAGATTGGCTAAGATGATAGGAAAGTATGATAAATATTGGAGGGATGTCGGAAAACTGGGACACGAATGCATTGTTACTGGAGTTGTGAAGTTATCCAACCATTCTGGAGAGCAATCAGGAACTCTGTCCAAAAGGTTATAAAACTGTGCATATTCTTTCACATTTGGCAGTGCCATTACTGGATCTGTATCCCAAGGAAATCATATAGGAGGAAAAAGGACCCAAATGTGCAAAAATGTTTGGAGGAGCTCTTTTTGTGGTAGCAAAGAATTGGAAAATAAGTAGATGCCCATCAATTGGGGAATGACTGAACAAGTTGTAGTTCATGAAGGTAATGAAATATTATTGTTCTATAAAAATGATGAACAAGTTGATTGTAGAAAGGCCTGGGATGATTTACATGAACTGATGTTGAATGAAAAGCATAACCAAAAATAGAATGTACACAGTTAACAGCAAGAATGTGTAATGATAAACTATGAAAGAAAGCCTTGGTTCTTCTCAGTGGTTCAGTGACCAAAGCAATCCCAATAGACTTTGGACAGAAAATGACATTTGCCTCCAGAAAAAGATCTAAGGAGACTGAAATCAACACAGCTATGTTCACTTCTTTTTTGCATTTTTTAATCTCTCCCATGGTTTTTCTCTTTTGCTCTTCTTTCCCAACATGATTCATAAAGCAATGTGTATTAAAAATAAATAAAATTACTATGATAAAAATGGGAAAAATTAATTTAGAAATAAAAGGGGTACTGGGGAAAATGTCATTTACCTTTATGATCTCTTTGAGATATAGATCTCTTAGTAATATTGTTGAATCAAAGGGAATGCACAGTTTGGCTGCCCTTTGGGCATAGTTCCAAATTGTTCTCTAGCATGGTTAAATCAGTTCCCAGATTCACCAGCAGTGCATTAATGTCTCAACTTTCCCACATCCAAGGCAAAGTCAGGAACTATATGAACACAATTACAAAACACTTTTCACACAAATAAAGTCAGATCTAATCTCTTGGAAGAAATATCAAGTGCTCATGGATAGGCTGAGCTAATATAATAAAAATGACAATAATACCTAAATTAATCTGTTTATTCAATGCCGTACCAATCAAATTCCCAAGAAATTACTTCACAGAGACTCTGAAAAAATAGTAACAAAATTCATCTGGAAGGACAAAAAGTCAAGAAGTTGTTTTCCTCAGTTAGCTTTTGTGTTTCATTTTCCATTTTGGCCAATTGTACTTTTTAAAGGAATTGTTTTCTTCAGTGAATATTTGCATCTACTTTTCCATTTGCCCAATTCTATTTTTTAGGCAATTGTTTTCTTTTCCAAGTAGTTGACTCTTCCCCCCACCCCATAATTCTCTTGCATCACTCTCATTTCTTTTCCCATTTTTCTTTTGCTTCTCATATATGCTCTTAAAGCTCCTTCTTTCAAAATTCCTTCAATAAAAGCCCCCCTCCTTAGGGGAAGGGGAATGAAGGGAAGGAGGGAGAAAAATTTGGAACACAAGGTTTTGCAAGGATAAATGTGAAAACTATCTTTGCATGTATTTTGAAAATAAAAAGCTATTATTAAATTTTTAAAAATAAAAAAATTGACAATAAAAATAAAATAAAATAAAATTTGAGCTTAGTTCCCAGGAAGGAAGAGAAAATGTTTCCAATTTTTTTGTATTGAGGTGCAGACCCTGACTTATACTTGGTACTGCAGCAATGTTCCCCTGAGATCCAGAGAAGACCCTTGTGTCTCATGTTGGGCTAAGGTGGGGTAGCTGGTACTACTGGAGATGTAGGGTTCTGGTGGCTTTCAGGGTGCTGAGGCACTGTGGGGCCTTTCTGCATTTTACCTGGGCTACACGGAAGCATGCGGTGATCAGGACACAGGGCTGCTTCCTTGCTCAAGGTGATGATGAGGCATATGGCAGTCATCTGTCCATTCCTCTGGCTCTCCTAGGCATACAACAGGTCCTGGTGTTAACAGTGGCCTGCTCCATTACATGGAGACTCAGAATCTCTCTCTGGGGACATGAAGACATTCCTTCTAGTATATAGTCTATAATATAAAACTATATAATATAAGACATATAGTTACTAAATGATGAAGCCAGGATTAGAAGACATTTCCTTAATTCCAGTTCCATGTTCTTTCCACTCCATTCTGCTAAACTAAACTACCACAACTCCTTTGTTATTTTCTTCATAACTATTCCCATAACACTTTAGAAAAATTTCCTATTACATGTCTTTAGAACAGAGTCAACTTCTGCATGTCTCCTAAAATGCTGAGACCAAGGTATCATGTTAGATATATGACTAGAATGATGAGCTGGATGATCTAGTTCAAGGCACTCATAGTCTCATGAATATGAAACCTAATTGGAAGTCACCATTTTCCTGAAAAGCTAAGTGACTATTGGTTTCTACTGAGACTATAATGATACTAACTTTTAATCCAGGTATTAGAGGCATTAAAGAACTTGCTTTGAGTGCTATACAATGAATAACACTGATATAGTGGAAAGAAAATAAGACTAGGGCACGAATGATCACAAACTACAGTCAAATACTGCTGGTATATAGCTGGTTTGAGACCCAGAGAACCTGAATTTGAATACTGACTTTTCCATTTACCCCTTTGTTCTTGAGTAATTCATATAAGTTTTGTACTAGATGAACTCAGCTTGAAGATCCCTTTCAATTTTAAATTTAAGTTCAGAATAAAATAAATATGTATGCTGAAAAAAAGAATCCCAAAAAGGCACAGAGTCAAAAAAAAAAAAGCAGACAGAAGAAAGAGGAGGGGAAAAAGGAGGAGAAGGAGGAGAGGGGGGAAAAGGAGGAGAAGGAGGAGAGGGGGAAAAAGAAGAAGAGAAGGAGAAGAAGGTAAAGGAGGAAGAGGTTACACACAATTTTTTCCAAATTTTCTTCAGAATAATTTCTAGAATGCTTAGTAAATTCTTCCTTCCATCATCTCTCCCTCTTTCCTTCCCTTGCATCTTTCCTTACTTGCTTCTATTTAGCCCCACTGGATTGTACGAGGAACAAATTTCAGTTCTATATCATCATGATCTGTGTACAAGAAATCATATCACTGAAGAAATCTATGATCAAAAAGGACTTGTAAGAAGAGTGAAGAATGATTGATGAATAAATAACCCAAGTGATGAACTGGTAATCATGAAATATAAAAAGACCTTGAGCAAGGCCTCCAGTATACTGGGTAAATCCTTTACAGAGGATTTATGGGAGATCAGAGATAAAAATCACAATGGAATAGAAAGAATGGATGTATTACAATCTGTACAGATGGAGGAAATTGTGACAGGCTCACAGAAAAACAAACTCATCAACAAGCATTTCTTAAATACTTGTTATTGAATTCTGGAAGCTTATATGAGGAAAAATTCTCAGACTTAAAATAATACCAAAATGAAAAAGTTGACTCAAGAGGTAGTGAGTTCACCATCACTGAACAGCTGCCATTTGGAGGAAGAATGGTCCTTCACTGATCCCTTAAGTAGTGGGCATTGCTGTTCAAGTGTAATTAATCCAGGTGGTTTGCAAGTTCCCTTTTTGCTCTGAAAGTTTATGACTTCTTCATCATAAATGCCTACCTCACTCAAATCCAGTTCATGTACAAGTCAAGACATCTCACTGATGTCACTGATTCTCTTTGAGAATGAAGGATGAACAGCAACTATAACAACAGCCTCTTGGATTCAAAGGCAGGATAGCCCCTTAGTGGGTCTTTGAAACAAATGAAGGCTTTTAGGCCAAATAATCATGCTTTGCTTTTCTTTGTCTCCATAGGGCTTATCACAAAGCCCAGCATATGGTAAATGTGGAATAAATACTTGTTGACTGCCTGACATTGCCTGTCTCTCTATATCCTCATTCTCAGATATATCCCCATTCAATCTCAGCTCCCACTTCCATGACAATGCTAAGGGGCCCGGCACTAGATCTAGGTGTTTTGCAGTCCACTCACCTAGATTGATGGCCTGTGTGAATTGCAGCCCTGCATCTCATCTCCCAGGGTAGGGTGGCCTGTGGCATAGTAGGAAGTCTGAAGAAAAAAATGAATTTGCTCATTGCCCAAAGGTTGCAGAAAATACAAATACTGCCACAATATATTTCCACTGCTTCATCCTTGAATTTATTCAGCTGCCTACCTAGCTCCATGTGGATTCAGCTTCCTTTTTCTTTTTGATCTTAAAAAACCCAATAAACCCTTGTTTTCCAACCTCTAATCAACTGATAAAAGATTGGAAAATGAGGGCTTATTGTTTTTTTAGGAGAAGAATATTAAGTGCTCATGCTTGGTTATTATCTTCTTTATGGAATTATTGTGAAGTTCTAGAGTTTTCCCCTGTCTATATGAAGATCTTTAGCATTTAATTCTGCTCAAACAACAGTTATTGAGCAACTGTCTGCATTACTGTCTGGGTTTAAGCAGACCAAAACAATTCCTGTCTTGAAGAACTTATATTCTACTTGGGCAAAATCTCATATGACTGTTGATAAGTATAATGTGAGGAAGAGAATTGATAGAGGCAAAGGAGAGACCCAGAAAAAGTATTTTC
Source organism: Antechinus flavipes (assembly GCF_016432865.1). Classification (NCBI taxonomy): domain Eukaryota; kingdom Metazoa; phylum Chordata; class Mammalia; order Dasyuromorphia; family Dasyuridae; genus Antechinus; species Antechinus flavipes. The sequence continues at coordinate 239,251,464 of NC_067399.1, read as the reverse complement.
TACTGAAATTTGAGGTGAGAGAGTGATCTTTTGAAGGCAGGATCTGATAGATAAATTAAGCCTTTAATAAAGATAATGGTTCAACAAGATAGAGGGTAGAAAGTAATCCATGAACAGCTTGTTCCTCTATCCAAAGTGTGGAAAAGGGATCATGCTCAGAATCTCTGGTAGTCAAGTGTAGCTGAAATATCAAATGTAGGAACTTTATTTTGGGAATGATTAAGTGCTTATTAAATGCAGCTGGGTGGCACAGTGGCTAGGATGCTGCATCTGGAGTCAGGAAGACTCATCTTCCTGAGTTTAAATTCAGCCTCAGACACTTAGTAGCTGTGTGACCCTGACCAAGTCCCTTAATCCTGTTTACCTCAATTTCTTCATGTATAAAATGAGTTGGAGAAGGAAATGGCAAACTATTGCAGTCTCTGCCAAGAAAACCCCAAAGAAGGTCATGAATGGCAGAATAAGTGCTAGGTGGAGAAGAAGTTTGGAATAGGAACTAGAGTGCTGTTCTCAGTCATAAAGCTCTGAGTTCAAGTTCTGCTTCTGAGAGTACTGACTATATGGCCTGGGGCAAGCTACTTACCATCTCAGTGCCCCTACACAATATCTAAAACCAAAAATTTCAGAGCAGTTGCTAATGAAATAGTTCCTTAATAAGAACACCTTTTAACAGCAAAATCACACTTCTGGTTGGGAAAAAAAATGTGCCAGGCACTCTGCTAATTGGGAATGTAACCGAAAAAAAATGGAAAAGTTTCTTCCAGCACAGAACTGATATTGAGATGGGGAGAAGGAGGGGTGTATGGGTACACTCCAGGCATGAGTGACAGCCTAAACAAGAATATGCCTTACTAGTTTTGAGATCCTGAAGCAAGTCACTTAACCTCTCTCTGACTCAGTTCCTTCAGCTCTATAGGGATAATAACAGGGTGGTTGTGAAGACCAAATGATATAAGATTTGTAAAGCACTATGTTAAGTGTTTCATATAGTGCTTGGTGCTTAATAAATGCACATTCCTTTCTCCTGTTATTCTCCCCAAAGAGACAATAAATAGAAAATCAAGTTCAGGACACCGATAATAGATCAATTTGGTTGAAATGTAGATTATGGGAAGAAGAAGAATATAAAAGATGTCTAGAAAAATAAGTACAACTCACATAATGAGACTAAATTCTAGTCTAAAGAATTATCTATTATCCTAGAGGCAATGAGACACCACTGAAGATTTTTGAGCAGGAGAGAGTGAAAAGGTCAGATACAGGATATTAGGAATGTCAATTGGATGACTAGGTAGAGGTTTGATTGGAGAAAATCTATAAGTTAAATACTTATGAGTTTTTCATTGAGAAAAGAGAGACAATGACTTGGAGATTATGGAGTGAACCTCAAAGAAGAAGAGTTTGCTGAGAAATGATGATAGGGGAAAGGTTTTGAGGAGGCAGTGAAAAGGAATATGCTTATTCTTTCTCAAGTGCTTCCACGTGGCACATGAAAGAAGGAACCTACAGTCCTGGAGAGGCCGGTCAATGATGTCATCTTTGGCAGGAGCAAGATTTTCATTAGTTGTGGAAGACAGAGTGTGAGTTGAAGAAACCCAGGATGAAGGGGATTTTGTTAACAAAAGGGTAGGAATTTCAGAGGGAACAATGGTGGGGAGGTCAGAAGAAGAAATGGACACAAGGGTAGAGTTAAAGTAAATAACAAAGAGAACAAGAAAAGAGGCAGAAAAGGGAAGAGATTTTCCCCTTTGTGAATAGTTAATATGAATCACATGAGATTCATATGATAATTTGAGATGACTGAGAATGGTATCAGTGCAAGAATTGTAAATTCTGATCTCACAACCATATACTTTTCCATTGCTGTTTGGGTACAACCTTTTTTTTTTTTTTTTTAAATTCTTCATTGACTATAATATTATTTGACTTGCAGATATACAATATCACCAAAAGAATGTGTTTTTTAAAATGAGTCATTGTTATATAGACAAACTTGGGGTCATAAAAAGGACTTTATCATTTTCAAAAGGCAAACCAGGCTCATAGACTGATCTCTTCTTGTTCAATTTTTTAATTAATTGGCCAAGATATATGTATTGATGAATGAGCTATGAGATAATCCCATGGGTTGCATTATTTCTCCCCAACTGGATCAAATGCTTTTCTATAGTCAACAAATACAATAATACAGACAATGGGATTTTATATTCCCCCCATCTCAAAGTAGACGTGATTGAAAGATGTGATCTACTCTATTGTTGCAAAAATTCAATCTTCATTTCTCATACCTCAAGGATAAAGTTTAGATTATGCTCCCAAAATATGTAGAGTTAATTTTGTAGGCATGAGGATTAGAAGTGATTTAGAATCTTTGGGTCACTTTGATTTGGTAATGATAGAGTCTGAAATTCTTTGTTCATTTCTTTAATACCTTTACTTTTTTCAGATAGCTGAGGATAAAGTCCCCAATTCTTTAAAAACTGTGGTGAATTCACTTTCAACCCTTCTGTGTATCCTTGGTCCAGTTCAATTGCTTTTTTCATCTGTTTTTCATCAGGAACATTTTTACTTCCTCATGCAATAAATACATCTGGGATTGTCATGTTAGAGTTACACTACCATTTTTTTTTTAATAAATTCATGTTTTGTTTGCTTTTGTTGGTTTTGTTTTACATTATTTTATTTTAATTTTTTTTACCTTAAATACTCTCAGGATAACTTTACTTACTTACTTGGGAGTTTTTGCCAAGTTTTCTTTTTAATGTTTTTGTTTCTTCTATACCTATGAAGCAAAACCATTGATAACTGCACACCATTCTTTTCTGTAATATTGTATAGATTATTTTCTGTTTCAAACTGGAATTACTATTGCTGCTAGGCCTCTTGATTTATTAGGATTTAGTATTTGTTAGCCAAGGTAGTTTTAAAGCTCTTTTGATCCCTTTGTGAGACCTGACTAAAAATACTTAAATTTCTTTATCAAATTAGTATAATCTATGTTGTTATCAACTCAGTTTTTGCTGTCAGTCATTTATTTAAAGGTTCAGGTTTAGGTTAAAAATGACTTAATTATACATCAATTTCTTTCTATTTTTTTTTATTTTTATACTTTTAATTGTATTTATCTTGAACTTTATCTAAGTGATTTGACCATACACAAGACAATTGGTTTGGGAATGGCTTCCACTCCAGGAATGAGTCATTTCCTGTCTATTCAGATATACTCAAATTAATTTCCTCTTTAACTTATTTAGTGCTTGCTATATCGAGCACTACTCCCCTCCCCTTTTTTCAATTCCATTGAATTCCATAGAGACTTCTGAGGAGTCTAGGGGCCTTTGAATTCTCTTATTTCTGGATAGAAAGAAAAATCATTAATTACTCTGCTTACTATGTGTAAGAAATTGAATATCTTACAGTGCTAAATACTTTTGATACAAATATAAGCAAATAAGATAGTTTCTGTATCTAGGATATTTACACTCTACAGGTGGAAAAAAAAGTATATAAAGAGGGACAGAAAAGAGAATGGGAGAAAGGATGCCTTGAGCCCAGGGTTACTGATGAAGAGGTTGAAAAGTCCAGAAGAATCAGTCAAGGTGATGACTATGTCCCTTCATAGATGGATTTGCCAATCTGGATACTCAGCCTCAGCATAGGGCTCTAATACCCATTCTACAGCATCTTTTTTTACCTTTATTCCCTTCCCATATCCACTCAAGTCTTCTAAGCAGATGTAGACTTAATTTGGAAGTCTTTTAAGAATTCTTCATTGAATTTCTCGACTCTCTCATGCTCAGGAACAGACATTGCTACAAACTATAATCATTATCAAAATAATCATTATCATGTCTTTTTGCAAATACTTACTATGAGCAATGCAATTTAATATTACCAAAGTTTTCATCTCTTGACTTTTCCTATTGCCTTTGGATGTAAAATAAAAGGAACTCTCTCAACTACTTTATTTGTCTTCCTAAGGAAAATCTATGAAGTATCATTTAGCTTCAACTTCCTTTTGCCATCTCTTTGTGTTTGAACTTAGAATATAGATTAAGATTCAATTTCTCTAGTAAATTGAACAATCCTCACTCAGTAAAGAAGGATCTCATATTTAGAATATCAAATCAATCAAAGTGGGATAATACATGTTTATGTACAAACATATGATGTGCTAAATCTAAAAGAGTTTTGGATATGTTATGAGAGTTTAAGGAATCCCTACCAGCTATGGCAAATAAATGAGAAATCCTTACCAGCTATAGCAAATTAATTCATGGAGTACTGTGAGATGTTTCTTGAAAGATGTTTATGAATTCCATTGAGGGTGAGGAAAAGGCTAGAGAAGAAGGGCATTTAAAATATAGTCAGAATGACATGGAAATGAAATATACAGGAGGCATGTTCGGGAAACAGTTGGTAATTTGTTTGGAGCCTAAGTATACAAATTAAAAGTGTGAGGTTAGAAAGGTAGATTAGAGTCACGTTTTGGAGTTTGGATTTTATTCATTAAAGAATGGAGATCTTCCAAGACCTTTGAGGAAGGAAGAAGAAGAGTCAGGACTATTCATTAGAAAGATTTTGGCAGATATATGAAAGAGAGATAGAGAAAAGAGAGACTAGAGGCAGAGAAAGCCTTAGGAAAGAGCATATATTAGCCTTAGGAAAGAGCATATATTAGCAAGGAATAGTTTTGCCTAATTAAGCCATGATTCTTATTTGTTATCTAATGAAAAAGACACAGGACAATTCAGTTTTGATGTGCTGAGAGGAATGTGGAATGACTGCCAGGCTGCTAGTCTTGTGGGAAAGGGAAAAATTGAACAGTTAGAGACCTGGATTGAGAAGCAACAATGAAAAGCACAGAGGATGGGAGATAGTCTGAAGATTAAATTAGTTTGTTTTACAGTTTTGTCCAGGACTGACACTCAAGAGTTCTCCATGGAACAACAACAACCAAAAGGTATAGTTAGAGAATCTATTTAAAACAGGAGTAAAAAAGGAGAGAGGTTGTTGCAAAACATCTTTTATAAAGGTATTGATATAAGTAAGTCATGGAAAGATTTACTTAAAGAATACTGTTGACTTTTTTAAGGTGGGATAAAGCAACTAGCTAAGCAGAAAAAGACTCTTGGAGTCAGATATTTGAATAAAGTGTTTGCTGCAAAAAGGTAATACAAATGATATACCGTTCCTTTGTAGTCACTGGCTCTTTAATTGAATAGACTGATGTGTCGCTCATATAATGGATCTGTGGAACAGACTGAGTATGAGGCACTGTTATTTTTCCCCTCAAAGCCATGCATTTGAAGTGTAGGTGAATACAAACCATTTAGGAAATAATTGGTCTGACCCAGTAGCAGAGTAGCCATTTTGGCAGCAGGAAGAGAGGTGTTTCTCAGGTGACAGAAGACAATGAGATAGAGAGAGAGAGAATGCAAGAGATCCCTGGTTTTAAACCTGTCAACAGAGAAATGAAAGGATTACAAACACAAACTCCCTCACCCATTTTTGATTCAAGTCTCTCAGCAAAAATCTTCTGGCTCACTGATTAACTAAGGTAATGCTTCCCTTGGCAGCCATTTGTAATCGAAGGCCTTCTCCTATAAGAAACCCATCTTTACAAGCTGAGGGGAGTGGATGATAGCTAGGTAGAAAAACCTAAAGAATCTTAAGATTTTTTTCCTTATTTTATTTATGTTCTTATTCCAAGGGAATCATAGAGAAATATCATTCATTCACTCATACATCCAGCAGTTTTTAGAAGTCTTGCCATAAAAAAAAAAAAATTAGTTGCTGTGGACTTGATGTGTTTAAAGTTTCTAGGAACCTAAAACATTATCTACTTATCCAGCCCAGTTTTGGAAGGAACTAGTCATTTTTTCAGATTTCATTATGCTGGAATCAGAATAACCATCTAAGATCTGTTTGTGAGGGAGAGGAAATGATGAGTGATAGAAAACTGGTCAGAAGGACACCATTCAATTCTGAGGCTATTACCAGTTGGTAATCCCATCCATCACTCACTTATTCTGCTGCCTCAACAACTTTCCTCAGTGGTAAACCTTGCACATTGGATACTGTAGCAACATGACTCAATATTCTCTGTTCAACCCCTTAAGCACTTGGTAAACAGCCTGTTGTTTGCAAAGACAACCTTTTTCTAAATTTCAAGGTTTCAATGATCCCCAGTGTACACAATCAGACAAATGCTTCACCTGCCTCCCCTCATATTGCTCCTAGATGCCCTGACGTTTCAGAGATTCATATCTTATGTTATTTTAACTGATTCAGATTCATGTACTGCTATCACATATGATGGAACACACTGGGAGTAGGACCATTCTCATTCCTATTTGTTGAATCTTGAGTCCACTGTCCTGATGTCTGAGTCCCTCTATACTAGTAAATACACCAGTTAGGGCTGTTTTCTCCTCTTCTATCTCATGTATCCAAATATATCCTTGCCAAAAAGGGTTTTATAGAGAACTCACACAAGGCAAGAACTCACAAAGTGGTTAAAAAAGTGATACAAAGACACTTTCAAGGTCTCTCAAGAACTTCAAAATTGATTGTTAAAACTGATTGATATGGGAGATACTGGCACAGGACTGCCAACATGGCATGTTGATCAGAGATGCTGTGCTCTATGAGCAAAGAACAATTTAATTATTTCAGAAGAACACAAAATGCACAAAGTAGATAGGAACTATTTGTGTCTGACCTGTGGCTGAACATTCTGAGCTTATATTGGTCTGATCAGCCAGTCAGACACACTAATTTGACTCTAACATAGTGATGTTATTTTGATCTTCTTTGAGAATGAGGAACAATAACTAATCCCTAGTTCTAATTCTTTCTCCCATTTCCCCTTCATTTTTATTGTGTAGCAGATGAAGGCAAAACTCTATTCTACAAAAGAGGGAGAGAAATACTTGTGATATACTGACAACTAGCTTTATACAGATCCACACATTGCCTTAGTGGTAAAGTGATCCATTTTTTAAACCATCTGACCATAAATCAACCTTGGGCCAGATAATGTGGAACAGTAGAAAGAATACTAGTCCTGGAGTCTATGTTCAAAATTTGCTTTTATAACTTATTGTCTTTGGGACATTGGATAAGTTACTTCTTTGAGATTCAGTTTCTTCCTGAGTTAATGCCCATCAGTTGTAGAATAGCTGAATAAGTTATGATATATGAATGTTATGAAATATTATTGTCCTATAAAAAACAATCAGCAGGATGATTTCAGAGATACCTGCAGAGACTTATATGAAGTAATGCTGAGTGAAGTGAGTAGAACCAGGAGGACACTGTACACAGTAACAGCAAGATTATACGATGTTGGACAGGGTTCTTTTCTTTTCTTTTTTCTTTTTTTCTTTATTAAAGCTTTTTTATTTTTCAAAACATATGCATGGAAAATTCTTCAGCATTAGCCCTTGTAAAACCTTGTATTCCAATTTTCCCCTCCTTTCCCTACATTCTCCCCTAGATGTCAAGTAGTCCAATACATGTTAAACATGGTAGAAATCTATGTTAAATCTAATATATGCATACATATTTATACAATTATCATGCCTCACAACAAAAATCAAATTAAATCAGTAAAAAAAAGAGAGAAGCAAAATAAAATGCAAGCAAACAACAACAGAAGGAGTGAAAAACGCTATGTTGTAAACCATACTCAGTTACCACAATCCTCTCTCTAGGTGTGGATGGCTCTTTTCATCACTGAACAATTGGAACTAATTTGAATCATTTCATTGTTAGAGAGCCATGACCATCAGGATTGATCATCATATGGTATTGTTGTTAAAGTATATAATGATCTTCTGGTTCTGCTCATGCCACTTAGCATCAGTTCATGTAAGTCTCTCCAAGCCTCTCTGAAATTATCCTGCTTGTTGTTTCTTACAGAACAATAATATTCCATAATACTCATATACCATAACTTTTTCAGCCATTCTCCAATTGATGGACATCCACTCAGTTTCCAGTTTCTGGCCACTACGAAGAGGCTGCCACAAACATTTTGGCACATACAGGTCCCTTTCTCTCCATTAAGATCTCTTTGGGATATAAGCCCAGTAGTAGCATTGCTGGATCAAAGGGTATGCTCAGTTTGATAATTTTTTGAGCATAGTTCCAAATTGCTCTCCAGAATGATTGTATCCATTCACAACTCCACCAACAATATCTTAGTGTCCCAGTCTTCCTAAATCCCCTCCAACATTTGTCATTATTGTTTCCTGTCATCTGAGCCAATCTGACAGTGTGTAGGGGTATCTCAGCATTGCTTAATTTGCATTTCTCTGATCAATAGAGATTTAGAGCACCTTTTCATATGACTAGAAATAATTTCATTTCTTCATCTGAAAATTGTCTGTTCATATCTTTTGACCATTTATCAATTGGAGAATAGCTTGAATTTTTATAAATTTGAGTTAATTCTCTATTTTAGAAACGAGGCCTTTGTCAGAACCTTTGACTGTAAAAATGCTTTCCCAATTTATTGCTTCCCTTCTAATCTTGTGAATGGGGCTCTTTTCAGCAGTAATGTGATTCAGGCCAGTTCCAATGGTCTTGTAAGGATCTGCACTCAGAGAGAGGACTTTGGGGAATGAGTGTGGAACTTTGGAGAAGTACACTTGAAAGAAGTATATCTGAAACAAGATATTAACTCAGTGAAATTGATGAGACAATAGTTATCTAGTTTACATATACTTAGCACTTAACAAGGTGATGTAATAGTTCTACAATTGATATAATTGTAATAGTGTATTTAAAGTGAGGACAAAGTCAGGCACAGACATTCTATCTTTGACCTTCCTTGTGGTGGCTCTACTGCCTCCTGCACTAAATTCAGACTGGCAGGCTGGCAGACTGGCAGAGGAGACTGGGTCAGACTATGACAGACACAGACTGTGAAGGGGACAATAAAGACTTTGGACTTAATTCCTGACTATTTTCATGGTGATTATTCTTCTGAGACCAAGGCTGGTCCCAAGGCCCTCCAGAAAGCTAGCCCAGACATTACAGATCACAACATAGTATTTTAATATTTTTTATTGTTGTTTGTTTGCATTTTGTTTTCTTTCTCATTTTTCCCTTTTTAATTTGATTTTTTTGTAGCATGACAATTGTGGCGGTATATGTAAAAGAACTGCACATGTTTAGCACATATTGGATTATTTGCCATTTAGGTGAGGGGATGAGGAGAAGGGAGGGAAGAAAAAAAATAGAACATAAGGTTTTGCAAGGGTGAATGTTGAAAATTATCTATGCATATGTTTTAAAAATAAAAAGCTTTAAAAAAGAGAGATTCAATTTTCTCATCTATAAAATGAAGAGTATGTATGAAAAGACCTCTAACTACTTCTTGGCATTCTAAATGTTATATCTATTATATAATAGAAAGAACACAGAAGTTGGAGCCAGAAGACCTGGATGTGAATCCTGGCACTAACATCTCTGTGATGCAATTTTTTTTTTCACATGTGAAATGAGCCAGTTGATTTTTAAGGTTTCTGTAGCTTCCAAATCTTATGATCCCATTTACAAGCTGGATCACCTTCCCTTCTGTAAGCCTCACCTTTCTAATACATGAAATGAAGGAGTCAGTCCAGCTGAGCTCTAAGGACCCTGTGCTCCTCCTTACTAACTGGGAATCTTGGACAAAGCACAGCTTTTCTGGGCCTGAATTTTTCCACTATGTAAAATGGAGTTGGACCCCTAACTCTCAATCCTATGAATGAATGACTATCTAAACTATCAAGAGTTAATAGCATAATTAAGGGATTATCACAAGCCTTCTAATTTGCATAAAGTGTTTGGCTTCTTTATGAAGGCTAATTTATGAAAGATATACATTTGACTAATGTAAAATTAAAGTGCTCCCTTGTCAGACTAAGACATCTCAGTGGAGTTGTTCACATAGTATTTAGACATCAAATTTTCCTGACTATCTCTTCCTTCAGTCTTAGTCCTGGCCACATTTTAGAACCATTCAAAAGGCAGCCAGCAGATCTTGGATTTCTGACTTCATTCAAATTGGAAAGATGTGGTAATGAAATCTTTCCTTATAACATGTTTCAGGTCTATTAAATACGCACATTGAAGAATTCCTGTTCCATTTGAAATGAGCTTGTCACGTTACTCTAATTGCAGTGTCTGTGTGGGTACGAAGTGCCAAGGCCTGCTTGGGATGATTTTAAGAATTAATTATTAAAGTTTCCTATTTCCACTTAATAATCTCTACAGATTACTACTCTACACTTACTTCTTTATGATTCGCAATATTAGCCTAATTATTGTTCTTAGTACCTCCATGCATGACATGCTGAAGTGTTCACTTCAAACCACCAAAGGGGATTGCTGAGCTAGGGCATCTGTAGGTAAGAAAACTTTGTCGGCCCAATTTACTAATAAATCTTGGCATGATGCTCCTTGCAAAGATGCCAGCCTGTCAAAGGCTTAATCAGGGAGAATAATCCTGGTATCTCTCTATTGTATTGGGGAAAATCATTGTTTATGACTTCAGGGAGCACCAGCTTGTTAATTTTCAAGATGAGTAGAAAGGGAGCCCTTTTCTAAGGAGCAAGGAGGGCAGTCAGGACAGAAAGGTTTATTTGGGGTAGTTAAGCTTTCCCCATGCATCTCTTTCCAGATGCACCATGACAGAATAACTTTAAAGAATTGCAGAGATTTTTCAGGTTGGATGAGAGGGGAGCAGAAAGTGAGTATAGGTGCTTATTTCACAAGTTGGGCAATTGTCTTCAATTTCTCCCAGCTCCCCACATTTCTCTGACGAGTGACTTTTTCAATTGCCATGGGTATTTTGGGCCACTATTAGAGAGGAGGATCCTTAGCTTAGATAATATTGATTTCTGCCTACTTTTATTTTGAGTAAGATATGAGAGGATTGTTTTTGTTGTTTGTTTGGATTGTTGTTTGGGTCAATTTTCCCTTACACTAGCAAGCATTGATATATATATATATATTATATATATATATATACACACATACACACACATACATGAAATTATGTTTATGTATATATCAATTTATATATATAATTATGTTTATGTGTATATAGATTTATATATACACACATGTATGTACATGTATAAACACACATATCTGCATATGCATATGTACACTGGCATGGACATGGACATCAATCAGACATGGTTATAGAATTATATATATATATAGATGCATACATACATATGTACATATATGCATGCATACACCTTACCTATACATGCATACATGTGTGTGGCTTGAATGTATATATATATATATTTACATGCATTCTATTGCTTTAATCATTTTTTGTGTGTGTGTTCATCATGACAAAGAGGAAATATCCATTTTTGCTGTTGAAGTGTCATTCGACTTCAACGAGGCACTTAGTCTCACTAGGCATTAAGGTTGAGGCAAAGGAGAGATAAAAATACATAAAAGACTGTCCCATGATTCACCCTTAAGCTCAACTACTTCAGTTCTTCTGTGGTAGCACCAAAGTCCAAGCTTATAGAATGATGGTGTTATAGTTGGAAGAGATCTTTAAGACAGGACTCTAACCCCTTCATTTAACAAATGAAGAACTGAGAGCTAAATGGGTGAAATGTATACAAGAAATAAACAGCAGAACGAGAAATCCAACTCAGGATCTCAGACTCTAAGGGCTATGCTCTTTTCTCTGTATGATTAATCGATCATGCAGGAAGAGTGAATGAATGTGAACGACTAAAGAATAATGATGGCAACATAGAGAAAATGATTGAATCAGCATTATACTTTGTGAGTTGAGATTCATATCAATGTAAATAGTTATGAAGCAAGTTTAATTGCTTAGCATTGATGTTCAATGTCATTTCTTATTAAATATTGAATTAAAAAAAATACCCTGATGTTTCCAATTGAGCCAAGCTTTCCCTACTGACTAACAAAAGGAAAGCCTTTAAGGACAATTTTAAGATCCCCATGAGAAACAGCAATAACTAGTCATTTATCTTGCATAACTTAATGTTCTGAAACATAGTAGACCATGTTCTCCCTGGTACACTTGGCCTTCTGGGATCCTCTGCCTAAAAAATCTTGAGACTGGACTTGGGAAAATTTTCCTAAGTCCTTTGAACTGCTCATTTGGACAGAGAGGAAGTGGCCAAACCCAGTCATCAATCTTGCTTGGCCCCAACTCTTGCTACATGACCTTAAATCCTGGCTTTCATAAATGGGCCCCTTGTCAAGATCCCATGTAGTTAGAATTTGGGGAAAATCCAATCCCATCTTTCTGTTTTGCTCTTCAGAGTAACCTAAGAGATGAACTGCACACTAAGCTGAGATAATCCAATCCTTTCCAGTCTTTCTTAACATTCATAACTAAAGAATCATAGAATCATAGGATCTCAATATTGGATGGCTCCTCAGAGGTAATCCAGTTTGACCTATACCTGAGCAGGAAAGTAATTTCTAGATACATAGAGACATTGTATAGAGAGACTTGAATTTCTATTAATGCAGCTTGTTTTTAAATATACAAGAAATTTGATATAGCAATACTGAAATTGCTCTGAACTTCCTTCTTTTTTCTCTTTTATTAATTTATCCAAATCATTTTGGGGCTGCTAAATTAAAAAAAAGTTTCCTCAATATTTAAAAATTTTTTTTAATGTCTTCTTTTTTTTTTTCCCCACTGTGGAGGAATTCTTAATATTACCCTCCCAATCTCCCAGACTGGCTCTTCTTCCTTAAAAAAAAGTTCTCCTCTGAAACAAATCTATTCACACCTTGGTTATATCTGAAAATGAATATCTCATTTCATCCAGTAGAAAGAGTTCTAGTGTTCTAGAGTCAGATCTAAGTTAAAATCCTCAGTAAATCTTGGAGCAATAAATCTTGAGAAATGAATCTGAACTTATTCCCCAGGATTTGGGATATAGAAGACCAAATTTAGTAATCTACCTAATCATTCAGGATGACTTTGGGCAAATCACTTAACCTTCTTCTCCCTAAAAACAAGTGTTTGGACAGAATGGTCTGAGGTTCCTTCCAGTTTGAGAGCTACGATCCTATGATTGCTTTAATCCTTCCTGCTTCACGTCTGACTCTTTTCATTGCAGACTGTGTCTTTGCCGAGTTCTGATTTACTTGCTATCTAGAGTCAGAAAGATCCCTAATATAGTCTTTGCCATTGGTCACTGAATTAACTCCACAGGTGAGTCCGGGTGTAGACACTGTTTCCTCTGTGACCAGAAGAAATGGTCTCAAGAACGCCAGCTTGTAGGGTAGCACTTTTTTGTCCCCTTTGGGAGGCGATTTGTTGTAACATTGCCAATTGCCTGTAACTGACTGCCAGCTCTTGAAATAAACCAGCACCACAGTTTACAAAGCAGTAAGCGGGAGCCCTGGATGCCTGAGAGTTGGCAGCAAGAGGTGGAACCTGCCACCAGCCTCAATCCAACCAATCCAAGGTTAATCGTCATTATGGGGAGGGGGGGAGTGTTGACCCATGTGAGATGAAAAATTGGTCTCCATCCAGTACCCTCTTTGGATAATGGATCTCTGTCTTTGGTGCTCAGAATATGGCACTCTTCCACAGCACTAAATTTCTCTTAAAATTTATTTTTTCAAACATTATTTTTAATGTTAAACACCCCCAAAATGCATTTTTCATGTTTATAGCTGGTGCATAAAATTACAATGGGTGAACATTTTTACCAGCATACCAGGATCATGCTCCATAATTTAAAAGGTGACTTTAGTGTTGCAATAAATTTCTTGAGACACTGAAACCTCTGTGGAAAATATACAAATTAGAGGCTGGTCATTTAGCATTTTTTGGGGGGGGTGATATAGTTAATTACTGTATCTACACCATTAAAGAAGCTGGCAGTGGGGTGTAAAGGGTACAGGGTTCTCCATAGTAGATGGGAGGTGTTGGCTGTAATAAGGGGAGGAATATACAAGCTCTCCTTCAGGATGACTGCAGTGACATTTAGGTGAGGCTGTGAGAGTGATGGAACCAGGGGATGAGGCAGATGCCTTTAGAGAGTTCTTTCCCTATTAAAAATGGGGCTTCCTTAAGTCTATCAGGAGGTGAGTACTGCAGGTTTAGTGTGAGACTATTAGCTCATGCTGGCTGAGTTTCACAGTTTGAAATTAATTTTTTTTGTTTATTTTAGCCCTCCTGATGTCCTGACCAATTGCCACTTTGTCAGTGAGCTGTTTTAATTTTCGAGGAAGGTAGGTGGTGTCTGCTACAAATCAGTTGCTCCTTCTGAGCTAGCACCTGCATGGCTTCTCTCTTCCTTTACTTTCTTCCTTCCCAAAAGGTATAGGAGTACACTTGGGAAGCCAAATGAAGGTGCAAACAGGCTGATAAACTGATTTTTAGTGGAGCATGTTAGTCTGAAGTTTGGCCTAGAAGTTGAGGAAGGAAAGTGGGACTTGGTAATTGAATGGTGGTCACTGGTCCTTTCTGTGTTCTCACAGGGAGATAGCTTAAGACAGGGCAGTAATTGCCAGATGCAGGGCTTTAATGAAGCCACATAAATTAGCACATCCCTACAAGTCATGGGCCTAAGAGAAATCAGACTGTGGAAAACTTAAGATGACTCCCCATGTTGGTACTATGCTTATTGAGGCTAATGATGCCCTTGGTCATCAGAGGCACCACAGTTATAAACATAGTAAATAGAGTATAGAAAAGCCTGGGGGAAATTTGGCCTGCCAAATCATTTTGGGGCTGCTAGATTAAAAAAAATCTGTCAGCTACATTGCCTTTAGAATGAAATATATGTTCACCAACAATCTAATACCAGATAGTGAGCAACAATTTACCAGATCATGCTTGTGTTGACCCTTCTGTTCACAACATGATGGTTTGTTTAAATGATGGCAGCTCTTTCTTTCAGTTCATCAAAAGATGAGTCAAAGGCCTCTCAAAGTGATATAAAAAAGTCTCAAGGATTTTTAAAAATATTTTTAGATTGACAATTTATATATATATACAATTGGTCATCACAATCTATCACAACAATAGAATATTTTATACTTATTTGGAGAGATATTTTAAGTGGTAAAAAAATGAAAAATCAAGGAAATCAAGGAACCACCTGAACTCCTGCTTATAAAACTTTTTTTAAATATTAAGATATACATACTAGCTGGGTGACACCAAGAAGTCACTTAACTTCTCAGTGTTCTAAACATTTTGTTAATACTCTCACTTGCAAAGAAGGTGTCAACCTGCATTGGTTAAAGGAGTTCCCTCACTGAGGGTTTCCTGTACCAATGAAATTAAATGTTTAATGTCTTACTCAGTCCCTAACTTAGATCATCATATACAATTTGTATGAAGTGATAATCTTAGACATCTCATCTTAAGCTTTCTGAAACAAAGATTATTACAATTCCCCTCTCTGTTACTTTAAGGAGCAATCAATAAAGGAGCTAAGCTTGTCTATAGGATTACTATGGGGAAACCATATATCTATAAAATCTCTTTAAATCATCGTTTTTAGATACACATAAGACATGAGTTTAACTTCAGAGTCAACATTATCAAGTTATTAGGTATTTCTGAGAAATGGGTTCAAAGTGAAGGTAATATTGAGCAAATGGCAGGGATTCTGAACAATAGAAACTAACTAATATGTGGAAAGGGAGTCAAAATGGTCATTTATGGAAGAAAAGGTGAATTTTGATATGTCAGTGAAATAGCATTATCTATCTTTATAAATGCAGCTATTCAGGTATGAAGTCTATATGTTTAATCTAGGTAATGCAGCAGATTAGAGCAGTGTGAAAACAGCTTCAGTTTTATATTGACAAATTCTCATCAGCAGGTGGAAAATTTTCCCCAGGCCCCAGATTTTCCCCTTAACCATTACTTTTTAAATAGGATTAACAAAATATGCATAGAATAGAGAAGACCCCTGCTCACTATTAGAATATCAAGTCAAATTAGATGCTTTATGGCCAGAAGGCAAATAATATTATTTGTGATGTGCCATCTTCAAGACAGTCCTTTTAAAAAAATTATACAATCATACAACCAATGAATGC
The DNA here is from genome assembly GCF_016432865.1 of Antechinus flavipes. NCBI lineage: Eukaryota > Metazoa > Chordata > Mammalia > Dasyuromorphia > Dasyuridae > Antechinus > Antechinus flavipes. Next base: position 239,235,381 of record NC_067399.1, on the reverse strand, counting down.
TAACATTCGTTAAAGGACTGGAATATACTAGGCACCCTGTTAGGCACTAGAAATACAAAAACACAGAAAGAAGAAATCTCTCTTCACAGAAAGGTGATCTTCTAAAGGGCAAAATCTCAATGTGTATGTGAGTGCATATAGCGTAAATTTAAGAATAAATACAAAGTAGTTAATTAAAATTAGTGGTATGCTGGTAAATGTTTAATGGCCATCTTTCTGGAGAAAAAAAGTTCCTTCAACATACTTTTAAAGTAAGTTTAATATGAATTATTAACACTTTCTATGTCAATTTCTTAAGTCTAAATAATCAACAAAACAATAAAGCAAACCTGGATTTGTATTGTTTGCTTCTTCCTCAGGTATAAATGCTTACACTGAAAATATACTAACTGAACAGTCTCCAGCATATCTCTGAATAAAGGTAGGCTGAGAAAGAGGTCACTAGGGAGAAATTCAGGAATAGGGAAAAATACCTCATGGAAAGGGTGGTGCTGAAGCTGTCTCTTGAAGGAAAAAAGGCATTCTATGAAGGAGAGGATAGGAGGAAATGCATTGCAAGAATGGGGGAAGACTAAGAAAAGACAAGAAATAGCCTGTTATATGTGTGAAAAACAGAGAGAAGCCCATGTTGATTAAATCAGAAAACATAACTGGAAAAATAATGTCTGAAAAGTGTATTAGGGCCAGGTTAGGAATAGTTCTAAACACAAGTATTTGATCTCTTCTGGAAATTAAATTCCTATAATTCTAACTTATATAAGGTATCATTTTATTATATAAAACATCACTATTATTTTGTGTGTATTATTATTGTCTCTTATACAGTAAAATCGAATCTATGTTCACTGTCTATCCCTAACACCTAGAAGAGTGTCTTGCACAGTAAGTAACTTAATCAATATTTATTTAATTTAATTGTTGGATTTCATTCTAATGGAAAGATCTTCAAAAGCAAATTCCATCTTTTGAATCCATTTTATATCTTCTACAGCCCCACACATATGGTAGAGACTATAGTTTGAATACAATAAATGCTTATTGATTATTTAGGTAATATAGAACACACTTATATTCATATCTTTCATTCTTTAAGTCAATTATGGCAGGTATAGAAAGACTGATGGATAAAAGTGCAAACACTCACCTAACTCATTGGATAACCAGAATCATAAGTCATCTATCAGGAAGTTAAAGAATTAAATCAATGGTTTGATGTTTTATAATAAGGCAAGTAGTACTAGATCAACATTGCATTCTGAAACTCAGTAGATCTGTGTCAGATTTAAATGTAAAATAAGTTGGCCATATTTCCCAGACTTTTTGACCTCTAACTGACAAAAAAAGAGACTAAGGAAGAATATTGTTTATGTGAAACCTAATCCTTAATGGATGTAAACTACAGATAAAAGAATACATGGTCAAAAGTAAGAAAATTCTATAGATTATAGAAATAGTGATAACTGCCATTTATATTAGCCTTTAATATTTGCAAAGTGACTTGTATACTATGTGTCATTTATCCTTAAAATGGCCTTTTGCTGTGAATCCTACTGATGTTATTATCTCCATATTACAGATGAGCAAACTGAGGCAATGAAAGATTAAGGTGTTGTGTTCATAGTCATGAAGCCAGTGTCAAAGGCAGGATTTAGCCCACATATTCCCAAATCTATTATTTACTATTTTTTGCTAATGCAAAAAAAGGAAAAATGCATGGATGTTAGCACAACAGAATTTCTATATAATTTTTATCATGTAATACAAATTTATAGTACCATGCCCACAGAAGATACCCAGTAAACATTTGTTGATTTCATCTAACTCATTCCCAAACCTACCATTGGGAAAGTGATAGCTTCAGCTTTGTACTAAAAATGGGATGATAGCTGTAGATTAATGCAGCTAAAGATAAAATAAATACCATGGGTATCCCAAGTGATATAAAGTTGTGGTTATTCAATCTAAGATTATCCTATGAATTTGTTTTGGTTAAAAATCACCTTGGTTCTTTGGGATATTCAGAAGTATTCAGTAACAATAGTAACCTACTCCCATAGCTTACAAAATGTTTTTCATCTGAAGGTTTTCTTTGTTGTTTCATATATAGAATTCTGCTGCCTTGACCTGGACACCTGCTGTCTGGTCTCTCAGTGATGGTGGCATTCGTTTAATAAAATATTGCAAACTAATTTTTTTTCTTCTTCAACTTTCTATTTTAGGTTTCCCCTTAGGATACTCCTCTGACTACAAACTTGTGCCCTTTCTGAATTTACTCCATTGAAAGACTTCTGCATTTTGCACATAGACCATTTATATAAGGTTGCCTGTTTTCACATACAAAAACTTTAGCATTGAAAAATGACCCACAGAAAACTCTAGCTAAGATTTCCAACTAGAATGTTTAAGTGAAACTAAGTCTTTTCAGGGATTGACAAATGCCAGATTCTGTCCTATTATGAATTATTTGGTTTTGCCTCGAGAAAATTTAAATATTTTCATAGTTGTTATATTAAAATCCTACCCTCCTCTCATTCCTTTTCCTCCCCCAGTGAAAAAAAAATTCTCCCCTAAATTCATTTTATTTGTAAAACAAAAAAACTTGAGCATGGGGGTGGGGAGAAACAGTCCATTTTTTTCAAACCATAATTTTACAACACATAGTGTCTCTGTGAAATAATGTTAGTTTCATACTAATCAACATATACACACACATTGGTGTGTGTGTGTGTGTGTGTGTGTGTGTGTGTGTGTGTGTGTGTGTGTGTGTGTGTGTGTTTCAGCTCTAACTTGATATTTTGTTCTTATCTTCACAGTCCTTCTTCATCTGCTCTTGGAACATACCCAACACCATGGGTGTTCTTGGCAGTAACATTTTTTCAGATCTGTGGTAAGGATGCTACAGTGAAACATTTATAGGAATAAAGCAACGAAGGCAGATAGTGCTAGGATTGGAAAGCTATGCTTTCCACATTTTCTTGAGGAAACTCAAACATATCTGATTTTTTATTTCTATGACTCAAATGCACACATATCATCTTCTTTTTTTCTTACATCCTCATTTCTTTAAAAGCCTTGAGATTTCATGAGTGCCGGTGATCCCTCCCCTAATACAGCTTGCAGCCCCTCTGTGCTTTAGAATGAGATCTTCAAGATTGTTGTGGCCAAGAAAATCCATCTCCTAATGGCTGACCTTCTGGTGATCAGCCTCTCTGTGCTTGCTTGGTTGATCCTTAAACAGCAAACATATGGTCTGTCATTGGGCCTACTACTTTAAATCTTTTCAGTTTGTTAGGACATAACAGAGTCTATCCATTAGCAGCCAAATATGGGACAGACAGTATATATGGTCAACAAGTTAGGCTCAGGATTAAAAAGGAGAAAAGTGGATGGTTTGTCTTCAAGAAATTACAAGACGCTGTTAATGACCTCCTGACTTTTTTCAGAAATAATAACCTAACTTTTTATGAACAATATATTCTTATAGAGAGGCAGAGTAGGTAAGTGGACAGAAAGTCAGTCTTAAAGTCATGGTAGACCCAGATACAAGTCCCATATCAGACATATACTACTTGTGTGACCCTCAGCAAGTCATGCAAGCTCTCAATTCTTATAGGTAACTCTCAAAGACTGTAAGATGAAGAGAAGTTACTGACCTGCACAATTAGAAGAAGTTTCCTTATCAGGTGTTTCCCAGTAACAATGAAATCACAGATCAAATCTCTATATGTTAAAACAACAATATTCTCATTTCCTATTATAATCTCTGAAAAGCTGGAAATAATTACCACATAGAGAACAATGGAGAAGTCTTTGGTGGATGTGAGCAGGAGGCAAAAGATAACTAATGAGAAACTTTGAAGAACAAGAGTTAAAGAAAAATAAATAACATTTATGTAGTTTACAATTTACAAAATGTTATACATATTTAATTTAATTTTATCTTCATAATAATCCTGGAAGGAGGTGTTATTATCCATACTTTATAAATGGGGAAACTGAGGCACAGAGAGTTTAATTAAATGACTTGTCCAGAATCACACATAACTATGTGTGTGAAATCTGAATCGTATGGGAACTCAGATCTGCTTCTGTGTCCAGTGTATCCACTGTGTCACCAAGCCATCTCTAGATTTCATCAAGGAAATATATAAAAGAAAAAGAAGACTGGTTATATATCCAAGGAGAATGATGAGATGTACTTCACTAGTATCTATAAAATGTCAAGAGAAGATGTATTAGACTTCTAACACTATGGGTGGACTGACTATGACAAGCTCCTATGAGCTCATGGATGAGTAGTGCACAGGACTGGGTGACGATCCACTCTGTTGGAGGGGATGTTTAACTTGCTGAGACCACTCTTCAACAATGAGATGATTCAAACCAGTTCCAATTGTTCAGTAATAAAGAGAGGCATCTACAGCCAGAAAGATAACTATGGGAACTAAGTGGGGACCACAACATAGCATTTTCATTCTTTCTGTTATTGTTTGCTTGCATTTTTTTCCTTCTAGATCTGATTTTTTTTTTGTGCAGCAAAATAATTGTATAACTAGATATGTATATATTGGATTTAACATATTTTAACATATTTAACATGTTTTGGACTACCTGCCATATAGGGAGAGGGTGGAGGGAAGGAGGGGAAAATTTGGAACAAAAGGTTTTGTAAGGGTCCTTGTTGAAAAATTACCCATGCATATGTTTTGTAAATAAAAATCTATAATAAAATATAAAAAATAAATTGCTGAGATCAGAGATCTACTAGAAAATCTGAAGAATCTGCCAAAATCTGTACTCTACTACAATATTCTTTAAGAATCTAGGATCATCTGTACCTCAGGAGAAAGTATCAAAGTATTTAATTATTTAAGTTGGCAACCAAGCTTTAACATCTCAGCTAGCAGACTTCATAGTGCAGATTCATCTTTCTGAGTTCAAATCTGGCCTCAGACACTTTTTTTTAAACCAATAATGAATATTACCTTTATCCCATCAAGGTACAATTGGTGTTTTGCCTGCTTCCCATTTTCTGGGGTGATTTTGAATGCCTCAGACACTTTTTAGCTGGGTGACCCTGAGCAAGTCATTTAACTTTTTTGTCTCAGTTTTCTCATTCGTAAAATGAGCTAGAGAAGGAAATGGCTTCTTTCTCCAGCATCTTTGCCAAGAAAACCCCAAATGGGGTCATGAAAGTTGTAGGTGACTGAAAATGACTAACTAATAATACAGCTTTAAGAAATCATGGAATTTTAAAGTTGCAAGGGGGATTCTTTCAGCAGCCAAGTCTAACCCAATCTTCCCTTCCCCAAAGCACCGTCTCTAGAATGGATTGAACAAATTGGTTTTTCAGCCTTTCTTTTAAAAATCTGAATGAAGAATTGTTCTCCCCTTGCTTCCAAAATAGCTCATTCCATTTTTGGATAGTTCTAATTGTCAAGAGGCAGCTAGGTAGCCAGTGGATAGAGCATTTGGACTTGATTCAAGAAGACTTCTCTTCATGAGTTAGGCTTCAGATACTAGCTGAGTGACCCTGGGCATATCACTTAACCACTATTTGCCTCAGTCTCCCCATTTGTAAAATAATCTGAAGAAGGAATTGGCAAACCACTCCAGGAGCTTTGCCAAGAAAATTCCAAATGGAATTACAGACATGAATATAATAGAAATGACTGACAAATAACAACAAATTTTCAGAAAGTTTTTTTAAAGATTATATTTGTTCCTATATTTACCTGAAGTGTAAAAGAAGTTCTATATGACAATGTTTCAGATCCCTGAGGGCTCTCTTCTCCAGTTTAAATATCCCTAGTTCCTTTAACTAATACCCATCTGGCATGAATTTAAGATCTTTTACCTTGCTGACATATGAATGTTACCCAGCTAATCAATACACTTTGTAAACTGTATTGCTGCAAATTAATTATAACTTGGTAAGTATAGTCTGACCAGGACAGAATGCAGTGGAACTTTTCTTATTCCTAGAAGCTATTCCATCTTTAACAAAGCTCAAGATCATATTAGCTTTTTTTTTTGGATTGTCCTATCACCTTGTTGATGCATAGTGAGCTTGTGATCCACTAATGTTCCCAGATCTTTTTCAGACAAATTTCCATCTAATAATGTCTTTCTTGTCTTGTATTTTTGGAATTTGGACAGTGCCAAAGGACAATCCAGATGCTGTAAGCTAATACCTCTAGGATATATGTTCAAGAATTAGGCAACAGAAAATTGGCACAATCTCCTATGTGATGGCCAGCATTTAACACTACTGGTATTCCAATTTGTTACATGATAATATTATACTGTTCAGTCTCTTTTTATTGCTCCTCTCCCGCCCCCCACTCCCACATGACAACTCTTCTTGTAAAGGTGACATCATTAATGTCTCTGTCATTCTCTTGCAGTATCCCTATGGGGAAGCCACTGTTAGAGCCCTTTGTTCTTCAATCAGTTGTTCATCATGATTATTTTAAAGATGTAAAATTATCATAGATTCTGAAGTCAAAAGGGGAAAAAGGGAAATGTAGAAAATTGGGGGGAAATTAAATATGTGCAAAACATTTTTAGTACCTATGATACACCTAAGGCTTCTATTAATATATATTATGTTTGTTTGATTTCTGCATGAAATGGTAGTTTGTTAAATTCAGATATGCAAAGACCTAAGAAAATAGTGGACAACATTTTTCCACTGGTAAGGGACAAATGAGTTTTTTTTTTCCCTCCCCCAAACACTCATACACAAAAACCCTAGAACAATTCTCAGGAAAAAAATAAAACTTCCCTCCCTCACCCCTGAAATTCTTTTGGCCTTCCTATGTTGGCTCCCAAATAACAGTCTTTTAAGAATTCCCACTCAGCAGATATTCTTCTACCAACAGGGTCCTTGTGTTAATGTCACTTCAGATGCTAAAAGGTCAGGGAAGGAACAGTGGGTCTAGATGTGATTGGCAGGATGCTGGGAGTGGATGAATTGGATCTGTCAGATTTTCGATCTCCATGAAAGACCCACATGGAGCTCTTCTATAACCTGGAGTGTGAATTTGAAAATGGGCCCTAACTACCGGCTGTCGTCAAGAGACAACCCCTAGAGTTAGGGGGTGAACAGACTCCAGCGAGGTGGGCAGGTGTCTAGGGAAGAAACAATAGATTTGTCCCACACTGGACTCCACATTGTTGCAGACCCTCTGCTTGCCTCTCTCTGCTTGCCTCTCTCTGCTCCTATATTTTTCTTTATTGTGCCAGTGGTCAAAGGAAATAATAATATATTTTTTGTTGTTGTTGTTTAAAAGAAGCCCTTGAAAGCCATTTAGAGACTAGGGTCCAGAAATCTAATCTTTGTTTGATTCTATGTTTAGTGGGGATTCAAATCCCAACTTAATTTAATCTTTTGACTTATCCTGCAGGTACTACCTGATTATATTCCAGGGCCACCAGTAATAGGATTGCAGGGAAAGAATCTTGCTATTAGCACTTTGAGCTTACCAGACACCAACACTGGTATTGCTTGGCGTAACCCGCCATAAATGAATGACTGCCTCTCGGAGCGTTTTCCCTGTTGTCTCATTTTAATAAGCTATTGCACAGCTACACATAAAAGTTGCAGATTCCATTGATCTGTGGAATTCTTTAAATTTCAACAAAAACCCAAGAATCCAAACTCTTTGTTCTTGGACTTGTTGAGTCAGACACTCCCTAATTGGTTATCACAAGGTTAGAAAATTGCACCATGTCCAAAACTTGGCTGTTTGTAATTCAGATAAGAGTTTGGAAATTTTGAATACCTTTCTATAGTAAATATACACACATATATAAATTACAATTAAGAGCAGGTAACAATCAGGGCTCTCCATTAACTAAGTTTCCCCGATTTCTGAACTTGTGCCTCAGTATAAGGAAGATTTCTGGGTTTGGCTGTGTCTGTTTCTCTGTTTCATGGTTTGCTTTAGCAAAAAATTATGTCATTGTACAGTCATCCAATGAGTGATAAGCCTCTCTCTACTTGGTTATGCTGGTTTTCAGAAAGTTGACATGATCTGTTGTTAGGACCATCTGTGAAGTGAAGCTTTTTCAGTATGCTAGAACCAGTCATTTTGCGGTCCAATATCAAAGCCTTCAGGAACTCAGGATCATCTTCACAATACAATGAAGTATCAGAAAAGAATTTAATAGAGGGCATATCAATGGGATCAGATCATATCAAGTGATCCCTTTAAAAATGCCTTAATAATTGGTTTCATGAGTTGCTTTGGCTGAACACAAAATGAACAAACAAAAATCTATTGGGTACTCCATATCATAATGAAATCTTTACACTTAGCTATCAAAATGTTCAGATAGTAAACCAAATCTGCTACCAAATTTGTACTCTAAGGTTTTCTAGCTTCTTAGGACCTAAAAAATTATACTCTGCTGTTATAGCCCCTCACAAAAATCAGGGTCACCCCTATACCACATTGAGGCATTGATCGGAGTAAAGACTTTAGGACTTTGCCTTTCTTTGTATTATTTCCAATACTTAGTAAAGTACTTGATCCATAGTGATCCAAGAATTAATAAATTCTTGTCAACAGATTGACTGACCTGTGATCATTCCAAATAAGGCCCATATCTTTGTATGGTCCAGGAACATTCTAAAAATTAAAGCTCAGGAAATTTAGGAAAGAATTGAAGTACTTGAGACCTGGAAACAATGAAGATATCAATTTGTTTGGAGTAAAGGATTATGTAACTGGAATTAGGGCTGATCTATCCCTATTTCTACCTCCCTTTGACTTTCAAGATAGTATAGGACAATAGGAGTTAAGAATCTGTCAACATAAAACAGTAATATAAATGCTGGTTTTAACCCTATCCTACCCTGGTCAAGGTCCCCAAATGGAACTGTTGTACTTAATTTAGGAAAAGTGTGAATGGATATAAAAGCAAAGAGAAAGGTATTACACATATGTGCCTAAACTATCCATTGACCTTCAGAATGGAGCATTTTGTTTTCCAGGTCCTGCAACACATAGCATTGTACTGATTCCTTCAAAAGATGCAAAGATTATATCTAAACACACTTAGACATACACACATACATATCCAAATACACACATGTCTACACATGTAGTATACACACATATATGCACACGTGTCCTTGTATGTATGTGTGTATACATGCATTGTGTATTCCTCCTCTACTCAGGACTGACAATGAATTTATATAGAAGATTACAACTGTCTTCAATTGTATCTTAATAGAAACTTCATGATGTACACTATTTAAACCCAATTCAGAATTATGGGTTAAGAATAATAAATTACATTTTGGGTACTGTAAAAGACCCAAGACTGAAGTATGGGAGATACAGGGATGGAAAGGGAAAGAGGTATCACAGAAGAGTTCTCTTTCCCTAAAGCTATGGGATTAGCTGACTACTCAAAAGGTTGGTCTTAGTTCCACTACTAACTCAGGACTGTAGGAATATTTTATTTCTGTGAGACTATGGGAAGCCTGCATACCAGACTTCCCCATTTTGAAGGCTGGTTTTCTGGATCTGTTGTTCTCTCAGCACTGAGCAGTCACTTGTAATGTATGAAACACATTTCATTTAATTTTCCTCTCCCTGTACCATAGAGATACTAATTCATCTGTCTCCTTCAAAAAAGTCAATGTTAAAATAAAATTAAAAATAATCATATTAAATCTTCACTCCCCTACAGAGGATAGTGTTTGTTGTAGGCAAGGACAGAGAGCAAACTTCTGACATGTTTCAAAAAACAGCACATTTCTTCCTGGGTCTCTCTGCCATAAGTTTTAGGTAGGACTATCTGGGAGAAAACTATGGTTTAATGTATACGCAATTGCAAATGTCTGAACAAATGAGAATTTCAGAACAGAAACATGAAAGGTCACAGAAGGGGAAGAAATATGTCTTTGGCACAGAAGTAAGAAATAATTCTACCTTTGATTTTTTCCCCCTTCCCTATACACGATGCCCACTATTCAGTGAAGAAAATAGTTCATGGGTTATTTATTTTGTCTGAATTCCTAGTGAAATTGAGTTCAAAATCATTAGATAACCTTGTAAAACCTGTGACTGGGACTGTTAATTCCATCTAATGATTCTCCTATGTAGTTACCCAGCAAAAGAGGTTATCTGTTAAAACAAGCTTTAAACTATTAATAGCCTAAGAGTACCATTTCAGCAGCCAAAGATGAGACACTACTTCCAATCTTACATTCAGAGTAGGGGGAGGGCACACTCACTTCCCCCAATGACCTTACATTGTCACCCAGAGTTTACCTTCCACTCGCCTGGAACGGTTAACTTGCTCCCCATGCCTTACCCTCGTATTTGTGGTCTTAATTGAGGAACCTAAACAAACAAATTAATCACCCCAGCCCATAAAAATGACAGAATTCATATGGTAGCATTCTTCATTCCCTCCAATTTGTTCTCTTGAAATCCCTGCAGCAATTTATTTGCTGAATATGCGAGTTTTCCCCCCCTTATGAAAATTACAAATTGTTGTCAAGGTTAACGAGTTAATATTCTCATTCAATATTTATTTTAGAAGGAGAGGAAGAAGTGCGACTGTTCCTGTACTTCTTCCCCTGCAGAGCCTGGTTTCTTAATCAAAATGACAAGGACACTGTCCTTTGGATAATACTCTGAATCATCGAGACTAAAAAATGAGCTTTATTAATCAACAGACCCTGATTAATTATTATAAAGTGATGCTCATACATTTCTGTACATTTTAATAATTCCTGCAGAAGGCTAACAATGTCCCCGGTGATTTGAAGCCTTTTGGGTTGGAATTTTTCTAAGCAATGTCGCAATAAATAGTCCAAGGGTACCAGGCCTCTTTCACTAATCCACTCAGCTTCAATCCCACAACCAAGGAAGACCTCTTTTTCTTATTTCCCATCTATAATTCATCATTTGCATACAAAGTAGGAAGCCAAGAATCGGCAATCTCATCAGTTTTCAAAATACCAAGGGATGTCAGAGGATGATGTATCACAGACTACATTATCTAATTCATATAACCAGAATATTTCTGTAAAAACAGAGCACTGTGATTTCTTGATAAGGATCATCCTGTAACTGATAAACAGGATGAAGATCAAGAATGAGAAAAGCTGGGATGCCAGCTGCTGGTTCTCTCTTCTCCAACAAACACATTCACTCCAACTCCATTTTCCTTCTTCCCTGCCTTAGAACAGCTGCCTGGGGTGAACCTACAGCCACAAAGACAGTTGAGGCTCCTGTACCACCCTGCAATGCACCTCCTTGTTTGTTATCAGCCAGATGGAAACTTTGCCACCTGCTTCAGCTGTTGTCAATAGAGTCCTGAAGTACTGACTGATACAGCCTTGCTCAAAGGAATACGTGTCTTGTGAAGTCAATTTCTCTTGGGGGGAAACAAGCCCACCTGATGTGTAACAAAGAAGCCAGGGGAGATGCTACATCACATCATTTTCAGTTTCTTCTGGCAACCTTGAGAAAAATCCCTAGATTTACAATAATTTTGGGTCCAATGAAATCTCTTGACCTTAGGGCGGGGGAGCCATGATGAGGATGATGATAGGTTAGCACTTAGAGCTAAAGTTTACAGACAGTTATACATACTTTATCTCATTTCATCCTAATAACGCTGGGATGTAGGTGCTATAATGACCCCCATTTTACAGATGAGGAAACTGTACCAGAGAGAATTTAAGCGACCTACCCAGCTAAAATGTCTGAGGCTAGATTTGAACTCTCATCTTTTTGATTACAGCTCCAATATTTGTCCATTATACCTTCAAGCTGCCTCCAAGAAAGAAGCTGTGCTAAAATCTTGTGCTCACCCAGAAAGAGAAAGATAAAAGCTATCACATGTAGGTATTTCTATAAGGTCTGCTATTTCCCATTTGCAATTTCATGTTAGATTAAGAACTCTATTATTCTCTAAGGCATCCAAAAAATACTCAGCTAAGGATTATTCTTTGGGATTTTATCTGTTTGTATCAGATAACCTACAGGTTACCAGGTCTGAGATCCGTGGCTTTTTCAGTGTCAATAATGACTTTTCCACTCATGTTATTAATGCAAAGAGGTGGATAAGATTGTGAGGCTTTAGATAACTGAGCCCAGTTCCTGCTCTTGCATTTTGCCCTATAGAAATAAGAGTGCTGATCACAGATAACAACTAAAATGAGATTATGATGTTAGCTTTCTCCAGAGATAACAGCAGTCTAGGTCATAAAACTACCATATGGTAGATTTGGCAGTCTATACCGAGAGCCATGGTTTAATTATCACATAGACAGATTCGGTTCCCCATTTGCAAGTGCCCAGGTCCTCCTGTGGCAAGGGTTGGCAACACAATTAAGGGGAAAACCTGTATTATGTTTGGCTGATACATGAAATGACCTTACTGTGGCCAGCACTGTCATTCCCTAACATTTCACTCATGATTAAATTTATCATTTCAAATAAACACAAAATGTCAGCTCTCTAGGTCTACTTACTATGGGGAGCCAAACTGGAACACCCTTGATATGAAAGGGATGAGGCCAAGAGAATGATCTGATTAGCTCCCACAGATAATTTTTATTAGAACTATTGGATAATATAGTGTGGGTGAAATCCACCTTGCAACTAGTGGGTTGCCATGGGCCAAATCCTCAGTATGTCCAATGTTTTCTCTTGCCATCTCCAATTAATTAGCTCAACATTTTAGTTCCTCCACTCCATGTTTCCAAAGAGCACTATGTTTCAGCACAGGCCTGACTAACTCCATCTCGATTTTTCTGACATTTATTCTTATTCTCCAATACTGGAGGATTCTTTGGCTTTTTATTATTTCCTTTTTCTACCATTCTTGCTGATTTGAGTAGATCAAAGCTGTTAGAAGAACTTCAATCCATCTGCCTTTCAGTCAGTCGCTTTTTCCTTCTTTTTATGCATTTTTGTACATTTAACAGAGTCTGCAGAGGTGTTCTCTTTCTTAAATATTCCTTCACCCATGATCCAGCACTGTTTCTATGGGGCTTATACCCCAAAGAGATACTAAAGAAGGGAAAGGGTCCTGTATGTGCCAAAATGTTTGTGGCAGCCCTGTTTGTAGTGGTTAGAAGCTGGAAAATGAATGGCTGCCCATCAATTGGAGAATGGCTGGGTAAATTTTGGTATATGAATGTTATGGAATATTATTGTTCTGTAAGGAATGACCAGCAGGATGAATACAGAGAGGACTGGCGAGCCTTACATGAACTGATGCTAAGTGAAAAGAGCAGAACCAGGAGATCATTATATACCTCAACAATGATACTGTTTGAGGATGTATTCTGATGGAAGTGGATTTCTTCGACAAAGAGAGCTAACTCAGTTTCAATTGATCAATGATGGTCAGAAGCAGCTATACCAAAGAAAGAACACTGGGAAATGAATGTGAACTGCTTGCATTTTTGTTTTTCTTCCCGGGTTATTTTTACTTTCTGAATCCAATTCTCCCTGTGCAACAAGAGAACTGTTCGGTTCTGCAAACATATATTGTATCTAGGATATACTGTGACATATTTAACATGTAAAGGACTGCTTGCCATCTGGGGGAGGGGGTAAAGGGAGGGGAGGGGAAAAATCGGAACAGAAATGAGTGCAAGGGAGAATGTTGTAAAAAATTACCCTGGCATGGGTTCTGTCAATAAAAAGTTATTTAAAATAAAATTAAATAAATAAATAAACAAAATATTCCTTTACCCAGTGGGAAAGTCCCAAATAACTGGAGGAAGAGGATGAGGAGGAGAGAGAAATGCCATGGCAATAAAATTTGCTCTGAAGATGTGGCTGCAGATGAGATGTAAGTAGATAAAAGACTATTAGAGTTTTTATAATCTTCCTATAGCTTCAACTTTACACTTGCCTTTAACTTTATTTATGGTTATGGTGCATGTCCAGCTACAAGCCCCAGACAGTTGTTCTTTTACTAGTTTTGTGTAAAGTATAGGGACCATCTCATCAATATGTCAACCAAGAAAAAGTGATCTAAAGCCCATATTCTTGTAGGCCCTTTGGATTTGTCCATTAGCTAATTTCAGTCCATCCCACTATTCCCCAAAATTGCACTTTTGCTACCACTCTAGGACATTGAAATGATCCACGGGGTGAGGAATGTTGGGTGAGGGGACATGGAAATTAACATCTTATTGCTTTTCTGTTCCTTATAGTTATAATGTAGTTGGATATATAGCAGTGATGAAAGGGAGCTCAGAAAAACCTGAGGAGCCCAACAAAACTCCTAGAGACTGTCACTTTTCTTCCAAGGATTTTTCATGTTTTGAGTATTCCTAGGAGAATCTGAGTAGCTTGTTGGCACGATAGAGAGACTACTAGACTTAGAACCAAGAATACTCTTCTTCATAAGTTCAAATCTGGCCTTGGGAACTTACCATTATATGGCCCTTGGCAAGTCATTTAAGATAAACTCAACCTCTCTTTTGTAAAAATGGACCAGAGAAGGAAATGGTGAACCTCTCCTGTATCTTTGCCGAGAAAACCCCAAAATGGAGTCAGTAAGAGTCAGACATGATGAAACTTACTGAACAATAACAACAACAAGGAGATTTCTACCAAGTCCCCGACCTCATCAAGCAGTAGCAGGAAATGAAATTCCTATTGCCACAGCAGCAATGAGATAAATAAGGTAAATGGTAGTCATGGAGATATTGATACGAGAAAATTGCTAAGATTCTTCTTTTAGTCTAAAAAATTCCCAATTAAGTGGGATTCCTTCCCCCAACTGCTGCAATCCCAATTCTGCATATTCTCCTATTCTTCAGGTTTCTAACAAATTCTAGTCATTCTGAGTATCAAGCTATCTTCCAAGAAAATTCCAGAAAAATCTCCAAAGATTTTTTCCAGTATCCTAGGTCTGCCTTTGAATATCCTAGGCATTAACCATTGCATCCATAGACAATTTGTGACCCTTTAAAATTAATAGATCTCCAATGTGTCTGTCTAGAAGATCAACATTCTGTGTGATAAGAGTCTTGCCATAGGGCATTCCCATTTACTGTTTCAGGACCTTCCTGATCATTTTTTTTTCTGAGATTATGGCAAAAACAGAAATCCACTGATCCAATAAACTTATTCTAACTCAGTGCTTAGAAGCCCAAGATTTTCTCTTTTAGAGTCACACTTTTATATTATTGGTCTTCAAAAATATTAGATCTACTGAATGATTTTGAATATTTCCAGACAGTCGTTTTCACTTTATAGGGCACACTTTGTCATTCATTTTTCTCTATTCCATGATATAGGAGTGCCTGGTTTTAAGTAGAAGTCCCTATAACGATTGAAGGAAATAGTGACTTCTTATATTATATCCTTATGGTATGAGGGAAGGAAATAAAATTAGACTTAATAAAAAGGTCCAATGTAATTGTCCATTTGAAAGTATTAGTAAGTATTCATTTTATAGTGTTTTCAGATTGACAGTTTTTTCCTTATAGTTATCCTATGAATTGAAGACCTCATTATTATTGTCCTCATTTTATAAACAAGGAAACTAAAGTTCAGAGAGATTAATGATTTGTTCATGGTTATGGTAGGTAAAGGAACTAGCATCCTTAATCTGATCTTCTGATTCCAAATTGAGTTCCTTCCAGTGTTATCAATGTATTACATGAAAAGAGCAGGAACACTGCCAACTGAGTTGATCTTTGTAAATAAGCCAGAAATCCCTGCATACACCAAAAAAAAAGGTCTTTCATTCATTGGAAAGTTATGAAAATCAGGAATACAAAATAGAAAATGGAGTCATGGAGGTGATGTAGGATATGGATATGATTAATATTGATGGTTGTTAGGATTTTTAAATCAATATAAAACTACATAAACTACATAAAACTATACAGCATAATGTAAAACAGAATTTTTCCTGAGTTTACCAAAAAATAGTATGACCCAAGGGGGTCTCTCCCCATTGTAATTGTTGTTATTCCACAGTATATGATATCTTAATAAGAAACAATAGCTTGTCTAATTGACTAAAGTTGGGGAGAGACTTGATACTTTTTTCACAGACTTTAAACAGTCAAGAGAGTCCATGTATAATGCAACAGACTTAAGAAAGAATCATTCAGACAGTAAAATCAATTAGATTATTGAGCAGTCATTCACATGAAGGCCTAAAAGTCCTGTCAATTGATGTATTCAAAACTAAAAAGACAACAGAATATATGAAGAATTTTGTTTTATTTATAAGACTGGGCATTTCAAAAATAAAATAGACTCAGAATGTCCTTTTTTGGCACTCAGTACCTTTTACTTTTTCAAATACATGTAAAGACAGTATTCAACACTCATTTCTGTAAGATTTTATGTTCCAACTTTTTTCTTCTTTCCTTCTTTACCTCCCCCTTCTCCAAGATAGCAAGCATTCTGATGTAGGTTATACATGTACTATCCTTTTATACACATTTGCATATTTGTCATGTGTATGAAAAATCGGACCAAAAAGGAAAAAAGCAACAATAAAGGGGAAAAAAAGGGGAAATGCTATCCTTCAATCCACATTTAGTCTCCATAATTCTCTCTTTGGATGCTGATGACATTTTCCCTCCAAAGTCTATTGGAATTACCTTAAATCACTATATTGCTGAGAACTAAGTGTATCATAAATGACCATCACATAATCTTGTTGTTACTCTGTACAATGTTCTCTTGGTTCTGCTCACTTTACTCAGCATCGGTTCATGTAAATCTTTCCAGGCTTTTCTGAAATCAGCCTGCTCATCATTTCTTACAGAACAATAATATTCCATTATATCCATATACCATAACTTATTCATCCATTCCCCAATTGATGGGTGGGCATCCACTCAATTTCCAATTTCTTGTCACGAAAAGAACTTCTACAAATATTTTTGTACATTTTTTTCTTTCTTTTATGATCTCTTTCAGACATAGACCCAGTAACGACACGCTGGATCAAAGGGCATACGTAGTTTGATAGCCCTTTGGGTACAGTTTCAAATTGCTCTTCAGAATGGTTGTATCAGTTTACAACTCCATCAAAAATGCACTAGTCTCTCAACATTTCTACATCCCCTCCAATATTCATCATTATCTTTTCCTGATATCTAAATTAGTCTGAGAGATTTGAAGTGATACCTACGACTTGTCTTAATCTGCATTTCTCTAATGAATCGTGAATTAGAACTTTTTTTCAAATCAGAATGTCTTTTAAAGAATATTTATATTTTATTCATTGGTTCCATCAATGAGAAAGAAGAGACTGTTGTCCTACTTATGAAGATAAACTAAGGCTCAAAGTGGAAAAGTGATGAAGTCACATAGAAAGGATTCACAATGAACTGGGTGCAACTACATGGGACAAAGGCTCAGGAGATTTGGATTCACCCTGCTGTGTGACTTTGAGCAAGGTACTTCTCTATAGATCTCCACTTCCTCACCCTGTAAAGTGAAGTGGATTAACTAAACCTATAAGATTCCTTTTAGCTCTAACAATCTTCAAATCTAGGAATACTAGTAGCCTTTGATATGATGAATCAGTGCATAGTTATCTTCCTCAAATTCTTCCTGAGATGTCTCACACCTGATATAGAAGTGAACATGGTTATGCTGTTTCTACTGTCTAAA
The DNA here is from genome assembly GCF_016432865.1 of Antechinus flavipes. NCBI lineage: Eukaryota > Metazoa > Chordata > Mammalia > Dasyuromorphia > Dasyuridae > Antechinus > Antechinus flavipes. Next base: position 239,217,739 of record NC_067399.1, on the reverse strand, counting down.
TGCAACCCTAGAAAAAACTCTGTGTCTGTTGTTTGAAGACTACTCTTGCCAAGCAGGAGAAGCTTTGTTCTTATTGTTCAGTCACTTTCTGTTGGGTCTTACTCTTTTTGACCCCATGTGTGGTTTTCTTGGCAAAGATACTAGAATCATTTGCCATTTCCTTCTTCAGTATATTTTAAAGATGAGCAAACCAAGGCAAACAGGGTTAAGTGACTTGTCCAGCATCACACAGCTAGTAAGCTAGATTCAAACTCAGGAATATGAGTCTTCTTGACTTCAAGTCTGTCTCTCTATATACTGTGCCACTTGATTGCCCGTCATCAATTTGCTTACTAATAAAACTTTTGATACCTGATGATAAGTTTTTTTGGTTAGAGCAACTAATGAAATCTATCCATGAAGACATAATAGGTTTGTGATCACCACAAGATGAAGTATCACCTTAGATAAAATCATGAGTCCTTACAATATTGAAATCAATCTCTTACTGCAATTGATATTTTATATTATTCCAAAAATGTGTTTTTTCTTTTAATTCAGGCCTTAAGTTGATTCATGTCCAACTGAGAAGAGAAAAATACAATTAAAAAAAACCATTTTCATGGAAGATCCATTCCCATGATAATACAGGTCAATGAGAATAGTGTTGGGTTAAGAATTAGAACAGGGTTTTCTTCCGCCTTTAACTAAGACATTAAGAAAATCATTTCATTCTTTTGGGCTGCATTTATAAAAATGAAAAAGCAGGGCAGATGATCCTTAATACTCCTTCTGGCTCTAACATGTTGTGATTGTAAATGGAGTATCATATTGACATTATACTCAATTTACTTATTTTGTTTCTTCAGGGAAACCCATAGAATTTTGTATGAGGCTGTTTTCAACAGAAGAAACATTTAGCTTTCTAAGGTATGAGGTATTCCTAAAATCAAATACCATTTCATTAAATTCCATGTAATACCTTTGAACTCCTCAGAAGAAAGGCTCTATGTAAATCCAAGGTATTACTATTATATTGTATTTGCCCAAGGATAAAAGCTCCAGTGACTATAGGATAAGACATTTTCAGCAGAAGGAAATCTTTAGGAAACAGATATTACAAAGGGATTCACTTTGTTTTAAAAGTATAGGTTTGTTGAACTCATGAAGGTGTTAGAGGATTTACTGATTCCTAGACGTAAATAAGATTATTTTTTTTTACCTTCTATGTGGAATCTTTGGTTTCCTTTTGATTTAATGGTATCATTAAGTGTACTAGTTTATAATCTGGAACCATTCTGAGGCTACATGGACATTTTTTGTTCAAATAGCTATTTTTGTATTTTGTCTAACAAAATCTTTCCAGCAAATTATTTCTAGAGTGCTTCCTCTTGGCATGGAGGTGACACCTTAATTATTGAAAGACTAGTCCAATAAATAACCATATAATGGAAGTTTCTACTGGGAAAAGCTAGCAAAGCTTCAAGCTTGGACTTGAAAATGAATTGTACATCTGTTTTCAAGGATCAACCTAGTTTGGCATGAAGACTTTGCTACCAAGTTGACTACCTGTTTGTTGTTTATTTTTTCCTTTTTTCCTCAACTATAGCAAGTCACCAAGACTGTCTTTTAAGTCATAAAGAAATTAGAATCTTGGTCAAGGGAGAGCGTAGCCGTACTATTGAAATTTGGAGGCTTGCTACATTAAATATTCTGCAGTAAGATAGATATAAATAGATACTGATAATATCCCTCTCTCTTTAAGTGCAAAGAAATATGTTCATAGACTCTCAGAGTCAAAAAGCCCTGGGTACAAGCCTAGTCACATACTGATGTGTGACTGTGGACTAGTCTCTTATTTTCTCAATGCTCAAAGGTAACTCTCTAATATTACAATGTACAGCGAAGTTGTCAATCTTTCTGCGTTGGCAAACTATACATTTCTACATAGTTTACTTATCTGGCACCTCTTTATAAAAGAGAAAATCACATCCCTAGCATTAGCTAGTCTTAGCTTTATTTAGCTTTGTGACCCTGGGCAGGTCATTTATGGTCAAAGTCATAACTAGGACAGGGTTGTTGTTTTGCCCCAGGCAATCAAATTTTAGAAACTACAGAGAATACTTATATTCTTCATCACAGTAGAAACAACTGGTCTTAAATCTTGATTAGAAAGAAAAATTAAAGTTAAAATAAGAAACTATCAGATGACCTATGCTTTCTTCTTTCCCTGCCTTGACAACTATACCTCAGGTGATCTCTTTCCTATTCAGGCCCTGTTTCTCCCCCACACACTCTGAATCTTCCTAAACAATGTCCAAATGGGGTTTGGCCTAGGACTTATTGGTAGCCAATTTAAATCAGATTGGGCATGATCCTTAAGAAAGAAAACTAGGCAGTAAACCTCAAGGTGTTTTGGGAGGATTCAGAAATGCAAAAGAGAAAAATACTCTTAAGAGCATCTGTAGGTAAAAATATGATACTCTATGTGGTCAGAGAGAGGAAAAGAGAGGAGGGAAATATGGAGAAAGGGGAAAGGAAGGAAGGAAGGAAGGAAGGAAGGAAGGAAGGAAGGAAGGAAGGAAGGAAGGAAGGAAGGAAGGAAGGAAGGAAGGAAGGAAGGAAGGAGTCTTTCAACTGACCAATTTCAATTTTGTGGGCTAACTTTACTCACAGAGGTTGTTGTTTATCCTTCATTCTCACAGAGGTTGTTGTTTATCCTTCATTCTCAAAGAGGACCATGACATCAGGAACATGATGCTATGTTATGCTAATGAACTGGATTTAAGTGAGGGAGGGCTATTCAAGTTTACCTGCTTCACTTTATCCTACAGAGCCATCTGGCAAGATGACTGGAGATGGCCCTAAATGCAGTGGGAAACCTAGGCCTTTTTAAACTAAGGTGTTCAACAAGTCTCAGTCTGACAGAGGTTGCACCCATTAAGTGATTAAAACTAGGTGGCAAAAATAACGAGTCTTCCTAGCAAAGGCCTTGTGTATTCCCACCTTTCTGCTGGTACTTTCTATATGTTTCAGTTAAATTGGAGGAATGCTTGATACATGTCTCTTGCCCCAGGGACAAAAGTTATTATTGCTGATTCTGTGGACCCTGGTTTCATATGCTTACAGAATTAGGACAAAAAGAGATCTCAGAGACTATCTAGTCCAACTCCCTCATTTTGAAGCGTCCTTATCAAGGGCTGAGACTGAATGATTGTTAAGATTTCTTCTTGCTATAACCTTCTTTGATTTTCTGATGTGTGATTGTTTTTTCATGAGGTACCTCAAAAGTTATAGATATCTTCACACCTCTGAAACTCAACAAGGTTAAGCACCTGTCCCATCAGAATAGGTCCTGCTGGGGAGAGCTGAATTCTTTGGGAGGTTAAATTCTCTTTAAATAAGTTAAAGAGTCACAGATCTCAGTGCTAAATTTCCTTAGAGGGGTTGCTCTATGCTATCCAAGATACACCTTCTAGAATCCACCTGAAGATGCAGAGAGGAGGGAGCATTCAGAGACGCTCATGTGTTTGGGAAAGGTTCCGATTGTTATTTGTTAGAGGAGCCTAATTCAAATCCAAATGGGAACTCACCATTATCGGGGATTCACACAGCTCCAGGTAAACAACTAATGAGCAGGCTGCCAGCTTCATTTTTATCCAGAGCCCTCAGAGATTCAACTGTGCCATTTCATAAAATATGCAGATGATAGTGGAGGGAGAATAGCAGAGGCTTTGAAAATGATTCACACAACCTAAAAATGATGTTGAAAAGGGAGGAATTAAATATTCACAAAGTGAGAGAAATTAAGGCATATTAACTGTTAGAATGTGGAGATGAAGTGACTAACATGCGTAGAGCTGATGAGAACTAGATGATTACAGATCTGTCAAAAGTTTCTAATTCTGACACAGTGTGATGTCGAGGTGCTAGTTGGCTGGTAAGGGCAAAAAATTAGGTATGGGACAAGCAGTGCTGTGCTGACAGATCAGAGTCAAAGGCAGCGAGACACCGCAGTGATTAACATTAGGCTGAATCCTGTTCTGAGGGTGAACTTGGAGCTCACAAAATGAATACTAATTATGGGGACAAACTGGAACACAAGTTCTCTCCAATGCTCAGTCCTGACGGTGGCTATTAAGTCCACAATCAAATAAGGGAACAGAAACCCAAAGGCTGAAGAAAAAAGACTAAATTTGGTGAGGTCACCATACTGAATGCATTAGGTATGTAAAGCAAAATTGTGACCCATCCAAACTAGAATTAGCAGTAATTATTATATAATATGTAATGATGGGATTTAAATGGCTAACACATTTTCTCTGCTGAGATCATTTAGACATGATTCATATAAATGATTAAATTAATAGATCTTCCTCTTTAAGACTGCTAGGCAGCTTAAACTAGATTTTTCAACAGAGACTGATCCCAATGAAATAATATGAATAGAGAGATTTAACGGAAATTGAAAGAGGAATTGGTTTGGTATGTAAGTGAGCACTAGGGTTTAGGGGAATTCAGGCCCATGGCTCTCAGCTATTGTTTTCTCATTTAGGAAGTTAAATATTTTGAGGGACCTACTCTCAAAGAAGGACTTTAGAAGGAGATGACAGGGTAGACAAAGAAGCATGGCATTTTCAAGTTGGGAGTGATCACTATAGATTGGATAGCACAAGTACCTTTTGCTACAGGATGAATAAACTGAAGCTGAGAAAGAAAAGTAAATTGCCAAAAGTTCCTGAAGTTAGTGTGACTGAAATCATAACCCAGCTGTCTTGGTTTGCAAGTCAACAATTTTTGAGTTTCCTCACTTACTAGTAGGTGAAGTAGAGAATGAGACATTATTCTCTCTCTCTCTTTTTCTCTCTTTCTCATTCTCTTTCTCGTTCTCTTTCTCTCTCTCTCTTTCTCTCTTTCTCTCTCTTTCTCGTTCTCTTTCTCTCTCTCTCTCTCTTTCTCTTTTTCTTTCTCTTTCTCTCTCTCTCCTCCTCTTCCTCTTCCTCTTTTTCTTTCTCTCTCTCTTTCTCTCTCTTTGTCTCTGTCTCTGTGTGTAGTATGTGTGTGTATATATATGTTCCACATGTGCTCACACATAATGTATTGGTGGCTGGGTATCAATGACTAGAAAAACTAGAGATATGTGAAAATATGAAGAAATATCCCTGCCCTCGAGGCTTAGAATGGAATTGGGAAAAGATGACATATATGATAAAAAGATAACTAACAATACAAGGCAGTATAGGCAAAGTGACAAAAGACATCATTAAGTTGGATATAAACCAAGGAAGCTGCTGTTTAACTTCCCTGAAATCAGCACAGCAAAACATATTTGGGGTAAAAAGTATGGAAGGAGAGGAAGCTCTATCTCTTGAATCTAAATTGTTGCTTCTCATTTTCAAACAGATGAAGAAATAAAAAAAATTCAGAAAGAAGATAAATGGTGTTTAAAATGGTAAAAAAAAAAAAGTTATCAATGAAAAGAGAACTGGGAAAAAGGCATTTGCTTACAAGTTGTGAATCTAGCTAACATAATGAAACAGGAAATAGATGAGAAATGGATTTTAAAAGCAAATGAAATTCTTGCTTTGCTAATTGTTCATTCAACCCATTTTTAGCTTTTACTTAGTCATTTCTTTTTCTTTCCTTCCCAAGGAATAAGACAAGAATAAGGAAATAAAGACTCACCTAAATGACAGAGTATCCCATGGCTTGTGTTTGGGTATCTTCCTAATTTCGTTAATAGTACTGCAGATGAGCAAATTAAAGAGGCATATGGGGAGGATGCCCCACAGTCACAGACTCAGGCATATAATAATTAACATAGCCTTGGTACCTCATTGCCATCTTGGGATGAAAATATTAATCATTCACAGCTGTGATAGCCTCAAAATCTCCTATTTTATGGGTTTGACACATCCATGAATAATGCCATTTACTATAATGTGCAGTATATCAGAAAGAATATTTTTACACTTATTGACTGCTCTACTGGAATACATTGTAAGATCCAAGAAAAGGAGATCTGACTGCTCCCTGAGGCCGTGGCACAAAGAAAGGGATGATGTCCCAACATTCTCATATTGTTAAAAACACTGCCACAACAAATTGAAAAGAAATTCTAAATATTTAATATTATTATAACATCCTTTCCAACAAGGTCCTCATATTCCTCTTATTCTCTGGGGACTTTCTTGTCATTTCACTGATTTCTAAGGTTAGCTCAAAATTCTTCTGCCTATCTCACTATCCTTGACCACAAGGAATTGAAATCTGAAACAGACCTTGGTGATGATCTGGTCCAACACTTTGATTTTTCAAAAGTGGAAACTGAGACTTAGAGAGGGTAAATATCTTTGTCAAGATAATACAGGTATTCAAAGGAAGGACCAGAATTTAAACCTAGCTCCTTAAAACTTTAAAATTGCTATTCTTTCTGTCTTATTAGACTTTCTAAAAGCTTGGAGTTATAGCCCAGAAAATGTGAATTTGAAATCATATGTATGATCATATAATATCTTTGTGATCATGAGCAAATCACTATAATTATTTGATGCTCAGTTTACCCAACTGTAAAACAATACAAATATTTCTCACAGGGTTATTATGAGAGAGAAATGAGATAGACATAAAAATAAATATAGATAGATATAAATATACAATATACAAGTTTATATGCATACATACACACATATGTGAACATTCAACCTTCTGGCTGAAATTTATAATTCTGTCTTCTATTTTTTTTTGTCTATCTATGGTCATATGCTATTTGAAATTGCTACTAAAATATATGGTTATGGTAAGTAATGTTCATCCATATCTATGACTGTATAGTTTAAGATTGAGAAAGGAGAATCTAGCATAAAAAAGAAAAGAAATTCTTCACTGCTCTGATTAGGATGGAGATAAGCTGATTAAAGAGAGACTGCCATTTTTTTTTGTAATTTCTAGTACATTCAGCCAATCAATAAACATTTATTAAGAACCTACTATGTGCCAAGAACTGAAATACTTTATGAAACGAGAGTGCAAAATAAGAAAATGGATTTGTAGCAATGAGAAGTTGTAGTTGGTATCTTTGTATAGGCAACACACATAGCAACCAGGTAAATTCCTTCTTCCCACACATACTTGACTATATTGTTATTGTTGCTGGAAAAGTATACTTATTATTTTGTTCTGTGGGGTTTTAGTAGAAGTATTAAGAGACTAGTTGCTATCCTAACATTGTTCTTTTATATTTAATGTTCTGTGACCTATTTCAGAGGTAAACAAAAATATTAGATTTTGTATCTGAATAAATGCTATCCAGATTCATCTTCTGCAGGTTCACTGAAAGCATCCTTTATACAACCCCAATGTAAGACAGGATGACAAGGATGGTATATGCTACATCCAATTCCCACATGATTTTAATTTCCTCATTTAGTTCTCTATGTTTTGAAAGATTTAGATTCTATGCATGTTGGAGATTGTACTTGGTACAATGTCATCTATTAAAATAATCTTATATTTTTATGAATTCTTGTTATATCTGGATAGTTGTGAGTAAGAGTTCAGCCTAGGACAATTTTCTGGTTCTCTATTTATTATTGGTTGTTTCCAAGGATATTTGAAGTTTGTATCTGTTATATAAGGAATTGCTTCTTATAGTCCATGAAAGAAAGGGAGCTTGTAAAATATATTTCTAGCTAACTGATCATTTTTGCTTAGCATTACATAGGTGCCAAATTTATACAGCTTCTAATAACATGTTGCACAATTTTTTTTATTTCCTTGCATTAGCTATATAGATTATTAAATTTGGGCTCTTTAAGAATAATTTTTTGTAATTTCTGATGACCTGTTTCTGAATTGCTCACCATAAACTCCTCCTTTCTTACAAACAAACCTCAATGATTCAACCATTTGTTTGATGCTATTCTGTCTACATATTATTGGCCAATCATTTCTAAAATATATAGAGAACTGAGTCAAAATTATGAAAATAGGGCAGGTAGGTGGTACAGTGGATAAAGCACCAGCCCTGAAGTCAGGAGGACCTGAGTTCAAATATGGTCTCAGACACTTAACATTTTTTATTTTTTATTTTTTTTAAATTTTTATTTAATAATTACTTTATATTGACAGAATCCATGCCAGGGTAATTTTTTTACAACAATATCCCTTGCACTTATTTCTGTTCCGATTTTTCCCCTCCCTCCCTCCACCCCCTCCCCTAGATGGCAAGCAGTCCTATATATGTTGGATATCACTTAACATTTTTTAGCTGTGTGATCCTAGGTAAGTCACTTAACTCCAATTGCCTCAGGGAAAAAAATAAGAATCTAAGTCATTCCTCAATTAATAAAAGGTCAAATGATATGAACAGACAATTTTCAGATGAAGAAATTAAAGCTACTATTTATATGAAAAAATGCTCTAAATCACTATTGATTAGAGAAGTGCAAATTAAGACAACTCTGAGGTACCACTTCAAAACTCTCAGACTGGTTAAGATGACAGGAAGAAAATAATAATAAATATTGGAGAGGATATGGGGAAACTGGGACACTAATGCATTGTTGGTGGATTTGTAAAATGATCCAACCATTCTGGAGAGTAATTTAGAATTCTACTCAATAGGCTATAAAACTGTGCATTCCAAAGAGATTATAAAAGAAGGAAAAGGACCCACATGTGCAAAAAAAATTTTTTTGTTGTTGCAGCCCTTTTTTTGTAGTAGCAAGGAAAATTGAGTAGCTGCTCATCAGTTGGGGAATGAGAGAATAAGTTATGACAAATGAGTGTAGTGGAATATTATTCTATAAGAAATGACGAACAAGCAGATTTCAGAAAAGCCTGAAAAAACTTACAAGAACTGATATTAAGTGAAGTGAGCAGAACCAGAAGAACATTGTACAAAGTAACAGCAAGATAATGTAGTAGTCAACTGTAACGGACTTGGCTCTTTTCAGGAATGTAGTGATTTACTTGGGACAGAAAATGTCATCTGCATGCAGAGAGAACACTATGGAGACTGAATGTGGATTGAAGAATGTGGATTAGTAATCAATCACCATTTTTGTTTAGTTGCTTGCTTTTTCTTAGTCCTGTTTTTTCCCCCTTTTGGTCCGATTTTTCTTGCACATCGACACATATTGAAATGTGTTTATAAAATAAAATTACTTTGTATTTGAAAAAAAAATTATATTACTGACCAAGTTCCTGCATAAGTCACTCAAGGAGGGCCTTTTGATTCCAATCATACATCTTAGCTTTACAAAGTCTCTCTTTGGAAGTAAATGACTTTGAAAAACTGATATCTCTCATTCCAAAGTATTTCTGTAGGGTTTCTTTTTGTCCTGTTTAATATGTGCACTAAGAATATCTATTCTACTAGCTACTTTTATTATTTTTAAAATTTTTTTTCAATTAGAATCTCATTTTCTATAAATTTACAATTCACAGAGATTACAAATTCATTTTAATCATTACTGAATTGCTTTCACCCCTCATGAATATTCAGGAAATCACCTGAACAACCACCAGAAATTATTTCCGGATTTTTAATTCTGTCTGGACTCAGGATTAGGTTTAAGCTCTGAGAGGATGGATTGTGCACCCATTGAAAACAAGTCTTCATGGCTTGTTGCAGTTGAACAAAACCCATTTTCTGTGCTAGGGCGAAGTGAGGCAGTTGAGAGTGTTGTAGTAGAATCCCTGGATATGATTGTACACCTAAGAACACTGTTTTTCATGGAAGGAGAATTCACCTAGTACTCCACTGGTTTAGGTCTCTATTTAGAATTAACATTTTCTAGATTCACTTTAGGCTCTTTGCTGCCAGATAGAGTACCATCTACTACCTGCACAATATTGACCTGAGGTGGGGGAGGAAGTTACCTTTCTTGAGTATGAGTTTTCTCATCTATAAAATAATGATGGTAATATTCACACTACCAACCTCACAGGTTACTGTGAAAATATTTTGTAAACTATAAGGTGCATACATGTAAGTTCCTTCAGGGCAAAGAACCTCCCCCCATTTTTTTTTTGTATCTCCTGGAATTTGATTAAAGCTTTTTAAACTGTGGGTCAAGGGAGTCAAATGTTGGGATTAGGAAAAAATTGTTAAAAATAAAAGATATCAAATCTTATATATGTACCAAAAATTGTTTCAAAATAAGTTTCTTTGTGATTTATTATCAGTAAATGTTTTATTTATATATACTTATATACCCAGAGATGTGTAATGATTTTTCTGGTAAAACGGGGTGATGATAGAAAAAGTTTAGAAAGCCCTAACATAAAACCTGGCATAATCAAAATTTGAGTTTTGTTGTTAGAAGTATAGTGGGAAGCTAATTTGGCTGATGTGCTAGTATTAAGAACTTTGTTCATGAGTGGCTAGGGATATTCATTATGAATTAGATAGCAGATGATGCAAAAGAAGTTGTTTTGATATACTGGATTCCTTCTACTGCTTAGTTTGCTAACTTGGTATTACGAATATAGTGCTCAACTTGTCTATCTGCTATTTCTCATTTGTGTTATATCACTAGATTTCCTCTTACAAAACCATTGGCAGATCTGTTCCATTTCACATTTGCTTGTTGTTTTTATTTCTAGTTTTATCTATAAATGTTCTTGAGAGATTCTGGCTTAGCTGGATCTCAAAACCAAATCTAAGGAAGCTAGATCTCAGCAGTCAGTCTCTATTTTTTGTTCAAACGCTAATTTGACACAGAAAAAATAGAGATTTTGCCATAAGAAATTCCTCAGAAATGCTTTATCTTCCTTCTTGTAATTGTAATATTACAGAGTATCTATTCTCTATTTTAGGTGGGCAAATAAGTATATAGAAGCTAAAGTATTTGTTGAATGCATTTGTTTAAAAATAAACAAATCAAGGACAGAGACTTACTTCTGATGTTTTCCCTTAAATAGACATATGAATAGAAATTGTTCATGCTAGACCCTGAGATTCTACTCTCATCAAAGCATTCGTATTTTATGCCCCTATAAGTAGACAACATGTATAGAGATAATTGGACTAGATTTGGAGTTAGAAGCTCTGGTTTCAAAACCCAATTCTTCTGCTCTGTGATCATCCTTTATGAAACCAAGTTTTCTCAGTCTTGAAGTGAAAGACTTTATTCAAATAGATGAAATCTAAGTTTTCTTCCTTCTCTAAATCAATATAGTCCTATGTTTCATGTAGTGATAGGATTGTGTCAAAAGATTTGGAAGACCTTATGGCAGCAGGTTTATTTGGAATAGGATCATTAAGGCATACCTGACTGGTCTGCAACATGACCCACTTATTTCTGAGCTCTCCACATCAGCACAGAATGTGTACAGCCATTCAAGTCAATAAACTCGAGGGCAATTCCCCTTTGCTGCAAGAACCCAGCTATGTGGCACAGTGGAGTCAGAAAGACTCCACATCCTCATTCAAATCCAGTCTCACACACTTAATATCTGGGTGACCCTGTGCAAGTCACTTCACAATGTTTGCCTCAGTTCTTCATCTACAAAAGGAGATGTAGAAGAAAATGGCAAACCACTCTGGTATCTTTGCCAAGAAAATGCCAAATGCGGTCATGAAAAGTCAGACATGATTGAAAAACGATTAAACAACAAGTAAATACACACTCTTTCAAATTTCATGTGTTACCAAACTGTATTTCAAATCTGAGACAAAGAATGAGTTGTTTTTTTTTTTAACTCCAAGAAGACGCTAAATAGTCTGGGGCATCTGCTTGCTTTATATTAGTCACAATTAATAATCAGAAACAGAACTATAGCCACTTAACATATATCAACTGCTCTTTGGGGAGAGAGCTATCATCTTCTACTACTCTTTTCCCGAGATAGGAAAATTGATAGGTCACTAGTGTCTGTGAATAGCACTCGAAAGGTATTTATTTATTTTCACTGCAGCTTCAAATCAGTGGCTATCTGCATTATGAAGAAATTCATTCTATAAAACACATTTTGTCTTCATTTTTCACATGCCTCTGAGCAGAACATATGGTAATCTGTTTAACTATATATTCCACTGGGATGCCTAAACCCTATACACCAAGCAGTCCTATTTTTATTGTAAAATTCATGTCCTTTTCATAACCTAAATATTTCCCTTTTCTGCTTAGCAGGTTAAAAATACCTGATGTTGCAAGACTGGCCTATTTACTATCAAATTCATGAGTCATGCACTGTAGTCTTTAAATATAATAGAAATATTATTCACAAGGGATTTAACAAGTGCACATGGCAAAACAATGGCTCCCAGGATTCAGAAGCGGAATATTTTGATCCCTGATTTGAAGGCCTTTATTTTGCATCAAAATTCATTGACCTTCCCCTGCTTTGGGATGTTCAGCATAATCATTCAATGGCGAGCCAAGCCCCGCAAGCCTGTTAGGCATCCAGGTTCAAGACTATATTTCAGAATCTGAACATTTTCCCAGATGGAAATATTGTTCCTCTTTTCTTCTACCTCCATCATAGTTAGCATATAAAACACTGATTTCACTTCATAAGTATCCCTGAGCTCAAGTCCTCCCTGGGTCTGATGGAATCTCAATATGGATTACAGGGATGAGATCTCCAGGCTTCCTTTTTAATGATGCAGTTACCATGGATGCTTCTAACTGTTATACAGAAGTTATAGATTAACCAGAAGGAGTTTGTTAAAGTGGAAGGAAAGGTAATATTTTCTAAAAGCTAGTTTGGCTGAAAATTTCTGTAAGAATCAATGTGGGCTTTCCCCTGAAAGTAGAGTTTCAATGTGAGATATTAAACTGCATCATGCTGCACATTTAATCTAATACAATAACTAATTTAGACTTTTTAATGGATTGGTTTTTGCAATAATTGAATATCTATACTTAGACATATGGTGGAAATAAAAGTTTTGAGGACCAAAAGCATCTTCATTTTTAAAGTCTTGGGAATACAATGGAAGGAAGTTTTTACTTAAAAATATATTAGAATTTTTTTTCATGGGAGCTGGTCTGCTTTTCAATCTCAAGAAAGAGAAACAGGTTGGGGCAGCTAGGAGGCTCAGTGGATAGAGCTCTGAAGTCAGGAGGACCTGAGTTCAAATTTATCTCAGACATTTAACACTTCCTAGCTGTGTGACCCTGGGCAAATAATTTAACCCCAATTACTTCAGCAAAAAGAGAGAGAGAGAGAGAGAGAAAGAGAGAGAGAGAGAGAGAGAGAGAGAGAGAGAGAGAGAGAGAGAGAGAGAGAGAAGGAGAAGAAGAGTAAACAGTCACTCCTATGTTTATATTTACCACCAGGGTTATGCAAATTATTGATAGATCACAGACTCATACAAAAAGTTATAAGAAAGTACCTTACCACCTCTCTTTCAATTTTAATTTTGTTCTGGTTCTGAAAATGAAAAATGCAGAAATAACTAGGCTCAGGAAGTCATGTCTATTCAGACCAATATAAGAAATTGGTATAGACATCAGGAACTCTTTAAAAGTACATAGATCTACAATAAATAGAACTCAATTACCTTCAACTACACCAATATGAATAGATCAGAAAAAGGTGTACCCAGAAGTTGGCAGAATTCCTATGTCTGTGGACTTCAGTATCTCTTTCTATTTCTATCTGCCTATGTTTTCTCCTCCTTATAGAAGGGGCCCAGTCTGACCAGATTGAATCATTGTCCTAAAAATGGAAAGTTAGTCTGGAATGTGAAGTATGAAAATTATAGGATTTAGAATTGGGAATTTACTTAGAGATTATTGGATCCAACCTCCTCATTTTGTTGATGAAGAAATCGAAGTGAAGGAAAAAGAAGTGATTTACATATTGTCACACATATAGAGGGATATGAATTTAAACGTAAGTCCTGGACTCCAAATTCAATGCCCCCCCTTTTTTAACCATTACATAATTTTGAGCCTTTCTTTCTGAAATTACTGAAACTCTGATAAAATGGAACTAGGAAATTCATTATCTAGGTGAAGATGATCCAACATTAAGAGGATTTTGTTTTTGTTTTGTTTGGTTTTGTTTTTGATGAGACTGACAAGAGTGGTCAACTTGGAGACCAAATCAAACCCCTCACCTGAACAATAGGTTAAATTTCTGTCTTATAATGAAGAATTTTTCCCCTTTCTCTCCCTCTTTCCCTCCCTCTGCCTCTCTGTCTCTATCTTTCTGTCTCTGTCTCTCTCTCTCAAAAATATATATGTATAGAGATAAATATAGATATATGAATAAATATATCTATATTTCACATTTCACTGCTTTCATTTTTCAGCCAAAAATCTCTCTCTGTGTTACTTCATGTGTAGCATGGCAAGATCAACCCAATGCAAATGAAAAGATCATCATTTGAGTAATTTTGTACTAGAAACAATTCATAATCGAGTATAAGGAGTCTGTTTCACTCAAAAATTTCTCATAATATGATGCCACTGGATGTTTCACAGGATAGAATCAATCTATAGTGTGAAAAGTTAATTTTCTGAAATTTGACTACTCACTTCTCATAGACTTACTTTAAGTCTATGAGAAATGGAAAAATAAAATTTTAGTAAACAGGCTCTGTGTTCATCTCACAGTAATCGAGTATAAAGCTAACTGATAGATATGATTGCTGGTTTCTTGCTCCTCCTCCTTGGGCCAAGAGAAGAAGGAAAAAGACCCCTACCAAAATGATAACTTTAAAATTCAAGGTTTCTCTTGCAGAAGAATGTTTGCTCATTCCCAGTTGTACAGAGAAGCAATAATATGAAGTGGTGGTTCAGGTAATAACTACAAGTTTATATCCCACTATATGAATTTCTGCAGGGGATAGCTCAAGATTGGTTTCATACTGAAAGGCAACATCAGTAAGAAAGATGCTTTCCTATCTGGCCTAGATGGAAGGATCAGAAAATTATCCCTTGATTTTAGTATTTTAAGAAAATCCACTCTTTGTATGACTCCATTTCAAAGCAGAATCCCTTGCAGCTTGAGTTTCACAAAGGGACTCCTATTTTCTCATATGAGGGAGGAAAATGCTTTTTTTTTAAATGAAAGTTTAGAGATCAGTAGCAGCATCCAAGAGCATCTAACTCAATTGAGATCTCATTGTGGATGCTTCTACATTTACCTAAATGAGGGTGTCATTGCTAATTAAAAAAAAAAAAAAAAACCTTGAAATCCTCTATAATTGAAAAGGACTGTCATTCTTTCCTTGATGTTATTGGGGTGGCATTTCGGGTTTTTAAAAGTCAAGATTTTTATAATCTAATTTTTTGAATGAAGTTAAGAGTAGCTGGGGGTTCTGTTTGGAAGCTGTTTTTGTTTTGAAGATTGCAGGGACAGATGCAATCTAAGTGCTGTGATCTCTGCACAGCTCAAAGATCAGACGTAATAAGAAGCCTCGGAATGATCTCTTTTCTGTTCACAAAGCTTGAACTTAATCTGCCTGCCTGCCTGCCTATAGCTGGTGCTCAGCAAGATGCAACAGCACCATCAGATGCACGCATGGCTTACACTATATGCTGAAGAGCTAAGAGGCGTGCTCAGAACAAAGAAAAGAGACAGAGAATCCCATATATAAGCAGCATGTGCCAGGCATTCTTGATAGGTTCCAGTTTCTACAAAACCTGCATCATAGTGGTCCCTTTTGAAGTGAGGGAGCAGAGCACCCAGGATTGTAGGGTTTGGACCAATCTGATTTTATGCACAAACAGTCGCCTTCTGCGATTTTCACTTGGGAAAGTTAAAGGAGTTTGTCTTTGCTAAGTTTGATTCCTGACATTCTGTGCAACTTGTTTTTCTTTATTGATTTTTTAGCTGATTTCAACAAAAGTTTGCCTTAAATTGCAAATGAGTCCTGTCATTTCCCATGACTTCCCTACTCTCTACCAAGACATTTTCTTCTTCCAAAACTCTGCTGAATATTCTTCCCCTCCATACTCCATTCTTTCCACTCCATTCACTTTAGTGTCCTCTCACCTGTGATTGAGATATTTCCCTAGGTTGGGATCATAGTCACCTTTCCTTTGTATATGGGTAATGACAGATTGATAACCTTTTCTGTGTGTATTTGCTTTATCTCTTCTATTATAAATCCAAGTTCCTTGAGAACATGGGCCATATCTCTCCCCTTCATATCCTCCCTGAGGCCTGGACACAATGGAGACTTTATCATTTTTCCTGGGGATCTAACTAGATAGGCAGAATAAATATCCAACACCATGTGTCAGTCAGAAAACATGTCAGCCGATGTGCTAAGTACCGGAGATACAAAGAATGGCAAAAGACATTTCCTGCCCTGTAGGAGATTACAATTTAATGAACATCTGAAATCATTTTTTTTCATATATCCAATGACAGCATTTACTCATTCTATGGCAGAGGGGACTCTATTTTAATATTTTTAACCTAAGCTTAAATAAATGGTATGCCCATTGAAGACATGATAATCATTTCATGGAACAGGACTCTTTGAAGGCTCTGTATTCTGAAATCTGATGAAAACAAACCATACCTTAAAAAGAACCTGGGAAACAGTCCACAGGAAATGGACACTGGATTTTGATAAAAATGTAAGGGTCCTAAGAAAGAAACATCATCTTTTTTTTCCTTTGTACAACTATAGCAAAATATAAAAGGAATAGAGAAAATATATAGGAATGAAAGATAAAAGACAATAGTTACGAATAATTTTAAAATATTTTATATGACAGATAAAACACTCCATTTCCTTACTCTAGGCATTTTGGAATTCTGTCTCTATTCATCTTTACCTTTTATCTTTCCTGGTTTCTTTCAAGTTCCAGCTAAAATCCCACCTTTTAAAAGAGTCCCTTTTTGAGCCTTCTCAATGCCGTGTCTTTCCTTTGTTGAATCTAATTTATCCTGTTTATTAATACAGTTGTTTGTGTGTTGATTCCTCTATTAGATCATGAGCTCTTTGAGAACAGGGATTATTATTTGCATTTCTTTATATCCCCAGGATTTAGCACAGTGCTTAACATGTGGACATTAATAAATGATAACAAAACCATAAAATATTGGAGCTGAAAGGCCACTCAGAATAGAAGATGCTTGAGCTGTAGGAGACCTTGGAACACAGAAGCTCTGTTCAGAAGTGGAGCAACACCCAGATCATAAAGTGTTTGAGTGAGAAAAGACATAGAAAGATAGGAAGTCAGAGGCAGAAGGAGCCTTGAAACAAGAACACAGAATGTTAGAGTTAGAAGGAAAATTTTAATACATAACAGAATTTTAGAGCTGGAAGAAAACTTGAGGATGATTGAGTCCATTACTCTCTTTAAAGATGAGAAAATGCCGGTGATTTGCTAAAAAATCATTGTAGGCTATTTTTGACAAAGCTAAGACTAGAATCCTGGTCTTTTCTAGCTCTTTTTCCCCATTACAAAATGCAACTTTTCTATTAACAGTGATACCAAATTCAAGGAAAATTATTTTTTAATTTATTATTTTATTTTCCTCCTGCACATAATTTTTAAAAAACATTAAAAAATTTGAATTTCAAATTCTCTCCCTCCCTCCCATCCATATTGACAAGGCAAGCAATTTGACATAGTCATTATACATCAACAAAATTTTATTGAGTGACTATTGTGTGAAGCTTACTATGCTAGATACTTGGGATATAAAGAGAGAGAATGGAATAGAGGGGTTTTAAGATGTTGAAGAATGTACTCACAAGGTAAAGGCATGATGTTCTTGGTAAAGCAAGAGGCATTGTCTGTTGAGAGGAATTGATATAAGGATGAATCAGTATAAGGTGTCTTGAGAAGAGAAGAAAAGGTTTGGAACAGCTGCTGTGGGGGAGACAGAGAGAGTAAAATAGCTAAGAATAAATATATTGCTGTGCAGCAATGAGCTGAGAAGGTGTGTATGTCCTGTCTGAAACCATGATTTCAGAAAACTTTCAGAACAACATGTCTTTTTGAGGAGTCTCTGATGGAGAGAGTGATTTTGGAGATGGAGAATGTGGCACTTGTCTGGCTAGTCTTTAATTGAAAACAAATTTAAATGAATACAACTGAAGAGCAAACCATGTGGTCTCTGAGAAATAAAGCAATGGCACTTATGGGAGCATAAGGTAGAAACAAAGGAAGCAATATTGTCATTTCTTCCAATTTGGGTTTAGAATACTAACTTGCTCATGCTGTGACTTTGCATGCCTTTTAGGCACTAGAACTATTGAATTGCAAAGTTGAAAAGGCATTTTGGAAGTTATGTGGTGGTACAGCCTTTATCCAATGCATACAGCCCATCTATGACATCCCTGACAAATGGTCAGCAAGCCTCTACCCCAAGATTGGCTATGACAAGGCATTTATCATGTTTTTTTTTTTCTTGTATTACATGAATTGTCTTATGTTGTTCCCCTCCTCACACTATATGCTCCAGGCAAAATGGGTTTCTCTCTGTTCTTCAAACACATCCTATTCCTTCTCACTTTTCTTCTTTTAACTCTCATTGTGTCCCATTCTCATAATTTTCTCCTGTCCTCTCCTTACCTCTTAAATTTCTATCCATCCCTTATGATCCAGCGTTCTCTGTAATGTCATCTCGTTTCTATGCATTGATTGATTTTTATGATTCCTAAAAAGTCTTCTTCCTCTTTTTTTTTCATTTAAAAATTTTATTTACTATAAAAGAGTGCTATCTGAAAGGGGAAAAAGGAAAGATACAAAGGGAAACCTAGTAATTATAATAACAAAAGATATCAATAAAAATCTATTAAAATGAAATTCAATTCAATTGCAAACTTTTTATGAAATTTTGTCTAATTGTCCCCTCCTCCATCAATAGTAATCCTCCTTCTACTGCTAAGTCTATATGTCAAAGTCTACCAAAAAAGGGGGGGGGAGGCCCTATAAGTACAAAAATATTTATATCAGTTCTTTTTTTGTGATGGCTAAAAACTGCAAAGCAAAGGGATGCCCATCCATTTGGGAATGGCTAAACAAGTTTTGAAATACGATTGTAATGGAATATCATGCTATAAGAAATGACATGCAGTATGATTTCAGAAAAAAATTAGAAAGAGTTAAATGAACTGATGCAAAGTGAAGTGAACAGAACCAGGAGAACTCTATACATAGTGAGATCAATATTGTTTGATGAAGAATTATGAATGACTTTCCTATTCTCAGCAATACAATGATCCAGGAAAATTTCAAAGGACTAATGATCAATACTATCTGGCTTCAGAGAAAGAACCAATATTATTTGAATACAGACTGAGGCATGCTATTTTTCACTTTCTTTCATTCTTTTTCTTTTATTTGAGTTTTATATAAAATGACTAATACAGAATGTTCTATATGATTGTACATGTGTACCTTATATCTGAATGCTTTACTGTTTCTGGGAGATGAGGGGAGATAGGGATAGAATTTGGAATTCAAAACTTCAAAAAAGTTAAAAATTGTTTTAACATGTAGTGGCAGGAAAATAAAATATATTTTAAAGATACATATGCATGTATGTATATGTACACATATATTTATTTGCATTTTGAATTTTATAATGTTGATAAACAGATAAAAATACAAAAATTAATAATGGGTATTTTGTGACTTGTCATGTTTATAAAGATATATGAAAAAGGAAAAAAAATTGGTAATCCAGGAACTTCACACATTCAATTCAAAAAATATTTATTAAACAACCAGTATTTGTAAGGCATGGTATTCATAAATCAAAATGAAAAAGGCCTTGCCTTCAAGGAGTTTATATTCTACAGGGAGAGTAAGGAGATGGATGAGAGGAAAAGCTATATGTTATAAGATGAAGCAAATGCAAAGTACATAAAAAGCAGTTTAAAGTAATTTTAATAGGGAAAGAGCTTAACAGGATTGACTAATTAGAGGGCCTCATGAAGAAAGGGTTACCTGAACCATTACTTCAAGGAAGTTAAAAATTATATGATGCAGAGGTGAAGAGGGAACACATTTCAGTCACAGAACATTACTTTTTCAAAGACATGAAGTTGGGAAATGAAATGTCACTTTTGGGAAACAGTTGATAGGCAAACTTGATTGGAGCAACACATTGAAATTTGTTTTGAACTTAATACACTTATCATATAATATTCACATATCTAATCAATTGTCAAACCTCTTGATACATATCTTCATAACATCTTTTGCATAGATACTCTTTTTTCTAAGGAAAGCATTAAGATGGTTTTGTTTTTAAAAAATTAGTATTGTCTTTGAAATCCAGTGGACAATCATTGTAATAGTCTTTCCATTCTAGCTACCCATGAGGTAATGCATTTCTAACCAGGTCATTTTACCAGTTTACCAGTGACTTCTATGCTTGCAGATATTAAACATGCATATTTAAATTCAGCTGTATTATTTTCTAAGTTTTCTACTAACCCTCCTTTTAAACAAACAGTTTACTTTGAATAATCTTTCAGAACATGAAAAGAAAGAAAGGTCGAGAAAATATAGTTAGCAGCATCTGTCTTGATTTTCCTTTCACTATCTTTAGAGAGGGTTAAAAAACAAAACAAAATAACACAAAAAGCATGTTCAGTATTTTCTCTTTTAAAAACATTTTTTTTTTACAAAGAAAATGCAGGAATTTGTAAAAAATGATGGAGGACATTTACAAAGCCAAGCATGAGAATCTGATGGTCTCCTATTTTAAAATCTAATTAGATTATAAAATCCTTTCATTCCTGAAATTTTTTTTTGCTAAAAAGAGGTGATTACAATGTCGATTCACAAGGTTTTAAAAGGTTTGTACAATAAGTTGGTAATGAATGTGGTGTGATTTGATCCTCATGACAAACTTGTGAGGTAGGAACCATTATTATCCTCATTTTATAGAAAAGGAAACAGGTTGAAAGAGGCTAAGTGACTTGTCCACAATTACACAGCTAGTAATGGATAAGTACAAAATGTAAGTTAAAGTCTTTTAGACTCCATATCTAATGTTCTATCTACTATGCTGTCAATTTAACTCTAGTTAAACAACTTGCTCAAGGTCATATTAACAGTAATGGTCAAACTTAGAACTCTGTCAAGATATTTGGAGACCAAATCCATCTCTCTTTCTACTACACCACTTTATACTAATTTATTAAACACTGCTATATTCAGGAAACTCAATTAGTTATGGCAACAAAGTCAACTTAGTTTTAATTGTCAGTTCCTTAGGTTCTCCTTTCTTTATGAATAAATAAATTATTGCTAAATCAAGCTTTTAAAAAGTTTTATTGAAATCTTTTGATTTTCATCCACACAATCATTACCAATTTGTTCTTTTCCCCCGACTTACATTCCCTGCATCAGGGATGTGCATCAGGTCAACAGAAACAAAGAGTAAGGATCACAGTTCTAGAATGGAAAGACACTTCAGTGGCTATGGAGTCCCACCTCTACATTTTACAGAAGAGAAAACCAATGTTAAACAAGGATCTTAAGACCTTGTCTAAGGCCATATAAAGAGTAAACATTAGTTGTGAACAAACAACCTTGAATTCTGGAGTCATTGTTCTAGGTACCTCAAAACCCATCAATTTAAAGAGCACATTTGACAGCATATGCTATGTTCTATACCCCTAGTTTCTCACATTTCTAATGAAGCAAACAACCTGAGCAATGGGGCTAACAGAATCAAATATTTTAGGGAGATTTTCAAGAACAAATAGTCAAACAAAAGTTATTAATTTTCTTTTAAGTAAAATGTCTCCTTAAGCTTATAAATTGGAGTTTCTCTGTGTAAGAAAGAAGAATCACCACCTGGTAAGGTAGGCAAACACCACAGGATTAAGGGACAAAGAGGGAAACAAAGAAAGAACCTCAGTTTCTCCCCTTTGTTCTTAAAGTTTGCAAGTTTCCATTAATTGTTATTGTTGGAAATTTGCTAAGAAGAAATTCGAGTGTGTCTTTCTAGGTATTTTTTTCCATTAAAAGCTGAGAAAAACATTTTTGAAGGATATTACTCAGGCCAATCCTACTCACTTTGGCACAAATTCATTGTTTGTCAATTGGCAGCTCTGACATTCTCTCACACTTCCCACGGTCTGGCAGATCCAAACGAAGCCTTCGCCAATGTGATTCTCCAGCTCTGAAGATACAGTTTAGCAGTTTGCTAGGGAGAATTGGTAATGTCTATATTTTTTCTCCTTTCCTCATGCTCAGGCCTGTTTCTAAGAAGGAAGAAAAAGGCCTGATGGCAAAAGTATGTTATTGTAACTTTTTTGAAATTTCTATTGATATCTTCTGTTTTTACTTTATCTTCATTTCCAAATATATCTCTCCCACTCACCTCCCATTGGAAAGATACTCCTTAAAACAAAAAATGAAAAGAAAAAAAGAAAAGGAAAAAAGCCCAGTTCACTAATGCAAAACAACATCTCAACAAATCTGATGTGATATGCAATGTTCTATATCACAGTCCCCCATCTCTGCAAAGAAGAGTGAGAAATAGATTTTCATATCTCTTCTTTAGGGCCAAGTTTAGTCACTGAAAGTATACAGCATTTAGTTTTAGTTGTTTGTTTGTTTATTCTCCTCATTAACATTATTGTAGTGATCATACATGGTTTTTTTCCCTAATTCTGCTTTGCATCAATTCATAAAAGTCTTTTCCTGCTTCTTTGCATTCAATCCCTCTATCATTTTTACAGCTCATTAATAATATTCCATCACATTCATAAATCAATAGATAGTTTAGTCACTTCCCAATTTGGGGGCATATGCTTTGTTTTTATTTCTTTAGTGCTACCATTATTTTTTGCTGTCATTTTGATTTTAAAAAATTGAACAAGTTTCATCATGTCTTTGCTCATGTATCTAGTCCCAGGTTAAGTGCTGTATCAAGCAAACTCCTTGTCATTGTCTATGATTTTGAGGAGCTTGCAATCTAAGATAGACAACTGTAACCCAGACAAACTACTTCAAAGCATTTTAAAGGCTTTCATGTATAAGATCATGCTTGTTTCATTTGGCTCCAAGAGGTAGAACTAGGAATAACAAGTTGTTTCTGTAGAGACAGATTTCAACTTAATATAGAGAAAATATTTCCTATCTTAGCTATCCAAAAATTAAGAAAATTTTCCCCAGAAGTAAAACTTCCTGCCATGAGAGGTCTTCAAATAAAGGTAGGGTGACCATTTGTCAAGGATGGGAGTATAAAGTAGTGGAAATTACAGGAAAATGTTATAAATGAAGCTGTTATAAATATCCAGGCAAGTGGTCATCCAGTTTCCAGCTTCCAATTGAAAAGCTCCAAAAAAGAAGAATTTACTGATTTCTTAGACATATCAGTCTATTTCTTAGACATATCATGGAAGCTTTATGAAGAAATTTTTATTAGGTAAAATTCACTTTGGTATAACTTCTGTCTATCAATAGTTTTCCTCTTTAGAGACAAACAACATATTGTTGCTGTGGTTGTATTGTTTCAATTACACCTGACTCTTTGTGACTTCACTAGGGATTTTCTTGGTCAAAAGACAGAAGTGGTTTGCCATTTCCTTCTCCAGCTCACTTTACAAGTGAAAAAAAACTCAAGCAAACAATTAAGTAACTTGCTTGGGGTAATGCAGTTGGTAAGTGTCTGAGGCCAGATTTGAACTCATGAAGATGAGTATTTCTGATTCCAAGCCCAGTGCTCTGTGCACTACAGTATCACTCTGCTGTTCACAAACAGCAGGACTAATGCTTCTTCACATATTAACATTCTTAAAATATTTGAAGACAACTATCATGTCTTCTCTAGGTCTTTTCTTCTCCAAATAAAAAAAAAAGTCCAGTTATTTCATCTATGGTAGGGTTTTGAATTCCATCATCTAGTTTCTCTCCTTTGGCTGTATATTTTGGCATTCTATCATTCTCATCTTTGAATGTAGTAGAGTGTCTGTGTGAAATGAATGAAAGAAAAATGGACTTTAAGATCTTTAATAAAATGGATAGAGGTAAGGACCAGACCTCTAATTTATTGGAATAGGGAACTCCCAGATAAGGAAATTCCTCTACCAATGAAGGTTAGTCTTAGAAAATTGCTTACAGAATCGAGAAGTAATTCATTCGGCGTTACAGTCAGTATGCATCAGAAGTGGGACTTGAACTTTAGTTTTCTTAATTTCAAGGACAGCTCTTCACTCACTATGCCATATTGATAGATCTGGTACAAGTATTAAAACAGCTAAAATGCTTTGCATAATTTGACTCCAGGACAAGGAATCATTTGTAGTTGATAAGAAGGTCATGTAGACTGGGTGTGATTGGAGAAGTCATTTAGTATTCAAATAAGTTTTCATTTTCCCTAAGTCTCGGTTTATAAATCATCAGAATTGAGTGTGGTATCTTTTTTGTCTGGTTATCTTCATAATGATTACAAGTCTTTAACTTTCCCTTCTCTTAGGAACCATTTTAGCTACTAGATTTAATCACAGAATTGGACATAAATTTCTGCCATGTTCCCAAGGGCTTTGGGGGACAGAAAGTTTTTAATAAAAGTGAAAATTCTATGTGAATTTGTGACCTCTTAAATACACTGAAAGGGGAGAAGAAATGATAAAACCAGTGACATTTGATTTTGAACACCATAAAAAATTTTGTAAGGCAGGGTCAAATGGGAATTTGAGCATAGAATTCAGGATTCAAATGAAGAGAGAAAAGAACTCAGGAGCTTCAAGGCACTATGAGGAAATCACTTTATCATTCTTTATTATTGCCTTTCCTGAAGATGGATTTCTAATTTTTTCCGAGACCTTCAAGGGCTATATTCATTATTTTGGCTAGTGAGAAAGTTCTTTTTAATGTCACAGTCTAATGTCATGAGAACTTTTTGAATGGATCCTGGGAATCACTGGAGGGTCCCAAATAGGACAAGTCCTAGACTTCGTGGTAGAAGACATGGATTTTCAGTCTTTACTCTTAGCTACATAACCATGGCCAAATCTCTTCATCTCTGTTAAACTCAATTTCCTCATAATAGTTTCCTCATAATATAAGTGGATTGGACTAGATGGTCTTTAGCATTTCTTATAGATTATGATTTTCTAATTAGATTGACCATCTAATTCTTAAGTTTCAGACTCAAGATGTTAAAAGTCTGTGAAGACTGAGATGCATTAAAATTTGAACTATATGTACGAAGGGAGCATGGCAACAGTAGAAAGCATTATGATTATAATCATAAGAATTAGATTCAAGTCTTATATACATGGGTGGGTTCCTTGACCTTTCTTAACCTCAGTTTCCTTATTTGTAGAATGAGGAGATTGCACTAGATGATCATATGTGTCTAGTACATGAGATGCATTTCCTTAATGTTAATTCATTGATTGATTTCTAAATTTCCTTCCAACCCTAGATCTTATGAAAATTCATTATAACTTTTTTAGGATTATCACTTACTTTTTCTTTTCTCTAGATAGAAATTTACTCATCCCAAAGGGAAAGCAATCTATCCTGAACACTTTCAATGGAAAGAAGGCAGGCTTTCCCAATTTGTTCCAGGGCTTAATAACTCTCACAGTTAGAACTACTCCCTTTGATGCAACTTAAATCTCTTTCAGTTGCAATTTAATATACAGCTGGAATCCTCCATTTCATGGCACCTGGCATTAGCCACACTGGGTTTTCTCCAAATGTAGAATGAAAGTTGAACATGGCCTTCTGTGAATATACCCTCACCTGGGCTCTCCACATGCAATTCCAATCAGCAAGACATAGACAGATTAATCTACTCCTGCTTAATGTCATCAGTAGCTCCGGATAGATATTGCTGTGTCTCTACAGAGATCATGATGCCAGGGATGAAAGAATCCCAGAGTCCTCCGTGAGGTCTGAGGAATCAGGGAGATAAAAGGGGGGGTCCCAACTCTCCTGAGTTGCCCTCAAATTCTGAGAAGCATGAAAATAGAAGTGGGTAAATCATGTCAGAGTGGGAATAGGAATCTCTGTGAGATGGTGAAAGAAATGGGAAGAAAAAGGGGAGGGAAAAAGAGAGAGAAGGGAAATAAGAGAGATGAGAAAGAAAGAATGGAATGAAAGAAAGATGAAGAGAAAGAGAGAGATGGAAAGATATAGAGAAAAAGGATGAGAGAAAGAAAAGGAGATTGAGATGGGAATGGAGAGAGAGAAAGGGGGAGAGAGAGAGAGAGAGAGAGAGAGAGAGAGAGAGAGAGAGAGAGAGAGAGAGAGAGAGAGAGAGAGACTTTGCCACCGCACTAGATGCTGCTCTGGAGAGTGAGATTCCTAAGGGCCTCCAACCTATTTAAGAAGGATCATCACTCATCAGCACCATCATCATTATCTGCTCGATCAGGAGGAGGAGGAGGAGAAGGAGGAGGGATAATCAGCAAAGGATGATCAGCTTCTTATCACACAGAGCTCTTCATTTCAAAGCTTAAACTGCAGGGACTTTTTCTGGAGAGAATTCATATTTTATCATTAAAACTGCTGATCGTCATTCTACTAATATATGAATATTGCTAACGCATACACACAAAAAAGAGCTAATGCGATAAAATGCAATGCTGATATTAAATTATCTTAACTCGTTTACCTTGCCCACACATTATTATTGCCCCCTCCCTATCACAGAGGCTTGTATGTGCACACAAAAATCTATAAACTCTTTCCAGGAATACAAAAGCATCCTCTATGATGTTGATAAGAAACAGGACAGTCACTCTTTCCTGACATATTTGTTCTTTAAAAACAAATCAATGGCACAGGGATTTGGCACCTGAATGCAGAACAACGGCTTGATGAGGCAAAGATTGTCTTCATTAAGGACATTAATATTCATAGAGAGTAGAAAATCTGACACAAGAGAGGACTCACTAACCTTTTCTCATATTAGATTTTTACTTCTTAACACAATTACAGTCCGGCAATGACTTAATTAATGCTGCTTTTCGTCAGACTGCTTTAAAGAGCTGTCAATTTGGTCCTGCAGAGGCTGTCAGGGAAACAGAAAGACAGTCATCTAGGCTAAAAAGACACAGGAAGAAATTCAAACACTTAATAACATTCAAAGTGCTAGGCAAAGTCACACATCAGCTAGTTTTTAGGAGAATTTTTGTCTTTTCACCCGTCCTGTTTATATTAATGTTATATTGGCGAGAATGGGCCTTTGACCATTACATTGATTGTCAAGTCCCAAACAGAAGAGCAATGAGTAAGATCTATCCCAACTGCAGCTTTCTGCATCTTGGTGACCAGAGAGTAACTCCCTCATTAGAATAGAGGTGTTCTACAAAATCACAGACCTCAGAAGGACGGTGTGAGGAGGGATCTTATTGAGCTATCAAACCCAGGAATTGCTAAACTTTTTTCCATAGATCCCCTGGAGTTCCATGAAATGTGAATGATGTTCTGTGGGAAAATATCTCTGCTAGCAACATTTTCCCAACAAAACATTAAATGCATGCTAAATGTGTATCAAAATATTTATTATATTTAGCATTTGGTCTGATATATAGAAAAAGACTTTGCTACCTCTATTTTGTCCCACATGTCTGGATACCAATTCAATACAGTTCAGTATACTTTAATCTGGTTCAATAATCCAATTCAAAATAATTTAAACTCGTTCAATCCATCTAGTTCAAACTGGTTCAGTTTAAACCAGTTTAAAACAATTGAAAATCAGTTCAATTTAGTTTGATCCAATCCAAATTGATTCAGTCTAATTCAAACCAGATTTTTTCCCCAAAAACTGTTCCAATCTTATTTGAACCAGTTCAAACTAGACCAATCAGTTTAAGTCAGTTGAACAAGTTCATACTAGTAAGTAGTTTAAACTAATCCCAAACTCTGTTTTGTCCCTGATGTTTGAAACGTTCTCCCTTCTCATTTACAATCTCTGCCCTCCCCTACCAACTTCTGGGGAATCTCTGGCTCTCTTCAAGTTGATGCTTTTTCTGATCCCCCCCAAATTGCTGATAATTCACTGTCCCAAAATTTATTTTGTGTTTATTTTGTACTTCACTGGTATACTTTGTAAATATAGTAATTTAGCACAATGCTTGGCATTTGTTTAATAGTAGGTGTTTAATAAATATTTGCTGATTGATTAATATTTGTGTTCACCAATCTCATCTCTATCTCTTAGCTTCTTTTAAGTTCCAATTAAAATCTCCCCTTCTACCAAAAGCCTTTCCTCATCCCTCTGAAATCTAGTTTCTTTTCTCTATAGATTAATGCCAATTTATCCTATAAGTATCTTGCTTTTTACATTGGTAAATGACTTGATTAGAAGCATTTTTATCAAATGTGCAAATGACCCAGAATTAGAAGGAATAAATAACACATTGTCAGGAACTGAAAAAGTTTTTGATAGGATAGAACACAGGTTCTATATAAAATAAAATTTAATAGCATTTGTTTAAAATTATGCTGGGATCTGATTCAATTTAAACAATATTAAGTGCCTACTCTGTACAAGACATTCTCTTAGGTGCTGAAGATACAAAGCTAAAAATTTAGAACATCTGCTTTCAAAGGACTTCCATTCTACTGGGAAATACAACATAAAAACTTTTAAGTAAATTCAAGATGATTTGGAAGACACAAGAACACTAACAGCTAAAGGTTAATGATTTATATAGTATGTTAACAGTAATGCCTTCATAGAAAAGATTTAAACTGAGCCTCAAAAAAAGTAAGAATTTAAATAATCAATATTACAATATTGAGAGAGGCCTAGTGAATAAAAACAACAATGATATTTAATATTTATATAATGCCTGTGTTAAGATTTTATAGATATAATTTCATTTTATCTTCATAACAACTCGAAGATGTAGGTGCTATTATTATCTCCATTAAGCAAACAGAGGGTAGGACACTTGTCTGCAGTTACACAGATATTAAGTCTCTGAGACTGGATTTGAACTTAAGGTTTCTTGATTCTGGATCCAGCACTTCACTATAGCACCTACTTGTCTAAAATAATGGATATAATATATGGTATTATGTGTAATGATTGCTAGCATGCGAATATTTAAAATAACTAGATTAGTTATTTAAAATAACTAAAGTATTGCTTGGTGCAAGAAATGATGGGATGATTGATTTAGAAAAGTATGGAAAGAGTTGAGCTTAAGAAGGAAGATATCATCAACCTTCAGAAAAATAGAACAAACAGATATAATATGGTTTTACATAGATGAATGTGTATGTATGTGTATATCTATATATGTGTATGATTATAGATATTTGTGTACTTGTATGCATATACGTGGAACATGTATGTATATATGTGTATCACATATATGTACTTGTATTTATTTATAATATGCATGGGAATAGTGTGAAGAATAAAATAAAAAGTGCATACCTGAGAACAAAAGAAAACTTACAAGGAAGCAAAGAAAAGATGAACAATTAGATAGCTCTGAACATAAGGACTCAATTTATTATATAGGTTTTTCTTGAAGTAGAAATTTATTGCATTATATTTTGAATCATCTCTTATGTTCTACTGTGCATATGGCAATGTTTTTATTTCTTTGTCTTTTTTTGCATTTGAGTTTTAAATACAATTTAAATATAATACCACTTATGGAGAGTTTTATAATTTGCAAAGCACTTTTCAAATATCTCATTTGATCTTTTCAACAACACTGAAATTCAGATGCTATAATTTTCTCTATTTTACAAATGAGGAAACTGAGACAAACATTTGTTAAATTATATCACCAAAGTCACACAGATGGTCAACTTTATTGACCACAGATCTTCCTGACTTGAAGTCCCACAGTCCATCCATTTAGCTACTTTAATGGTTAAACAAGTTTGTTTGAAAGAAATCTAATTCATTTAATGGACTGTTCCAACAGAGTCACAGTTGTAATGCTAGTCAAAAACATTTCTGAAATATTTCCTTGGTATTCTAAAAGACAAAAACAAAATCACTACTCTCAGGGATCTCACATGCTAATAGGGAGATAACATGTAAATAATTATGATCATATAAGATATATAAAGAATAAATGGAAGTGATATATAGATATATAATATACACACACATATATGCATACATATATATGTGTGCATATATTTATATAGATATATGTGTGTATACATATATGCACATACCTATACATTTAGGAAAAAGGATGCCAGAAGAGCAGATGGGGGGATTTGAACTGAATCTTCAGGAAATCCAGGGAAACTAAGAGAAGTATAGATAAAGAAGAAGACTTCTCTGGACTTTGGGGAAAGATAATTCAAAAGTATAGAGATGAAAAATGGGATGTTGTGAATGAGAAATGATAGGTTACCACAAAGTTGGACTGTAAAAACTTGTGAAGAAAAGGAAAATGAAAGACTCCATAGGAAGGGTTTAAGTTCCTGGAAGCTTGAAACTCCAGAAAGTCAGAGATCACTGAACAGGGAGCCGACATAGTCAGACTTAACTTTTGTTAGCTCAATGGAGGATGGATTGGGGTGAAGAAAGATTTGAGGCAAGGAAAATAGTTACAAGGCTTTTGCAGTAGTCCAAGAAAAAAGTAATGAGATCCTGAACTAGTGCCGTATTCTGTGAGTGGGAAGAAGGGAACACACATGAGGAATGCTATGGAAGTAGAAGTGACAAGGTCTGACAACAGATTGTAGGTGTGAATTGAGCCCATACCTGAAAGTTCTATCTTGTCTGAAGGTTTTAGCTCATACTTATTGGTCTGTGTGTGACAGACACACGTAGATCAATACCATGCATCATCAAGTTAGAGCTAAACAGGTTAACTACCTCAATTTCTTCATTTTACAAGAGGATACTGAGTCACACAGAGTTTAAGTGACTTGTGCAGACTTACATAAATAGTAAGTATCTCAAAGCAAGATTTAAACTGCCTTCTTGGTGTGTGTTCTCTTTTTCTAAAATACGATGGTTCTCTCTGGGGGCAGGTTTCTTGGGGAGGTTTTCTGGAGGCAGCCTTAGTTTCAGTTCCAAGTAATAATCACCTCAAATACAGCCAGGAGTTAAAATCCAATCTTTCATTGTCTCTTCCAAAATACCCTGGTAAGCTTTCCTTGGTTCTGAGAGCTCTTGCGCTTGTCTGCCAGCTTCAGCCTCCAGCTCTCTCTGAATCTTGGTTCTACTCTTCCGAATCCTTCGTTCTGCCCAACTGCAGTCTCTGGCCTTTCAATTTCTCAAAATGACTGACTTCTGGCTTTCAATCTCTTCAACTGACTCCTTACCTCTCCCATTGACTTCTCCACTCACTCCTGACTGAGGCTCTCAGTATCTCCAACTGATCCTCGCTGAGACTGAGAGCTTCTTATATATGATCTCTTAAAGGTGTGAACCCAAAGGTTGACGCCTCCTCTGAGAGAGTGGGATTATGGGAGGTGTAAATTTGGATATTGTATACTGAATCCTGAAATCTCCCAAACTTGTGAACTAATGTGTGAGCTGATATGTAAACTCTCTTAAAGGTATGAACTCCAAAGGTGTGCACCAATTACATAAGCATTGTTTCTATCAACTCTAATAACTTAACACCTTGTAAGGATTCTAACATCTTGGCTCCAAGTCTAGTGATTTACAAATAAGAACTTAAGGTTGTCTCTGAGACTTTCAGTCTGGATAACTGGAAGAAGATGGCGTCTTTAATGGTAATAGGCAAATTGAAAAAAGGGGAAGGCTTTGGAAGAAAGATAATGAGTTCTGTTTTGGACATAGTGCCAAAAAAAGCAACAACAACTCAAAAAAGAGGTAATACATTTTAAAATATGTGGAAAGTGGTTGGTGAAGCTAGACTGGAGTTCATGAGATGGATTAGGACTAGATATTTAGATATGTGAATCATCTGCTAAGAGATGATAACTGAAAC
Organism: Antechinus flavipes; assembly: GCF_016432865.1. NCBI lineage: Eukaryota > Metazoa > Chordata > Mammalia > Dasyuromorphia > Dasyuridae > Antechinus > Antechinus flavipes. Next base: position 239,185,953 of record NC_067399.1, on the reverse strand, counting down.
TATGGAAGCTAACGAGATCAACTCATTTGATAAAATTAAGGGAAATGAGAAGAGAGAGCCTTGGAATCACACAAAGTTTGTGGGCATGACATAGATGAAGATTCAGTGAAGCAAACTGAGACAGGAACACAGGGAAGAAGGGAAGTAGGAGAAGAGAATGTCATGAAAATCTAGAAGGGAAAGCAAAGGTATGTATTATGGATGTGAAACATTGCATGTCATATAGATAGAAAAACAGAAGATATCAGTAAAAATCTAAAAGATAAATTTTTGTTTCAGGGACACAATTGGGAGAATTGAATACAATGAATAATTTACAAATGTAATTCACTTTGCTTTCTTCCTCCTACTAAACACCAAGCTCAGTTTCCTCTCCATTTGTTGTACCTTTCCAAATTAGAAACATTAATAGAGTAGCTCAGTGGACTAGTTCTCCTAGATGTCCTAATAAGGGTAATATGTATTGTCTATCCGCTTATATGTTTGGTTTTGCTCTTGTATGGATTGTTAGATTAAAAATTTTTGAGTGGTAATAAATATCAGTGAAGTGGCTATAGAGTATTACAGGTCATGTAATAATGTCATCTATAAAAGGGAGCATCTGAGAACCTCACCATTAATGAGGAATTTCTCTTTGGATGCTGGGCCAGACGTCCTCCACAACAGTAAAGGACATCTTTAGCAGACCAAGTGCCAGATGCGACAGGCCCTCTGGAGGCCTTCCTTTCACCTCAGGCTGATTTCTATCCAGATCCCTCTTTCCCTAAATAAGGGCCTAATTTGTATATGCTTGAATTATATGGGTTAGTTTTGATTTGTCTATTTAAACTGGATTCAAAAGGAAGAAAGGTCTAGATTCAAGCCCTACCTTTTGATGTTTTGTGCTTTTATTATCCCATGCAAAGCACTTAGTCAGTGCCCAGACTATAAGTTGCAAAGCAGGTACATTGGTAGTAGTTCCTTACCTGGAGATCCTTACACTGATGGAATCGGAGATACAGTCAATACAAATTTGAAGCACCACTTTGAGTCAAAATCTTTTTCATATTAATTATATCACATGTGTTTATATATGTGAATATACATATACATATATGTTTGTGTTTAAAAACTGGCTCTGAGAAAAAGTATGAATGACTTACTTTTAAATTTAACCTACTATCAACATTTTCTTCAACACTTTCTTAAGTCTAGATAATCTGCAAAATAATAAATCAAGCCCTGATTTGTAACTGTTGCTGATTTTTGAGTAATAAATACTCACAATAATCCACTCCTGCCCATCAGTTTGAGCCAACTCTAGCACACACTTGTATATGAGTATGCAAACATATATGCATGTGTGTATGGATGAATGGATGCACTTGTTATAATTCTTCAGTAAACTCCCATTTCCTATTGCCTCATTGTGCCATGCAGAAAAACGTCTATTTTCAATACAAGCTCAGACAAATCCTTGCATTCTAAATGCAAGCTCAGAAAAGTTCTGGCACAGTGGTCCACTATGGGTATCTAAGGGCTATCCTAGTTTAGCATCAAAGGGTTAATTTCTAGGTAATGATTTTTGGGAGGAAATTATCAACTCAAGAATGCATTTTTTAGAGTGTAGAGAGGATGTGATGTTCATCAGTGGAGTGCAAACCACAGTGAAATCACAGGTCCTTAAAATTCTGGAGTATATATGTACTATATGCTGCCTGCTGCCTGCTACAGAATGTACTACATAAAACAAATATGAACTATTTACTATATACTATACAATTGTAAGCATTGGTGAAATAATCTTTTCTGTCTCTTTCTCTTTCTCCATCTTTTTTTCTTTCTTTTTTTCTGTCTTCCCTTCCCTGTTTTGTCTTTGTCTCTCTCCCTTTATCTCTCCATTGCTGTCTCTGTCTCTCTCCATTTCTCTGTTTCTTTTTCCTTCTCTTTCTCTTTGACTCTCTTCCTCTCTCTGTTTCTATCTCTGTCTCTCTCTCTGGGTCTCTTTCTATATCATTCTCTTTCTATCTCACCATCCACATCCACAAAGGAATAGGGATAAAGACTAGATTTTGTGATTCCATTGATATAGGTCACTCCTGTGTGAGGAAGTCTCCCAGTGCAGGTCAGAATATTTTTTGTAACTTGGAGCATTGCCGAGAGCAGAGTTCTAAGTCTAGTTTGATATGGTTATAAGGCCAACATTCAACCCACTGTGCTATGCTTTCACACACCTACATATAGTCACAGTATGCATAGATGATTAGATTGAAAGCTAGATAGCCAATAGACAGATATAGATAAATTGGATAGGTAGATAGAAGGATGGATGGATGGAGAGATAAATTAAATAGACAGGTAGATCGATTAGATAGAGTGATGGATGAATGGATAGACAGATAGATAAATAGATAGGTGGATAGACAAAGTGAATTCATCAGCTCTGAGAACTCTTATTATGGCATCTCTCTTTAATGATGAAGAGATCTATAACTTATAGTCTTAGTTCACTGAAAAACCAGGTGATTTAATGCTTTAGATATGTGCTATAGTTATCTAGAAGCAATGTGAAGCAGAGGCATATATGTAGGTGACAAAACAAACTCAGTTCTTAATTGACTCCACGATTAGTACTCTATCCACCACACCATGCTGTATTTCATATACATGTGTGTATATACATAGTACATGTTCGATCATTCTGTGTATCTGCTCATCTGTAAACATGTATTTACGGTTATATATAGCATAGACACAAGCCTAGGATAACAAGAATGTAGAAACAATAATTTTTCATAATAGAGCATTAAGTTAATCCTCCATGTAGCCATCAGCAAACCTTAATTTAAAAATAAACAAAGTGAAACCAAAAATGCAAATCCTATACCCACAGTAAGCTGCATTTCTCCTTCCTTTCTTCCCAAGCAAGTTAGAATCCCACAGCAGGGAAAGCATAGAATCCCTGTATGAATGGGTTACACAACGTCCCTAGCAAAGCCTCTCAGGGAAGGGATGTATTACGTTTGGCTGAATCCCATTCAGCCGACTTTTCTGAAGCATTTACTGGAGGCAGAGATAAAAATGAACTTTACAATATAAACTTGCGCTAACTCCTACATTTATTTTTAATGAACGGGTCTTATTTGGTTCTAAGCATGTCTGCATTTTTCTCAAGACTTACATTTTTTCCCTTCGGCTGTAATGAGAAAGGAACCGAACTGTGGGGCTTTTCTTACTTCTGCAATAGTTCATAAATATCTCTTTAAATATGAAGCTGCCTTAACCCTCGCTTGTCATTCCTTATTCATTAAGTCCCCCATCCAAACTTCTCTCTGTATCAAGGCCACTATCTGAACCCACACAATGACTTTCCCATCATGTACTACACCAAGCTGTTTCCTATCAAGCCCTATCCTACCATTTCTTTCCTTTTCAATCACCTTTTGTACTGGCCTCAGTTCTGTTTTATATTATCATCTAATACAATAGCAAGTACGCAGTTAATCCTGGCATATCATTTGTCCTTGACTCATAAAAGAGACACATGAGGTCATACTATGAAGAAAGTGTTGTTTCTAAGAACAGACACTGCAGCTCTGGTCAAAAGCACTTAGTCTAAAAAGAAGGTTCTATATACCTCACCTGAAATATTAACAATATGGTCTTAAGAAGTCCCAAGGATATTTCTTTAATTTGAAAACTCAGTGCAGATTAATTTCTCTTGCTGCCTAACAGAGCTATAATTTGGATGGGGCAAGGGGGACTTTGTCCTGAGACCCCCAAAATATGAAGGAAGCCAACAATATATCTCTTTCTTTAGGAAGTAAAAATTCTAAAAACTTATCACCTAATTAGCATTTCTTGATTTAAAAAAATAGGAAGCTACCAAATAATCATTTTCTTCCTCCTGGCTCTCACCCTAAGTGAGCTCTTCTCTGTCTTTTGTCTCTTTGCCTCTTTTATTTCTTTCAAGCTTTTCAATAGGCAGCTTTGGACTGTTCTGGAATCTTTTTTGGAGGCGCGCACACACACACACACACACACACACACACACAAACATACACACACTTCTCCAGACGCGAAACTCAAGTAAATGTTAGGAGTATTTGCCTCAGGTACACAATTGCTACTTATGTCTCTACTTCCCAGACACTTAGAACAACAAACCTAAAAAAAAAAAAAGTAAATTCTATATTTTATTCTATAATTATATTCTCTCTCTATATATTCTATATTCTATTCTATAATTATATTTCTCTATATAAAAATTCTATATGTATTCTATAATTCTATTCTATAATTATACTGATTTACAGATTTCAAAGGTCAAATTATATATCCCATCTCAAATCCCAGAATTTTATGTAGGAAAAATCTTGAGATATCATCATTGGATTATATCTAGTATGTGACATGCCTTATTGAGCGCCCAATTTCTGATGACCAAGTAGGGAAGTCTCAGGTGAGAAGTTCCTTAATGACTAGTGGACTGTGAGTTCCACTCATTGATTAGGAAACTTGACAATCCAGTAAAATGGCAGTGAAGAGAGTTTTTACATATCTTCAAAGATCTTGAATGTTCAGTAGCCATGTGCTGACCTTTAAAGACAACTACTTTATACCATCAAGCCTATAAATTTGTTTTCATGTACATGGCAAAGTGAAAAAACTCCTTAATGGTAAGTTAATCTTCTCTAGAATCACAGAAAACATCTTTAGGTCAATATCATTAGGAGATAAGATATAGACTTGGTTCCTCTACTTTGCTTCTTTGCAATTTTACATATTTTACTTCTGTCATTTAGACCAGATGGTCCTTAAGGTCCTGTTCAGTGGATGTAGCTTCTATGACCGACCCTATGTATAAGATGCTGTGTTGAGCATGTGTCTTGTCCCAATGCAGATATTTCATTATAAATACTCCCTATTCCTGTTTTTCCTCTTTCCTGTACTACAGACATTGCTCTGTCTAAATCTAAGTCACAAATTGAGATGTCAATCGTTGATATGCAGTGGAGAGAAGCTGACCTTGGAACCACAAAGAACTAGTTTGATTCCTCCTTCTGAGACTCACTTGCTGGGTGACCATGGGCATCATTTAACTTGTCTCAGCCTTTATTTCCTGGAGATAATAATAACTCTAAGACCTGCCTCATAGGTTCAAATTAAGTAATGGCAAATAAAATACTCTGCAAATGTGGAAATCCTATATAAATCTTTATTGTTTTCTCATTTTGTTCATTTTTTTCCCATTGACTTTAGAAAGAATTGTTTAAAGATAAGTAAGTCACTTTCCTAATATTTTTCCTTTTATATTTAATGTTCTATAGACTATTAGTCAAACAAGTGAATAAATTGATTGCTTTTAATAATTGAATGAGTGTCATAAGTTTATCTTCCCTAGACTCACTGAAAATACCTTCAAGTCAACACCAGTAACAAACAAAAGTCAGGGATGGCATACCTCTCATCCCATTTCCCCATGATTTCAAAGACTTCTGCCAGATCTCTATATTTCAAGTTTTCCTTTCCATAGTTTGGGACTCTTAAACATTTGGTGTGGTGACACCTATTGATAACAGTGGTCTTAAAATTTTATGGGTTGATGTTAGATCTCAATATTTGTAGGAAGTCTTATATATGACATACATACACACATATGTAAGTATGTATATTTGTCATATATAATGATGCTCCAGTTAAAATACAGATTATTTGCTGAATTTCTAAGAATATTTTTAGAGGCTGGAGATATAGCATGGATGTTTATCATCTCTTAGTTTTTTAAGGATCATACAAATTTAATTTATAATTGTAGTTATCTGATCACATCTTTTTAGATATTCAATAAATGCTATTTTTTTGCAACCTCATGTGCTTTGCTGTAAAGTTTTCACTATTTTATTGCATGATACATTGCTCAATATGTACTAGTTCCTTAATTATAACTTTTTTTGTAATCGCTAGTGACAGTGATTTGATCATGTATTGCTATCATAAACCCTTTAATTTCTACCATGTGACAGGCATTAATCCAGTGCTGTTTTGTTGACATAATGTTCATTCAATTCACCTATTGGTTACTTTTTGATTTCACATTTGGATCTTTATAAATTCTTAGGCTCTGTCTCAAGATAAAGCATTTTGGACTATATTTGATAAAGCCAGTGGCATGTACTTTTTTTGTTAGATATCACTGTTGCTTTGATGAACTCTATTTTAAAAGTATTTCTATAATTTTTAAATTTGTCTATTATGTGCTCTGAGAATATCGATCTGCCTTTTTTTTCTTCTTGATGAGGAAGTATTACTTTTTCTATACACATCTTGGGATGATGAACATTGTTTTTCATTGTCTGGACATATTTTGGACCCCTTCCTAGATATGTTATTATCCATTTTACTATTCTAAAACCATATGTTTAAAAACTGGTCTGTTTATTCATTAGTTAATCTAAATGTGCTCTTTCCTTAAGTTTCAACTTCATAATGCCTGTTTGCTAACAAATATGACTTCAGTTTTCTATGTTCTAACTTTATACTTTATATGTCTTGCGTTGTGAAAGCCAAGATATTTATAAATATTGCTTTATGTATTGATTAAATTTAACCTCTATCTTCCAACTCAAACCTATCAGACTATTCTTTTTTGGCATACTTATGCATATACTTATTGTTCTTATTGATTCTAAATAATAATTTTATATCATTGGAGATTTCCACAAGATGAAACAACTGTTTAATGTTTTTCAATGTAGCAATACAACTTGATGGCATTCCTATAATTAAGTGATTAATATGAGGTTTTAGTCCAATTCCACCTTTGATTTGAAAGTCATACTCACTATTATTCAGGATTGATGAGAATGAGTTTAAAGTTTAGGCAAAAAGGAAAGCATGTTTAAATTATCTCATTGGAAGACGCCATATTTTATAATAACTATTATTGAATTAGTAATATGATTCAGTAGAGAATAGTTCTCCATGCATACACAAAATACTTCAGAATTCTCACTACATTTTTAATAGATTATGTATATATGTAAACATGAATGTGTGTATATATAGATATATTCATATATGCATTACACGATTAAACCATGGATATGGAACTGAATCAAAGGATTTACTATAAACAGTACAGATAAATTTAAATGTCATGGTGCTTGTCAGGTAGTGGTTCAGCAATCATTCAACTGATGAGTTGGTCTTCAAACTCTGGAAACTTTCTGGGATTCAATTTTTGCTCCTCAAACAATTCTTTGTTTTCTTGTAAGTGTTTTTAAAGATTTTTTGAGCAATAAAACATAAATTTTTGCATTAATTCTACAAACATTAGATTGGACTATATTTTGAATAGTCTCTGGCATTATTATCATGTAGTAATATATACATGTATACATATTTGTGCACATACAACTGTGAGCACTACAATTTTAAACTATTAAAGTCTAAAATGTTTCAAAAGCTTTAGTGAAATTTTAAACTATTAAAGCTTAAAACTGCACTAAAACTTTTGAGATATAGTGTATGTGTGATGTTTTTTGTTAGAAAGAATGAGGTCAGACTTATTTCATAGCTTGCAAAGGCCTTTGCTCCTAATCCACATTCTGCCATGGAGCATTTGAGTCTGTAATAATGGATCATATCTGAACCCACCTCTTTCCAGTTTTTCTTAGAATCAAGTTTCAGCCACTTCCCTGATGCAACCATTGCATCCATTATGCTAACAGTAAAATATTGTGTTTTTCAATCCACCAACTTACCTTTTTGTTTTGATGGACTTCTTTCAACTATTTTCAATGATGAGAATTTTCCACATTCTCTTTTTTTATGGCTTCTTGCTCTCATCTAATTTCTTTGCCTCTTTATACTACAGGATTTGATTGAAATCCAAATGTTTATTTTGTTCTTTGACTCCTTATATAATCTAAACCTTTTGATTTTCATTTCAATTGTTTATTAAAAATCATTAAGAATTTTACAAATACTTCTGTTTTCCAGATTCTATTTCTTGGGTTTCTTTAGTAAATTGCTTTTTTTATTTATCAATATGCTGTTTGAGTTTATTTTACTTCACATATAAGTCAAACATTAATACAATTTTCTAATGTCTTTCTAAAGGCATTAGTATTCTTGTCACAATTTCTTGTGACAATTCTGTTAATTTTGGTATTTGACACCGATTATCAGTAGTATTCCTACATAACCCCACCCTTCCTCCTATGTTTTGTATTGTGGCAATTGTCACATTGTGTGACACATTAGGCACATTGTGTTTTTGTTTTTGTTATACAACTGTAGAAAAGGGTATCAAATCTGTAGGTGGAGCCAAAATGGCAAAATAAAGTCAGGAAGCTATCGAGCTCTCCCAGTTTCCCTTGAAAAACCACTTGAAACTGAGCCTCTAAACAGTCTGATGGAATGAAAACCTTCTCCAGTTCAAGATAGATTGGAGAAACTTCAAGAAAGGTCAGTCTCCCTGGGATGAAAAGGGTGTTCAGGCCAGCTCAGACTGACTCTGGGAAAATCAATGATAGGGTCTTAATCACAGCACATCAGCAACTGAGACCCTCAATCCTGGCTCAGTAGAGGAGCAGATCGGGAGGAGCTTCCAGTTCCTGCTCAGAAGGCAAACTCTGGGTAACCAGACTGCTTTCTGAAAAGAACATGCAAAGCTTCCCCCTGAAAACACAAGGGGCCTTTGTGCTCAAAGCCAAGGCTCAGAACTGCACAGAAAGCTTAGGACAGCACCCCCTTCTAACTTAGGGAGAGAGCTTTATCATAAAAGTAAAACAAAGAGGAAATACCAAAAATAAAGGAAAGAATATGTGCAAGAAAAAGAAAAGAACCTTGATCACAGAAAGCTACTACAGTGACAGGGAAGACCAAAATACAACTTAAACAAAGACAAAATGTCCACAGAGGACATCTCAAAGAGTTATATGAATTGGTCTCAAGCCCCAAAGAAGATTCTTGAAAGTGCCCAAAGAGCAAATAGACAGCAAATAAGCAAAATAGATAGCAAAAGACAAATAAGAGAGATAGAGGAAAAATGAGAAAAGAAATGAGAAGTATGCAAGAGAGAGTCAACAGCTTGTAAAAGGAAGATAATTTCTTAAATGGCCAAATGCAAAAAATACAAACCCAGTAATGTCACTGCTGGGTCAAAGGTATGCACAGTTTTCTATATTCCAAGGAAACCATAAAGGATGGAAAAGGATCCCACATGTGCAAAAATGTTTGTAGCTACTCTTTTTGTGTAACAAAGAATTGGAAAATGAGTAGATGCCTATCAATTGGGGAATGGCTGAATAAGTTATGGTATATGAAAGTAATAGAATATTATTATTCGATAAAAAATGATGAACAAGCTGATTTTAGAAAGGCTTGGAAAGATTTATATGAACTGATGCTGAATGGAACAAGCAGAAACAGGAATACATTGTGTTCCTGTATACAATTATTATTGTATAATAATAACAAGAAGGTATGATGATCTACTGTGAAAGATTTGGTTTTTCTCAATGGTTTAGGAATCCAAAGCAATCCCAATATTTTTTGGTGTCTTAATATTTTCTTATCATTTCTCTTCATATGTAACTCCCTAATTTTTGTTTGTATTTATCTAATTTGCATTAATTTATTTGTATTTATTTAATTTATCTACTCTAATATGGATTTAAATGATGTCATTTTTTTTTACAATGATCTATATTGCTCTGCAATACACTGTTGCGTAACGTTAAACTGTGGACATCATTGACAAAAAGCAAAATAAATCTTTTTTTTTTCATTTTAAATTTTATTTTATTTAATAATAACTTTGTATTGACAGAATCCATGCCAGGATAATTTTTTTTAAATTTTAATATCTTTTTATTGATAGAACGCATGCCAGGGTAATTTTTTACAGCATTATCCCTTGCATTCATTTCTGTTCCGATTTTTCCCCTCTCTCCCTCCACCCCTTCCCCCAGATGGCAAGCAGTCCTTTACATGTTGAATAGGTTACAGTATATCCTGGATACAATATATTTGTGCAGAACCGGACAGTTTTCTTGTTGCACAGGGAAAATTGAATTCAGAAGGTACAAATGACCCGGGAAGAAAAACAAAAATGCAAGCAGTTTATATTTATTTCCCAGTGTTCTTTCTCTGGGTGTAGCTGCTTCTGTCCATCTTTGATCAATTAAGGCTCTCTTTATCGAAGAGATCCACTTCCATCAGAATACATCCTCAAACAGTATCGTTGTTGAGGTATATAATGATCTCCTGGTTCTGCTCATTTCACTTAGCATCAGTTCATGTAAGTCTCGCCAGTCCTCTCTGTATTCATCCTGCTGGTCATTCCTTACAGAACAATAATATTCCATAACATTCATATACTACAATTTACTCAACCATTCTCCAATTGATGGGCAGCCAGGATAATTTTTTTACAACATTATCCCTTGCACTCGCTTATGTTTCGTTTTTTTCCCCTCCCTCCCTCCACCCCCCCACCCCAAGATGGCAAGCAGTCCTATATATGTTAAATATGTTGCAGTATATCCTAGATACAATACTTGTATTTGCAGAACCGAACAGTTCTCCCACTGCACAGGGAGAATTGGATTCAGAAGGTAAAAGTAACTCGGGAAGAAAATCAAAAATGCAAACAGTTCACATTCGTTTCCCAGTATTCCTTCTTTGGGTGTAGCTGTTTCTGTCCATCATTTATCCATTGAAACTCAGTTAGGTCTCTTTGTCATAGAAATCCACTTCCATCAGAATACATCCTCATACAGCAAAATAAATCTTACAAATTAAGATTTGTACTTTTGCCATGATGTAGTCATGATATATAGTAAAGTCATTTATAACCAGTTCATTTCATAATACTTGTGGCTTGCCTATGTTAATGGTTAGAATAATTCACTGTTCCTCAGACTGTTGAAGGGCCGGACTATAGTGAAAACAAAAACTTTGTTTTGTGGATCTTTAAATAAAGAAACTTCATAGCCCTGGGTGAGGGGGATAAACATCCTCAGCTGCTGCATCTGGCCCGTGGGCCATAGTTTGAGGACCCCTGAATATATTTCTTCTTGTTGTGATACCTGATTACAATTGAATACCACTAATTCTACTCTTCTCCATACCAAACTGATCAACAAAACAGTTTCTATTTGGGCCAGCTAGAAACTCTATACTGTTCTTTCTGTCATAGTTGTAGTTAAACTACACTGTTCAAGAGCCCACACTGCCAGTGTTTGGGAGTTCCTGCCAGGTCTTCACACGTAGAGGGAAAAGCACAGAACTTGGAATCAGGAAGATGAGTTCAAATCCTGCTTCTGAAACATTTAAGTAGCTGTAGGCAGGTCACAGCTTCAGCTTTTCATCTGTATAATGGGAATAATTATACCACATAATAATACCACAGGGCTGATATAAAGATTAAATGAGTTAATATATATAAAAATGCTGTGTGAACCTTAAAGTGATATACAAATGTTAGTTATTGTTGTTAGTATTAAGTTTTCATGATACTTTCCCCTCCCTACATGATATTTCTTTACTTCTGTGCTAACCATCCCTTTCTTATAAGTATAATGGTTCTGCTTTGAGTGAGGTTATCATTAAGATCAAAACCTCATCTTAATATTTTTCTTTGAGTTATAATATGATATATTACTACAGCTACTGCTACTGTTACTATTATTAGTAGTAGTAATATTACTACTATTACTATTACTACTACTACTACTACTACTGCTACTACTACTACTATTACTACTACTACTACTATTACTATCACTATCACTACTATTACTACTATTACTACTACTACTGCTACTACTACTACTACCACCACCAGAAAAAATGATAGACTCAGAAAGGATGTTGGGCATATCCCATTTCAGCAGTATATGTAATGGGAGGTAACAGCAAATATAAGCAATGCTACGTTACTACTTTAATCATTCTGCCTGTTTAGAGAAATAAACAGTTACAAATCCTTGTGCGAGTTTCAATACTTTTAATCTCTGAAAGATTAGGGCTGGCCAGGGAGTCCTTATAAACATATTAAGTTTTCACAATTGTCTTTTGGGCAATTCCAAGACTTCCTCACATCAGGTTGATGGTAATTAATACCATCCCAATTGTCCACCTGAGCATTTTATTTTTCCACAAAGGAACAGAGAGGAATCAGCCTTATAAAAAAAAAGAAGAAGAAAGAAAGAAAGCATAAAAACAGAATTAGGTGACATCATTTATTATGAGACAATTCATGAGCACTGCATGAGCTACTTCAGTAATCTTGCTGCATAAGAAAACTTTTAAATAGGAGAAACAAAAGCTTGTTAGAAACATGGCATTTATTAATCTCAATACAAAATCTTTGGTCTAGTCCCTTATAGATGGTTTCTGTGAATGAACTGGGCTGCCAGACACTATCTAACATTTCCCCTTTTCCCTCTTTCTCAGAGGCATCTGGGAGGAAATGTGGGTCAGCACTTGAGAAGTAATTATTTACTACAGAGCAGACACTGTTATGGTACATTTAGGTAAACAAATTGCTTATATCCATTATCTCCTCAATTCTCATGACCCTGGACTTGGGTTATACACAGAGATGATCATGTGTTTTGGCTCATCATCATCAACAAATGTTATGATTCCATAATCAAAAATTCAGAAATGTCTCATTGAATATCTATTCTTTTATCTCTTCCTCTGCCTCACCCCCTACTAAATGTTAATAATAATAATAATAATAAGTAACATTCATACAGTACTTAACTATGGCCAGCACTGAGCACTCATTTAATTCTCCTACTAAGTGGAAGTGAGTGCTATAATTATTCCTGTTCTACATTTAGAGAAATGGTAACTTGCCAAGTCATGCAGTCATTAAATGTCTGGAACTAGATTTGAATTCAGGGCTTCCTGACTCTATCTTCTTGCCCCCAGTTGCCTTTGTTTTTATCACAACTGTCACTCACAAAATCTCACCTTGCTCCATAATCCCTATTTGAATTCTTTGAAATCTTAACCAAAATTTCTTAACACCACTCTCTCCTGTTCTCCTGACCAGTAACTCATTCTCAATCCACTTTGCTAGTCCTTCATCCTTGTCACAACCTCTAACAGTACCTAGCCTTCAAGTCTCTATCCTGGGTTCTTTTCTCTTTTCTCTCTATATACTATCTCACTTAGTAATCTCATTAAGGGTTCAACTCTAACAGGGTAGAATTTAATTAAGTTCAATGATCTTTTATTTATAGATGATTCCCAGACATATATCCAGTCCTACTTTTTCTCTTGAGCTGTAAGCATTCATTTCTAAGTGCCTTTTGAACTTTTCAAACTAGAAGTCCTTGTAGGCATCTCAAAATTAACATGTCCAAAACAGAATTCATTGTCTTTCTCCCCATAAAGTCTCCATTCCAATTTTGCTATTATGACATAGGATCCCACTAACCTCTCATTTGTTCAGGCATATAACTTAGTGTCACATTCTACTCTTCACTTTCACCCAGTTTCACATACCCAATCTATTGCCCAGTCATATCATTTGTTTCCACTTTTATAACATCTGTCATATATAATTCCCATCCCTTCATTTACATAGTCATCACTTTTTTTTACCATTGCAAGAGCCTTCTAAATAACTTATCTGATTCTAGTGTCTCCCTATTCTAATCTATTCATTTGCCAAAGTGATTTTTCCTAGAATATAGGTCTAACCATGTTCATTCCCTGCTCAGTGAGTTCCAGAGGCTCCTTGTTGCTTCCAGAATCAAATAAAACATTCTCTAACATTTCAGTTTCATCTCCTGCCCAATTCCACATTTTGTTACCTTCTCTGTCCTCTATCATGGATCAGGTACATGTATGGCTCTTCTAGCAGGTCCTTCACCACAATATTCTATTGCCCATTTCCATGACTTTGTACAGTTTTCCCTCATCTCTAGTTTCCCTGGCTTCTCTCAAGATTCAGTTTAAAGCTACATTCTACAAATGACCTGGTCTTTCCAGATGTTGCTATGTTTTCCTCATCTTTCATATTACCTTCATCTTCTCTTACTATATCTCCTATGTACCTAGATATTTCATGCTGCCACACTCACACATACGCACATTATACATACGTACATATACATATAAGTATATACATATATATACTTAAGAATGTGTGTTCAAAGGAATTATCTCATTTGATCTTCACCATAACCCTGTAAAGTACTTAACACACATATCTATCTATCTATCTACATAGACATACATATATATATCATGTATATGTTATTTACCTTTAGTAAGATAGAGATTTAGATACTTAATGTGTGTTCAAAAGGAATTGTCTCATTTGATCTTCACAATAACCTTGTAAAGTATTATTCTCATAATACAAATGAGAAAACTGAGTCTCAAAGATATTAAGTACAATTTGTGGATGTTTTAATCCCAAATCACTCTGATCTGTAAGAGTTAGTAGACTGCCTTTATCTTAAAACATCTTCCTTCATGTAATAAAATGGTTGCCTTAAGTCTTCAATAGTCAAATAGAGCTTTAAAACATGAAATTGGTTCAGTCTTCAATTGTTGTTCCTTACTTATAAAGTCCACAATCCAAGCTTCCCATAGAAAGGTTACTTGGAAACTTATAAGAAAATGAAGTCATGCTTAGTAGGACATAAAGCCCATATATGTCCTATTTTCCCAAGAGTAGTTCTCATTTCCTCCGAAGAATACAGATCTAAAGGGTTAGCCTGAACTGAACTACTCAGCCTTTAACATTTTTGCAAAATTATCTTGTTGACAAGTGCAGCATTATAAATTTGAATCCATTAGCTAAAAGGATCCATAAATATTTGAATAATGGCCCTTTGCTGTTTTCACTAGTCTATCAAACACATCACATGTCCATTCTTCATAACCAAATTCTACCTAAGCCTTCTCACCATTGATGCTCTTCTTACAATTTCAAAATGGAAGCAGTTCTCATATGAGGATGAAAATATAAAGGTAATGTGGAGAATCCAACTTTCAGCCACACCAACAAATGAATATTCCTCTTTATAACTTTTTGGGTCATAAAACAAGAAAAGGACACCCAGCAGACAGAGGCTCAAGTGAAAAACTGACTTTCAGCCTCAGCTGCGGCTTTGACAGCATTTGGAAGAGGCAGTAAAAAAAATCCTCCCCATGCATTCCATCTCTGGAACAACTTCTCACTCTATCATCCCCACATCAAACAGAAATGTGCACTGTGTCGTAGGTTCAGCCCTAGAGAAATTATCAATATTCACACATCTGGCACATATCTGTTGGAAGAAAAAAAATCCTCATGCCATCTGTATTTTCACCATTATTTTATAGCAAAATGTCAGTCGATCAACAGAATGAGATACTCTTCTGTCATCTTCTCCAACAGTCTTAGAAATATAAACCTAACTCTACTCCTTGCCTCTTTACACGAAGGTCTCCATTATGGTGAAGAAGAGATGATGTCACTACAAGGGGGTAGAGTGGGTGGAGTAAGGGCAGGCAAAAAAAAAAAAATTGTTTGTCTTTCTATAATCTCCCACCTTCCATAGAGTGTGGAGGAGCCAAATTTCATCAAGTTTGGCACAGTTGTAGGAATTAACATGACTGAAATATATGCCAGATTTCAAAACAATTTCTAACAGTTTCTGTGAGACTGTGTAAGCAACTGAAAATTGACATGTTGTGTTGTGCCCGAGTCAGCCAACTGCTGTCACTGCATAATTAGATTTTCCTGCATGAGAGGAAAGACTTTTCTTTTTAAAATTATGAAATAATGCAGAAGCTAATATAAAGCATAAATGGAGATAAAACATAGATAAGATGGTAGATAATTAAATGGAATATAGATAGATAGATAGTAGATAGATAGGCAGACAGACAGATAATCATGTCTTAGAACCCACTGACATCCATCCAATCCATGGACCTGGCTTTGTGTACCTCATATATATGGTGTGCTCTTTGAAAGGACAGGAATTCTTCATCCCAATCCAGATAGAGCTAGACCTGTTTGATTACTTGATCGTTGATGACAGACAGACAGACAGACAGACAGAGACACAGAGAGAGACAGAGAAAGATAAAGAGGAAAAAGAGAGAGAGGAGGGAGAAATGAAGAGAGGGAGGAGGAGGAGAATTAAGAACCTCTTAGCTAATGAATGTGCTATTACTTTCTTTTGACATAAAATTATAGAATCACAAGCTGCCATGGATCTGGAAAGATTATCTGACCCATATTCACATAGATAGGGATTTGTCCAACCATCTAGGAAAGAGGGTTATTTCTGTTCTTCCTCAAACTATCCAAGCATGGACTTGACAATTTGTATGCAGAATGAGAGAAATACCTGGCCTAATTAAGCCACCTATGGAATATTATATTCAGTTCCACATGTCACATTTTATG
The DNA here is from genome assembly GCF_016432865.1 of Antechinus flavipes. Lineage (NCBI taxonomy): Eukaryota > Metazoa > Chordata > Mammalia > Dasyuromorphia > Dasyuridae > Antechinus > Antechinus flavipes. Next base: position 239,169,533 of record NC_067399.1, on the reverse strand, counting down.
AGATATTGTCAAATGAGAACACCTGCAGGGAAGGGTTAACTAGGATGGCTAGGAGATTTTAAATCATGTTATTTGAAGACCACTTGGAGAAATTATATACCTTTAGCCTTCAGAATAGAAGATTTGGTAAATGGGGACATCAACATGACAGCTATCATTAAACACAAGAATGGTGATCATATGGAATGAAGACTAGGCTTGTTCTATTTGGCCCTAGAAAGAATAAATGTGGCCAATAGAGAGAAATTGCAGTTGGGTAGATTCTCATTTAAAATAAAAAATAAAAAAAAACTTCTTTCACAATTGGAGGTATTCAAATAAGAATAGGCTACTTTAGGGAGATGGTGAACTCTCTGATACTGGATTTATGACATCCAAGGGGTGTGTCACATGGTTTGTCATTCTCATGACTCTCATGCACTTCTCTTTTGACCTTCTTATTATGGTTAACTATGACATATTGAAATATTTGGGCTGAATATCTAGTAGCATCTCAAGTGTCTTTCCCCCAAAATCCATCCCTCTTCTAAATTTCCCCACTTTTCTTGAACTTCATTCTCTACATCCTTTTGGTTTCCATATTTATAATATGGGACCTGTTCTTGACTCCTCATTCTTACATACACCACATAGATAATCCATTACTAAATCTTGCCAAATCTTCTTTCCCAATACATCTCACATATGCGTGCTTCTTATTACTCATCTAATTCTGATCCTAGTTCAGACTTTTATCATCTCCCACCTGGGACTATTGCAGTAGTTTCTGAACTTTTTTTTTGTTGTTGTCGTCTTTGTTCTATAACCCATCCACATGATTTCTCTAAATCACGAGTCTGATCATATCACTCCCCTCTTCAATAAATTCCAGTAACTCCTTACAATCTGTAGGACTAAATACAGATCCTTCTATTTAGCATTTAAAAATCACAGCCTGACTCCAAGCTACCTTTTTAGTCTTTTATATTGTTTCTGTTCATACATTCCATGATCTAACCAACCTAGTGATGATCACAGAAGGTCCAAACATCTCTATTGAATCAATCAATCAAAAGCAAAGTAGGAGTGAATAAGTCTTTAATGAATTTGAAAGAATGAAAGGGGCTTTGGACCACAAGATGAATTCAGATGACTCCACATAAGAAATATCTAGCTAATAGATTATTACAGTGACTTTCTTGTTTTTCTTATATGCAGTATTTCCTGAATTGATACTATCCCTTGTGCTTTCAATGGTCAGTACCTCCAGGAAATATTTTTAAGGAAAATACTCACACTGGGTTAGTGGTCCAATGGAGAGAGCACCTCGACTAAAGCAAGGAAGACTCCCATTCTTGAGTTCAAATCTGACCATAGACACATATTAACTGTGTGACTTTGGGCAAGTCCCTTAACCCTGTTTGTCTTAGTTTCTTGTCTGTAAAATGAGCTGGAGAAGGAAAGGCAAACCACTCCAGTATCTGTGACAAAAAAGACAATCAAAAAACCCAAATGGGATCAGGAAGGATCAGACATAACAACACCATTACTCTTTTATTCCTCTCTGAGTTCTACTCCTGATTCTCCACAATTCTTTCTCCACCATGCCACAGCAACATTCTCACCCTCAAAGTTCACTTCTTCCTTGTGGCCTTCTCACTTTGGAAGGTTCCTCTGTCCCCATGTCTTGTCCTTCTGATTAGTCAGTTCTTTCAGATACTTCCACTTTTAGGAAACCACCCAGACTAGTCACACTTAATCCTCCATCCATCTCCAGGTTCTGCGGCTCATATCATAAAATTCTTTCTCCATCAATTCTCTCCACACAGACACACATTTTCTTCCCTACTTCTTTTTAGCTTCTAGTTAAATGCATTTTAAGGGGTTGTCTTCCCCTCTTTGAATGTAAGTTCCATGAGAACAGGTAGTTTCTTTTGTCTTGTAATCTGAATGCTCAGCACTTTGTAGCGTGTCTGGCACTAAGTGTTTATTAAATGCTTGTTGATTTCCCCTTTCCTTCTGCTTCTTAGAATCCTTCTAAGCTCATCTAAAAGTGCCACTTTATTTTTTCCTCAGTAGTATTTTATTTTTCCAAATACATGTAAAGATAATTTTCAACATTCCTTTTTGTCAGATTTTATGCTTCAATTTTTTTCTTTCTCCCTCCTTTTTTTATTTTCTCCCTCCCCAAAACAGCAAGCAATCTGTTAATAGGTTAGACATGTAGGATGCTTTTAAAAATATTATCATATATGTTAGGTTGTACAAGAAAAATTGGACTGAAATAGAAAAAAAATACACAAGAAAGGAAAAAGCAAACAAACAAAAAGAGTGAAAATACTATACTTTGATACATATTTAGTCTCTATAGTTCTCTCTTTGGACTTGAATGGCATTTTCTGTCCCAAATCTATTGGAATTATCCTAGATTACTACATTTCTGAGAATATCTAAGTCTATCACAATTGATCATCACACAATTTTGCTAGTACTATGTGCAATGTTCTCTTGCTTCAGCTCACTTCACTCAGCATCAGTTCATATAAGTCTTTCTAGGCTTTTCTGAATTCAGCCTGCTCATCATTTCTTACAGCACAATAGTATTCCATTGTATCTATATATCATAACTTTTTCAGCTGTTCACCACTTTATGGGGATCTACTCAGTTTTCAATTCCTTGCCATTACAAAAAGAACTGCTACAAACATTTTTGCACATATAGGTCCTTTCCCCTTTTTATGATTTTTTTGGGATACAGATAGTGACAATGCTGGATCAAAAGGCATGCACAGTTTGATAGCCTTTTGGGAATGGTTTCAAATTGCTCTCCAGAATAGTTGGATCATTTCACCAGTCCATCAACAATGCATTAGTGTCCCAGTTTTCCCACATCTCTTTGAATATTTACCATTATCTTTTCCTGTCATTTGCCAATGTTAATCGTGCCAGTCTGAGATATATGAAGTGGTACCTTAGAATTATCTTAATTTGTAAAGTGCCACTTTCTGACCCTCTTTCTAGCTTTTATGTCTTCTCTTTTCCCCAAAAAATTACCTTGTTTTTATTTTGTTTATAATTTGTATATACTTATATATGTGGTATCTCTTGATCAAAGGTAAGCTCTTTGAACTTGACAGCAATTCCATTTTTGTCTTTAGATTCCCATGATTAGTTTGCACAGTGCATGACATATTATGAGTATTTAATAATTGATTAATTATGGTCCATAAGGACAGGAACAAAGTTACACTTAATGTTTCTATCTTCCCCAGTTTGGGCATAGTACTGTCACACATTAGGTAATCATACACACACATATACATATATATATATGTACATATATACATATACAATATATGTATATATACACATGTGTATCTATGTTTATGTATATATGTGTATTTGTGTGTAATTTTTCTGAATTATGCTTTGTCTGTGCTGACAATAAGCTTCTAGAAAAGAGGGACTATATCTTATATTTATTTTGTGCCCTTTCCCTAATCTCATCCTATGCCTACCACAGTGAAGGCGAATTCTCATTGAATTTTTGTAATGAGTATGCAATTTTTCCAATTTTAAATTATTGCATGCAACACAGTCCATTGGAAGGTGAAGAGTTAGCCATGTGTCTTAAATGTCATTGGTTTATTTGGTTATTGTCTGACCTCTGAAACAACATGTGCTTACACAAGATAATTTCATTACCCATCACTTTAGGGGCAGAACAGGCAAAGAACCATATATCTATTAGGCAAGTGATAAATTCTCTGTACCCCTTTTTTTCTTTTTTAAAAATTTATTTAATATTTTCCTTCAGTTACTTCAAAACAATTTTTTTAGGTTTGTTTTTTAAGATTTTTGTGTTCTAGATTCTTTCCCTTATCCCCACCCGCAATTAAGAAAACACATGTGAGGTTATGTAAAACATTTCCATAAAAGTCAAGTTGTAAAAAAAAAAATAGATCTCCCAAAAAACCCTCAAGAAAAATTAAATTAAAAATAGAGATAAATAGAAAATGCTTTGATCTATATTCAATCAGTTCTTTTCTCAGAATGGATATGATTTTTTTATCATAAGTCCTTCAGGATAGGTGTGAATTGTTTGTGCCCCTCTTTTCTTCTGTATAATGGAACTATTATATGCATAACTATCTCATAGGGTTATCATGAGTTTCAAGTGAAAAAACAGATGTAAAGAATCACTTTTGTGAACCTTAAAACATTGTATATAATAAGTAAGCTATTATTATTATTATTTCAAATCCTAATGCCTTCTCTTCTGTATTGTGTCATCTCTCAAATAATACATGTGAATGATCTTTGAAAAACTGAGAGCACTATGCTATAATATAAAGAACAATAGATTTAATCAAAGGATTCTCACCAACTCTGTGACTTTGGTCGAGACTAAGCTTGCTGAGATTTTATAGCTTGTAAGTATAAGCTAAACCCACACAGATGGTATGGTAGGCAGAGTACCAGGCCTGCAGTCAGGAAGATTCTTCCTAAGTTCAAATCTGGTTTCAGACACTTCTTAGTTGTGTGACCCTGAACAAGTCACTTAACCTTCTTTGCCTCAGTTTCCTCATCTGTAAAATGAGCTGGATAAAGAAATGACAAACCACTCCAGTATCTTAGTGAAGAAAACCCCCAATGGTGATAGAGTCAAACATGACTGAAAATAACTGAACACCATCAAAACCAAAATCCAAACTCCCAGGCTATCATCAACCTCTACTCATTTCTACCCATTTCCAAGGGGCAAGATGCCTAAAAGCATCTTCTTATCTTCAGGGTCTTTGCATTTGGAGTGAGGTCCACATATTGCTCTATCTCTAAAAAAGAAGAATCAATGGGTATCACTCAAGAGGCACTACAGTGTAATAGACAGAAGTCCTGAGTCTCCTTCTTATATAATCAATTATGGTCTGTGACTTGATTCCCCATTGTCTGAATGTTTTTTCTGCTTTAGGCATCAGCAAACAATAAATCATCTTCCTATCTTTGCCATCATATATGGGCTCATTACTTCATGTGTAGTAATTATAATTAGCAAAAGTACCTAATGTAAAGGATGGAGAGAGTTATAATGCTACCCAATAATTTTTTTTTAAATTCTTACAGCATTATAACTTGGAATGAGCAAAGAATCACTATTTGTGGTTACTATTATTTTAACTCTGTCATTTTATATGTTGGAAAAACTCTTAAGAAACTTGAAGACTCCGTAGTCTTATGTTTTAAGTGCACAGATATCTTTAATGCCTAAATTGAAAAATGAGAAAAGTATCCATGGGGAAAAGAGGGCTTATTGAAGCCTCCCTCAAGTTCATCAAGTATTGTCATATATTTCTCTAAAAATTTTTGAATTGGTTAAGTGCAATTTAGGTGAATCTGCTCCCTCTCTCTCAGGGTTCACAGCAAAGGAAATAGAATCTGTGTTTTGATTGACTATAGATATGACTATAAATACTCATGTATTTGACATATCTTAAGAAAATAGTCATTTCTGGAAGCAAGATTCTGGACTAAATGACTTTTCACCTCTGTGACTCCATGACCCATTCATTACCAACTAGCAAATCAAAAATAATTTGGTAGAGATATATAATGTCCCAAGATATCTGTTAAGAGTTATTTTAGACATATTTTGACATGTAGATATATGCTTTTTTACATTCATATGTTCACATGTTTATATACATATACACATATAGATTGCCTATGAACTGGATTTGATTAAAAAACACATGCCCCATATCTACTCTTACTTTGTTTTGTGACAATCTATGGCATTCTAGCTGGGACATACTCTATAATCTTTAGCTGCTTGGTAGAGTCAACAGCAAGTCCAATCAGTGAAGTCAGTTTTAGCCATGAAGAGTTGGATTGAGGACGTAGAATATTTACAAAAGATCTTTCCTTTAAGCTAGTTCAGCCATAATGACAGAATTGCTATAGCTCAGGTGGATTTTACAAACTGGAGGACCGGAAATCAGGAAAAAAAAATTCCTCTGCATTCCTTCCTTTACCTAGTCCAATAATAAGGGATTAATTTTAAGTTGAGATCTTAAAATCATAGAATCTCTGGGCTGTAAGGGACCTCAGAGAACAGCTATTCCAACCCCTACCCGAACAGAAATGCCTTCTACCTTGCCTGGACAGACACTTACCTAGCTTGTGTTGGAAGACCTTTAACGATGAGAACATCACTATTCTTGTTATCTTTTCGGACAATTTCTGGAGCTGTTTGCTTCTCGTGTAGTGAAACATGCGAGTATCTAGGCCAATAATTTGGGCTTTATTCATACAATCTGCAAGTTAACAGTGGTTGATATTTGTAGATAGCAGGAGAAACTCTTGTTCATAAGTTAATATTTAAACAATTAGTAGATTTTCAAAAATAAGAATTGAGTGCATTCTACCTAACTATGCTAAGGAGTAACAGAAAAAGGGTAGAGACTGGGGCACAAGCATTTATTAAATGCTGAGCACTTTACAAAGATTATCTCATTTGATCCTCACAAAAATGCTTGGAGGAAGATGTTGCTATGATCCCCATTTTACAGCTGAGGAAACTGAGGTAGGCAGCGGTTAGGTGACTCGCCCAGGATCACACAGCTGGTAGGTGTCTGAGGACAGATTTAAACCCACGGAGCTCCGACTCCAGACCCCACACTGTGCACTATGGCGCCACCTAGCTGCCTTGGAGAAGCCTCATTCAATTTAACTCCCCAAATATGTATGTATTAAGTGCCTACTCAGGGCGAGGGCTCTGCTATGTGCTTGATTATCCAGGATACAGTCCCTCTCCTCCTTTACCTTTTAGGCCCCGTGGCTCCTTCAAGGCTCAGTCCAAGAACCACCTTCAACAAGAGGCCTTACCCAGCATGGAATGCAAAACACCTGTTCTATATCCATCCTACCTGAGTACAGGTGGTCTCCCCGTTAGGGGTCCTCGAAAGCAGGGTTTTCTTTCTCTCTGTCTCCCTGAAGCTTAGCATAGTTCCTGACACATTGGAGGACCTTTCTAAATGTTTGTTATTAACCTGATTGAACCCATTCCTGCCCTCAAGATGATTATGATTTCTTCAACAAATATGTTTGCAAAGAAATAAATTCAAAGTTCAAGCTAAGCAATACAAAATAATTTTAAGAGGGAGATGATACCAGTTGCTAAGGAAATCGAGAGAGATCTGAACCTTGGAGGCCCTAGGACTGAACCTTGAAGGCAGTGGGGATTCTATGAGGCAGAGGGGAAAATGAGGATCTAGATATGGAGGATCCCTTTTGCAAAGACATGCAGGGGGGAGATGGAATGTCAAGTGCTGAGAACAGCTGAAAGGCCATTTGACCATAATGGAGAGTGAATGGAAAGGAACAAAAAGAAATGTGAAATAGTGGAGAAGGGAAGATTATGGAGAACTTTAAATAGTGACATAACAGTGGTTTCTGTCACCCCATCTCCTAAAGATGAGATATTTCATCTCCCCTTTCCATTCAAAGTTCTTCAGTACTTTTAGAAATTTGGGAGATCTCTCTTGTGTTCCCTTAATTTCAGTGGTCTAAGTACCCCAATTTCTTTTAGTCATTTAACAGTTGGGTTAGTTTTTATAAAGGGATATTTCAAAGTTAAGACTAGAACAAATATCTTCCTTCAACATTTCAGCCACTTTATCCCTCTTCAGGGCCTAGGCAGAGGAACTGAATGGCTCAGGGGCAGACCTTGAGGTTCTCAATCTAATTCCAAATTATAAAAATTCCATTATTCCTATGCAATTCTATGTCCGTAGCACCATGTTCTTTCCCCTTCCCATCATGCTAGCTTTTCAGAGCTTTCCTTCTGAGTTGCAATATCTATCTTGAAATCCTGCCCTCCACCATCCCCATGATCTGAACTTCCAGACAAGGTACTGCACTCCCCATTACTAGAAATGAGAAGGAACAAATGGAACAAGACTAAAAGCCCAAACCCATTTCTCCAGGTCCCGGGATCTAAGGGGATGAAAGAAGTACCTTAGGTTCTTCCTTCCCAAGCTCACTGTCAATTCAGTGAGTGAACAAGTCCATTCTTCATACTTCAGCAGAAAAAAAAAAAGTAACTGCACCTTAGTCAAATAGATGCAAAAATTCAGACAACTCCAGCTATAAAGATAATGAAAAGAAGCTACCAACTCCCAGGGTAATTCAGTGCTGGTGTCCATGAATGGACCAGGTTTCATGGGCACAGAAACAGGTCCCTGGTATCTCCAATATGAGTTCCTCCATTTTTGGTAGTTTGAGAATGCATCAAATAATCATAACACTAAGTCAAAGGGTTTGTATTATATCCTAGAGGAAATAGAGATGGATTAAAGATTTTGAGAAAGGGAGATGACATTGGATTTTGGGATCATTTATTTAAAGTTTGCTTACTTCAGCCTCATATTACAAACGAAGAAAGTAAAGTACAGAGGTTGTAGCTTGCTTTCACATGTTTTAGGAACAGAATTGGATAAGGGAGAGATTAAATGCAAGAAGATCAATCAAGAATATATAATATAACAAAATATTCTAACTAATAGTGATGAAGGTTTGAACTAGAGTGGTACCGATGTAAATGGAAGAGAAAAAGAGAGATAGAAGAGGTGCTGTGGACATTGTCAAATTATGATTATGATGATTATTATTATTTTGCTGAGGCAATTGGAGTTAAGTAACTTGTCCAGGGTCACACAGCTAGGAAGGCTTAAGTGTCTAAGACCACATTTGAACTCAGGTCCTCCTGACTTCAGGGCTGGTGCTCTATCCACTGTGCCACCTAGCTGCCCCCCACATTGTCAAATTATTAAATATGGGGTTGAAAGAGAAGACAATTCTGAGGTTTTAAGCCTATAGAACAAGAAGGTGTATGGTGTCTTTAACAGAAATGGAAAAATTTGTGAAAATGACGAGGTGGACTGGTGGTAATACTTTGACAGAGATCAAAAGTCCTTGGGGTCACACCTTGGACATGATCCTTTTGAGAGCTTACAGCTTGGTTGAGAAGACAAAATGTAGATACCTAGAACAATAAGAACACAGTTAAGTGATTTGCTTAGAATCAGGGCTGATGAAGGGAGCTTTGAAAGCATTTAATCCAGCTTCTTTAATGGACAGATAAGAAAAGAGAAATTGAATTGCAGAGAGGTTATAGGATTTACTGAGGATTATATAGCTTTTTAATATGATTTTTGTCACACAACCATTCTTGTTCAGTTCTTCATGACTCCATTTGGGGTTTTCTTAGCAAAGATACTGGAGTGGTCTGCCATTTCCTTCTTCAGTCCATTTTACAGATGAGGAAACTGAGACAAACAGAGTTAAGTGACTTGCCCAGGATCCCACAACTAGTAAATTTCTGAGGTTATATTTAAACTCAGGAAGACAACTACGGGCTTGGCACTCTATCCATTGCACCATCTACTTGCCCCTTTTAATATTATAGTAAGAACCAAAGGATTCATAATCCAGTATTTTTTCCAATTAGGCCATGTTACTGATAAAATGCCTCTATGTGCAATAAAAACTTAGAATAAGAGGTATCAGAGTGAGTTAGAGTATTCTGAATAGGCTTCATAAAGAACATAAGTCTTGCGTTAAGCCTTCAAGGATTTGAAGGATGTTGATAAGTAGATGAGAATTCCAAAGATATCCAATGCACAACAAGCAACAAAGACACAGACAAAAATGAGCATGGTAGGTGAAGAATAATGATTCAGTTTGTCCAACTAGAGAACTGGGGTGTGCTGAAAAGTAGTGAAAAATAAAGCAAAAAGATGTGAATGAGATAAGATCATGGAGAGTCTAGAAGCCAGGAAAGAGAATTTATTTGAATTATCAGTAACAGGGAACCAACATGTGTCCTTGAACAGAGGAGTGACACAGTGAAAGTGTTGTTTTAGGGAGTCCATTTTGGAAGCCTTGATATCGAGATTGGGTATGAATAGAAGAGACTAAAGGCAGGATGACCGTCTTGTTGACAATAATTCAGTAAGTGATAGTAAGATGGACAATGATGAAGTTAGTAGGAATAGAGATTAAAGAGAAAAAAAAATCTAGATGCTATTTAGATTTAGATTTAGATTAGATTTAGAAAGGACCCAAAGATAACCTATTACAAAAAGATAATTTTACAAATGAACAATCTAAGGCCTGAGGAGATTTCATGACTTACTCAAGATCACAACAAGTAGCAGAATTAAAATTCTAACCCAGATGATAAATAATAATTAGTATTATTATTATAATAGCAAACATTAATATAGTTCTTACTATGTTCTAGGCATTATGCTTTAAAATTCCAATCTCTTTGGTTCTTACAAAACCCTGAGAGATAGGTACTCATTTTATGCTCATTTTGTGATGGGGAAACTGCGGCAAATGACTTGCCCAAGGTTTCACACTACTAAGATTCTGGTCTTCCTGACTTAGGGCTTAGGGCTCTTTCCACTATGCAATCTAGCTGTCCAGTCAAGCCCTTTGATTTCAAACCTATACTAAACACTCCAAAGGAAGAAACAAGATTTGGTTATAGGTTAGGAAAGGGAGAATTGGGAAGTGATGAATAAGAAGTAACTCCAAGTTTTCTAACTAGGAATTAATCATATTTGCAATTGTGAAGCGATAGTGATTTCAAAATCTCAAATGATCAAAACAAATTTTTTTTAAAGGTCTAATTCAAGACATGCACCCAAGAAGCATTATCTGACTAATACCTCCTCCATACTGATTATTACAACTTTGATCACTCCCTTGCTTTTTTCCAAGTATATATATTGTGTATTATCAAAATCAAAAAGGATTTTTGTAATCAAAAAGGAGAGATAGCTAAAGGAAAGGAAGATGATGAGTTCCATTTTGGACAAGTTTGAAATTGATAGTTGAAGTTTGAGTTTGAAGTGATAATGGGACAATTAAGTGTTGATATCCCATTGGCAATGGAAATTCAGGGCAACAGTAACATAGAGAAGAATAAGGGAAGGATAAGGGACTATTATATGCATGATACTTTTTTAGATGGAATAAACAATACATAAAAAGTAGAAAATTTAGTCTCAGACCTCAAAAAACTCACAATTATAGGTAGGAAACAAGAAGAAAATGTCAAATACACAATATATATACTTGGAAAAAAGCAAGGGAGTGATCAAAGTTGTAATAATCAGTGTGGAGGAGGCATTAGTCAGATAATGTTTCTTGGGTGCATGTCTTGAATTAGACCTTTAAAAAAAAATTTGTTTTGATCATTTGAGATTTTGAAATCACTATCGCTTCACAATACCCTGACCCTTAGACCTATGCGTGCGCTCGCGTGCACACATACACACACACACACACACACACACACACTAACAAAATCAGTTCAGCAAAACTGTCATGAGATAGCAAATCTGAGAGTACATATACAACACACCATACCTGTATACCACTATCTCTTTTCTGAGGGGAGGGAAGTCTATTATCATGATCAATATTCTGGAGCCCAGATTGGTCCTTGTATTCCAATATATTTTCATGTCATTTTCATTCACATGACTGTAGTCATTTTATATTTTCTTCTGTTATTGAACCAGGTCTTAAAGAAAATGATAATGTGGATTAGCAGGTACAACAAGAAGAGTCCTAATCTGATTTGGTATATCCAACAAACCAAAAGCAGTAACCACATTAAATTCAAGCTTCACACTCAATATTAGTTCACTAAAAAGAAACAAAGGAGAAGACGTCTCTGTTGGTATCATTTTTTAAAAAAGCTTATACTGAATTTATACTCACAAAAAAAGATGAGAAACTCTGATCCCCTTTGGCTGGTACATCCCACAGATTTGGTACCTACTCTCAAAGTGATTCTTTCTTAACTTGATGACACTATCTTGAATAGTTAGGAAGAATTCAACAAATTTCCTTCAATACATTTTGTCAGGGAAAATCGTTACAACTCAACTTGAGGCTGGAGAGTCCCATTCCAATCATTATATCCATAAACTCTTCTTTGTTTAGGTTGGTGAGGATTTAACCCATGAATTGACTTAATTTAAGTCATTATTGTCCTTGTGAAAACTGAAGCAACCTCATGGGGGTCACTATTATTCATTATGAGTAGAATCATGACCCTTTTTCTTGCTGTAGTGTCTAAGCATTGGGGTACACATCCTACAGCCCCGGCTCATCATAATACTTGCTGTTCATTGCACTAAGAACTTGTCAGATACAGATGGTGATGTTGACTTCTCAATAGGAAAAAAAGGGAGGGGGGGTAAATTAGACTTCTATAAAAAGAATATTGCATATTTATTTCCACAATAACGCCAAGGAAAAACGTTAGTCAAGAAGCAAGCAATTGGGTGAATAAATAAGCTTGTCTTTGTTCTCATCAATTAAGTTATTACATCAGTTGGAAAACCAGTGAATTATAATACAGATGTTTAATGAAACACTGCTGTGCCTATAAGTCAAACTCCTATTTTGTGGTGTGATTTTGGCTGCATAGTTTTGTGTGTGTTAAGCCGTATTTATTAGCTGATACCCATTATTATTTTGAGCAAGGTATAATTCAGTTGTCAGGCTCCAGCACTGGGAAGGAGATTTAATCAGTAAGAGCCGCTTTGCTGCTGAGTATAAAACAATGTGGGTTTCATGAAGCAATCACGCCGTGTGAAAAAATGGGATTAATTAGTATTGTACAAGAACAGGCAGCATGCTCATTAAAACCTTGTGAGCTGCCTCTTGATAAACTGCCACTTGATCGGGCCGCATTAATGTGACAAGGCAAAGACTTTATTTCCAAATCCTTCCTGATTGTATCTCACTTTTAAGTTACCTGAATGAACTCTCCTCGGCTTTGGGAACACCAAGATCAGAATGACTGTAAGGGATCCCCTCACCACCTGGACCAAGGAACTAAGCTCTAAGAGGGGGACTTCAAAGACAACTTTTTTTTTTGAACTCTCAGTCAAACATAAATCAATAGCTGTAAATGAAGCTGCTGCCAAAGGTGGGGAATTTGCATTTGCACTCAGCAGGTCGGACTGAAACTAATCTGACAATTGGCAGCCACCTTAATGAAGCCCATAGACAAAGTCTCTCCCTATTTGTTTACCAAATGCTTCCCATGTTTGTAGCTACAGAAGGACTTATGTGTATTCCTGGGGCTCCAGACATTCACAGAAGGGAGAAAAATAGGTAGACACGACTGTCAGGACATCTGTGCCTCACAGAATATGTTCATTAGTCCCCACTGATTAATAGGATATATTTTTTAAATTCCTTTCAAAATGGTCACAAATTACAAATTTATCTTCTTCTTTTCTTCTTTATTTTTCTTTCTCCTCCTTTTTCTCCTCCTCCTCCTCCTTTTTTTCTTCCTCCTTTTCCCCCTCCTCTTCCTCCTTTTTCTCCTCCTCTCCTCTTCCTCCTTTCATTTGAGAGGAGTTGCTTACTTCTCAAATGTCAATCTTGCTCTGTAGCTCTATGACAGAATCACCCCAAAAACATATTTTACAGAGCAAGAGACAGGTGGGTTTGTGGTTCTGATATGGGCTTGGTATCTAGTCAACAGACCTTGTGAGCTGAATTGCCTACCACAAAGTCTGCTAGCCATCAGGATAGATTTATCAGTCACTCCAAAAATTTTGGTTTCCCAAACATTTTTCCAACTATTTTATTTTTAAGAGGAAAAGAACATTGTCAAATCTCAATACCTATTCTTTGAAATGACTTCTACCACTGTGGTCTGTCATCAACCAGAGGGGCTTTGTAATCAATCTAGGATTTTTACATTAAAACAAAAGTTTCAAGGTTTTTGAAGTCCAGGCCTCCAGAGCTGGCAACATAGGGGTAAGTGGAAGGTTTGAACCAAGTCAGGCCTTGAAGTGTTATTAATTTAAGCCTCAACATCTCATTGTTGTGATCTGAACTGCATGATATAATGCAATATGACAGCCATTGAATTAATAGAAAATGGGATTCATCTCATGAAATTTCACACAAAATCAAGACACAGAGACAGACAAAATAAAGGCAGAAAGACAGACAGATAAATATCACCTAATTCTTGATATTTAAAAGTAAATTGCTCTTCTAGTGAAGCATTAATAGTATTTATCATGAATCCAAGATACTGCCAGCAATTTTTTTGCCATCCCAGTGCTTAGAAGAACAGAAGAGCAAAGATTCTCAGTTTTTGTTTCTTCTGTTTTAGCAAATGAGCTGCCTAGAGGTAATGTACCATAAGTGGAAATTCGTCCAAGGCATGATCCAATAATAGGAACTTTCTCCCCCTCCTTGCTGGGTGAGAGTCTCCTGGCAAACTCCCTACAGCCCTTCAGGTGGTCACCTGCTTGATTTATAATCCTATAGTCGGGAAGAGGTTAGCTAGGTAATTTAAATCATTGGTTTTCTCTAATGAACTGGGGCCAGGGAGAAAGCACTTTGCATTATAAAGGCTCCATTTTGCCCTTACTTATGCCCCACATACTTTATCTCAAATTTTTACATAATTTATATGAAAATGTGGCGTGATCTGGCTGAGCCACTGAAAATCATTCAAACGAAGCATCATTTTCCTCCTGTTTCCTTACAGTTCACAGAAAGCCCATGTCAGATGTTCAAGCCCAGAAGCAACTAAAAATAGGCAAGGGAGGAGAGTGACTGACCCCAATGAGGGAGTTACATAAACTTTTCACCATAAAGTATTCTAAAAAGTTTGAGAATAGTGAATATTCAAGGTGTCTGCTGGAAGTACTGATCCACATGGAGCAAATTTGCTTCTGTGTTGTTTTTTTTTAATCTCTGATTCTGTTGGTCATTTTGAATTTTATTCTAAGGGTTAGCTGTTTTAAACTGTGTTTCCATCACAAACCTCTCCTCCTTTATTGTAGATTAAAAGCTACAAGAAAACTTAGAAGTCATCTTGTCCAACTCACTCATTTTATAGATGAGAAATTAAGGCTCAGAAAGAGGGGTTGATTTACAAAAAGTCGCACAATGAATTTTGGCAGCTTTAGGTCTGAATTCAGGTCCTGAAAGTCAGATTCTATGCCATATTCTTAGACCAGGTGGTTTCTCTTGCAAGTATTTTTCTTATTTAATGAGAATGACCTTTTTTAAAATCCCCCAGAGGAATGAGATTATGATACAAATGAACAGCCTTATAAAGTATATGATTATTACTCATGTGTTCAATTTTATAATTGCTCATTTATATACACACAAATATATGCATACACATATCTAAAAAGATTTCCTTATAATAAATGTATTGGGATATATAGTTCAAGGGTTATTATTATTCCCATTTTATAAATATCATAACTGAGGTTAAGAGGGGTACTTACCTATGGTCAAGAAGATCCAGGTCTCAAACACAATTTTTTTTTAAATGCTGTTTCCTCTACAATTCATCCCTTATCCCTAGCCTCTAGCCATTTCAATGGTTTCAGAAGGCGGTCACTTATCCCATTTATAAGAAGAGTTCTCTGAGAATAGAAACTTTTTTTTTTTTGCTTTTCTTTGAATCTCCACTGACTCTAGCAAACAGTAAGTACTTGATAAATTCTTGACAAAATTTGATTTGTTTTTTAATATGATTAGAGAAATTTTTTTGAAGAATTGAAATCATCCATATTAATTTAACATTAGTCAAACAATAAGCAATTGAAGCATTTTCAAAAGACAAGAAACTCAACTTATAGATTTAAATATCAGTTACTGTAGTTTTAGTCTTACTGAAGTATCTTTACTATGAAATCAACAGATTCAAAGTCACTGAGCAATATTAGGAGTACTGAAGAGTTTTATGTTAAAGAGCTTCTCTAAAGGCATCTAAGAATTGAGAAGGAGGCTAGAACCCACATAATCTAAAAGCATTCATCCTCTTCACACTATTTATGGATGAATAAATTAAGAAACTGAAACCAATCAAGGGGTATATAGGAGTAGAGCAGGAACTAGAACCCAGGTTTCCTTACTCCTAGGCCAGGATAAATTCTATTCTGCCACCCTATTTCTAAGCAGTCAGGTAGTTCTTACTTGTAATTCTAATATGAACAATAAAATTGAACTAAATTAGAATTTAAATATCCATAGTTAAAGCTATGAGAAGAAAAATGGTTTGGGGCTGAAATAAACCTGATTCTTGTTCCTTTGGAATCCCCATTCAAAACCTAGTGAGGATGACAGAATGTGGGAGGCATATTATGTCATATAAATTGTCCACTCTAAAAAAAGCCTATTATCGATTTAATTCAATATTGACTATGTATTTGCAAGAAGCACTATCACTGCCCTTGGTGCTGAAAGTGATGGTGATGTATATTACAAGGAGGGTACAAAAGAAATGGAAGATCTCTGCTCTAGGGAAGCTTACACTTTTATTGGCCAGGTGAAGGATATATACAACCACTCTCACACATATGCACAATGATAATACATGATAATAAATTATTAAAAATTCTGACCTTTGAGTCAGAAGACTTCAAGTTCAAGATCAATTACTTATTAGCTATCTGATTACAGGCAAAGCAGTTTCTTTACTTTTAAAATAGTGTTCTATTGCATAATCCTTATAATACTGATAATTTTATATACTTTTAAAGTGAAGAACATAGGTAGAAATTTAGAGATCTATATGAGGAAGGTTCATAAAAGAGATGGGATTAAATGTTGGCTTTAAATGCTAGGGAAGATTTAGATAGGCAAAATGGAATCAAAGATTGCTTATTACATAAGCACAGAATCTCACAAGTTCAGAGGACTCTCAGAAATCATTTAGTCTAAAGGTTTCTAAATTTGGAGGAGGCAATGAATCTATTGGCATTCTGGAAAAGTCCATGGTTCCCTTCTGAGAATGTTTATTACTTTCATTCATAATTTAAGAAAATAATAAATTTCACTTAGAGATTAGTTAAAATAAAGATATATTTTCCCCTCCAAGTTGATGGATAAGCTTTTCTTCCCTACCTATTAAATCTATCCATAGATTCCTTAGGCCTCAGGTTACAAACTCCTAACCTAGTTCAATCCATTCCTGAATAGGAACCCTGAGGAATAATCACAAAGTCATACATTTGGAGCTGGAAAGGACTCTACAGGCCATCGAGTCCAACTCCTCATTTTAAGATAAACCGAGATAGAGAAATGTTACCAGTATCATACAGCTAACATTAAAATACAATGCAAGTATTATTATTATTACCAGTAGTGGTTATATTAAATATCAGAAACAATATTTGAGCCTAGGTCATCCTCACTCTAAGCCCATCATTGGACTCCACTGATCTAAAGTACCTATAAACATCAGGATGATGTCCTGGAATACTTAAAATAATTGCTATTCAGTCACTGAACATATTATATGATTTAGAATAATTTCATTTGTCTAAATTTATTGGGATACAATTATTTTCAAAAGTCTTTCTCCTGAGAGGGGTAGTATCATGCTCTGGTTTAGAAATTCCAGACAATAAAAATACTTTAAAGTAACTGGGAGAAAATGCTCTTTTCAAAATACTTTTTGGCAACTGCTCATGTTACAGTAATGCAGGAAGTGTTATTATTTCCTTTGGTAAATGGTAGTACCATGTAACAAAATACTTAGGATACAAGTTGATGCTTGTTTTTCTATGTCTGGAGAATCAGGGAGGGAAAGAAAGAATGAGGAAATGCTGAGTGACTGACTACATGGGAGCAATTACTTAAGTTATTAGCTTCAAAACAAAGCAAACCCAATCCTGCATCTTCCTTCCTCTAATAAATTCAAAATGAATTTTTTTGGTGCAAATTTCCCAGTCATTGGGAATCAGCAATAAAAGAAGTTGGTTGCCTGTAAGGCAGCTGTGCTCCTCTAGTGTTGGAAGGCTCCTCTTTCTCTGTGATAGATTCTCCATCTACACCAATGTAGGAGAGAGGTTCTGGGGTAGAGAGAAAGTAGAGATTCTGAGCAGGGGGAGGAGCTGTTCTAAGTGCCTTCACATGGCCACAGTTACTATAGCAACCTCTTCCTTTGTCTACATGTGTTCAGAACGACTGCCTCATTTATAGTCTGGCACTCAGGTAAGGCAGTTTGTGTCGTGACATTAGGAAACTAAGACCTGGAAAAACAAACACGCTTAAGCAAATACACATGCACAATCATCCACCAAGAAGTAATTTCCTAGATTAAGTTTGAGGACCTCCCCCACCTTAAGATTTTGCCAATATCTTGATGCAGATGTCTATATCTATTGCTATATTTGAAAATAATATTAAATAATTAAATTACATGTTTTGTTTTTTATTTATGGTCATTTGGTGATTATTACTTGGATTTCTGTTTCAGATCTTGCAAAAGAACTCCAAAAATATTTGAGAAATTAGGATTCCAAACTGAAAGCATGATCTACTAATACTAAGACATTGTTTCTTTTGCAGATTCTCCCTCTTAAAAGACTAAGGCATATTGAAAAACAGCAACATGAATATAAACTCCATTTTAATTGGTAGAAGAAAAGAAAAAAACACTTTCCATCATAAAGTTAACACACCTTTTTACAATTATGGAACTAAGGAAAAGTCAGATACAAATTATATTTTATAGAGCTTGTGACTGAGTTCAAGAAATTAGAAAAAATCTGGCAGAACAAAACCCCATAGGCTCACTTTATTCAATAGCAATCAAAGTAGAACCAGTCAACAAGAAGGGATGGAAATCTATAGTTTCAAAAATGTTTGGGTAGAATCAGAAGATGATTGGAGTCAAAATTGTATAAAGCCAGTACCAAAGTAAGAAAACCAAAGAATACTCTTCAATGGACACTTTCAAAATCTCAATTTATTAGGGGATTTTTAAAAAAATCATTGGAACTCATATCCAAATTAATGATGGAAAGTTGGGTTGATTTTATAAGAATTTGTTTCACAGCCAACTTTGATGCAATATATCTAATTAAAAATAAAGATAATTAAATGAACTTAATCAAATGTTATTTGTTAATTAAATGACTACTCCAATGTCTTGAACTTTCTTAAAGATACAAAAAGAAAAAAGAAGACGTAAGAATTAAAAAAAAAAAAACACCTGAAACTAGCAACTGGTGCTCCAGACAAGCAGGACAAATCCTGCATAGGGGAAATGGCATGAGATGCACACCCTCAAGTCAAATTTTTAAGGTAGATTCAATTACAGAGGTTAAAAAAGTCCTGGAACATTAATTTCAACGAGGGGAGACCTCAGAACACCTTGCTGTTGCTAATTATTCTTGTCTTGGCAATTGCTTCTATACTGCTAAAGAAATGCAAGTGTTATCTGAACCTTCTAAATTTTGATGCTGTGAAGAGCATCCAGGCTTGAGTAGTTGTGATTCATAGACTATTGGGGGCTCTCTGTGTAACAGCAAAGAGGCCATAGTTTACAAATACACTAAGACAGGAAATAAAGGAAACATCTGATGCAACATTGGAAATTTTCATAACATTAAAGTATATGAAAACAGAAATACTGCATCAGATTGGTGATGCTAGGTACTGGAGTAGGAAGCAATTATCTGTACCATTCCCAGGCAACAAATGGTACAGAGTTTATAGTAAATGGCTTGAGTTGATTGGAATTAATAATATTCTATACTATTAAGTGTCCTTGGATTGATCATGGATTCTATTTAGGCAGTAGCAAACCAAGTTCCACCAACTTCAATATTTGTATGAAATCCATCAGACAAAGAGGCACTATAGAATGAAGAATTTTGATTAGATGCTATATAAAGTCAAATTTGAATCAAGGACTTGAAACAAACCATGAACTAAAGTGAATAGGATTTATATGATAGATTGGATGCCAAACTGAATCCTAACATTATTTTTAACCAAATCAAAAGTATTTAAATGATTTTCAAAACATAGGAAATCAATCAAAATGGAACTGACTGCATATTTTCTGATTCTATTAAATATGATTAAATATTCTATAACGAAATCTGAGCCAGGTCATGATTTCATTCAGTTTGAATCTCTAATTTGTATTTAAAGCAACTTTGGTTTTCCATATTGGAAAACTGACTAAATAACTACAACTATGCTTATGGGGAATTGGGGCGGGGAGAAACCAAATAGTATCATTTCTTCTTTAATAAGCTTCTTTTCAGTTCAACCAATATTGAATTAAAATAAAAAGATGATGAAAGCATTACATCAGATTGAATCAAATACTAGACAAGGTTTTTTGTTGTTAGTTGTGTAAGGTTTAGAGGTTACTTTTTGTTCAAGGGAAAAGTTTTCATCTCTTCCTTTATCCCCTCCCTCACAAGCTGAGAAAGTATTTTCTAGTCTTTTTTTCTATTCTCATTAAACAAATGGGGAAACAACAACAACAAAAAAAAAAACAAGCTTCTTTATTGCACAACTCCCTCAGTAAACTCTAAATGTAAAGTCATTTTAGCTGAACTCTCCTTGATTGATAATCCTTATTTGGGTGCATGAGAATTATGAAAGCTTTATTTTTTAAAAAAATCCCAACAATTTCTGACTTTTCATTGGATGAGACAGAATTCTGTGTTCTACAATAATATTCTCCTCCCTCTCTTTCTCCCTTCCTGCCTCATGTCTCTCTTTATTTCTCTGTCTCTGTCTTTCGCTCTCTCTCTCTCTCTCTCTCTCTCTCTCTCTCTCTCTCTCTCTCTCTCTCTCTCTCTCTCTCACATACCTTGCCTTCTTTTCTCCATCCTCCCATTGTGTTTTTGCTGAGGTAACACATCTGTTCAGAAGACTACTATGAATCTCTTTTCAAGAGGCATGTTCCAATACCAATTGAGAAGAAGCAAAAGAAAGCCAGGAGGGTCCCAATGGACCAAGTAATGAGGGATCCAGAACAGAAGCTTTGGATGGAAAAGCTGTTACTTGTGTCTATCCCCACTGAAAATGACTCAGTCTTTTGGAGAAAACTAAAACTTATTATCTCAGTTAGAATAACCAATGCCACAGGCAAAAGGAATGGTAATTCTTGTATGAGTATGTGGCACAGTATTTACTGTCTTCCAAAGATTAAAACCCTCCATTACCTCCTATGTGACATCTCACACCTGGGTCCCTTTATCTCTCAATGCTAACTTCATATCGGAAACCATTCCGGTTAAAAATGTTGTATAGCAAGAGTGTACTTGTATATATTAAAAACTTCAAACTCCAATTTCAGCTATTTTGTGGCACTTTTGGTGGGCTTTGATGAGATAAATTAAGTCTATTTTTCTCCTGATTGCCTTGTTGCCTCTCTTTGTAACTTCACTTTGTATTCCTTTCTGTTCAATACTTTTCAAAGTACTGAGAGTTTAAAGAGGGACAATAAATCCCAGATCAGTTTTTAATGACCATGGTAAGCCTGCTTGTAATATGTCAGTAAGCTGAGCCTAAAAGCCAATGGGGAATAGGCCATTTCTGCCTTAGTAATTGCCTCC
Organism: Antechinus flavipes; assembly: GCF_016432865.1. Lineage (NCBI taxonomy): Eukaryota > Metazoa > Chordata > Mammalia > Dasyuromorphia > Dasyuridae > Antechinus > Antechinus flavipes. Next base: position 239,148,111 of record NC_067399.1, on the reverse strand, counting down.
ACAGAAAGATTTATAATGTCATTATCTGAATCTACAAGAAATAACTCATAGAGCTGAAATACCCTAAAAAAATATTACAATTCTCTTAAAATCTAGTCATTCATAAATGCTAAATCATAAAACTTTTTTCAAGATGGTTTATGTTAAAAATAAAACCTAGTAAAAATATAAATGTACGTTTCTTAATCAGATTCGTCATTCTTTTTTATGTGTCTATCTGCTGCTTGGAACCTTGCTGGCCAGTTGCTTCAGCCCTAATATTGTGTGGTTGGAATCCCAAGCCACTTGCAAAACCTATGGGGGTGGGGAAGCATTTTGTGCTGCCTTTTTATCTGTGTGATCCCGGGGAGTAAAGAGGAAGAGGGTTAGTTAGTAAAGCAATAAAATTAATTTTAGCAATAAAAGTCACCTTTCCCCCTAATTTCTCCATGCAAAAACATCCTCAGCTTCCTGCTAAAAGCACCGCCAAGCTGTTTAAGTCATTTCTGTGGGTTTCCTTCGCCCTTCACATTTCCCAATCAAAGAAAATCATTCATTTCTTTCAAATAGCAGGAAATATATTCTCCAATTGGTCTGAGGCTTAATAAAGTCCTGGTATTGCCATAGCTACTCATCTCCTGATGCTCTCATACACTGCACAATTTATACTAATTTCAGCAGAGCTAAAATATTCTTCACTGTAGAGAAACTATTAGAGATTTTTTTTAAAGGACAGTGGAGATGCTTGTCATCATTAGCAAAATCTTATTTTTCTCACTTTTAAATACAGTAATTTGCAGGAAACTCGAATATTAAATCAGATTCTTTTCTGGATTTTTTCTTCCTTTCCTGTAAAAGTTCACTCAAGATTTGGGTTATGGTATCATTTCTATTACTCATGAATTAATCTTCTGAGTTATCTTTCCTACTAATCTGGTCTTTTGCATACCATGCCTTGGGCTACCTCTTCTGTTGTTGTATTAAAATTTAATTCTCATATTATTTCATTGTTTCATATATTAATATTTTGTCTCCTAACTAAATTTTAAGCCTCTTGAGGGCAGATGCCATGTCTTTTTTCTTCTTACTGTCCCTATAGTATCTAGAAAAGTCCCTTGTATAGGAAAGGTGCTTAACCTCTATTTGTTGTCAGACTTCATTTTTGGAAAGCAATGTTATATGAATTTTTTAGAACTAAAACATCAAGTAGCTTAATGACTAGGTATATAATGGAACTAAAAGTGTGGAAATGTGATTTTTTTAAAAATTGGTTTAAAAAGCCTCTTTTCTGATAGATCATTTTCCCTAAAAGCTGTTGCATCTTGAGTGGAGCCAGATTTATAATTTGAAATAAACATATACCCTGTTGCTCATTAATTTTTAACATTCTGATCTGAATTAGGATCAGAATATTGAAACTCAGCCCTGGGAATTCCTCTACATACACTGGAAAGGAGAAACTGAGTCTCAACCAAAAGTAGTTTTTCGCTACTGGGAAATAGCTAATGAGTTTGCTTTTTCCCTGAAGTCAAGTTCAGAAGGTGTGTTGTTTTTGTGGATAATAAGACAGAAGCTGGAGTGGGTTGGGGGCAGACGGAAAGCCTAAAACTTTCCTTTTGGACATTGAACATTCCAATATAATTCATATGAAAGCACTATAGAGGGTTGGAGAAGGAGGAGTAATTGTGACCAAGCATAAGTTAGGTAGGTATACTTTTGTACATAGCATGCTTTGTTGATGATTAATAATTTAGTTAGGAATAATGTAAGGATGAGTGGAAAATATAGAGTAATGAATTAGATGGCAGAAATACCTGGATTCAAATCCTTTCTCTGAAACTATGTCAGTGACCATTAGCAAATCTCTTAACTGTGCCTCAAGGAAATAGAAATATTATAGCTATCTTTGACATAATTGATGTTATTTGTAGGAATTACAAGTGCTACTAACTCAAGGGAATTGAACCTGGTGTTGCACTTGGGGAAAAAAAAGATTCATAAATTTCTAGGCAGTAGATTCCATAGTTTGGATAACTTGGAAATTTTGTAGAAAAGGTAATTTGTGGTTAACTTATAATTATTCAACTTCTGTACATTTCTCCCTCCCTATCTTATCTTATAGTATTTTGTACTCTCCCTTTTCCAGGGATATTCTGGTTTGATAATACCTAGGCATACACATGTATTATCTCTCCTTTTAGTATGAGTTCCTCGAGGTCAGAGATGTCTTTTGTCTTAGTAATGCCTCCTCTCCACCTCACTGCCTAGACTAGAGCTCTGTAGTCAGGCAATAAGCAGTTATTAAATTATTAAATTATTTGATAAGCATTTATTAAATACTGACTATGTGCCAGGCAGTATGAGATGCACTACACACACATAGAGCAGTCCCTGCTCTAAGAAGTTCAGAATCTAAGGAGAATACAACATGTAAGCAATTAATGATGTACAGACTCTGCACATAGTAGGTGATTATCATTTATTGAAGGCAAAATGCAAACAATTATGTACAAACTCTGCAAATAACAAGTGATTATTTGTTAAATATTTCAAGGTGGGAGAAGCAGTGGGAAGAGTTCCAAGGAAAGAAAGAAAGTCTCAGAAAGGAGGACTTGAATAGTCTACAAATCACTTCCAAGGTGTTGGAATCTTTACAAACTGCTAACTCATTAGAGTTGATGTTTTGGGTCAGAACCTGAAACAAGGTACTAAGTAGAAGTAATTGATATACAATGCTTGTGTTCACACCTTTACTCATTGGAGTTCACAAGTATGGGAGATTCACAAAGTAAACTTTGTAACTTTGTGAATTCACCCCTCCCTTGAAGCTCTTAGAGCCAGAGAGGACTATGGGAGAAAACCCATAATCCCTTTCTCTCAGAAGAGTCATATATAAGCCCAGTGAAGAGAGATTCATTCCAATATATATTTTCCACTTGGCTGGCTGGTGGCAGAAGAGAGTTCAGCTGTATTGGAGAGGAACACTCTGGTGCAGACACAGAGCACTTTGGGAGATTGAGAGCCAGAAGCCCTCTCTCGGAGGCAAGACAGATTCAACTTGGAGCTGGATCGGAGGCTGAAGAAAGCAGAGGCAGAAGCAAAGGACAAAGCCCTCTCTCTGAGGCAAGAGAGATCCATTTCATTTTCCATTTGGTTGGCTGGAGGACAGAAGGACAAACCTTTGGATTTGGAGACATTCGGAGGGAGCTCTTGGAACCAAGCAGAGAGATAACTGGGCTATATTGGAGACAGTAAAAGATCTGAACTTTTATCACCTGGCTGCAAAGGCTACCTCCAGAAAATCTCCTCGAGAAACCTTCTCTTGCAGAGAGAACTATTACATTAAAAAGAAGAAAATCACCACACAAGGGAAGAAATAAAGTCTCAAAAAGGAGTAGTAGAAAAGTCCATAAATCACTTAGATGAAATCACTGAGCAATTGTAAAAACAGATAACACCTTACATTGTTAATTTTATTATGAAGTTGGATTTCACCTAACAAAACTGACAAAATCACAACAAACACTGAATATTAATTTGACCTTCTTTGAGTAGTTAAATCCTGTTATTCCCAGATGGGGCTTGTAGCTCCACCTCTTCTACTTCTGTTTCCTCTTCTGCAAAATTAGTCTTAATTAGTAGCTTTTGACAGGTGGGTTCAAGGTAATAGTCTTTACTTGACTTTGACTTACAAAGATTAAGGGAGTGGTTCTTATATTTGTCTTCTTAAAAAATATCCAAAGAAACCTCTATTTCTATCATCTCTAACATCTTCAAAAAATGAAACAATAGGCAAAGAATATACAAATCAATTATCCAATTGTGAAACAGGGTTTTACTGAAAGCCTCCATGTTTTTGACAAAAATAGTTATGAAGTGGTAAGGTTTCAGCTTGATTGTTAAGCTGATTGCAGAATGGCAAATACCAGAGGCTAAAGAGGTCTTATCCTGAAAAATGACATTAGTATCCTTTAGCTGAGGGAAAGTCACGTTAAATAAATTAAAACAAGCCTATGCCTTGCCATTGGCCTGGGGTAATCTCCAATTTGTGTCTTAAAATCATCTGGAGAGAATTTTTTTTTCTTTACCTCTTCCATGATGGAGTTCTCTTACTGAGGGATGTATTTGGGGGAAAAAGTCAATGTAAACGTGTTTCTAACTCAGTGTGCCCACATTTTTCACTCATAGTTTAACTGAATCAGATCTAAGGATAAGAAAGGGAGGTAAGAGTGTGGGATGAAGCATGCAGGGAAATGCAATGAGGGACACTTTTTCATGTGACTTTTTTTTATAAATGCGCATAGTATTAATACCAGAAAAGTATGTTCTCTGTGGCATGTATATATTGATTTTGTGATAAGTCAAGTTATCTGTCAATACAGTAGAGGCTTGAAATCTCCTGTGGAAAGTTACACACCTTCTCCAACAATGAAAGCTTTATGGAGAATTCTCTTTGTCTCCTCTATAGGGTATGATGCCTGATAAAAATTAAACCACCCAGATGCTTCTGTAAATTATACTTTATCAAAATGTATTTTGAATGTTAAAATTAAAAAAAAAACTACAGGGTTCAGCAGAGCATAGCAAGTACATGGAATCATGGTATTGGACACTGTAAAATGAGGTTTATTTGGTGATATACTCAATACCTTTGCAGGCACTTAAACCGTTGAATAATCACCTTGAATTAGCAATTATATTTGAATATTAATAGCTATTATTTTGTTTTGCAACTTTAGATTCACCTCTTCGTATTTACATATACATAGATGTTGTATTTATTTAGATCCAGATCCACATTCTTATTAGGAAGAATTACCAATGTGGAAACTCTCTTCACTGATTAGATCCATAATTCCTCTATGTACAATTTTAGAGAAATAGTTCTCTGAGAGGTTAAATGACTTATCCAGGAACATGCTTTTGTCATAGACAAACCTTGAAGCCTTTCTTACTCTAGGCTGGTCCTCTAGTAACTGTTCATTTTAAATTTTGCAGCTGTTGATATTAAAGCTATCCATGTTTGTCTGGAAAATGAATGGATGCCCATCAATTGGAGAATGGCTGGGTAAATTGTGGTATATGAATGTTATGGAATATTATTGTTCTGTAAGGAATGACCAGCAGGATGAATACAGAGAGGCTTGGAGAGACCTACATGGACTGATGCTAAGTGAGATGAGCAGAACCAGGAGATCATTGTACACTTCGACAACGATATTGTATGAGGATGTATTCTGATGGAAGTGGATTTCTATGACAAAGAGACTTAACTGAGTTTCAATGGATAAATGATGGACAGAAACAGCTACACCCAAAGAAGGAACACTGGGAAATGAATGTGAACTATTTGCATTTTTGATTTTCTTCCCGAGTTATTTTTTACCTTCTGAATCCAATTCTCCCTGTGTAGCAGGAGAACTGTTTGGTTCTGCAAATATGTATTGTATCTAGGATATACTGCAACATATTTAACATATATAGGACTGCTTGCCATCTTGGGGGGGGGTGGAGGGAGGGAGGGGAAAAAACGAAACATAAGCGAGTGCAAGGGATAATGTTGTAAAAAAATTATCCTGGCATGGATTCTGTCAATGCAAAGTTATTATTAAATAAAATAAAATTAAAAAAAAAAGCTATCCATGTTTGTGTCTTAACTCCCACTAGATGATAAAATCCATGAGGTCAGGGTGTGTAACTTATCTAAAAGAATAACTCTGTTCATGCAGTAAACATTTAATAAATGGTTTATATTTATTAATAAATTGTTTTTAAAGAATGAATGAATAAATTGACATAAACACTTCTAAGAGGTAAGATGGACATGTAATTTTCAGACTTACCTAGGATCTACAAGTGCCCTAAGTTAGTTTTTTTAAGGTTTTCTATTAGGCTTGAGTCCATCCAGCTGAAAAGTACAAGTACATAGAACTTATCTATACAAAATCTTAGGAAAAAAGGGATCATGTGCATATTAATTATAAATATCATTCAATAAATTTATGAAAATATTATTGTTTCTTCTAATAGGTTGTAAATACCTTAAAAGTAAGGACTATGTCATCTTTTGTCCTTGTATTACCAGAACCTTATACAATATTTAATACATTAAATACATATATTGTCAATCATATGAAATTTATCAACAACATCATTAAATATTATTCAACGGAATCTACTCTCTGCAAAGTTAGCAATGAACTCTTAATTACCAACTCTAAGGACTTTTTCTCAGTTTCTATACTTCTTGACCTCTCTATAGCTTTTAACACTGTTGAATATTTTTTCCTCCTATATACTCTCTACTCTTTGGGTTTTTATGACACTGTTCTCTCTTTGCTTTCCTCCAATCTGTCCAACAACTCCTTCTTAATCAGAGATTGAACAAAGAAATCCAGCAAAATATACTATATCTTTGTCCATGTTATTCCCATTAGCTGTTAGTATACTCCAAGATCCAGTCCTCAGTCCTCTTGTCTTCTGGCTTTCTGCTTTCTCACTTGATTACCTTATCAGTAATTGTCAGCAGAGTCAGCACTTCTATAAAGATGACTCCTTGAACTATATATCCAGTCCTAGATTCTTTTCTGAGCTCTATTTCTACATGAGTAATTGCCTTCTGAACATTTCAAACTGGATATTCTGTGGATACCATCAACTCAACATATTGAAAACCAAACTCATCTTACCTTAAACACCTCTTTTCCTATATGTTCCTAGAGTATTACCACTTTTCCACTCACTTAGAGTCACCTTAGTGTCTTCCTCAATGCATAATTCACTTCACATATCCGTCTGTTTTCAAACCTTGTTATCTCTCTCTCCACATCTTTTATATACATGGCCTACTCTGCATTCCCAGCTACCATTCCAGTTCAGATCCTCATCATCTTTCACCAAGATTATTGCAATGGCTACCTAATTAGTCTCCTTCTTTAACCATCTCCCCTCTTCAATCTCTTTGCCAAACAACTGCCAATATGAATTTCCTAAAAACTCCAGTAGTTCCTATTACTCCAAAATCAAATATAATTCTGCTCACCATTTAAGGCTAAGTCCCACCCTCCTTTTATTATTGTCTACTAGCCTTTTTTTTTTTTTTTTTTTGCTGTTCCTTACGTATAATACTTTAATTCTTGTTTCCATTCATTTGCCTCTCATGTATAAAATGTTCTGTCTCCTCAATCCTGCCTCTTGGATTCTCTGGTTTCTAGAAGGAAAAAAATCTGATAAAGAGGGGAAGGGTTTTTACATGATAATTTTGTCGTGTATTTAAAAGGAATAGCAAGTTATACATAGTGAATTTGCAGTTTCATGTTCAATGATCTTTTTTATGTACTATGTTACAGAAATATTTTTATTTCATAAACTTATAAAAAAGATTCAAGTGCTAATTTCACATGAGATTATCTCTTCTTTTCCCTCAATGCACTCAATGTAGCAGAATCTTGTTCAAGAATATTACCTGTCTTTTATATAGTTTATATATACTTAGATCTTTACCAGTTTTCTCCCCGTATAGTACTTAAGTATGGACTACTGTCCATACATTTCCAGCACCATAGTGCCTGATACATAGTAGATGCTTTAATAAATGTTTATTGGTAGATTGATCTAATTAATGTCAACTAAATTGAGGTGGATTGTTGACATATCAAGAAAGTTCATTTCTCTCAATGCCTGATATTTGGCACCCCTACTAATTATAACCCTCTTTAGTTCAAATATTTTTCCAATTTCCTGATACCCCCAAGAACATGATAAATGCAAGACAGGATTTCATTTCCATTCAACTTAACAGAATGATAGAAAAGACTACTTAATGTAACAGAATTATTCTGATATCTTTGCAGACTAAACAAGCCTAGTATGGAACTGCACATTTAATTTAATTTTTTTCCAAAAATAAAAAGCAGTCATATTAAGAAATCCCATCACTCAATGCTGAGAGGAAGCTCCTTCAAGACTTCAATGCTGTGGTAATTACTGGCAAAGAACTCCTGTTGAGAGATCCTTGAGAAGTGGAAAACTTACCCAAAGAACTAATAAAAACACAGTCAATGGCTTTGGGATTTTTCTGAAGATGATGGAGAAGGGGGAGACTAGGAAAATTATATGGTTGCAGCATGTACCCAAGCCCAGAAAGTCAGTGTAAAAGAACTCCAAAAGATTGGTTATGGACATAAGAGCGAATGTCTTTCCATTTCTATTAGGACGCTGATATTCTATGATTATTTAAAGAGTCATGTCCCTCACAGATGGAGGCTATTCCTAGAAGTTCAGGTAGCAAGGAGTAAAGCTGGCAGTAGCATAATTATATACTGTGATCTGGTAATTGCAAAAGCTTTCTAGATATGTCACTAATTCAGGTTTGAGAGTTGTAGAGTCAATAATAAAATATTCAACTCACTGGAATCAGAGACAATGAGGGGACAGTTCAGGAAAAAGAAGCACACTGGGAGAAAGGAACTATATCCAAAGCCCAAATTAGTATAGACAAGTACTAGGAACCAGGCATGATGTTACATGTAGGTGGCAGGAATCCTCTGCCAAGTTGGTTTAATCCCAGTGTGGGAGACCTTCAAAGAACCTCTTTGTGTAGGAAAAATTGTGCAGATGAGTCAGGAGCCAGGGACTGCTCCCTTCTGCGTCAAAAGAGAAAGAAAGCCTCAGGGTAATACTGCAGGGCCGCTTGGCCAACAGAGGAGAAAGGGGAGGAGGAGGGAGATTTCTGCTGAAAAATAACAAGGAGGTCAAATCTGATTTCTGATTCTTACACCCAAAATCCTGGGCCTGGTATTCTGATATTTTCAGTAAAAAAGAAACTAGAGAATCTGAGGTCCTGAAAGTGCCAGAGAGGCCAACTGTGGTCATCATGTTTTCATTTGGGGAGAAATAATATATGTAATAGGAAGTATCAATACATGCCTAAGAAATCCTATAGATTCCTTAAAAAGAAAACTTCTTTTTCAATTGTTACTGAAATATTCACTTTTTAAATATTAAGGAAGCATTGGTGTTATTCTATAAAACTACTGACACAAAAGTGGAGTCACTAGATGTGAATGAAGAAGAAATGGCTAAAGTGCTGGAAATATAGTTTATGAGATGGTTCAAATATGATCTCTGAGAATGAGTTAAATGACTGTTGGCAAATCATTTAAACTCTGAATTTATCCATGTCTGTAAAATGGTTATAGTACCAGTAGTATCAAGGACTGCTATAATACTCAAAGGAGATAATCTGTGTAAAGCACTTCACAAACCTGAAAGGGCTATAATTAATATTCTCTCCTATGTATACCCATATGCGCTATATTTTGTGATGGAACACTTGGAGGAACACTTGGTTTGTAATGGGAAGGCCTAGGTTTAAGTCTTGACTCTATTTTGGGAGGAGATAATCTAGGCTCTCTGGTTCTAGGTCCCTTATATATAACTTGAGAGTATTATTCCAGATGTTATCCAAGATTCATTTCAGATGTAAATTCTCAACTAGTAGTGATATGGCTTTGGATAAACCATTTAATGTCCCCAACTCTCTGTTTCCTTACACATTCAGGGTAGATAATTCAATTCCACTCAATTCAGTTGAGTAGACATTTATTAAGTGCCAATTATGTCCTAACACTGCAATAAGACCAGGAGATATAAAGATAAAAAGAAACTTACATTCTATTATCAGAAAAATGTGCATATAGCTTACTAAAAGCAAAATATCTTCCAAATAAATAAAAAGTCATAAGGGAACTAGGTGGTACACTGGATAGAGTCTCAAGCCTGGAATCAGGAAGAGTCATATTCCTGAGTTCAAATTTGGCCTTAAAGACTCATTAGCCATGTGACTCTGGACAAATCACTTAAGCGCCTGTTTGCTCTAAATCACTGGAGAAGGAAATGGCACTATACATAGAAAATCCAAATGGGGTGAAAAAGAGTAGGACATGATTGAAACAACTAAACAACAACAATGAGCTCATTGAGCAGGAGGGTGACATAGACCCATGCTTTAGAAAAATCTCTTCAGAAGCAAAGTGAAGAATGGCTTGGAGAGGGAGAGAATGTTTGAGATCAATAAGAGATCAAGTACAGAGAAACAAGAAAGAGGGCCATGACCAGTACCTTAGGGAACACCCAAGTTTAAAATGCAGGAATACTATGATTTAGCAAAAGAGATGAGAAAAGGAATCATCCTGCTACAGGTAGGAAGAGAGCCAAAAGATAGAAGTATCATAGTAATCAAATGATGAAAAAGTATATTGAAGAAGTGATTGTCAACAGTGTTATATGATACAGAAAGGCCAAAGAGGTCAAAAATAAATTTAACAATTTATAGGCCATTGGCAACCTTGGAGAGAGTTGTTTAATAGCAGTGTGGTGACAGAGTCCAGATGGCAAGGAGTTAAGAAGAGAGTGGGTAGTAAGGAAGTGAAGTTTGGGAGTGCAAATGTCACTTTTTAGAAATTTTACTATGGCATACATACCTCACATTTTTGGTACTTAGTCTAAAGCTAAAAGCCAACTGTTAGATGTATCTCTTTAGTACCATTGTGACTTTTTGCTTCTTAGGAGAAGAAATTAACAATAGTAAGACCAAACAAACTAACAAACTTTAAACAGATAATGTTTGATACCCAATATAATGGGGCTTACATGAGATTTTTTTTAATATTTCCCAGAACAAGGATTTTGAGGGCTTTTTTTTCCAAAACAATCCTTCTATATTAAATATTTTTCTTTTAAAAAAACTTTTGAACATTTTCTTTAAGTTCATGATCATTAATAAATATAATCATCAACCAACATAAATATTCAAATATAGAATAGACAAAAAAGAGATTAAAATGTACTTAGAAAATATTTAACAAAATAAATGAAAATGCAATGAATCATAGATAAATTTTGTGTAATGCTTATTTATATTTATGGCATTTAACCAATAGTTTAGAAGCTTTTTGAGAGGTGGAGTTTTACCTTTTTTAAAATCTTCACATCACCATGCCTAGAACAGTGTTTTACATCTAATAGGCATTTAATAAATGTCTGTTGCTAAGCTGAAAGTGCCATTGCAAAAGAAGCGATACTGAATAATGTCCAAAGAAGAGAAGAACAATTACAAACTCATTAACAAACTGCTTATTTGAAAACTAAGTCCTAAGTCATTACTGCTTATCAGTAAATGATAGTGTGTTTGAATTTCTACAAATATATTTGAATTATATACTTGCAATTTCACACTAGGTTGAGTCTATATTTTCACATACTGACACATACTCAAGGCATAGAATTTTGCTTATACTTACAAATAATTACCTTTCACAACAGAACTATATGCAGAACTCTGATGCATGAATTTATGATTTACTTTTCCTCAGCATGGCTATTAGCTACTGTTTAGTCTTAGAATCATAGAATAGCTTTGTGGAAAAGTACCTGGGAGGTCAATAGTTTAAACTGTACCCAAGCAAGACAGAGAGAGATAAGAGACAGACAGACAGACAGACAGACAAAGAGACAGAAGGATAGAGAGACAGAGACAGACAGAAACAGACATATACACAGAGACAGAGACAGAGAGTCAGAGAGAGAGAGAGACAGAGAGAGGGAGACAGAGAGACAGAGACAGAGACAGAGAGAAAGAGAGAGAGAGGGAGAGAGAGACAGAGAGACAGAGAGACAGAGAGAGAGAGAGAAAGATAGAGAGACAGAGAGAGACAGAGAGAGAGACAGAGAGACAGAGAGAGAGAGAGAGAGAGAGACAGAGACAGAGAGACAGAGAAACAGAGAGAGAGAAACAGAGAGACAGAGAGAGAAGGAGGGAAGGAGGGACCTTTTCCCCATTGGTCAAGTAGCTCAAACTATCTGCATTTTTAGAGCTACTTGACAAATCACAATTCTGGTCTGAATGTAAAGGAGTCTTTTTCTCATGCCAAGTGGTAAGGAGAAGACATGTTTCTCTGCCACGTACTCCTGGGAATCTCAGTCATGTGATATGTCAATACAAAATGTCTTCAAAGTTACTCTAGCAGTTTTCATGTAGTGAATCTATTTTATTCATTTAGATAAATCCCAATTATAATTCTAAGGATTCTCACATATAGTTTAGCTATTAGAAAGACAAAGCTGTAATTAGGAATTTAAATTGGGGACTAGTAGAAATAAGGTCTCAAAGAAGAAGAGATTCCTAAACACAAACTTTTCTATGGATTTGAAACAGAGGTGAGAAAAAGATCCAAGGTCTCTCTGTGTGTGGAAGAATGCCACAGATATCCTCTGTAAAAAATACAGTTCAATAAGAAGATAGGGGTCAGTGCACTACATGGTAAGAGATGGGGGGCCAAAGAACTATCATAATGAAGAACTATCCCTATATGGTTTTTTTTAGGGAAATATAGGAGGGAACATTTCCTGTACTTATTAGACCATTGCTACCACTTTGATCATTACCTCCCCTAAGACTCCAGTGGAAGTAGCCAAGAATCTAGAGACCAAGAACCTCCAAAACAGCAGTATCTGCTCCTAGCTTGGCACTCAGAGCCATCATGGAGGTACTAGTGATGAGCCTGATATCAACATCCTATTGTCAATTTTTGGAACAAAATGAGACACTTATAAGTAATTGAATAGTTAACAAAGGTTTACTTTGCCTTTTTCACAACAAGATGCAAAAAGAATATATTCAATGGTACTTAATTTCTGTAGACACATCTTCATGTGTCACCATAAGGAAATGAGTCCAATCAACAGGGCAGAGTATAATGAGTTATGTTATCTTTAGATATTTACCCAATTGAAGGAACCCTCCATGTGGGTGAAACTTTTATGTACTTAGGTGACTTAGAAGTAGCATCAAATTGTACAGGAGCCAATCAGTTCCCAGGGACAGCTTTGTTGTCTTTTAATGAAAGCAAATCCCTAGTTTAAATAAAGGTGAAGGGGACAGTGGGCCTATTACAAAAGGGTTATAGCTCTTGCTGAGTTATGATCAGACAACTGCTTTTGTGGGTGCTGCAGTCTCTGCCTCCCTCAGGAGCAATAGCAATTAAAGAATTGGAAAAGAAAATTCTTGCCACAGAACCCTTGGCAAAGCCAAATGGCTCAATATCAAAAAAAGTTTTATCAGTGGAAATGACATTATAGATGATGCATTGCAATCTGCTTTGCCGTGGTACCCTAAGGTCCACTGGTCTTTCCATCTGACTTGCATCTGACACCTCCTATTTATGCTATCTTGCCCTGTTTAAAACATGAGCTCCTTGAGAGCAAGGACTTTACTGCCTTTCTATGTTTATCTCCAGCGTTTAGCACAGTGCATGATAAAAGTATTTAATGAAGGTTTTTAATTCATTCTTTTATTCATCAATGACAAAGCCCCAGGTTGCCTATCCTAGTTAGCATTCTGTATAAAGAATAATCCTATATTAGCTCAAGTCACAGATATGTGACTTCATAAGAACTACCATTCCATACTCTCATCCATTGATTAAGCATAGGCAATTGAAGGATGCATTGGGGAACCTGATAAGAAATATTGTGTAATTATGCTATAGGAGCAAGCCTACCTTAAGACAAAGTAAATAGCTTTCTACGGGGCTAGGATTCCTGAGGGATTCCAAGAAAGGTGTTGGCCATACTTCCTCAGGGTAACCAATGTACTTAGGAAAGTCTCACATCAAGAAACACTCTTAAAGAAGCAATTTCATAGTTGAGCTGGCATTTTCGAAACATTTTAACTCTTGACTTGAAGTCTATAGCCTTAGCTGCAACACTGTCTCCTGAATAAGATACTGCTTTTCTAGCAGAACAAAAGGAGCATTAATGACACCAATTAACCAGTGTAATTCTCATTTACACCTCTTTATTACCTTCAGCATACAGTGTGTGATACATTATCTATCCCATTAATTGTTAAAGTACATGCAAGTCAAGATATTTTATGATAGAGGGTCATCTGTCATTGATAAGAGAGATATAGCTAGATGGGGCTTTTCTTGCTCACTGGGGCCATCTTTATGGGAACTTCATTCACTTTTTCACAAAAAACTAGTAACTAGACCTAAAAATATGGTGTAAGTGACATCCAGTCTTGTGCTCATGCTGTTTTTCTTCGTGTGCATGTGCCCATATACTCTTTAAGATATCTGAAGGAAATTCTGTCACCACGGTCCATAATAAGATTTACCATTCTCAGAATACTTATAATTTCATTAGTGCCTCGCAAAAATGACAGCATGCATCTATATAGTACTTTTACTATGTGCTTTCCTTACAGTGAGTCTGTGAGATAGGCAATGCAGGTATCAACTCATCTAATAGATAAGAACACTGAGACTCAAAAAGAATATGGAATGCCTATAATCATATAGTTGTTAAGTGGTGGAGGTAAGGTTTGAACCTGACTTCTAATCCCAAGCCTAGTGACTTTTTTTATTGGAGTAATGATAGCAATAACACTTCAACTTCACATGGTACTTTTCTTTGAATTCCACAGACATTTATTAAGCCTACTAGATGTAAGGCATAGAATGAATACAATATATTGTCATAATATCATCACAATGGTCTAGTAAAAATAGAAGGAAACTGATATTATTCTCCCATTTTACAGATGATCAGAAAGAAGTAAGACATTAAAGTAAGTTAGAGATAATTGGAACTAGAATTTCAGGTCATCTTTCTTTTTTACATCAGAGCCATAAATAGGGCAGGGTAACTCACATTAGCCCAGGATACTGAATTTATAAAAATTTCATAGCAATTGCAATTCTTCAGCAGAATAAAAATTACAGAGCTTCATACCTAGTGAGGAAGAACAACTTATTAAAATAGGAAACTTGCAGGTTTGGGGAGAGAGACTTCTTTCCTGCCTCTTTCTGCATTCTTTCTCCTGTCATGTCTTCTCTAACATCATTTCAGAGATGCTTTCTAAGGATCTTGGTCTCCCTTCCACTCCAAGATAGTGATAGTAGTTCATGCTCAAGAAAGCATGCTTCTTATCACAGGGTGACATCTGTGGTACTTTCCCCAGGCATTAACATTCCTAGTTATGACTCTGCCTTAGAATATACATCTTGGAAATTTAAAGAAGTCTGGTAATGTTATTTGAAATCTTTCAACCACTACAACTTCTCTAGCCACTAGTCCAAGAATGAATATATATATATATATATATATATATATATTACACACACACACACACATATGTATATATATAAATACATATATATATTCATAATATGGGATTTTCAAAATTAGAAATAGATTTTAGAAATAGTCTATTTTTATAAGCATTGATTTTGAGTTTTATCTAGAAACTTGTCAATAACTTAAAGTATTCTTTTAAAACTACTGTTGTTTTCTCCAAGGTTCTAGAAGCTTGGTGCATTGTTTCTTTGGTTCAGACTTGCCTGTTTCCATCATAAAAGAATCTCCATGGCAGGATTCATCACTGTACATCTAGCATTTCCAAATAAAACAACCCAGAAACAAGCTGAAAGATTGCAACTTGTAGATGGAGGAGAGGGGGTTAGAACCTTCCATTTCCAAAGATTTAAGACATGGCAAGGAAACTACAGCTTTAATACAGAAAGCTCATAACCCAACCATGCTGGTGTTTATGACTAAGAAGAAATCACTGCTAAATTGCTTTAAGATTCCCTTCTTCTTGTCCTTGCTCTCTGATTTTTCTCCGGTTGTTCAACTGCTGTAAAGAACCCAGTAAAATATACAAAGGAATCACAGAACAGAGCGTGACGATTGAGAGAGAAGAGAGAGTATAATTATATGATAGGCATGTGTGTGCTGTAAGCTTGCATATCTATCTCTTTCTTAAAAATAGATTGCATAAAGAAAATCTATGATTTCATTGAAAACAATAATTATGTCAGTTATGCCGAGAAAGGGATTATAATACTCGGATTTGGGATGCTGTGGTATCACAGGAACTGAGTCGCTGCACATTTGTTCCAAATTGGAATATATTAGCTTGATTTTTAATCCTATCTGCTTTTAACAACCTTGAGAATACGGTAATGAATGCATTGAATTGCTGGGCCGCCTCCTCCAAGGACAGGAGAACAGAAAATCAGGAGTAAGCTTAATTGATACAATATAGTTGGACAGTATTAGACTGGAACTGATCACAGTCCTTACCATCACTAATACCTGATTCTGATGATGCTGAGCAAGGGAACATAGTGCTATGCTATACTTTGAACAATGACCTGAAACTGAGACTTGTGAACATCTGCACTCACCACAATGATGATACAAAGGGAAGAGATCTAGAACCAAATTTTGTTTGTACATCTCCACTGTACCTCACAGACTCACAAAGTCACACAGAATTACCTGTCTCTGAGTTGAAGGGTCCTCTTTAACAGCAATCTTGCCACTGAAGATGCTTCCTCACCTTGGTACCTGCTCTGAGTCCCTTGCTGGGCACAAAAGGCCCAAGACATGTCTCACTTCACTCCCAGCTCAAATCACCTTCCAGGTAATTCTTTCTCCTCCCTATTGACCTTACTTTGTCCCTCTCCTATTTCCCCAATCTTCTCTGTCAAGCTCTTTATATTTTTATATTTTATATATCTTGCCTTCCATTAGTAAAATAATATCCTTCAGAGTAGACTATCTTGTTTTATTGTCTTCATTTTTAAATTTTATTGTATTTGTATTAGCACAGCGCTTGAAACATAGTATTTAATACATGTAATATATGTAGCTATCTAGCTCACAAATTGTCTAATCTAACCTTGACTTAGCCAAGAAATTCATTCTTTTACCATATTCTCAACAATTGATTCAAAAATTTCTGCCTTTAGATTTTTAATGAAGGGAAAACCATCCTCTCCTAAAGCAGTGGATTTCACAATCGGCTAGCTCTGATTGTTAGAAAACATTCTGGGTAGTTGGATAAATTGGAGATAATTAACAGAGGGAGAGTACTAACATTAAGGGTGATTAAGAGAAGAGAAAGGAAAAAAGCATTTATTAAATACCTAATATGTGCTTGGCACTATGCTAAGCATTTTACAAATATTATTTTATCCTGACAACAATTTTGTGAGATATGTACTATTATCCTCATCTTATAGTTGAAGAAACTGAGGCAGATAGAGATTAAGGGTGCTTTAAGTCACAGACAGGATTTGTTTGAGGCTAGATTTGAACTCATATCTCTGTGACTCTAGATCCAATATGTCAATGCTCTAGTTGGTTATCTCAACAGTTATTTTAAAAGCCTCTTATAAGTCAGTCTTAATTATTTGATACTTGAAAGAAGTCAGGGAATTCAAGAAGTAGAGATGAAGGAGAACACTCTAGCCATTAAGATACCTAGTGATGTAAAATACCCAGAGTGAGTAGATGTGTGAGAAACAACAAGGAGATATCCCTGGATTACAGAGTATATGGTAGGATGAGGAATAAGAAGTCTGGGAAGATAAGAAGAAGTTAGTTTTAAGGAGGGCTTTATAAGCCAAACTAAAGATTTTTAAATTTGATTCTGTAGGCAATAGGGAACCACTGGGATTGATTCATAAAGGGGTGTCATAAATAAATAGCTTTAGAATCAATTTGACAATGGAGGGTAGTAGGACTGGAGTAGAAAGACTTGAGGCAGGGAGGCCATTCAAAAGATTATTACCATGTCCCGTTGAAATGTGATAAGGACCTGTGAGATGTTAACAGAAGTAGAAATGATAGGATTTGGTAACTGTCTGGATATGGGGAGTATGAGAGAACTTAGGTTGTAAGCTCAGGTGACTGAAGAATGACAGTACCCTTAAAGGTAATAAGGAAATTTGGAAGAAGAAAAGTTTTTGTTTTTGTTTTTTGGTGAAGAAATGTCATTAATTTAGTTTTAGACATGTTGAACTTGAAACATTTTCAAGACATTAAGCTTAGAATGTACAAGAAGCAGTTGGAAATGTAAGACAGTTTAGGAGAGAGATTAAAGCTTTACAAATAAATCTGAGCATGATCTGCATAGGTATGCTCTTTGAATCCATGAGACCTGATGAGTACACCAAGTGAAATAATAAAGAAGAAGACAAAAAGGGACAGGACCTAATTTTAGGGAACACCTACCGTTAACAAGTGTGACCTGGATGAAGATGCAGCAAAGGAGACTGAAAAGGAACAGTCAGATAAGTAGGAAGATAAATAAAATAGAATAATGGCTCAAAAACTGGAAAGAAAAGAATATCAAGAAGAGGATGACCGGTAGTGTCAAAACAAGTAACTCTTGGTTTCAGAGAGGTCAAGAAAGATGAAGACTGGGGAAAGGCCTTTGAATTTGACAATTAAGAGTTCATCAGTAACTTTGGAAAGAATTATTTTGGATGAGATCAGAAGTCAGATGACGGGTAGTTATAACAATAGTGAAAGGAGGAAAGTAGAAATATCAGTTGTTGGCAGTCATCTCAGTTTGTTTAGTCACAAAAGGATAAGGTAAAGAATGATAGCTATAAGGAAGGAATGATTCAAATAAGGGTGTTTTAAGGATGGGGAAGACATGGATATATTTATAGATAGAAGGCAAGCAGCTAGAATTCAAAGAGAGATTATAAATAAGTAAGTGGGAATGATCATCATTTGTGCATGTAAAACATTTTATTTTAACAGGAAGGGCTACATCTTCTCATGAGATGGGGGAAAGGAAGAAAAAAAGTGGTTGAAGGCATTTTTGTGATGTTTGGTGAGGAGGGGGGCTAGAAGAGGGAGCTCTTAAGAAATAGTTTCAGTTTTTCAGGGATATTCCCAATTAAGGAGCATGAAAAAATTTAGAAAAAAATTTTCTAATGGATATTGTCAATTAGGCAGGTGTAAAAGGATTGCCTTACTGCAATGAGGACCCAATTGAGATTATGTACTATAAATTTATTGTGAAACCAATTACTAAAGTTTTATGATTTTTATAACAAAACATTAATTCTGATACATGCATTTTTCTTAACATAGTAACCATGAAGTAACCCATAAAATGTAATACACAAAATAAAATTGGTAACATGGAAAACATGTTTTTTCTCACTAGAAATTTCCTAAAATTTTGTTACTTTTCATACTAACAGCTCAATAAAAAATATTTCAGGTAATATTCACTTTTCATAACACATGAGATCTAAAGCAACATAAATAATGTGCAGCAAATAAAATTCTTAAAACTATAGCATTTTTAATCTGAATTTTACTTTCCACTGTATCAGATAGTGAAGTAAGGGCATTGTATATACTATAGTAAAGCGCTCTAGTTTGGCCACCTTCTGAAAACCAAGGGAAGGGTTCCAGGGACTTTTGTTACTGCTATAGGAAGATCTTGAGACTAGTAAATCCCAGTATCACCTTAGAACTCAAAGGACTTACACTATGCTTTGTGGTCATAATTGAAATGCAAAACTTGTTTTAAAAACAAATAATGAAAATATTTAATGAACAAATGGGGAGCTCTTTATGACAATATGGTGAACAAGACCAGTGAAACACCAAATAGCTGGTATCTTATTATCAGCCACTCCATAAACTTGCATGCATTGAGCCTCTTTTTTCCCCCTCTATTGAATATAATCACAAATGTTTGAAGCAGCTAATATGAAAATGAAAATGAAGCCACTAATAAAGTTGTGAGAATCTGAATGTTGTGAAACTTAATGAATGTTGAGATTCGACTATATTATATATAATACTACATAATATATTTAAATATATTTTATGACATATATAGTTATATTGCATATGTATAGCTATACATCTATATACCAATCTACCACCCAAGTTCAAATGCTAAAATAAGAATCCCTGTGCTAAATCTTCTTAAATTTGCTTTCCCCAAGTCTTTCCAAATTGATAAACATTTATTAACCACCTACTATGTGGCAGGCACTATACTTTATGCTAGGGATACAAAAAATAAACAAAAGCCATTTCCAGTCTATTGTATATGTTAGGTTATGCTTAGTTTTTCCTCTCCTCTTTCATAAACTCTGTATAGAATAGTTATTTTGTCACTAAGGTCTCTGTCATTTCTAATTCAGCAACTAGCTTCTCCTTCCTTTAATTTCCAAGCAGAAAATTTTATATTTGATTATAGAGATAATAAAGAATTCTATAACTCTTTGGGATTGTGAGAGGACAGGGGAGGTGACTTATCTTTTTTAAAAATCACTTTGGGAATTGAATGAAAGATGAACTGGAGTGAAGAAGAAATGGGGAAGCCATGGGAGGGAATATGCTAAAGAAGATGAGAGTAAATGAGATTAAGGGTTCATACAAGCATTTGACTTTGTCAAAGAGACTTAATGCTAGACCAAAAGAATCATGAGGAAAGAAATAACATCTTAAGTAAGCACATTCCCATCCATAATAACCTAATGTTTTGTGCCTTATTAATTGAATCAGATTATTAAATTGCACTGAAACTATTTTAAACTTTCCTTCAGGTTTGAGGCAGGTTCTTAAGATTTCATGTTATTCTAACAAATCATTTAAGAAATAATCAACAATAATTTGACATATTCACTTCATTTCTTTATATATTAAGCATTTACCCATGTGCAAGGTGGATGCCAGGAATACAAAGATGACACAAATTCTGCCCTCTCAGAGATTATAGCCTACTAAACAAAATAGTTATTTATATAGATAAATTTAATACAAGATAGAATACTGTAAGGAAAATAAAGAAATTCAGAAATATCAGTCTAGAAAAATTTGAAAAAGAAGAAAACAATTTTAACTGGATGAGATCAGAGAAACCTCATGGATACATCTGAGCTGAGCCCTGAAGAAAAAAGATTTTGAAAGGTATAAATGAAACAGAAGGGGGCCTCAAATACAGATGACCAAAATGTGACGTGGAAGGCAAAATCTGGAAGGAGCCAGGTTGCTTAGTGGATAGAGCATTGAACTTGGAAGCAGAAAAATCTGAATTCAAATGCTGTCTCAGAGACTATATGACTCAGTCTCAATTTCATCTATCAAATTATCATAAAGATTTATGGAATTGTTAAGAAGATCAAATGGGATAATATGTAAAGTTCTTTATAACTTGAAAAATTATATAAATGATAGTTATTGTTAATAGTAGGAGTCCAATTTGACTGGAAATTGAAGGGGATTAATGGAAAATAAGGCTTTCAAGGTAGGTTAACTGGGCTCAAGGTGAGAGTTTGAGGTGAGGTTTGAATCAGGCTAAATTTTATTTCTCAATAAGGAGCCACAGAAAATTTTTCCACACATGAATGAATTTTGTATTTGGAATATTATTTTGCTGTGTAAAGGATGGTTTAGAGAGAAGAGATATGGGAATCAGATTGTCTACTGAGGAGGTTATTCCAATAGTCCAGAGAAGAAGTGATGAGAAGTCAAACAAGAAAGGATTGCTATAGAAACGGAATGAAGGGGATGGACCTGGAGGATACTCTGAAGCTTCTTATTACTCTCTGTGCCTCTCAGCCATTTTATATGACTGGGAAAATATGGCCTGCTGTAGAATTGAATATGTCAAAGTCTTCCTGGTTCTCTTCTCCCAAGTACCTTCATTGTATGCACAAACCATTCTCACCTGAACTTTACAGAGATAAGAAGGTCAGTTTATGGGTTTACAGATGTTGATATCTTCTTGATTGTTTTTTTTCTTTTTTTAAAGTAATACTTGAGGGTCTTTAGAAGAATACCATTTCTAGTATGATGACACAGGCAATGGACCTCTCAGAGATCTCTCTGTAATTGTGGATAATTATGATATGCTTATGTAACATTATACATGCCTGTACTTGCCATTCTGTCAATGGTAATCTATGTCCTTGGATTTTTACTAAACTGAATACTTTTACAAGCCATGACTCAGGTAGCCTGCTCTGTAACAACTGAATTAATAATAAAGGACTTTTATATCCAACATTATCGCTTTATATAAATAATATGTGGTTAACTCTTTAAATTCAACAGGGGAAGAAAGAGGGGAAAAATCAAGAAGAACTAATATCCATATTGATCCCCATTACATGGTCCTTTGGACTGATTTTTCATTAGTAACAAGATATGAATTCAGATTAGCTCCATATAGACTCAGTTTTCCCACCAGGAGAAATGAAGTGGGAGAGAAATAAAACAAATAAACTTCTTTTTTTTTTTTTAATAGAAGAAAAATGTAATGAGAACTCTGTCAGTGAGCCAACAGGCATTTAAAAAGGGAAATGATGAGAACAGAGATCAGGAAAGCTGCTCTGGTTGCCCAGGAACATTAAGGGTTGCATTTGCAAAATCCCTAAAAGCCTACTAATCCTTGAAGGCCTATAGTCAGAGCCATATAGAGAACAGATGATTTCCTACTTTCTAGGATTTCAAGGGATACAGGAAAGGCTCTGTCCTCAAAGTACCTCCCTAATTTGTTTACTATTCTTTGGGGATCTATACCAAAGAAATGTACATCCATTCTAGATTAGAGGCTTCAGAGTACCACAGATACAAAGGAAGCCATACTTCTGGAAACTCAGAGACTGGAATTTGAGTGCTTGCTCTGTGTTTAGGATATCTTTAGAGTTTAAGTAGAACCTATTTAATACACAGATACTTCTCTGGAAGCACAGAGTTGTCTGTAGCACATTCTCAATTCTATAGATAACAGACAGACAGATAGATAAGATAAGATAGAGTGATGATAGATAGATAGCTTATTAAGTACTTATATAGTCTAGATACTTTACTAAGAGTGATGATACAACAACAACAATAATGACAATAGAAATGAAACCATTTCTATCATCAAGGAGTTTACATTCTAATGGGGGAAGACAAAACATAAAAGGGAGCTGGAAGGGGGAGGGAGAGGATGACTAGGCAACTAGTGTAAATATAGGGCAGAACTGATGGTGAAATAGGTTGGAGGGTTAACCCAAAATGGAAAATGAGTAGCATATTTGGGGCTTCTCATGATAGGTCACTTTTAAACAAGGCAGCTCCTTGTGTTTGAAATGACCAGCCATAGCCCCACATTCAACCGTCCCTAAAATAATGTCAAACTTAAACATTGTACAATAACAAAGTGATTTTCTTAAAAACAAGGTTTGACCATGTCATTACAGTGATTCCCTGCTATCTGTAGGATCAAATATAAATTACTGTTTAGCATTTAAAGTTCCTTCACACAATCTATCAATATCCTAGCTGCCTTTCTTTCTTTTCTTTTCATTTCCTTTCTTTCTTCTTTCTATTCTTCCTTCTCATTTGCAGGGAGCAGAACCAACATGGCAGAATGAAACTAGGAAGTTGTTCCAACTCTTCTGGTTTCCCTCTAAAACCACATGAAACCAAGTTTGTGAACAAAGTTTAATGAAATGAAACTATTCTCTAGCTAAAAATAGATTGGAAGAATTTCAAAAAAGTTCAGTCTCACTGGGATGAAAGGGGTGTTCAGCCCAGCTTAAGCAGTGTCTGGAAAAGTCAGTGAGATAGTGTTAACCACAGCAGAATAGCAACTGAAAACTTTAGTCCTGGCTCAGTAGCAGAGAAGACCAATGGGACAGCCTCCAGTCCCATCTCAGAAGGCAAATTATCAGCTAGGGAAACCAGGCTGTTTCCTGGAGAGAACAGGCAGGACTACCCTCAGCTATGAGCAAATCACCAAACACAAGGGGACCCTGTGCTCAAAACCAAAGCTTCATAGGAAGCTTAGGGCAGCACCCATTTTACCCCAGGAGCAGAGCTCTACCATAAAAGGCACAAAAAAGGAATTTTTTAAAAACAGAAAAAGAAAATGATCAAGAAACAGAAAATAAACTTAACCACAGAAAGCTACCAGGGTGACCAAAAACAGCAACTCAGATGAGGACAAAATGTCCACAGAGGAAATCTCAGAATGATATGAATTGGTCTCAAGTTCAAAGAAGCTTCTTGGAAGTGCTCATAAGAGATTTTAAAAGGCAAATAAGAGAGGTTAAAAAAAAAAAACAGGAAAAGAAATGAGAGGTATGCAAGAGAGAGTCAACAACTTGGAGAAGGAAAGATGAAAATTGACTGCAGAAAACAATTCCTTTAAAAATACAAATTCATAAAAAAATTCACTGAGGAAATCAATTCTTTAAAAAACACAATAGGCCAAATGTAAAATAAAAACAAAAACAAAAAACTGAAAAAAAAAAAAAAAAAACCCAGCACATTGAAAAGCAGAATTAATCAAATGGAAAAAAAAAAAGAGATACAAAAGCTAACAAGAAAAATCATGCATTAAGAATTAGAATGGGGTAAATGGAAGATAATGATTCTATGAGACATCAAGAATCAATCAAACTAACTAAAAAGAATGAAAAAAGGAAGAAAATATAAAATACCTCATTGAAAACAGCTGACATGGAAAATAGATACAGGAGAAATAATTTAAAAATTATTGGTCTACTGGCCAAAAAATATATCCAGGATAGCATTGAAGAGATCATCAAGGAAAACTGCCCTAATAGACTAGAACCAGAGGAAGAAATAATCATTCAAAGAACCCATTGATTACCTCTAAAAAGAGATCCCACAAGAAAAACCCCAGGGAACATTGCTGCAAAACTTCAGAACTATAATCTCAAGGGAAAAATACCACAAGCTGCCAAATAAAAACAATCCAAATATTGAGGAGCAATAGTCTATTCTTCTTCTTCTTCTTCTTCTTCCTTCTTCCTTCTTCTTCCTTCTTCTTCTTCTTTCTTCTTTCTTCTTCTTCTTCTTCTTTCTTCTTCTTCTTCTTCTTCTTCTTCTTCTTCTTCTTCTTCTTCTTCTTCTTCTTCTTCTTCTTCTTCTTCTTCTTCTTCTTTTTTTCCTGTTCCTCTTCCTGCTCCTTCTCCTCCTCTTTCCTACTTTTTTTCTTTTTCACTTTTTTCTTCCTTCTTACCTTCCTTTTTTCCTTCCTTCATTCTTTATCCCTTGCTTTATTTCTTACTTTTTTTTCATCTATTTCTCTCTTCCTTCCTTCTTCCTTCTGTTCTTTTTCTTTCTTTTCATCCTTTCTTTTTTGTTGTGGTGGGAAGAGAGGTGGGTGTGGTGGATGCATAATGACTACAGACCCAGACTTGGAATTCGAAAGATCTAAATTCAAATTCTTTTCCTTATTAGCTGTGTACCTCTGGGAGATTAGTTAAGCTTCAGTCTCCTAATTTGTAACATGGAGATGACAATTAGTTGTACATCACAGAGTTGTTGGGAAGATAAAATCTCTTTCACACACACACACACACATCTTTATAAAATTTAAAATCCTATGTAAGTATTAACTATTATAATTTCCTTCCCAATCTTCATTATTACTTTTTACTGGACCATTTTATGATCCAGCCTGAGTGGATGCCACTACCATTCAGGCACTTCTCTTCTCATCTTCATTTCATCTCTCCATAGCATGGGATTTAGGGGGTTCAGATCATGAGGTTCAGGTCCTCGTGGTAGTCATCAATTAGTCTTCAAGTCATTTGTCTTTCTTTCTCAATCAACAACCATATATTAAATACCTATTATAGACCAGGGACTACTCTAGATGCTGAGGAGGTAAGGACAAAAATTAAATAGTGTCTTCTCTGCTTATTGACCTCTCTGACTTCCTTTCAATTCCAATTAAATTCCATCTATACTGAAAGCCTTTCCCAAGTTCTTTTATCTCTAGTGTTTTCCCTCTGTTAATTATTTCTTATTTATCTTTTATATAACTTAATATGTATATATTTGTTTTCATGTTGCCTGCACCATTAGTTTGTAAGCTCCAATGGCAAGGACTATCATTTTCTTCTCTTTGTATCCTAAGTACTTAGCACAATACCTGACACATAGTAGGCGTTTGATAAACGTTTATTGTTTTATTCATTGATTTTAAAGAAATTCCAAGTTCTTTAAGTTTTTCACATTTCCATATCTGGCTCGTGGTGTTCCTCTCAAATTCACTGTAAATATCCAGGGACATATAATATACATACTTGTAGTGTTCTTCTTCTTTATAATATAATAGTTCTCTCTGGGAGAGAGCAGGTTTCTCAGGGAAGGTTTTCTGGAGGCAATCTTAGCTGCAGTTGAAAGTAATAATCACCTCAAAACACAACCAGGTGATAAAAGTTCAGATCTTTTATTGCCTCCAATATAGCCCGGTTAGCTTAGAGGCCTATCTCTCTTCTTGGTTCTAAGAGCTTTTACAGCTTTGTCCTTTGCTTCTGCCTCTGCTTTCTTCAGCCTCCAGAGCCAGCACCAAGTTGAATCTGTCTTGCCTCTGAGAAAGGGCTTGTGGCTCTCAATCTCCCAGAGTGCCCCTCTCCGACCCCAGTCAATGTTCCAAAGTAAAACTCCTCACTCAGAGAGGGCTTCTGGCTGAACTCACTTGACGCTCCCCTCTCAATCTAATTCAGCTGAACTCCCTTCACTGAGCCTCTGCTTTCTTCTTATATATCAGAGAGCGGGATTATGGGTTTTCTCCCATAGTGCTCTCTGGCCCTAAGAGCTTCAAGGGAGGTGTGAATTCGGATATCTCATACTAAACCCTGAAATCTCCCAAACGTGTGAACTCCAATGAGTAAAGATGTGAACACAAGCATTGTATCAATTAGTTCTACTTAGTACCTTGTTTCAGGTTCTGGCCCAAAACATCTTCTTGTAAGACCAGATCAATAATCTATCAACTCTAATGAGTTAGCAGTTTGTAAAGATTCCAACACATATTGATGTCCCCTGTATACCTGGGCTTTCCAACACAAACTCTCTCATTTACTCTAGCACTTAACCCTTTAATTAACCCTCTCTCTTTAATAAAGTTTCTCTCCTTTCTAAACCAGCTTCTATATAATAGTCAAAATAATATTACTAATGTACAAGTCTAACTCTATCTTTCTCCTCCTAAGAAAATTCAGTGGTTTCCTATGCTTCTAGGACCAAGTACAAACTTCTCAGCTTGGTATTAAATTCTCACAATCAGATTCAAGATCTTTCTTTCTTTATTTATTTTAATAATAGCCTTTTTATTTTCAAAATACATGCAAAGATAGCTTTTCATTCAGTCTTGCAAAACTTATTGTTCTAAATTTTCCTCCTTCCCTTTCTCCCATCCCCTCCCCTAGATAGCAAGTAACCTAATATATGTTAAATATATGCTATTCTTCTATACATATTTATATATTTATCATGCTGCACCAGAAAATTCAAATAAGAAGGGGAAAATGATAAAGAAAAGCAAGAAAACAACAAAAAATTGAAAATATTATATTGTGATCCATATTCAGTTCCCATAGCTCAGGGTGCAGATAGCTCTCTCCATCACAAATCTATTGAAAATTGATTGAATCACCTTATTGTTGAAAAGAACCAAGTCCATCAGAGTTGACCATCAAATAATTTTGTTGTGGCTATGTAAAATGTTCTTTTGGTTCAACTCACTTCACTTAGCATTAGTTCATGGAAGTGTTTACAGGCCTTTCTGAAAATATTCCTGCCGATGGTTTTTTATAGAAAAATAATATTCCATTACATTTATATACCATAATTTATTAAGTCATCCCCCAACTGACGGGGAATACACTCAGTTCCCAGTTTCAAAGATATCTTTCTACAATGATTACATATCATTTCCCCCAAAGCGCCAATATTCCAGCCAAACTTGCCTACTTGTTTTCCAAATTCTATGTTTTGTTGCCTCTCTCAGTTTTGGGCTGATTGTTGAGCCCAGACACCTTGCTTGGCAAGAAACAGTCCAGTATGAAGGCCAATGAGCAGGCTCAGAGATAGGGGAAATTGCCAACCATGCAGAGTTTCTGATACTTTCTCCAGAGAGTGAATATAGTTTAAGGAGCCCTTCTTTTCTTGGGCACCAATGGAAAAGGGAAAACAGGATAGTGAGCTTGTAAATCCAGATCGATGCTGTGAAGGGAAAGAATTCCAGGTTTAAGAAGGAAGCACTTATAGATACTTGGTAGAAGCTTTAAAAGTTTATGGAGTATTGTTCTCTGGTTATTATGGGCCATTTATTTGTTGGCTGATTCTGTGCTAAAAAAAAAAAAAAAAAGAAAAAAAGCACCACATGCAAGATGCAAGTTTATTTGTCCACTTCTTGTATAAAGCCCACACCATTATACCAAGCATATAACTAGCACTAACTGAAATACTGAGAGTTTGAAAATAGGGAGAAAGGGCTTGGGACAGTGCTCCTTCCTCTGACGGGGCTAGTTTTGATTAGAGAGATTCACAAATCTACAAATTCCTTGAATTTCATGAAGAAAGGGACCTTGCTAAGAAACAGAAAGTTGCTGACTTTTTGATAACCACCAGAGAGTCCAGTATTCATGTAACACTTTTAGGTCCATAAACTGCCAGAGGGAAGGAGGTCAAGAAGGACAGGGAGGAGGAAGCAGTAGTAGTAGTAGTTTAGTAGTAATAGTAGTATAGTAGTAGGAGTAGGCATAGTAGCAACAGCGGTACTAGTAATAGTATAAGTAATGGTGGTAGTAGTAGTAGTAGTAGTGATATAGTGGTTACTATGTGCTAGTCACTGTGCTAAAAACTTTCCAATTATTACCTCATTTAATCTTTACAACATCCCTGTTAGATATGTATTACTATTATCCCCACTTCCAACAGTTGATGAAATTGAGGCAAACAGAGGTTAGTTCCTTGCCCAGAGTCACATAGTAAGCATCTGAAACTATATCTGAACTCAGGTCTTTCTGATGCCATACCTGCAGTTCTATCTACTTTGCCATAGAGTTCCTGGGGCTCCTCAGGGTTAGTTATCAAAATCACCTATTGGTTAATTCTTGTCTGCACTTCCTCTTCATCCCTCCCTCAAAATATCTCTGACTTTTTCAAAGATCCCTTCATCAGAAGGCTTTCCAGATTCTCCTGATTGTGAATGCATGACCCCTCTTCAAACTAATCCTTGTCTCTCTTTCTCTGTCTCTCTGTCTCTTTCCCCTTCTCACTCCCTCCTTCCTTCTTCCTCCCTTCCACTGCCTCCTTCCCTCTTCCTCTCCCTCTCCCTTTCCCTTCTTTCTTCTCTTTCTCTCTCTCTCTCTCTCTCTCTCTCTCTCTCTCTCTCTCTCTCTCTCTCTCTCTCTTTCTCTCTCTCTCCCCCTCTGTTTTTCTCTTTTTGTCTCTATTTCTGTCTCTGTCTCTCACACACATTCTTACCTTTTTATCTTTTTGTATGTATTATTATCCTTTTCAGTTTTTTAAATCACTTTGCATTTGTATCATCTCTTGTCATTGTCTCTCTTCTTTCACTTTTCATATATATATACTTATGCATATATATATAATTATAGTAGATATATTATATGTGTATATTATGCAATCTTTTTTCTATATAATATATATTTAAATGAATATATTTATGAGTACATTTTTAATGTTTTAATATTATTTCATATATTAATTTACATTCATGTTGTAGATAGTAAGTTTCTTAAGGACAAGAACATTTTTCTTGTTTTGTCTTTGGTTTCCTCATAGTATTCTCACATGATCAGTACTATATTGTTGTTCATTGGATTGGGTCTTTCTTGCCTTTCCAAAGGCAAGTAGGTAGGACAGTAAACAAAATACTGGACCTGGAATGAAGAAGACCTGAGTTCATATCCTATCTGAGATACTTACTTGCTATGTGATCTTGGACATATTACTTAACTTCTGTATCTTGACCTCACCACTCACTTGCTTTGTGACTTGTGGTAAGCCACAATCTCTTAGTCTCCATTTCCTTGTCTATAAAATGGAGATAATGATGCTTGCACTATTTAACAAAATCACCATGAAGAAAGTACATTGTAAATCTTAAAGCACTATAAAAACAGAGTTGTTGTTATTCTTAATATTATTACTACTAATAAGAAGAATAAAATGGAGATAATATTCATAGCGTCTGCTTCAAGATTCTTGTGAGGATGAAACAAGATAATGTATATAAAATGCTTTGTAACGATAAGGCCCATAAAAATGTGAGCTATTATTATTGGGCTATTATATGATACTGAAGTTCAGTCTTAAAAGAAATAAATTTATATGTTATCTTTTAAATACCTCCTGCATGCTCAGCCTTTGACAAAATTGTTTCTAAGTCCTTGGGGGCAGAGAAAAAGGAATTCTGGGGCTAGGCACATACAGAAGAACAGAATACTGCTATCACTTATAGTTAGGAACTTTTTTATATTCTAGATCTCTGTGTCCCATTATTTTAACCAAGATTAATTGGCTGATTAGATAGGTTTTGTTGGGATGTAATGTAAATTATTCTAAGAGATCACTTAGAGGTACTCAATCAGGATACTGGAAATATGAATATTTACCAAGAAAACTTGTGAAAAACTTATGAACGCTCTTTTCTTTTACTATTTCTTTGTTTCTATTTTTCATCTTTCTCTTTCATAGCAATTTCTCTTCCTCAGATCTTCCCACAAGAAGAATTCTGCCCAGTGTGGGTGTTTACAAAATAAAACTATCTCAGAGTTGGAAGGGAAGTCTAAAGTCACATTGTGTGTGATGCAGGAATCTCTTCTATAACACCCACAGAGATTTCCAATCATCTTTATTTAGTGCTTTCCTAAAACTACAGTGTGACTGAAAGTAGAAGTGTTATATGTGTGCTGCACATATGCCCTGACCAAATGGTTTCTTTTTTAATGCCATTTTTTATTAAATAGTATTTTATTTTTTCCTCAGTTATAAGTTAATAAAATTTTTAGGATTCATTTTTGCAATATTTTGAGTTCCAATTTTTTCTCTCTTCCCTCTTCCAAAGGTAGTAGACAGTTTGGTATAGTTTATATATGTGCTATCATGTAAATTATATTTCTATATTAACCACAGTTATGAAAGACTAAATAGATCAAAAAAGGATCTGGATGTGTGTAGCATTTTCCTTTGTGAGTCCTTTATACTTAACTTGGATAATTGTGTTGCTAAGAAGAGATGAAGCATTCATAGTTGGTCATCACAAATGATTATATGATGTATATATCCTCTATGTGTATACTCTGGTTATGCTTAATTCCCACATGTATGCCCTCTTTGTTTTTCCCTCAGTCACATGTGGCACATAGGCACTTTATAAATGTTTGTTGACTTAATATTTTACTTATAAAGTCCCTTATGAGGGATGATATATAAACATGTAACACTAAGTGGAATGGAGGATAAAGCATCAGATATGGAGTCAGGAAGATCTGAATTCAAATCCAGCCTCAGACACTTATTAGTTGTGTGATCATTGTTTGTCTCAATTTCTTCATCTGTAAAAATAAGCTAGAAAAGGCAATGGCAAAATACTCCAATATCTTTGTAATGACAACTCCAAATGGCTTCTCAAAGAGTCAAACATGGCTAAAAAGACAACTGATCAGCAACACTAATATGAACAGAGATATATTATGCAACATTACATGATGTCACAGTATTTATAGCTCTAATATGTACTGAGTCCACTAGAGAAATACAATATGAAGTGCTATGTAAGGTTTAATAACAATACCATTACTGATGTACTATCAGGACAGACACCATGGAGGTGTTATAAAGAATGAGTAGAAACACAGCAGGTGGAGAGAGAGAGAAAGAACATTACAGGAAGAGGGAATAGAACAAGCTAATATAAGGAGGTAAGAGAATTCAGGAAATAACTTCAGGGATGATGAATAGTCTAATTTAACTCGAGATTTAATATGATGTAACTCTAGAAATGTGGATGTCAGATTGTAGAAAACTTTGCATGATAGCCAGAGAAGGCTGTCATTTATTCAGTGGCCAAATGTGAACCATTAAAGACATTTGAAGTAGAAGAGAGATGTAGGAAGAAGATTATTTGGATAACAATATAAAGTAAATTAAGAAAGAGTCAGGGCAAGAGAAAATAGAGGGGAGATTGTTGCAATAGTTCAAATGGATCACAGGATAGGTCAAAAAATTAAGATCTGGAAAGGATCATAGAATCATAAAGCTAGAAGTAGAAGTTATCTTAGAGGTGATTTTATCTGAATCTCTCATTTTATAAATGGGAAAATCAAATTGCTAAGAATTTAAGTGACTTGCCCAAAGTCACAAGGCAGTGAACTCAACTCCTCTGTGCAACATCTGACATCTGGCATGCCTATACAGTTAGCATTCTTTCCATTGCAGCAAAGGCTGCTGGGCTTATGTTAGAGCTGCAGCAGTGAGACTAGTGAGGAACAGACCTGAGCAATATAACAGAGACAATATTGATAAGACTTGGGGACTGATTGGCTACAAGAAGTGAGGAAGAGGAAAGTGTCAAAGAGAAGAGAAAGAGTATGAGTGGTCTACCCACAGAGCAGTCACCATATGATGAATATGCCCCAATTATATGCTTTTTGAATAGTCAGATTTTTCAAAACATCTATTAGCCAGAAACTCAGGAAAAGAACAATGAATAGGAAGTAACACACCCTATATTAAAAAGCAGGAGTCCAGCTACTGAGCAAACACGAAATAATGGACCTTGTTTCAACCTGCACCACGTAAATATCCTTTTTAGTTCTTCCTCTTTAAACATCAATGCTATATTTTTCTTTGGAAATAGCGCTTAAAAGCCAGAGTGCCATATATTTTGTATAGGTGAGGTTTTAATATGCTCTGGAACCCCTGAAGTCTAATAAAACCCTTTTAAGTAAATCTCACTGAGCTCTAATCTCTCCAAAGCTCCCATGTTCTTCTTTGCTGTTCTATTTAATTTTTAATAAGAACAATTGCATGCAGCTCTAAAGCATAGCTCAATTAAGAAATATTCCTACCAGGCATCTTTGCAATCTTACAGTGTTCTCCTCTTTATTTTTCTTTGTGACCCTCAATTTGGTTTTGTTGCGAGGCTAAGAGGGTAGAAGGGGGGAGTGGAGCATGGGTTTATTTTTTAATTGCAAGTTTCATTTCACACTGTTCTTTACAAGGAGACAATCCAGTTTTCAAAGGTACAAATCCAACTCATGTGCCTGCTGTTAGAAGGATCCAGTTGAATACCTTAGTATCTTATTTTGAAATTATAAGAGGCATCTTTGATCTAATTCCCTAGACACTACATATCCACAATGTTACCTCGAGGTCACAAGAAATAATTTTTTTTAAATGGTATCTGAATCAGAGATTTGAAACCATGTATTTTAAAGTAATCAAAACTTAATTTCTTTATTGAGTTCTTTCAATAAGCGACCCTGCCCTTTCCCAGGTAAAGTTAAGCTCACATCAATATTTCTATCATAAGTACTGTTCTCAGCCACAAAATTTTGAAGCTTGCCAACTCAATGGGAAAGTACTTTTACAGTCTGCTGGGGAATTAATGTTTGTAGCTGAACATAAAAGTATGTTATATACTGCACAGGCACACAATTATGCAAATGTATATGTGAGTGAGGACATATACACATGCCTGTCAGTATGCATCATGTGTACATACATAAAGTTCACATCCAGGAAATTCATACTAAATTGCTTAAAATTTTATGCAAAAAATTATAAATTCACAATTTATCCTTTTTCATTTCAGTTGCAAAAATATTTTGATTTTTCTAAGAGTTTCTATTGTGATTGTCCACAGGCCATTCATAAAGAAAAAATACATTTGACTGTCAAACATATGTATTTTTTCCAATTTTTTGAGCATTTAAAATTTTTTTTCATCTCCAAATTTCATTCTTCACATTCCTCCTTTCCTAAGTTATACACAGGCAATTATGTAAAACATTTCCACATTTAGTTATTATCTATAAGAATACTAGATAAAAGAAAAAAATGAAAGTAAAAAGTGAAAATAACATGCTTCAGTCTGTATTCAATCAATATCAATTCTTTCTCTGATGGAAGATAGTATACTTCATTATTAGTCCTTCAGGATTATCTTGGATCATTGCTGAGAATAGCTAAGTTATTCATAATTCTTCATCATACAATATTACTGTTGTTGTGTGCAATGTTCTCCTGATTTTGTTTATTTCACTATACATCAGTTCATATAAGTCTTTCTAGGTTTTTTCCAAAATTATCCTGCTTGTCATTTCTTATAGCACAAATATATTCCATCATAATTATGTACCACAGCTTATTTATCTATTCTCTAACTGATGGGCAAACCTTTCATTTCCAAATCTTAGTTGCCACAAAAAGAGTTTCTATAAATATTTCTGTCAAATAGGTTCTTTTCTCTTTTTTGGATATCTTTGGGGTATAGCCCAGCAGTGATATTTATGGATGCACAATTTAGTTGCTCTTTGGATATAGTTCCAAATTCTTCTCCAGAATGCTTAGATCAGTTCACAACCCCACCAATAGTGCTTTAGTGTTCCAGTTTCCCCACATGTCCTCCAACATTCCCTTTTTGTAAGATTAGCCTCTCTGATAGATATGAAGAGGTACCTCCAACATCCAATGTTTTCCCTTTTTCTCAGATTAGCTTCTCTGATAGATGTGAGGAGGTACCTCAGTGTTATTTTGATTTCATTTCTCTGATCAACTTTGATTTAGAGTACTTTTACATGACTATAGATAACTTTGATTTCTTTGTCTTAAAACTTCCTGTTTGTTTCCTCTGACCATTTATTAATTGGGGAATGACTTATACTTTTATAAATTTGACTCAGTGTTCTCTCTCTCTCTCTCTCTCTCTCTCTCTCTCTCTCTCTCTATATATATATATATATATATATATTAATATCTGAGAATTGAGGCCTTTATCAGAAATGCTTGTAAAATTTCCCCCCACTTTTCTAATTTCCTTATAATTTTGATTGCATGGATTGTGTTTATGCAAAAACATTTTAGTTTTATATAATCAAAATTATCTATTTTATATTTTGGAAAGCTCGTTATAACTTCTTTGATCCTAAATTATTCTCTTATTAATAAATAGGACAGACAAACTATCCTATGATCTTTTTATTTATAGTATCACCCTCTATGTGTAAGTCATATATCCATTTTGACTTTATCTTAGTATAATGTATGGGATATTGGTCTATACTTGGATTCTGCCATATTATTTTTCAGTTGTCTCAGCAGTTTTTGTCAAATAATGAGTTTTTGTTCCAAAAGAATGGATCTTTGGGTTTATTATATACTGGCTTACTGTGGTCATTTACCATAATTTAATTTGTCCTTGATCTATTGCACTCTATTTCTTATCCAATACAAAATTATTTTGATAATTACTGCTTTATAATGTAGTTTGAGATCTGTTATGCCTACACCACCTTGTTTTGTTTTGTTTTTTCATTTATTCCTTTGATATCATTAAGCTTTTGTTCTTCCAGATGACATTTGTTATTATTTTTGTATCACTATAAAATTTTTTTTCATAATTTGATTGGAATGGTATCAAATAGATTAATTTAAGTAGAATTGCCATTTTTATTATTTTGGCTCAATCTATCCAGATTGTCTAGGCAGATAGAGCCTCAAGTATTTTATATTGTCTAAAGTTATTTTAAATGGAATATCTCTCTCTCTCTCTTGCTCCTGGACTTTTTATTAATAAATACAAAGGTTAATGATTTCTTTTGTATACAACAACTTTGCTAAAGTTGTTAATAATTTCAAGTAGTTTTAAAATTGATTCTGTAGGATTTTCTAAGTATAACATCAGATCATCTACAAAGAGTTGTAGAGATTTTAAAAATATGTTTCATATTAATTTTATTCTGTCATTATGTTCATCAAAAGTAAGATAGAGTCCATTCAAAAATGTAGATATTTTATTTACCCAAAAGGTGTATTAAAATATTATATTTCTGAGGAACAGAGGAAAAAAACAATTCCATGAGAATCTGAGAGAAAATCAGTCCAAATAAAGGTGCTTGAGGAATAATAGGCATTTCTGAGAGGACCTGAGTCATAACAGTCCTCTCAGTGGCAAAACTACTTCCTAGTGACTGAACACATTTTGTTCCAGCATTAAATTTATACATACCTACTTTTAGAATTTTGAAATGGATAGCATGGAATCTCTGAAATAAAGAACAATTTGGTGACTATGAGACAATTACATATTGATTATTTGTGTCATATCTGACAAAAATATGGATTTTGCATTCCTCAACCTAAGAGAGTGGTAGATAAACTACACACAATGTAAACCTTGATCTAAGTCAGGAGAGACATGAAAAGTCAGGAAATTATAAGAAAGAAACCAAAACAGGAAGCTGGTAGAAAAGGCAGAAACCAATGGAGCTGAGACCTCAACCAGCATATAAAGAGAAGTAGAATGGAGAAACAAAATAACAATAGCAACTTCTTTGGGCTGGGTCCAGCTGGTTAGAGACAGAGGCTTAACAATTGATATGGAGGGAGATCTAATTGGTTATACATGCATATATACATATATGTATGTATGTCTATATAATATATGTATAATGTTATATAATGCATGTATATTGGGAGCTGATTGTAGAAAGTAGAATTCTCTTCCAGTTAAAGAGGTAACAACGAAGAAAAATAAAGAAAAGAAAACTTTGTCTTTTTCTCTGGTGTTAACTCTAGCTTGGGAAAGAGGAAACCTTTTCTGATATGCCTTTGTTACTCTTTACTACCTTTTACAACTTTAGAGAGCTATAGCTGAGTAGTGTTGCATAACCACAGCTTAAGGGCATTTCTTTTCACCAAAAGAATATGAGATTGTTTTAGCTCCTATTCAAAGGAACAGATTTGGCAAGCTATATAGATGCCAGGATTAAGGCTGCTTATTTCTAAAATGAATTTAACACCACTTTAGAGTCTGAGAGTAGCTGAGAAATAGTTTTGCGCAACAAGAGAGTAGAGAGATCCAAAATGAGTGGTTCTATCTAGCAGATAATGTGTAGTACCAACTATTCCCTAAAGAGATCATGGTTAGTGAGGCCTGTGATTCAGAGCCCTCAGTTTCCCCAGGCTCATGGGTTTCCCTAATCATCATGTCTCTCACTGCTTGTTTTGCAAGTTTGTGTCAACACAATTCCTAAAGATACTCTGGTGGGACAGTGTGTTACTGATTTATGAATAGACTTTTATGTTATAATTTTTATTTATTTAGTAAATAGTTCATGATTTAGGGTACACAGTATCCTCTTAACTGAGATTTGTTTATGGGATTTGTTTAATGGGAAACATACTGATGGGATCAGGAATTATAGTTGAGCAGAAATAAATATGCATGTGTATACACATATATTGTGCGTATGTATATACACACATATGCATAAAGGTTGCTCCTAGGATCCTGAGAATAATTTGTCATTAACATGACTATTCCTTTCAGGAATCATCCCAACCTGAAAACACGGGATCAGATAAGGTGAGTAAGACATCCCCAACCCAGAAAGAAAAAGAAGCTGGAGAGTTTGAGGTCAGTACCATACTCATCATGGGCTACACTAGTATTTCTGATTAAAGTTATTATTTTAATTTTAACTAATTTAACTAATTCAGGAAATAATTTGGGGAATGATGAATGTCTACTTTAAGTATATTTAACTGATTCAATGCCCTTATTTGGAAGAGAAGCATGCATGCTCAGAAAAGAGCTTCTTTATTACAAAGCTATTTCCATGTCCTTGAGTATAGTCCACAATAGTATGATTTTATCATTTTCCTGGTGACAACAAATTCTTTATTATAAATGATCTTCTACAACAAAGGGTACCAGGAATGTTACAATAAAACTTTCAGATTGTATAATAGTATCTGAGCTTTTTATATTTATCATCATTTAATCATGAATAATCAAATACCCTGCAGATCTCCTCTTTTCCCCTACTATCAACATCCTAATTATCTCCCTACAACAGTAAAAAAAACAATAAAAACTTCCAAAAAAAATAAGTGCTTCAAATTCCAAGCTATGTCTCCAAAGACAATATAAGAAAAGATTCAGAAATAAAAATCAAACGTATAGACTAATATGTGAATAATACCTTCTTACTTTTCAAAATAACTTTTATTTGAGTTTATTTCCTTCTGGACATTTCCCTCTGATTGTCTTACCATTATCTCAGACTCATCATATCTATAATAAAACTCATTCTCTTTCCCCTTAAATTCATTTTTCCACCTAACTTCCCAATTTCCAACAGTAGCACCATTATCTTTCCTGTAACTAAGGTTTATAACCTCAGAGTCATACTCAACTTCTTACTCTTCCTTATTCAATCACTGGCCAAAACCTGTCAATTTTATCTCTATAACATTTCTCATATATGTTCCTTTTTCTCAAATTCACACAGCCACCAACCTATTTTCAAGGCTTCATCAACTCTCAGCTGAGTTACTGCACTGGCCTCTTAATTGGTATCCCTGCCTCTGGGCTCTTCTCTCTGTGGTCTGTCCTCCATACAGCTGTCAAATTATGATTCTTAAGACACAAATTTGACCATACCAACCCCTTCTTCAAAAAGCTCCAGTGGCTTCTTACAGATTCTAGGAAAACCACGAATTCTTCTTTACAATCTATCTTGAGTCTACCTAGAAAGGTTTATTGCATATTACTCATCTTCATAGACTCTATGTTCTAGCCACACTAGCCTACTCTGTGGAATTTGTACACAATATTGTATCTATGACCTCTGTGTCTTTCCATAGTTTGCTCCTTTTCTCATCTCATTTTTTTCTTTTTCACCTCAGTTTCTTAGAATCTATGACTGCCTTTAAAGCTCAATTCAGATGCTAACTTTTCCTTAAAATCTTTCCAGGCCCTACCCTGAGATGCTAATATTCTTTGGTTACCTTTAAAATACATTTAAAAAACATTCTTATGTGTACATATAGGTTGTATTTCCAGATCGAATTTAAAATCCTTGAGTGCAGAGTTTGTTAGGTCCTGACCTCTCTGTAGCTAAGAAATCTAGTCCAGTGTCTGGTTAATAGTAAGTGCTTAATAAACAAATATTTATTAGTTGGTTATTGCTGGTTTACTAAAACATTTTCTCATAACATCCTTAAAAAATATTAAAACAACTATTATTACTCTCATTTTGCAGATGTAGAAGCTGAAATTCAGAGGTATTTGTGTGCTTTTAAAAATCTTACAACAAAATTATTTCTTAAATTTGAGAATTAGAACCACTAACAATTGTTAATCCATTCATTCAAAAATATTAGCCAACTGCATGACACTGCATATTATAACATTTATTTAATACCTTAGAGTTTACTAAGTGCTTTATATATATTATCTAATTCTACTTTACCAATGCCTTTGTGATTTTGTGTCCCTCACAAACTGAAAGTTGAGAGAGGCTTGATGAGAGGATCACACATTTAAGAAGTATCTAAAGCAGAGTTTGAAATTAGATCTTCTTGTCTTCAACATTATCCTAATATTATCTGCCCTGTATCAATGATCATTTACATATTCAGAAACATAATCTTAATTATGCAATAAGCCTTATTAATATACTCCTTAAATATTTTTTCTAAAATATGTATATTATTTCTTAGCTATTTGCTTTATTAGAGATTGCAGGAAACTGTATTGTGATATTACTATTTCTAATGGCTTAACCTACTTTTGAATTTTACCATTCATTATTTGATGAAGTACAGTTGTAATTTCTAGTTAACCCTTATAAGCAATATCCGTGTACTAACTAATCAGATAAAATCAGATAAAAATCAAGTTTTAGCAATTAAATGAATTTAAAAACCAACTTCCCACAGGTCATCAATTGTCTTAGTAATAATTAAAGACACCTAAAGTATTTGAGCATTTATATTACTCAAATTTCTTCCAACTCTATTGATTCCCTCCCTTTTTTTTTTTTAAACTTTCTGGTCCTATTTTCCTGCTTCCCTGATGATCTCCAAAGTCCTTTCTACTTCTCCCTATATGAGTGTGTGTGTGTGTGTGTGTGTGTGTGTTTGTGTGTACGTGCACGCGTGCATGCGTGTGTACATATTTATGGGCTGGCGGAATTAGGTCAAACAGTGCCAGAGCTATTTCCATTTGGTTGGTGATATTTGTTTAGGATATAAAGTTCAGCATTGTGCTTTAAATGTGTCATGATTTATCTATTGGAATAGTTCAAAAAATAAATCCTTGTTTATATTTGAAAATTTTATTTGTTTGGCAATTAGAGTAATGATAGACATTTTAATTAAGCACATTATATAATAGAATTTAAGAGATGACTATAACATTAATAGTGACTGAATCTGATCCATTCAAAGGGCCATATCTAGTCATCTTGATCTATATCTTGTCACTAGACCCAGATGGCTCTGGAGGGGAAAATGAGGCAGGTGACTTTGCACAGCCATCCCTCCCTTAAATACAATTGACTTGCATGTCATGTCAGTACCTCCCTAATGTCATGGTCCTCTTTAAGAATAAAGGACAAACAACAACATACACTCTACACTGTGTATATATGCTTTGGAATGACAGAGATTAATAAAATAGAGTCCCCATTTTGAAAGAGAGGCAATTTGGTAGAGCAGAAAGAACATTGGCCTTGAATGCAGGATAAATAAGTACACATTTGGATACTTTATGATCATGGACAAGTTGCTTGCTCTCATTGAATATCTGTTTCATCATCTGCAAATTGAATATAATGCTACCAACTTAACAGTACAGTTGTGTGGAAATGATTTTGTAAAACTTAAAATGATATGGAATTATCAGTTATTGTTGTTTTTTATTATAATCCAGTATAAAAGATTAGACATGTGCTAATCCATTAATACACATCACTGTAAGTGCTATCAAAGAAGTCTCAATCACATGCCACACACATGCACAGAGAGAGAGAGAGAGAGAGAGAGAGAGAGAGAGAGAGAGAGAGAGAGAGAGAGATATTTGGGGAAACTTAATAATCAAGGCTAACAGAGAAGACTTTGTAAAGATGGCATTTAAGTTGGGCCTTTCAGGATCAATTTAACAGATAGCTAAAAGATGCAGAAGGCATTTCATGTAAAAGGGAATGTATGATCAGAGGCACTGAGATAAGAAAGCTCATGACAGTGTCATGCATTTAGATAATATTTTTTAATGAATGGATAAATATCTTTTTTTTCTTTTTAGTGGTTCTAATTATCAAATTTGAGAAATGATTTTGTTGTAATTTTCTAAAAGCACACAAAAACTTCTGAATTTCAGTTTCTACATCTGTAAAATGAGGGTAATAATAGTTGTTTTAGCATTCTTTTTCAGAATGTTATAAAATGTGTTTATGAAATAAATAGTTCAAATAAATTCTAGTGGAAAGTAGTAGAGAAACAGTAGGAGAAAAGCCTAGGAAGGTATATTAGGGTTTCAAATTTAATGGAGATAGAATGTTTTTATTAAATAAATCATAGAAAGTTTTTTTTTTAACAAAACCTTAAATACAAGATTAGCAAAGAGATTATAGCAACTTATTTCCAGGATAACATAATATAACCAAGTAGGGATTATACTAGGAATGTAAGGCTGGTTCAATACCAGAAAAATTATCAATATAATTGACCATGTCAATCCAAACTAACACAAATCATATTATTATCTCAATAGCTGCAGGAAAAAAAAAAAAACATTTGACATCCATTCCCATTAGAAAAATACTTAAGAATATAAGGAATAAATGGAGTTTTCCTAAAATGATAATTAGCATCTTTCGAAAATCATCAGAAAGCATTATACATAATGGGGATAAACTAGAAGCATTCCCAGTAAGACCAGGAATGAAACAAGTTTGCCCATTATCACCACTATTATTCAATATTGTACTAGAAATGTTAGCTTTGACAATAAGAAGAGAAACAGAAATTAAAGAAATAAGGTAGTCAATAAAGAAACCAAACTACCACTCTTTGCAGATGATATATTTGTATATTTAGTAAATCCTAAAGAATCAACTAAAAACCACTAGCAAAGTTGCAGGATATAAAATAAACTCACATAAATCATCAGCATTGTTATACACTACTAAATAAGTCCAGAAGCAAGAGATAGAAAGATAAACCTCACTTAAAACAAAATATTTAGATAATATAAAATATTTGGGAGTCTACCTGCCAAGATAAGGCTAGGAATTATATAAACACAATTACAAACCACTTTTCACACTTATAAAATTTGTTCTAAACAATTAGAAAAATATCAAGTTCTCATGCGTAGGCCAAGCTAATAAACTAAAAATGATAATTCTACCTAAATTATTCTACTTATTTAGTGCCATACCAATCAAACTGCCAAGAAATTACTTTATAGAGCTAGGGAAAAAAATAACAAAATTCAGCAGAAAGAACAAAATGTCAAAAATTTCAAGGGAAATAATGAAAAAAATGAAAAGGAAGGTGGCCTAACTGTACAGACCCCAAACTATATTGTAAAATAATGATCATCAAAACTATTTAGTACTAGCTAAGAAACAGAGTAGCTTATCAATAGAATAGGTTAGATTCACAAGACATAATCGTCAGTGCCTGTAGTAATCTGGTGTTTAATAAATCTAAAGACTCTAGCTTCTGGGGTAAGAACTCATTATTTAACAAAAATTGCTATGAAAACTGAAAAATAGTAAGGTAGAAACTAGGCATTGACCAATATCTAACACACTATAACAAGATGGGTTTATGATTTAGATATACACTAAAAACAAATTAGGAGAACAAGGAATAGTCTATCTCTCAGATCTGTGGAGAAGGAAGGAATTTTTATGAATTGCAAAATTGACAATTTTGATTATATTAAATTAAAAATGTTTTGGAGAAACAAAATCAATGTAGTCAAGATTAGAAAGGAAGCAGAAAGCAGGGGAAATATATTTTACATGTGGTGTTTCTGATAAAGGCTTCATTTTAAATATATATAGGGAATTGATTCA
Organism: Antechinus flavipes; assembly: GCF_016432865.1. Classification (NCBI taxonomy): domain Eukaryota; kingdom Metazoa; phylum Chordata; class Mammalia; order Dasyuromorphia; family Dasyuridae; genus Antechinus; species Antechinus flavipes. The sequence continues at coordinate 239,105,353 of NC_067399.1, read as the reverse complement.
AATTTATAAGACTACAAACCATTTCCCAACTGACAAATGGTCAAATAATTTTCCTATGAAGAAATTAAAACCACTTTTAGACATATGAAAAATGCTCTAAATCACTGTTGATTAGAAAAATGCAAATTAAGACAACTCTGAGGTACTACTTCACAACCCTCAGATTGGCTAAACTGACACGAAAAGATAATGATAAATGTTGGAGGGGATGTGGGAAAATCGGGACACTATATATTGTTGGTGGAGTTGTCAACAGAACCATTCTGGAGAGACATTTAGAACTATACCCAAAAAACGATAAAACTGTGCATATCCTTTCATCTAAGTGTCTCTACTGAGTCTGTATACCCAAGAGATCATAAAAAAAGGGAAAGGACTCATATGCACAAAAATATTTGTAGCAGCTCTTTTTGGTAGTGGCAAGCCCTGGAAATTGAATGGATGTCCATCAGAAGGGAGTGACTGAATAAGCTATGTTATGTGAATGTAATGGAATACTATTGTTCTATAAGAACTGATGATATATCTGATTTTAGAAAAACCTGGAAAGATTTATATGAACTGATGCTAAATGAAGTGAGTAGAACCAAGAGAATATCGTACACAGCAACAGCAAGATTACGTGATGATAAACTGTGATCGATTTGGCTCTTTTCAATAAAGAGATGATTCAGAGCAATTCCAATAGATTTTTGATAGAAAGAGCCATCCATATCCAGAGAGAGAACTATGGAGATCGAACTATGGATCAAAGGATTGTATTTTCACCTTTTGGGGTTGTTTTTCTTTGCTTGTTTTTTTTTTTTCTCTTGTGTTTTTTCTTCTCCTTTTGATCTGAATTTTCTTGTTCAATGGGACAAATATGGAAATGTCTTTATAATTACACATATTTAAAAAAGAAAGAAAGAAAGATGTTCAACAGGAAATGAAATAGTAAAAATTATGCTTTAGGAGTATTTGATTGGCTCCTACTTGTAATATGAATTGAAGAAAGAAAAGATTAGATATTTAAAGATCAATTAGAAGAACCTGAACTTATAATAGAAGGAATAGAAAAGAGAAGATAGAAGGGAAATGATAGTCTAAAGAAAAACAGGAAACAATGTTTAGAATTGTGGTAGGGACAGAATCAAAGACAATTCTTATTATGAGTCTGAGTAACTGGGAAAAGTCATTGCTATAAATAGAAAAGTCCAGAGTGGGAAGCTGATTGTGATAAAGTTTCTGAATGATGAAGTTGGACTTAGACATGCCAGGAGAAAACCTTGGTCATTTTAAGTCTTCTCTTCCTCAGCAGTTAGTTAGAAATGCTGAATTGGAGTTTGGGAGAGTAGTCTTGACTAGAGAAATACAAGCATTTATTAAACACCTACTATGTAGCAAGCCTGGAGTCAGCACTGGGATTCAAAGAAAGAGGGTAAATAGCATTATCAAGGAAAGAAGCATCAATGAGATCAGAGGGTCAAGGATAGATTTTTGGGGTCTTGGTTCACAGTAGGCATATAGTTAGGAATATGAACATTTAAGACCAAGGTTCTTAAATTTTATATCATTGACTTGTTTGGTAGTATGATAAAGCCTATGATCTGAATAAGGTTTTTAAGTAAGTAAAATAAAATAAAACACATAGAATTACAAAGGAGACCAGTTATGTTGAAATACGGTCATCTTTGTGATGGAAAGTGCCATCTGCATCCAGAAAGAGAACTATGGAGACTGAATGTGGATCAAAGCATAATATTTCCAACTTCTTCTTGTTGTTTGTTTGTTTACTTTTTTTTCCTTTTTCATGTTTTTTCCCTTTTGATTTTTCTTATGCAGCATGATGAATATGGAAATATGTTTAGAAGAATTGCATGTTTAACCTATATTACATTGCTTGTTGTCTTGGGGAGGGAGAAGGGGAGAAAAGGAGAAAAAATTAGAACACAAGATTTTGCAAAGGTGAATATTGAAAACTATTTTTGCATGTATTTGGAAAAATAAAATATGATTAAAAATGCAGTCATCAAAATATTTCAAAAGATCACAGACCCTTTGGTTAAGAATTGCCAATTTAAGAAATTGGAGGGTAAAGAAAACTATATTTCTATCTCAATATCTAGCACTTAATATTAAGTTTTAATTCAAAGAATCATAGAATCTCAGAGCAGGAAAAGATTTCAGAAATTATTTACTCCAACTAATCCCAAGAATCCTTTCTCAACACATGATTACAATCTTCATTCAATAACCTTCAGTAATGTTGGTTATACTCCCTCTTGAGAAGCCCATGCCAGTTTAGAAAGTTGTAGTTAAGAAATTCTTCCTTACAAAAAGTCTAACATAGACTTCCTATAATTTAACCAAATTTTATCTACTCTCATCCTAGGGTACCAAGCAAAACAAATATATTTATTTTTCCATGTGGCAGCCTTCAAATATTTCTACATGGCAGCCTTCTGTACCCCATAATTTGAAGGTAGATATTATGTTTTTTTGTTATTCCCTTATACCCCCTTTTTTTTTCTTCTCCAAGCTGAACATACCCAATTCCTCTGCAAAACATCACTAAGCTTATCCTTCACCACTGACATACTTTATTCCCAAAAACTATTTCCTAGTCAAGTCTATGTCCTCCTCCACTTACATAGTTAGGTTTTTAATATGTGCAGAACTTTGACAAAGGTTCTTATATAATCTCTAATCTTAACATGAAAGTGATGCTACATTTTTTAAGGTAATAACAGTGAAATATAAGCTTTGAAAGATTCTATCAAATTGGAAGAAATTTGGTTACGGTCTTAGTAATATTCTGCAAACAAAGCCTACCTTTCCACCTTCCAGGCAAGGTATCTCCAAAATATTGATTGCAAAATGTTATTTGACCATTGCAATTCATGAAGCAAATTAAAATATAAAATGGTCCTTAAGTATAGTTGGCCTACTTTTGCTTCTATCAAAACAAAAAACAGAAAAAGAGCTAAAAATACTGAGAAACAAATAATTCTAATACTAGTAATAGAGACTATGATTTCACTGGTATAGGAAATTCCCTCTTCCAAGGCAGATCAGCACTTTCTCTGCAACTTATAGATGTAAGTGAATTTCAAAGTGACTTGCCAGAGGTCACACAGACTGTATGTGCCAGAGGAAGGACTTGAACTCAAGTCCCTGAGGTTTTGGGGCCAAATCTCTATTGTACTATGATGCTCAAAAATAAATAATTAATGATTGCTTAATAGAATCATTCAGTTTTTAAAAATACTTATAAAATTATTTTAAGACTCAAAACTCACTTCAAAGAGGGAATAATATGCACACTGTTAATAATGGAAATCTACCAACCAATAGGAAAGTGTAAGAGTACAGGAAAAGAGAAGGTGAGGGGACTATAGGGAAAATGGATTAAAGGACATAGTTTTCAGAAGCGAAACAAATTTTTGAGGAGGGACAGGAGAGGGTGGGGGAAGGAAGAGAGGTAGAGAAAGAGAAGAAAGAGGGAGAGATGATAAATGGGTGGAAATGGGATGAAAAAAAATACAGACAATAATCAATATGGTAGATGCAAATGGGATGAATTCACTTGTAAAATGGAAATGGATAGCAGAATGGGATAAAAAACCAGAATCTAACAATATATTGATTACAAGAAACACATATAAAACAGAGTGATTAACTAAAAGGACAGAAAAGGAAAATGACAAATATTGGAGAAGATGCAGAGAAATAGAGACACTAATGCATTGTTAGTGGAATTGTGAATTGATCCAATCATTCTGGAGAACAAGTTAGAACTATGCCCTAAGAATTATAAAACCATATATACTCTTTGATCAGAGAATATCATTATCACATCTGAATCCAAAAATGATCAAAGAAAATGGAAAATGATTGACAAAAATATTTATAGCAGCCTTTTTTGTGGTGGTAAAGAATGGAAAATTAAGAGGATGTGCATCAATTGGGGAGTAGCTGTACAAGTTGTAGTATGTGATTATGATAGAATACTATTATGATATTAAAAATGACAAGCAGGAAAGTTTCAGTAAAAACCTGACACAATTTGCATGAGCTGATACAAAGTAAAATGAGCAGAGTCAGGAAAACATTATATACAGTAACAGCAATATTGTATGCTGATCAACTGTGAATCACTTAGCTATTCTCAGCAACACAATGATTCAAAACAGTTCCATGATGAACTGATACTATCTAACTCCAGAGAAAGAATTGATGGAGTCTGAATGAAGATTGAAATATATTTTTACTTTCTTTAATATTTTTGAGGCTTTTTGATCTGTTTTTCTTTTGCAACATGACTGATATAGAAATGTTTTATGTTACTATACATGTATAATTTAGGTCAAATTTCACCTTATTAAGGAGGGACAAAGAGAGAGAAAAAATAATTTGGACCTCAAAATTTTAAATTTTTTTAAATTTTTTTTTGTTTAACATGTCATTAAGAAAAAACAAAATAAAAAGAGTCAGTACTCTAAATGGAAAACTTTATTCAGTGATCAATGAATTGATATATAACTGAAGGAACTAAATCACTTCATTGATGCTATTTTTGTTACAAGCGAAATGAAAAAACATAATAACTAAATAAAAGATAGGCTTATAGATGTCCTGGAAAAAAGCAAAAGATTTGGAGTAATTGGTTTTATTGTGGGTCCAATGGTGATAAGATTCATTTCATTGAACATTTGATCATCTAATCTTGAAAGTAATATGAAGAATATTAATAAAAAAGACCACATGAAAGATAACTTTAGTAATGTGCCAACATCTGTTATCAAGTTTAAAAATATATAGAAATTATATAAAGAATTTAGTAAGAGCCTCCAAATCATCATAAACTTTGTACAAGAGCAGATGTTGAAAAATGTCATTCAATATTAAGAACTTAAAGAGGCCAGAGACTTATAGACTACTCAGAAGACTCACAGATTACTCAATAAATAATTTATTGAAGAAGAAATCTGGAAGGCATTTAACAATATGAAGCATGGAAGAATATCATTCAAACTTCAATTTTCCCCACAAATAAAAAGAAAATAAGAATATATTTACAGATAGAAATGACTGGATATTGATGTTGAAATGAACGGTGCTTCTTAATTTTATTTCGTGAATTCCATTGGCAGTCTGGTGAAACGAATAGCTCCATTCTCAGAATACTTTTTAAATGCATACAATAAAATACATTGGATTATAAAAGAAAGGAAACCAATTATTTTGAAATGCAATTATAATTTTTAAAAAATTCATATTCTCCAGGTTAAGAATACCTGATAGTCTGCAGGCTATCAATTTAGAGAGGTAAAGCTAAGATGTTCTACACAATCATATGATGTCTAACATGATCAATCAAATGATATTGAAAATTAAAGCTACATAAAAAGTATGTTAATGTTTTCACCATTTTCTTCCTAAATTTAACTGATTCAAAACAGTTGCCAGAAGAAGACCAAAAGAACCCAGGAACTACTTTAACCCTCAAACTTATCTCCCTAACAGGGAGCTACTGTGGTCAGAGATAGCACCATTTTAGAATACATACCCATTTGTAAAATATGAAAAAATATGGAAAAGAATTATGAAAAATTACAAGCAATATTCCCTTATGAGATTAAAAAAGGAAGGGGTATCTGCAGGAGATTTGTTATGAGATTCAATTAAATTAAATCATCCCCAAAGCACTTTTTGATGCTAATCTAAAGAATATAATAAATGTAATGCAAAACACAACAGATTTTTCAGTGTTTCTATCATAATCTATTTTTACACTTTATGAAAATAGAAAGATCATGTTTTCATTCTAATATCTCCCTATCTGATGAGGAAGAGGAATGGTTTTTTAGAAGATAAAGGCAAGAAGAATAATTGCCCAAAGAAGAGATCTGTGATGGCAATAAGGAATCAATTTACAATATACTTCAAAATATGGAAGATACCAAATGATTAGAAAAAGGACAGATGATCCTAGTACAAATACAATGGTGTGAAAAAGATATTATTATCTACTAACCCATATACCAACTTTTTTGTTTCTATCAAGTCTTTATGAGAACACTTGTTTATGAAAACTACAATACTGTATAAGACAGAATCAGGAAGGGTGACCTACTTGATTTTGTATAGCAAATTATATCTTCACTTAAAAAAACAAAAACAAAAACAAAAACAAACAAAAAACCCAGAAAATTTAGACATATTGCTGGGTTGAACACACATACCAAAAAGTTTTTGATTTGTTGGCACAAAATACAGGCTCAAAGATTCTTGAATTAAACAAGATGTTTCTTCTCTATGTTCTGATCATAAGGTCTTCCACGACAAAAACAAACAAAAGATGACATCAATAAACCTCTGACCATCAATATTAATTACTTTTATTGATTAATAATTAATTTTAGGTAAAAAAGAGAGGTGAATATGCCCCAAAAGTGTTTGCTACTTTCCTGGAGGTATCCTTCATAGAGTCTAAGCAAGATTTCCTATAAATGGTGAAATCCTTCCAATGCAGATGAAAAAATGCATAGTGAACATTTTATAACATGAAATTGAATGAATAATCCATTGAGTTAATCATTGTTCTCTACATTTATAGCAAATATGGTATATGGACAATTATCTGAGCCCAGAATTGAGCAAGAGAAAGATTGTGAAGTGGATTTCAGATTCAATGTTTTATCTTATCTTTTTAATTTTAGTGTTGTTTGAAAATTTGATTAACATACTTATCAAGCTTGTAGGTGGCAGAGAACTAAGCCTATAATCAGGAAATCCTGAATTCAAATCTGTACTCAGGCACTTACTAACTATGATCTTGAACAAGTCAGTTAAACACAATTTGCTTCAGTTTTTTCAACTATAAAATAGCATAATAATGATACCTGCTTCCTAGGATTGATATGAGGAGCAAGTGAAATAATATTTGTAAAACACAGCCCAGTGCCTAGCATAGTAAGTACTTAATAAATGTTTGTTTCCTTCCTTTCTTTCTCCCTCCCTCCCTTCCTTTCTTCCTTCTTTTCTTCCTTCTTTCATGTCTTCATGTCATCACTGACAAATATTTAGACAGTAGAGGGACAAGAAAAGATCACTGAATAACAGATACTACCCTCCAAGTATGCTTCTACACACTAATAAGTGTTCATTGAACCCTTTCAACTAGTTCTAAATCCACACTCTTATCACCTGATCCACAACATTTCATCTTAAACCTAAGGATAGAGTGAGTGTTTTTGTCTGTGCTTTAATTGAAATATAGCTGTACTATAAAACAACAACAATAATATAACATTTATAAAGTGTTAGACACTATGTTCATTGCTTTATAATTATATCTCATTTGATCTTCACAACAACCCTGTTGCATCAAATTGTGCTGCTGCCTTTTGTTTTTTACATCATCTTTTCCAAATATGACCCCCCACACATATGCAGAATCTTCTCTTGTAATAAAGAAAAACAGTATAGAAAAATTGAATAATAATGACAGTTTATGCGAGTGCATCAACATTTTGTATCACTTTTTATGAAGAAGAGGAAAACATGTATCACAATCTACTCCTGAGGTTAGTTCTTGCTTAACTGAAGAGAACAAAAAAGAATAGAATTGAAATGGGTTCAGAATTCAGAAATGAACCCTTGAAAAAAACAAAGAGGACTTGGTGACAGGCAGGATGAAAACCATGATAGTTCTGTGTTACCAGAACCATGGAAAATATAGAATCAAGAAAGAGGAGTCTATAAACATTGTTATATGATATAGGGAGATTGAATAGGATGAAGGCTGAAAAAAGTTATTGGATTTGGCAATTAATAGGTCACTGCAAGAGAAGAGACAATACATAGTGATAAGAGAGGAAGACAGACTGAAGCAAGAAGAGGGGAATGAGTAGTAGGGAGCCTTAAATAAGAAAAAGTCAATTGTTTCCAAGAGTTTGACGGTAAAAGGAAGGACAGTTAGAGAGGAAGGTACCTTTAAACTCTAAGAGGCTTCAAGGTTTGTTGTTGTTTTATGTGAGGGAAGACTCTTGCATATCCATGAGTGATGTGGCTGTGTGAGTGAGAAGTAACAATGTGAACTCTCTTTGAGTTTAAGTTTAAAGTAGATTACAGGACTTCCATACTCTTTTTGGAATCTCTGACATTTGGATGGACACTTGAGGGCCCTGGGTTCCCCCAACAACCACCATTTTTGCTGTTCAGAAAAATCAGATTCTGACCTAAGCAGAAGCTTAGTTACTTAGAGTTAGTTACTCTTAGAAGACAGGAATCTCTTCATACCTCTATTTAAATGATCACTTATTAATATATAATCTGGTTGCTCAAGTAAAAGGTATATTTAAAATGACCTTGAAAGGGCATTTCCATTTGTGACTTAAGACCTGCCAAGCAATCAAATAAGAAGGCAGTCACCAAAATCCTTGCTAATAATAATGAACTCCACGTTTAAATTTGTACTTCTCATATATTCATGGATATGGGTAATATAGCTTCCATCACCATAATGCAGATACATTTTTATTAGATTCATCTATAATATTAGTGGAAAAACTACATTTAGCATAACTCTCATTTGAAAGAAACTCTGCTTCCCCTTTTTCCTATTATAAAATGTCTGGTATCAAGTCTCAGATCTGTCACTAAGTAACTATGTAACACAGGGCAAATCATTACTCTTCTCACAGTCTCAATTTCTTCCTATGAAAAATAATGGTGTTTAGATTAAATTGTCTCATATTCTTTCCAGATCTGATGTCCTATTTATTCATTTACAAACATAAGGTACCTACTCTATGCTGAAGGTCACAGAGGAAACATATTGTTTCGTTCTCCTAACTCTCATAGTTTATCTAATGGATGAAAAGCTACAAACAGAAAGTTATAATTTGATAAAAGTAGTAGAAAGCTTTATAGCAAGGTGTTGGGTGAATTCCAAGGGGAAAGTTATTACCACTAGGGAGATCAGAGAAGTCTCCATGTAGGAGGTAGCATCTGAGTTGATCTTTAGAGAATGAATAGAAATTCAAAAAGTGAAGGAGAGGGGAGACTTTCTAGGCATAAGGGCCATTAAAGACAAAGGATAATCATGAGATCATAGATTATAACTGGTTCAGATCTTAGAGGTCTCCTAGCTCAACTCTTCAAGTTTAGAAAAAAAGAAAATATGTAGAGGGTCACAGTCAGTGGGGAAACTCTGGGTAAGGTATAAGACCCTTCAACCCAGAAGGAAACTGCTAACAATGTCTGGTTCATCTCCCCATCTCCCCTAAGAGCTCTCAGCCTTCCTGAGAAGTCGGGGGGGATGACAACCTATGTTGAGATTGAAGCAGAGTGATAGCAGGTAGAAGAATGATACCAGGTGGCAAACTACATAGCAAATTGTTTATGTGGTCCTATGTGCTCAGAGTTGTCTTTGTTATATTATAAAAAGGGGAAAGCCCTTGAAATAAATGGACTCCATTTTCTTATCATCCTTGGGAGTTCTACCTTATCACTTCTCCACTAAGAAGGTATATTTTAACTACCCTGATGTGGGGGCTCTAGAAAGCAATGGTACATTTTGTCACCCAATTTGGGGGCTCTAGAAAACAGGACTCAATATTTTAATTACCCCAACTTGGGGCTCTAGAAAACAGGACACAACAAAAATGAGACCTCAAAAAGTTCAATATTTTGCCAAAATCACAAAAGTAAAAAGTGACTATGGCAGGATTTGAACCCCTTTTTCTGATTTCAGGACCCTCATCACAAAACTTCAATGAGGATACACAGGGCACATTCAATGACAGAAAGCAGACCATTTTAGATGGAACATAACGTTCATAGACAGGAATAATGGAAGATAAAGCATAAAGAATGCTGCCAGTTTGTTTTGAATTTTGAGTTTTGAATGTCAAGTAAAGGAATTTGAAAATCACATGATCGACAACTGAAGCCACTAAAGATTTCTAGACAAAGGAATCATGTGACCAGATCTAGCTGTTATCTGTGTCTATGAAATTCACAATAATCCCTTTGGATACATTTAGATTTTTGCTGTTGTTTCTGTTTGATTTCTTTTCTGATGACTGATTTTTTAGAATAAATTACTTTGGGCCATTGGCCAATGGAATTTAATTTATTTTTCAGTGAACATGCTTCTAAATTTATTTATTTTGCTTTTTTAAGCCCAAACATTTAATACCCAATGGAGTACCACCCACCAATCTGGGTCTTCAGATTCAGAAACTTTAACCAAATTAAATGCTGCCCTATTTTGATGTCACAATGAATAGTGTTGGCTTAACTGCAATTAAATAGTCCCCACTGACCACTGAAAGCACAGTACATGATGTCAAGAGTGGTAAAACTGTCAGATTAGTGGAAATTCATTTTCCTGATTACTTGGCAATTTCCAGCATAAACAACCAAAATAATTTTTTTCTTAAAAATCTCAAACCTCATCTCTAAATAGTATAATATTTGTTCCTCTGTAGAAGAAGGTTATGTGATTCCAAGTTCTTAAAGAAGTCTAAAAATGTCCTGGGAATGATGCTTTGATAAATAGTATTTTGTAACCATAAATTGAGAATAATTTTTTCCCTTTTTTATATTACCTAGTATATGGAAAACAGGTTCATAAAGTTACAAAATGATTATTTTTTTGTAACTAAACCTTGGATATATGAACAGGGGAAAATACTCCAAAAGACAAGTGAACAGATGCAGAGAAACCTATAGTACAACTACAGAGTGGCCTTTATATTTTATACTCTGGCAGGTTAGAAAGAAATTTTTTTTAAAAAGCTTTCATCCTGAAAGTGTGCCCATTTTGTTTTGTGGAAGCTGTATAAGCCTGGGTAGGGTTATCATAAGATTATAAGATCATAGATTTAAAGCTGAAAGAGACTTAAGAAACCAATTTAATCTAACCTTTTCACTTAACAAATTAGGTAACTGAGACCTAGAAAGGCTAAAAAATTTATCCTCAAAATCCAGAACCATGGTCTTTTCAGGGTATTGCCTTGTCTGCCTGTCTTTGTACTGTCCTAACTTGGTACTAACCCTTAAGTCAATATTTCCTATGTTAGAGATTCCCAATTAAGAAAAGTGATTTTCAATGATGAGCAGACTGATTTCAGAAAAGCCTAGATAGATTTACATAAACTGATGGCAAGGGAAGTGAGTAGAACCAAGGGAGCATTGTATACAACAATATCATAGAATGATCAACTCTGATGGACATGGCTCTTTTCAACAATGAGGTGATTCAGGCCAATTCCAATAGGCTTGTGATGGAGAGAATCATCTACACCCAGAGAGAGAACTGTGAGGTCTGTATGTGGATTACAACATAGTATTTTCATCTTTTTGTTGTTGTTTGCCTGCTTTTTTTTCCTCATTTTTTTCTTTTTGATCTGATTTTTCAGGTGCAGCATGATAAATGTAGAAATACCTTAAGAAGAATTGTACATATTTAACATACATTGCATTACTTGCTTCTAGGGAAGAGAGTGGGAGGAAGGAAGGATGAAAATTTTGTAACACAAGGTTTTGCAAGGATGGATGTTGAAAACTATCTTTGCATATATTTTGAAAATAAAAATTAAAAGCTATTAATTTAAAAAAAACCAAGGAAATGAAATGTAGGTTAGATTAGATGGCCTCCAATGTACCATGCTTTTCTGTGATTCCTAGGTCTTTCTAGGTATAAATCTTCTATTTCTATTATTTCTAAATGCCCTACTAATTCATAATCTTCAAACTTCTATTAGTGTGTGCTAATTAGATTTTTGTGGTAATAATTCAAAATATTTTAATGAATCTCTGATCTCATTGACATGGGCATTCTTTCCAGATAGATTGTAACCCAGCCATTATTATCAATAATTTTTTAAATTTATATTTATGCTGAGTGTCATGGCTCAAATCTATACTCTCTTAAACTAAGAGAGACTGAAGGTGATGGCTCCCTTGAGTCTGGGAGTTCTGAGTGGCAATAGGACTAAACCTGATTGAGTTTCTACTCTGAGTCTGGTACCAATAGAGTGAGCCCTCAGGCAAAAGGTCCAGCAGGCTGCCTCAGGACGGGTAAATGGGCCAAGGTTGGAAAGAGTGCCAATCAGCAGTGAAGTCTAGTCTGTGAGTGATTGCTGAACTTCTGACCTGAGAAAAATAGAGAAGCCATGTCTCACAAGCAAACAAAAGCAAGAAAAAATACATATATGTATATATACATAAACATGTTTATATGTATATATATAATCTTAACTTTTCAAAAATTTTTCCTCATTTATTGCCTTATCATACCCTCACAAAACTTGGTCATATTTGCCACAAAAGGAAACTGATTCACCAACTAAGTAAGTGAATTAACTCTAGTCATACTTGCTAGGTAGAGAAAAGGTCTTCAATAGATCACAAATGCTTCTTTTCAAGTCCTTTGGTCTTTCTAATAGAATACAATTAGATGTGACCCCTTAGTATTTTTTCAGGGAGTTGGGAGGAATTAAAGAGAGGACCATTCTAGCACTAACTTTGAGATTGCTTATCTCCAACTTGCTATTCACTGTGAAATCTACATACCATTTGTTCCCCTTAAATGGATGTGTCTCCCACTAGGGATGAGAACCACATTCGTTCTGTCACTAGTGAGTAATGCAGTATGGCTCCCATGTGGTACAGATGCCAGATTATACAATAGCCTGCTTTGGGGTGCAGGTGTCTTTAGAATAACAAATTTTCTCTTATGGATGTTAGCATTACACTTTAATAAAAACCAAAATAGCAGCCACAAATCCCAAGGTCCCCTAAAGGGCATATATTAGAAATCCATATTTGTTATTCTCCCCTTTCATAATTCACATGAACTAACTCATTCTGTGGCCTGAGTTACTTTATCCTACTGTCCTATTAAGTGGAAACAAATGGGCTGCAACGTTCGACAGTACACCGGTGAAAAAATCCTGTCCCCAAATGTGAAGTTTGATGTTCTAAGTTATAACCCTAGCAGTTCCCTCTCTTCAATATTCTTTGTTCCAAACAATGTGAAATAGTAATAGTAGCCCCACACAACTGACCTGGGTCTCTGGGGAGAGAGGGGAGGTCAATAAGTATCTCCATCTCAGGATTCCTTCTGCACTTGAGACTTTTGCTTGAATTTAACTTACCCACCCATGAGTCTTAAGTGTGAGCTGTGAATATCCCTCTCTGGAAAGGTACAGAAAGTGTCTTCTTAATCTCTGAAGGGGCTTACACCCACACAGTGTTCACACCTTCTAAACTTAGAGGTGAAACCTTGCAGGCGAAAAAGAAGGCAGGAGTGGAGCTGGCGGTGCAACACTTTCAAAATGTGGCTGCTTGAAGACAAGGGAAGGATGGGTTTTCCTCTGTGTGTGCCCCACTCCTGTTTTTCAGAGGCAAGAGATGCATCACTGCAAAGGGATCTCAAGATCTCTCCGATGGCTTTCCCACATCCAGTGTCTGAAACTGACAGAAGCCTGGGAACAGAGGTTTCAATGTATCCATTTACATAAAATAGATACTCCCTACCATAAGGAAAGTTGCTGGAGATGGTTGTCCGGAGTATACAGATTTTCACAAATCTAAATTTGGCCTCGTAATTACAAACTTTGTAAAGTTCGGTTTCAAGCATCAGCATTTCACTAATACTCATTATTAGAAATAAACAATAAGCCCCGTTTAGAAATCTTTGTAGACTCGGGACAGTAAGAAACAGCTTTGGTCAGATTTATCACTTTGCCTCATGATCACTAGAGGGCACCATTATTTGGGGAAGGTTCAAGCTTGGGACACGCCTACCCCATCAACTCATACAAAATGAATCCACTATTTTCTGTATATTTCACAAGCATGAGCCTCTCGTGCACATTTTGAGCATAATCTGAATCACTTTAAAATAGAAATGTCTTTGAAATACAAGAAACTATAGACAGCTCTCATCCCCTCTTGGGTACTCATGTCTTTAAAGCAAACTCCCAAGGCTGATTATGAATCAAATTGCATTTTACTCATGTCCTGAGAGAGAAATGTTAGGATGGATGGGTGTTGGAGCAAAAGCTTTAGGAAGTTGCTGCTGTTTGCAGAAAAGGAGTTGGCTTTGAATTTTTGAAGTTGTACAGTAGCTTATTTTTATACCCATTCATGAGTCATTCATTAGCACCCAAGATGGTTATCTGCCGTCAGGAGAACAAGAGAGATTTCCAGTCTAATAAACACCATCTTAACTGTCACTGCTTGATGATATGTATGGGGAGGTATGCCTGGGATTTCCAACTCTTGACACCCCTCTCCTGGGGACTCAATGTTCTTGTCAATTTGTCCTTTCAGGAAGCTAACTTGGTTTAGCCAATCCTCCTCCAGTCTAGACAAATATACACAGAACTCCCACACCTACTTATCCCCAGGCTTAAGAAAAGGTAGAGGCACAAAATGTTTCATTTTGCTGGTTTAATATGTGGTGAATCAAGCACATACTGCAGCAACCATTAGCTGATTTTTACACGGAAAAAGGAATCGAAGATATTTTACTCTACTAAGCATTATATCGGAATAGAAATATCAACATTTCTATATGAAATCTGAAACACCTTTGATATTTAAGAAATAGAACGATTAAGCCAGAATCAAGTATGAGCTCAAACCCATATTACTGACCTTTAATTGTATATTCTTAAAGGGGTTAGTCTTGCAGGGAGTTTTGAAAAACTATTGGGTCACCAGAATTCTTTTCAATTCTGTTAGCATTGGATTCACCCACAATTTCAGAGTCTGTTCTGGTCAGTTTCACTTCCATCTGTTAGACCCATCACATCAAACTGAGAGATCTAAGCTTCTGTCTCTAGTGCCTACCACCTTATCTCTCCCACCCCTACCTCAACTCCCAAACTAGACTGAAGAGCAAATGAAGAAAGCACAGAAAGATGAAAGGAGGTATGTATGACTCATACGATGTGCTAAAAACTGATGAACTACATGATTCATGATTTTGTTTTGGTCCCCAGATAATTCATAGCTTTGTAAAATGTGATCTTTTGATTGCAAATGGTAGGTTGTGTTTTGCCACCCACCCTGCAACTAAAAATTCTGGGACAAGAACAACAACAAAAAAGAAATCAAATGAAGATTTTGTTATTACATCTGTCTTTCCTGAACAAACTAGGATCTTGTTAATTTTTCTATTTCTCTCTACAGAGTCTACATTCTTTTTATTGGGACATGATCAGCCTCTACTCCCCAAAGAGAATTAGGAGCAAAATGAATAATAGATTTATTTTTTCTTGCAATCACTAGGCCAAATAATCAGCAACATTCATCATCAGTTTACCTAAGGAGAGCCCAATTATCTTTAATATTAGCCCTTTTATTTTACAAAGCTTTTATCACATTTTGCCTACTTTATTTTCCTTCAACCTGAAATAGACAATTACTTTTAGTTCATTGGGGTAAAGAGTGAAAAGGAAAGCAGGAGAGGAACAATAATCAAGAGACACAGAACTTCTCTATCACAATAGTCATTGACCTCTCTATTACAGTGAAGCTCCTTTCTTGCCTGGGATGTATTATAAAGCTAGAACCTGAAAGGAACTTAAAGATTATTGAGTCTAATTGCCTGATTTTACAGATAACAATCAAGTTACAGTTAATTCCAATTGCCTTACTCAGAGCTACACAGCTAGAAAGTGCCTAAAGTAAGATTTGAATGCAGGTCTTCCTTATTCCAAGTCCACACTTCACTCAGGAGGGGGAAGCAGGATTTTTGCTTCTGGTATTTGGAAAATAATTATTACTTGTCGGCAGAATCCTGTAGTCCTCGGAGGATTGAAAGGGAACCTTCATCAGAGGGATGCAATGGGATGGGAAACGTCTAGTGACTCTCAGTGTCTTTCCCTATGTGTCTTTTGGGGAAATTTCCTTGACATAGGAGTGAACATTAGGGAAAATGCATATGGTTATTCAAATTGTTGAGTTTCTTAAGGCCTTGAAGCCTAGAGAATAATAAGAGAATTTGATTTGAAAATTACAAAATACTACATAGGTAAGGGGTTGGAGATATA
Source organism: Antechinus flavipes (assembly GCF_016432865.1). NCBI lineage: Eukaryota > Metazoa > Chordata > Mammalia > Dasyuromorphia > Dasyuridae > Antechinus > Antechinus flavipes. The sequence continues at coordinate 239,089,295 of NC_067399.1, read as the reverse complement.
GTTGGTTTTGTCATATCACAAGGTCAATAGAAGCTATATTCCTCACTAAGTCTTCTGAGTCCTCTTTCCCTCAGGACACAACTGCATCCAAAATTAGGGCATCCAGATAGCTTCTTTACAGACTAAATTGTAGCCTCCCTATAGGAAATTGTTTTAACTCTGGCCTATAGAACAATGACAGATGAGGTATGTACCATTTTAATTTATTTCTCAAAGTCTTGGCTCAATACTTTTTATTTCTTTTATGGCTCCCTGAGATACAGACTAGAATGATGGGACTAAAGAGGAAAGTCTCAACAAAGAAGGTGATGAGGCTGTCTAGGAGACACCATCATCAATGGAGGATCCATAGGAGGCTGCCTCTTATTGATGAGAATCAGGCATCTGCTCATAAGCAATCAGAGCACATAGCTCTCTGCAAAGGTCATCAATGTAAAAGAACATTTGGATTTGGAAATGATTAAAGCTGTAATGAATATTTGCTAGAATGAGGAAAAGATGGATCTTGATACGATGACAAGCACACAGAGAAGGCCTTGAATGTTAGCATGGTATATTAAAAAGGAAAGGGGCATGAGGGTGGGGGGGAGTATTGGAGTTACACTTAGTCACTGTCAGATCAAACCTTCCCTGTTCAAGGAGAGGGTGTTCTGCACTGATCAGGGCTCCCAGAGAGCAATATCCCTTCTTCTGTAAAGGTAAATCTATCAGGATTTAGCCTCGCCTGTCTGAGATATCCCTTAACACCATCCAATTTCCGTTCTTTCTAATTCCATACTTAGCAAAGCAACCTTCTGATAATTAATTTGGTTTCCCAGGTTTGCCAATACGGGGAAAGGGGCATGCTGAGTTATTGTGCCAGTTAGATCTCTTGTTGTAAATGAATAAATTGGCTTTGGGATTTATCAATGTGTCTCCTGTGAATTTAGGAAGCATGAGGCAGTTTTCTCAGGTTTGATCACCACAGGGAGAGTTGACAACAGTGCTGCTATACCTGCAACTTCACTTGAACAAAACCTTGAAAAGAGAGGACCATCCTGAGATGTGGTAACCTTGAGTTCCCTATGCCCCCAAGGCTCTGTGAAAAATGGAAAAAAAGATCTCTTTTTTGAACCCCTTCAGACTAGCTTGTAGTAGGCTGTCTCTGCTCTAGACAAAATTCATCCTGCCTATTGCCATTGCATCTCCCCAGTCCTCATTTTTCAGGATTGTATTCAACCAGCCCTCTCTTGACAATCCTAGTGTTATCAGAATTTGAAATTCACTTAAATTAGACTGAGTGAGAATCTACCTTCTCTTCCAACAAAATGCATATACTATTACCTACAAAAAAGAGTTGTATTAATGCATAATGTGAAGAAGACAAAGGATTCAGGTTATCACATACATACAACTAGGAGAAATGATAGCTTAGTCAAATCTGGGCATGTCAAATCAAAGGGACTATCAAGGGACCCCTGTCATTACTACCCCTTTTTCCTGTTAAGGACTGGAAAACATTGCACCTGAGACCCATTTATATCCTCCTTCCTCCAATGCCTGATTCCCAGACTCATTCTCCTGAAACTTCCATTTTTACTGTTAGACCCTGTTTCTGATCCTGAGTGTCTAATATTAGGCTTTGGGCAATTCCTTGTATGTGTCAAAATGTGTCATAATAAAGAAGAGCAAACATTGCTCTAGTGGATAAAGCACCAACCCTCAGATCAGAAAGCCCTGATTGGGTCAGACTTCTAGCACATCCTGATGGTGTAATACTGGGTAAATTAAATTTCAGTGACCCAGTCAGCTTGCTAAGGTCCTAGAATGTACAGTAGATGCAGATATGCATGAATAGAAGTACCATCACATAGGATTCTCCATGCCAATGAAAATAACTGGCCCCTTCCAAATAAATTTTTAACAAGTCTATTGCTTTAAACATTACTAGCCTATGTAAAACTTGAGTGAATGCCTCCTTTTAATTTTCAAATCATTGGAAGAGACCAGTGCGGTAGGCATCTATCTGAATTTCTATGTGTGGAAAAAGAGACTGATTTGCTCAGAAAATAGAAATGAAGATTTGGTGGAAACTACTACCTTTAAAGAAATAAAATTTAAGTTTTTCATAAATATACCATCTTCTTTAAAGGTCAAGATAAAGCAATAACAGTCTTTATCTTTATCATCAGGTGTTTTATGAAGAATAATTATTCAGGACAATAGACAATAGGTAAGAAGAGTTTAAAGATGGGACTAGTCAAGAATGGGAAGCTAAATGTAACCTTGAGTAAATCGGAGACAAAATGACCTCTTTCCCACAAAGAAGCATACATCCAGACTAAAAGGAATCTTAGAAATTATTTTGTCTTGTGTAACCTGGTTACTCCACAGATGAGAAAGCTAAAGCCCAGAGAAGTAGATTAATTTGCCCAGTATTTCACAGTAAATTGACGGTAGGGCTAGAATTAGATACTTTGGGGATTATGCTGTCTACCAATCTGATTTCAAAGAGAAAGAAACTAGAACGGGGTCCTCTGACTCACAGACTTTCTTCCCTATTTCACAGAGGTTCGCCACCTAGGAAAGCAAAGATATTTTCTCTGGTGTCACTCAGTCAGAGATGGTAGGTATAACCCCAGAGGGGTCCCTTGGCCTTCCTAGAACACTGCTCCCAGTACATAACAAATGGCTCACCCTACCATCAGTCCTGTGCACTGCCTTACAATTCTTCAATAGGAGAGTGAGTCGACAACAACAAATCTCTCTTCCTTCAGCTGCTTCTTTGAATTAATGCTTTGCCGTGTTTTGTTTTATGCTATCTCTGGGGAGGAGTGAATATGTCATTGTAATTAACTCATCTGATGAGGGAGGTCTCGTTTATTTCTCCTACAAAATAACAGGTGGTGGGAGAGCTCTAGTACATTACAGTGATATGAATTGCATTTAGAATAAATCACATTAAATAAATAAGGAAACAAAATGACTTTAAGGTACAATTTTTTTATTGTTTTAAATTAAGCCTTAGGAGTGAGCAGCTGCATATCAACTGCCATTGTGGGGCTAGGTAACATCTCTTCTGTTTCCCCCTCAATTCCCTTGTCTCCCTTGGGGACTACAATAAAAGAAAGGTTCGATGACAAGATTGTTCTCAAGTTCAGCCTGCTTTGGCCAGCACAAGGCTATGTCCCTCGGGGGCAAGAGACCTGAGTTAGCAAATGATACTGCAGGAGGTTCCCCTTTACTACATCACTCCTGGAAACCTGTGATTTAAGAAGAAGCGGATGGGAGGGGAATTCCTTTTGGTCTATTTAGGGTGTTCACTGATAGACAGATGTGAGACTTGGAACTGGAAGGAGTCTTTAATTTACAAGTGAGGGAACTGAAACAAAAGTGGGGATGACTTGCTTAAGCCCAGACTAGTAATGAAGGTAAGAGCTTACATTCAAACCTTTGTTTTCTGCTTCCAAATCCAGGGATTGGTGTGTGGAAAGTCAGCAGATACACTGTCTGACCATCATTTGTAGTGGTGACTGGGCTCAGTGGAGGAGCTAACTTGGAATGGAGTTGGTGAGACTTGGCAGAGCATACGCAGAGGAGACATTAGCAGAGGGTGGGAAGAACAAGTGTGGCTGTGGTATTGGTACCATTGATTCAAGGTCACTTCCCTTTGTTGTGGAGATGCTGATATTGGTCCAGTCTGTTCCTTGTGTTTCTATTGAACCTATACACACACTGATTGAATGGAGGAAGCAAATCTGTGACATCAAATTCAGCTTAATACTCTCTGTGAATGGTATCAACTGAAATTATTTCTACCCCTAAACAAGAGTGCTAATTGTAGGACTACTTTATTGTTTTAATAGATTTAATTTATTTTTTCAATGAAAAATACCTACTTTCTCTCTCCTACCACCACTCCTCCTGCAAAGGAGCAAAACAAATTGACTGAGCTTACTTTTCATGGAATAATAGGTAGCAAAAGTTAATTTCAACTTGTTCTTGCTTTTCAAATATCTTCATCTTATATAACATGCAATCTAAACAATAGAACAATAGAATTTCAGAGGTAATGGCTGGCAATACTTATAAAACACTCATTTCTACAGGAAGCCTTTCCCAATGTCTCTTAATTTAGGATTTTCCTTCTCTTCATTATTTTCTCTATCTCTTGTTTGTATATAGTTGTTTGCACATTGCTTTATTCATTAGATTGTGAGCTCCCTGAAAGCAAGGATTTTGTATCTCTAGTATGTAGCACAAAGCCTGGAACATTGTAGAACCTTAATAAATGCTTATTGGCTGAATGTTAACTAAATGCTCACAAATTTTACTTTAACATTATAGATTGTTGTAATTATTTGTACATATGTCTGACCTTCTATTTTAAACTTTTAAGCTCTCTGAAGATGAAGATTGTATCTTTTATTATTCATCTTACTATCTTTCCCAATGTCTGGTGCAATGATCTGCACATACAGCTACTTAATATATTGAATTAAAACCATTAACTAACAGCAACATCAAAATTTGTATTCACAGGGAGAACAAAACTCTATGTTAAGAACCTTTGAGCTAAAGAGCATCTAATCCTACTTGTACCTACTACTACTGGAATCACCTATGTAGTATCCCAAAGAAGTGTTCAGCCCAAAGTAATAAGTAGGAATTTTGATGCAATAGGAAAATTCACTTATGGTTGGGAGACATTTCAAGTCAAGTCAATTCAATAGAACTTAGGAAATTCTTGCTATATATAGCAGGTGCTCTGCTAAACTCTGGGAATGCAGAGATAAAACAAAACAGAACGAAATTTTAAAAATCCCTTAAGGAACCTGTAGTGTCCTAGAGAAAATCAATATATAAACATAAATATAGGGGCTGCTAGATGGCGCTCTGGAGTCATAAGGACCTGAGTGCAAATCCATCTTCAGACATTTAATACTTACTAGCTGTGTGACTCTGGTCAGGTCACAAGTCCAATTGCTCTGCCAAAACAACAAGAGCAACAACAACAACAAAATAACACAAAAAATGAACACACAAAAAACATAAATATATTATAAATGTGTCTATTATAGATAAATAGATAAATATAAGTGGAATGATGGATAGAATGCTGAACTTGGAATTGAAAAGATTTGAGTTCAAATCCTTCATTTGATACTTCCCCACATGATGGTGATCAAATCACTTAGTCTCTATAAGCTTATCTATAAAATAAGGATGTTTGACTAAATGGCCCCTAAGGTCCTTTGCAGTATTAAATCTATGATCCTATGAGTATCTTATTCATTGGATCCATACTGGAAATTCCTCTACCTTAGGTCATAATTAAACATCAAAGTAGGACTTTTGAGAAGGACTAAATCCATACTAGTGTATAAGCTAAAAATAATATGAAAAAAAAATTTTTTTCCTCAAAATATTAAAGTATTTAAAATATTAAATATTGAATTGCATTTTCTATGTAAGCTAGCAATGTGCTTCCTAACTGATCTGTAAATTAATATTTGTAAACTAAGCATTTTCATTCCTTTAGCTGTAATTGGGCTCAGAGATATTCATTGCTTCCTTTTTGGTGTGCCTATGAGAGTACTGAACATAATAGAGCAACATCTTACCTAAATCTAGTCCAAAACATTTCTACCCTGAAGCTGATGCCTATAATGAAAATCTGCCTTTTACAAATGACTCTTTATGTGAAGATTGTGTTCAAGATGTTGGAAACCAGGGTGGTGAGTGTGTGTGGAAATCAAATTAATCTATAGGAGGATGAGGATCAGCAGTTTATCACAGCAGAGCTGTTTGATAATAATGGGATAGAAGAAACAGACACTGCTTGGGAAATACATAAAAGTTCAGGAAATGGCAATGGAAATAATGAATTAGTAACTATTTCAAGAGATGGCAGGGCAAGAGTCAGCAGCAAACAAAGGAGGAATATTATGTCAGGAAATGATAGGGGTAAGATGGCCATGACTAAACCCAAAGTTGGCTGTGAACTGAAAGAGTGAAGAAATATAACAGATGCTCCTAATTTCAGATCACAAAATTCTACTCCTAATAGCTATCTCAATTTCAATTCTTTGTTGTGTTTCCTTGCCCTCTGCCAGTTGAGCTAACTGACAAAATCTTGTGTGTGGCCTAATAAATGTTTGATTCTTATATGCTACTTTGGATTCCAGATTATCAGTTTGAACACCCAAGCAGTTTTGGACTGGAAGAGACCTTAGAAATCCAAGTATAATCCCTCTCATTTTACAGATGAGAAAAATCAAGACCCAGAATGCCTTGCCTCCCACAGACAGTAAATAGAAAAGATGGGCTTCAGAACAAGCTTTTCTGATTCCAAATCCAGAGCTCTTCCCAATTCACTGTAGTTAGTTGTTCAATCATTTTAGTCATATCTGACGTTTCATGACTCTGTTTAGGGTTTTTTAAGCAACTATACTAGAGTGGTTTGCAATTTCCTGGTCCAGTTCATTCTACAGGTGAGAAAATTGAAACAAACATGGTTAAGTGACTTGTTCAGGGTCACAGATTAGTAAATAGCTAACCTATATTTGAATTAAGGAAGATAAGTCTGCCTGACTCAACACTCTATCTACCTACCTCCCTCTTAATTATACCATGTTAAATAGCCATCTATCTACATTTCCAATTGTCAATAAAAGAATAAATTTAATTTATTTCTGTACCTAAAATCTTGCTTTTCCTTTGTTTTTGTTCTTGCCAAAGCTAATTTTTTTTTCTACCCTTGTTACTAAAGGACTGTTCTTACACAATCCATAATGGAAAATTGACTCCGAAATTTAAGTCAATATAAATTAACTTGCAAGAATGAAAATTCTTTTAATTGACAGAAAAGATTTTTTCCCTGCAAAGAGCTTTTCTATCATGTACAATAAAGATCCTTTTAATTTTAGGCATGAATTTGGTTTATTTCTGTCTCTGCCTCCTGTAGGGGGAGCTGACTGGCAATAGCAAGATTGGTGGTCTAGTAAACGAGTGATTAGTATTTGCCAGGTTGAATTATTAAGTCAGAATTATTTGATCATTTGTTTCTAAATTGAAAATTAGTATGGCAGAAACTAGGCATTGACCCACACTTAACACTGTACCCCAAAATAAGGTCACAATGGGTTCATGACCTAGGCATGACCTGAACATAATAGAGCAACATCTTACCTAAATCTAGTCCAAAACATTTCTACATTCATAAAGAATGAGATTATAAATAAATTGGAAGAGCATAGGATAGTTTACCTTGCAGACCTGTGGAAGATGGAGAACTAGAAATCACTATTGACCACAAAGTAGAAAATTTTGATTATATCAAATTGAAAAGTTTTTGTACAAACAGAACAAATGCAGACAAGATTAGAGGGGAAACAATAAACTGGGAAAACATTTTTACAGTCAAAGGTTCTGATAAAGACCTCATTTCCAAAATATATAGAGAATTGACTCTAATTTATAAGAAACCAAGCCATTCTCCTATTGATAAAGGGTCAAAGGATATAAACAGACAATTCTCAGACAAAGAAATTAAAACTATTTATATACATATGAAAATATGCTCCAAATCGTTATTAATCAGAGAAATGCAAATTAAGACAACTCTGAGATACCACTACACACCTGTCAGATTGGCTAGAATGACAGGGAAAGATAATATGGAATGTTGGAGGGGATATGGGAAAACAGGGATATTGATATATTGTTGGTGCAACTGTGAACACATCCAGCCATTCTGGAGAGCAATTTGGAACTATGTTCAAAAAGTTATCAAACTGTGCATACCCTTAGATCCAGCAGTGTTTCTACTGGGCTTATACCCCAAAGAGATACTAAAGAAGGGAAAGGGACCTGATGTGCCAAAATGTTTGTGGCAGCCCTGTTTGTAATGGCTAGGAGCTGGAAAATGAATGAATGCCCATTAATTGGAGAATGGTTGAGTAAATTGTGGTATATGAATGTTATGGAATATTATTGTTCTGTAAGGAATGACCAGCAGGATGAATACAGAGAGGCTTGGAGAGACTTACATGAACTGATGCTAAGTGAAATGAGCAGAACCAGGAGATCATTATATACCTCAACAACGATACTGTTTGAGGATGTATTCTGATGGAAGTGGACCTCTTAGATAAAGAGAGTTAATTCAGTTTCAATTGATCAAGGATGGACAGAAGCAGCTACACCCAAAGAAAGAACACTGGGAAATGAATACAAACTGTTTGCATTTTTGTTTTTCTTCCCGGGTTATTTATACCTTCTGAATCCAATTCTCCCTGTGCAACAAGAGATCTGTTCAGTTCTGCACATGTATATTGTATCTAGGATATACTGTAATCTATTTAACACGTAAAGGACTGCTTGCCATCTGGGGAGGGGGTAGAAGGAGGGAGGGGGAAAATCAGAACAGAAGTGAGTGCAAGGGATAATGCTGTAAAAAATTATCCTGGCATGGGTTCTGTCAATAAATAGTTATTTTTTTTAAAAAAAGATAATTTGTTTCTAGAAGATATATTCTCAAAATGTAGCGTCTGAATTTGTTTTTAAACTATTCCTAGGTCACTCAAATTTTATTTCACCAAGAAAAGGCATTCTAATGTTAAAAAATTAGCTGACCAGATAAATAATCAGACTATTCAGAGAAAGAAATAATAACTTAAAAACTCAAAATATCTGAAAGGTCATGTAAGCCATACCTTTGACTTTACAGTTAAGATAACTAAGCTCAGAGAAATTGAATGATCTGGCCAACATCACATGATCATTTCATGTCAAAGTCCATAATGGAACCCTGGTCTCTTGGCTTTGTATAGTAGCCTGCCTATAGAGAGAATAGTTCTCCATTACTTTAAGTCTTTGAAAGAGTATTAAATTTCAAGTTGGAGGACCTGGGATTAAATCTCTGCTCTGCCATTTGCTCCCTTTTAACCTTGAGCAAATTATTAGACCCTTTCTGGGTCTTCTCATCAGTAAAACAAAGGAGTTGGAGTAGATGAGTGTTAAGGTCTTTTCAACATTTTAAATATTTCCTTTGATCTATAATCTAAGTGGAAGTTGGAATGTGATAGGATGAATTTCTATTTAGATACGTTAGGCAAATGACTTATAAAATTCCTTCTAACTACAATCCTGTGCTTCTGTGACCTATAATTCTCCTTGGTCACCAATGCAAAAAGATTTAGATTAACTCATAAAAGTCCTGAAAATTATCGGACCAATCTCCTATTGACAATCTTTTTTCCCAATAAATTTTCCATATCTGGATCTTAGCAAAATATTCCTTTTGTTATGAGAAAGTAGAAATGAATCCAAAGAAAAACAAAGATGGGAAAACCACACAAACCAGACCAAGTAAATAAAAAGTAGGTGTGTGCTTAAAGCAACACAATTTTGAGAGTATCAAGGTCCTAAGACTTGTAACATCTGAAAGATTGGAGAATACTAAACAATTGGGGAGAAATGGGCTGTGACCCATCACCAACAATAAATTGTATACAAGAAGAATTGCAAAAGCCTTATCAAAAAAAGATCTAGGGCCAGGAAAAGAAGAGGTAGGTCAATCAGGTAATCAGAGCAAAAGAGAAGAAATGGACAGCAAAAGTGCTAAAATTGTTACCTACATAATATGGCAAGCCCCAAAAGAAAGTTCTTATCACAGAATGTTTCACTTCTAAATTAATTCTAAGAAGACTATGGACAAAAGTCACACAGTAGAAGAGGGTGTGAATAGACCATGGACTATATGGCTGAAGAGAATATCTATATTGAAGAGATTTGTATAGTGCTGAAATCTTCAAATACTTTGTTCACATATTTCTGGTACTCTGACTGAAACTTTTCATTGTATCATCATGTGTCTGATATAGTTAGCTACTATACTTTTCAAGGCTTCTTTTTTGTGTACCATCCTGAAAATTTTCATCATTATTACTCATTATATCCAATGGTATTGCTTTCACCTCCTGAGATTTCTAAACCATATCACAAAGGGCTAATTGAAAGGCATGGCATGGAAATGTAAAGAAAGATGGGGAAATGAAGCTTGGAAAACTGTGGGGAATGTGAAATCTGCAGTGAGTAACCATCATCCCTTTCCTAGCTGATGAGTCCATCTGTTCTTTGGCTTGAAGTAGCAGGTTAAGAATGAATAAACCATATGTTTTTGGAAAGTATGAGTACATTGTCAATCAGCTTCCACTTAATGTGAAGGTGATTAGGGCATCGGTGGGCACAGCATCATAGTAATTTTAAGGATGGTCAATATCTTCCATTGACAGCAGGCATTTTGGTGTTATTGCTGTGATTGGATAGTCTAAAGATCTAAAAGTGTGAAGTAGCATTTTTAGAAAACTGTCTTTAGTCACTATGTACTAGTCTCTGCTCTTTGCCTCTATAATTTCCTCAGGCAACTGTGGGATGGGAAATAATATTTATTCCATTTTAAACAATTACCAGATCCAATCGTGACTCTTATGTTTGACTTTCCAAAACCCCTGTAAATACTTCCAAAGGATCCAAAGTTGTTTATTTATCAAATCAATGTCTTTGGCAAATGCCTTTCCTTATGAAACTAGAAGATTGCCCAGCAACATAAATGAGTTGGTTCTTTCTTTCTTCCTTAGCCAACAGCAAAATAATTTGTGGCAAAGAATTGGATGCTGACAGGGAAAAGAGACAATAGGAAATTCAATCAGGAAATATTTCTTCAACTGAAAATAGATGCAATTACCTTTTATCTGTTAAAAAAAAAAAAAAAGAAGATACATAATAAAGGAATCCAAAGAACAATGACAAGCTTTTTTAAAAAAAAAATTATGAAAGATCCAAATACATTTAGGATATTTTACTTATCAATTTTCTTGAAAGTTAATATCATAGGGTGAGCTATTAGTTCAGAGACAGTAATAGGACAGTTTTTAAGGGCAACCTATTCACCTGAAATTATTTTTACAAATAGGCAAGTTTCAATGACAAAGAACTTCAAAAAACATCCCAATTGTTTTGTTTTCATAGAATTTACTGAGCATTTCACTTTTTTAAAAATCACTTTTTTTAGAGGAGCAGAAAATTAAACAGCTAAAACCCAATCTAATAAGTGAACAAAGGAAGAAGTGATTAGGATCTGTTAGGGAAATGTAGGAGTCATTATGAATACACCACTATTACTCTTCATAGAGATCTGTGTGTGTGTGTGTGTGTGTGTGTGTGTGTGTGTATGTAACTAAATTCTGATTAGTGTGAATAATGAATCCCAAGAAGTGGTTGAAGGTTGAGTTTGCATTAATCAAAGTTATATTTATATAAAGTATGGTCATTGCTTATAGTAAAATGGAAATACCCAGTCAAATTCAAATAATATGATCAGTTTGTGGGATTTGTGCTAATTAGAGCTAATTAGCTCTCTGTGAGTTCATATGTAGTACGTATATATGAGTACATATAATATATTGCATATACATATATGTGTATATAGATTTGAGTTGGTGGGAGCTGAATCACCTCCTTTTGAGGTGATTAGGATATGTAGGGTAGAAAGCATTGAGGGGAGCTAAAGATAAACTGATGCCTGCTGGCAGAAGAAAATAGAGTTGTGAATAGCTCAGCTACATTTCAACTTAGTTCTCTTTCCCTCAATGATTAATTATATTGTAAATGGCAAACAATCAAGTACTTGCATTATAAAGTGACTATTTTATCCATAGGTTGCAGAGAAAGTACTTATGCAGAACTCAGCTATAGAGAATTCCTTATAATCTGATCAACAAAGTATTGTTACAAATAAGTCATTTATGGAAATAGCTTTGTTATCTATAGAATTCTTATTTTAAGTGCTTATTATCATGGAATTTTCTTTGTGTGCCAAATGGAATAGATTTCTGGGATTCATTCTTGATAGTAGCAGTAAAGTGATGGTATTCACTGCTTCATGACTGTTTTTAGGAGGGTAATGGATGGGTTAAGAGGCAGGACTGCAGAATAAAAAACAACTACAATCCCTACTTTCCCTATTCCTATAGCCTAAAGGATGCTTCCTTAATTTTAAGAACATTTTTAAAATGTTTAACTGATATGCCTTCCACACTTACATAGAAAATAATTGGCTTAGTCATTCAATGAAAGGAGAGTATACTAAATAATATACTGACCCTGAATAAGTACTTTAACTTATTAATATCTCAAGCAGGTATACAAGGCTATAAATCATAGGTCTCTTGTATCTTTGCCTAAGTGATAGGGCTTTCCTTCCTGGGAGTTCCCTATACCAATGAAATTACATAAATAAATTCTCAGTTCATCTTCTTCCAAATATAGTTGAATTGGCATTATACATATTGTTGCAACATGGATACATTGTTTTTTGCCTTGGAAACTTGAGGGTCAAATGTGTTTAATAAAAAAAAAATTAAAATAAGGGAAGGGAAGAAAGGTTGGATATATTCCTGTATCCCCTCCTCCCATCGAATAACTAAACCATTTTCTTTGTAGTTTATTTGCTAAAAACACTATTTTCATCTGGTAGAGGGGTTCAGAAGAATTGAAGACTAAAGCTTGGGAATTCCATTCAGAAAGAGAACTGATCTTCTGTTGTTAGTTTGATGATTATAAGTTTCATTTCTTCTGCCAACTTTGGTTTTTAATGACACTTTCATTACTGATTTCACATGATTTTTATGAACAGATGTCTTTTTAAACTATAAAATACTATCAAAATATATATGTGTATTTCTAAAAGGCTATATAGCATCATTAGATTATTTCTATTATATCTATATCTATAAAGATTATCTATATGTAATATATATTATGTTCAGGTATATATGTGGCTAAATGTATATAATATGCATATCAATAGATAGTCACATACATGTTGAACCAGAATTTTTTTAATTTCTTCATTTCTTGCAAAATGGAATTTTATAGATTTCTTGGTCATAAAGGAAAAATAACCAGTGGTCAAAAAAAGGAAAAAGGGGGAAAGTAATTCATAGGATATAACCTTCTTGTCTAATCCAAACAAATGCCCTCCTCACTAAGCTCTTTTCCATTAATCAGTTAATATGACAAGAAAGAAGATGGATGGATTCTGAAAAAGATGATTTTATAGGCATGTTCTTTAAAAAAAGAGGCAGAGAGATCAGAGCTTGGATTCAACAGACTTGGATTCAGGTTCCATCTCTGTCATTAAGAGATTGAGAACTTATGTAAGTCACTCTATACCTTGGTTTTCTCATCTGCAGAATAAAGATGATAATATTTGTATAACTTACCTCATAGTAAATGTGTAATAGTTTACATAGTATTTTGTTTTATTTTTAATAGTATTTTATTTTCCCCCAGATACATGTCAAGAAAAAATTTAGCATTCATTTTTACAAGTTTTTGAGTTTCAGACTTTTCTTTCTCCTTCCCTTCTTTCTTTCTCTTCTCCCAAAGATGGTAGGCAGTTTGATGTAGTTTACATATGTAGCATCATATAAAACATTTCCATATTACTCACAATTATGATAGAAGAAACATATCAAAAAAAGGATGACTAAAATGAAAGAAATATGCTTCCATCTTTATTCTGAGCCTATTAGTTCTTTACTAGTTATGGATAACATTTACTTTCCTGAGTCCTTTGTACTTATCTTGGATCATTGTGTTACCAAGAGGACCTGGGACTATCATAGTTGATCATCACACAATATTGCTGATACTATGTATAATGCTTTCCTGGTTCTGCTCATTCACTCTGCATCAGTTCATTTGTATAGCATTTTAGAACTGCAAAATGTTATATAAAATAAATGTAAACTGTTATACTGGAGAAGAATGTAAACTTGTGGTTTTACTAGCATAAAGAACTCCAAAGGAAAGGATGCTCTCTGTTTTCCAACTTACCTAGAGAACTGAGAGGCTTAAAGGCTTTTAGTGCAGGAATCATATAATAAATAAATGTGTCAGAGTCAAAACTTTAATCTTGATTTTTCTGGTTGGAGTGAGCCATCTATATACTATACCATGCTTCCTTTCAAATAATTGCTATTACTTTGAAATCTAAAAGACCTGTTAAGAGTCAACTTGATACATAATTCCATTTAATGCTATTTTCCCTGGCTATAGGATATTAAGTGTTAGCGGATAAACTTATTCTTCAAAATATTTTCTCATCTTTGAGTGGGAATTGAGAAATAAGGAATTTCATTTATGATCAACATCATTGTCGGTAGCAGAAACTAAAGTCCATATTCACTGATTGCCATGACTTTGGGAGAAAAGGGAAGATGGAAAGGCAGAGTTATAGACTACAAACCTAACAATAGTCCCTGCTTTCTGTACCCTATAGGATATCTCCTTAAATTTAAGAGGACTTAAAATATGAAAATTTACAGGATTTATTCAAACTCCCTTCCCTTCTCTTATTTAAAATATTTTACTAAATAGTTAGTTCTACTAATGACACAAAAGTGGATTAAAGAAAGATGGTGGGGAGGGAAAGAACACCACTATCAGAATGATAAAATAAATAATTTCCTTTCAAAGACTGTTGTTATGTGAAATTTTAAATAATCTTCTAAGCAGAGCTTGGGGGCACCTGTGATTTTTAAATGGAACTATTCTGTTTCTAGGGAAATACATACTTTTAAAAATTAAGCTTGAGGCTAAAAGCCTTCCACAATAAATCTCCCTCTGGCACCCTTCTCTAGAGACAAATATACCTTGAAATCTTCAAATAAGACACTCATGGAGCTTATCAGTTGGTGTCTCCCTTCTATTAGAGAAGTTCCTTCTTTCTCATTAAAAAACACAGATCAGCCGGACATCTCCTGAGGTTCAGTTTTTTTTTTTTAAATAAAATTCCCTCCCTCCAAGGACTAAAATTTATTTCTTTCTAACAACCCTTAGGGAGCAGAAAGCAGACACTTTATAAATGATTATTACATCCATTAGGAACCCCAATTCCCACTTTCCTGATGGCATTAAAAAAAATAAAAACACCAAACCCACTACAATTCCCTTGGCTCAAAAGTGAACTCATGTGCAACTTGTCCACAAACTATAACATCTAACTGGAATCTTTCAACATTTCTCTCACTTGCATAATGAGTATATGCTGCTAGCAGGAGATCTAGATGAGCTGCACAAACGACAAACTTTTCAAGAAACTACTCTGGGGAAAATACACTGCAAAGGCTAAGTGCCATTTAGTTACTTCAGATATTCATGCTTGACAAAACTCTATATTAAATTTGAAATAAAACACTTACATGCACAGTAATTCTTCAACTCTATCTAAGTAAGTCCTAAAAATACGGAATGTTAGATTTTGATGACCTTCTCCCTCTGTCTAAACAGTGTGTATGCCTCCCAAATTTCTCTTTTCTTATTTGGGATAAAATACACATGGAATCATTATAAGTCAAGGCTCTTTCATTATGCCATAGAAACTTCCTCCTTTGAGACTATCTCTTTGCCCTAGATTTAATGGTACCTGCAGCATCTCCCTCTGGTTGGATGAATTACTTCCAGAATCTCTGTTTAAGAAGGGTTCCCATGTCAGTCACCTCTTAATTCCTCATCAGATTGTGATATGGTCAGTCTCCTCCATCATGTCCCTCCTTTTTTCAGCTTTCTTTTATGTGTTTTCTATCATTAGAAAGTAAACTTGCTGATGGCAGGGGCTTAGTTTTTATTTCTATTTGTTGTGATGACCGTGTATTTAAAATCAGTTGGAGTCAGGAATTCAGGTTAAGGGAAAAATCTTCAATCTTTATTGAAGAGGTGAAGAAGGATTGTGATAGCAATATGGTCAGCTGCGACAGGAAGCCAGCTAGTAGAGAGGATTGGAGGTGAAGGGCGGTCACGATAGCAATGCGAGCAGCTGTGTCAAGATGCCAGCTAGCAGACTCTCTTTCCGCTTCCCTTTCCATTCCCCTGCCTCCATCCACCAAAATCGTCATTTCCTATACAACACATCAGGACTTGCACAAAGAGTGGGTGGGGGCCATTCTTTCTCCAAGCATATATATTAATAGAGTATAGTCCAATTACTATTTAGCTTCACGTGCTTGGGACCTCAGTGCATCAACTTGAGCCTCAGCGCATTACAATTTGTATTCCCAATCCTTAGTACTTATTGTCTAGTACATGGTGACTATTTAATGAATGCTTAGTGATTGACTGAATTGGAGTTCTAAAAGTGAAACATAGCAGATCATCTATTCTAATTTATTAATTTTAAAGATGACAATACTAGGATCAGAAGAGTCAAAGTGAACTTATTCAATACTAGATAGATAGCTAATAAACAATAAAACTGGAATCTGAACTCAGTCTCAGGACTTCAAATCCAGGGATCAGTAGTCTGTTCCCTTATTATGTTCCCTTATATTATTTTCTCTATTTTACATCTGAAAGGATTGAAGCCCAGACTGGCAAATTCATTTATCCAAGATTACAAAATTAGTGAATGTTGGAGTCAAGGCTTAAATCATGTCTTTTGACTGTCAAGCTACAGTGTGATGATCTTCCCCAACATAATGTGAATTTTCTACTTCATCTCTATACTATAAGTAGAACATTTTCACCATGATAAAAGTAAGGATCAGGAATATTACCATCTAGAAGAACAGGGATGAGATCAGGATAAGATGATGAATATATCTTACTTTGTGGATGTTTTTGTTAAGGAGGAAGACATTTGTCCTCATAAATGGGACATGTTCTTATATTCCATGGTCTGCCTTAAGGCAATTCAGTGAGCTAATTTATCTCAGATCTAGAAATATATGATCAATAGCTACATTACAGAATATTCATGAGAAATCATGCAGTCCAAGGCAGAAATTTTCTGTACAAAATCTCTAAGAATTGGATGTTCAGCATCAACCTGTAGACCTCCAGTGAGCCAGAACCTTTACTTCCTTAAATTTAGTTTAAATGAACTCTCAATATATTTCCTCCACCTTCCAACTACTATTCATTCTGTGTTGTTTGGTCAAAATAAAAAGTGGATTTTCCACATTATTGAACTTTAAATATTTGAACCAATCAACAAGCATTTAAGAAATATCTACTATATGCCAGGCAATGAGACAAAAGAGAAAGCATCAGTTCTTAAAGAGCTTATATTCTATGCTTAAAGACAAATCTTATGTCATACCTAAGTTGTTTATAGATTGATTACACATCCCCAGTTCCTTCAACACATCTTCTGACTATTAGGATCAACTTACTCTGAATAGTTTTCCAATTTGACATAGTATTTCAAGCATAAAAATGCCATATCCTGAATTTGAAAAAATACTACAGATCCTTGCACTGGGTATCATTCTCCTCCCAATCATTCAGGTTCTCATCTTCAGTTGTATGCCCTAAACCTAACTCTACTTCTGACTCTACCCTATAAATCCAATTTGTTGCCAAAACAAAACAATTGTGCTTTATTCCCACAAAATCTCTCCATTCTCCATTCACCCAGCTACTATTATACTTCAAGCTCTCATCTCTTTTAAGGACTACTAAATTAGCACCATAATCAGTCTTTCCTCTCCAATCTATTTTCCATGTAATCACCAAAGTATTTTCCTAAAACTCTGGTTTGATCCTCTTGTACCCTCCCACCAGACCTTCATCAATCCATTCTAGTATATAATCCCCTTTTTAAACTTAGTTTAAATTTAATTTAATTTTAACTTTTTTCCAGTTTTCCTAAATACTGCATACTATAATATAGACACATTGACTTACTCCTTGTGCCATATGTAGCTAACTCCATTTCCCATCTTTATACAAAGAAGTTCTTTCTGTGCTTGTCTCCTCCCATCATGCCTGGAATTTATATCCTCCCCACCTTTGCCTCTTGGAATCCCTGGGTTCCTTGAGGAATCAATTCAAAACCACCTTCTACACAGAGTCTTTCCTGATATCCCCAATCTTAATGCTACCTCTCCCAGAACCATCATATGTGTGTGTGCATATGTGTAAGTATATAATATGCGTATATGGATGTTTGTATGCACGTATATTGCTTCCTCCATAGAATCTAAATAACTTCTTAAAAGCATAGACTCCCTCATTTTTTACTTTCTATCCCCAAGTTTTGCACAAAGTTTTGTGGTGATTGCTGTTTTTCAGTTATTTCTGACTCTTTGTGACCCCATTTTGGGTTTTCTTGGTTTGCCATTTTCTCCTCCAGCTTATTTTACAGATGAGAAAAATGAGACAGACTTAAATAACTTGTCCAGCTTAAGTGTCTAAGGCTGGATTTGAATTCAGGTTGTTCTGTCCCTAGGCCCCTCTATTCACTGTGCTACCTACTTGCCCTTTACACAATAGTAAGCACTTATTTAATTCTTGTTGATTGATTGGTTTAAGTATAAGATAAATACTAGTCCTTCCCTAAAATAAATGAATGGAACATATTTGCTTACTGCCTTAGTAATGTTACTTTAAGAGATTTGAAGATGCCATCAAATCTAGCTAACTCAATTTCTCTTTCAAAAGCTAGAATATATGATCATTTTTCTTTCTTATTTTTCCAAAGCACTTTGAAATCATCAGACCAACAGTAAGTAGCACAGCGCATTGCTATTCTTGTACAGTAGTGCTGTGGCATATAATTAAATCATTAAGAGGCAAATTAAATCCTCCAGCAATGTTCCTTTAAGTATTTGTGGGCAAACCTATTAGCATTGTACCAGTAAACTCTGGTTACTGCATGCAAACTGAGTAACTTCACCATCAGAGGCTTTGGGGGTACACAGGTGATATGACCCTGTAAGAAAAAATGCAGGATGGCTGATAAGTTAAAGATGGCTGGATTGGATTGAATTAATGGTGGTACTTCAGAAACCTTTTGAAAACAGATCTGACAAAATTTGCCTACTGAGTGACAACAATAGAACTCATTTTTTTAATGGGGGAAAATAATTCTAGTTTGTAACATTTCACATTAACTTTGAAGCAGGATGAAGGATTATAAACCTAAAGCTGGAAGAGACAGAAATTATCTTGCTCAACTCATTTTATATCATCCTTTATTCTTGATAAATATATTCTCTAATAATCATAGAATCATACAATTTCTTAGAATTGGATGGGACCTCAAGGATCACCTTGTCCCACTCCATTTGACAAAAGCAATCTCTCTATAACATTTCTGACAAGTGGACAGCCAGCCTCTACTTGAAGATTTCCAGCAGCAAGGAAAAGAGGGAGGTCCCAAACTACTGAGAGAGGCAATTCCACTTTGGCTTAGATCTGATTGTAAGGAAGATTTTCCTGACACCAGGTATAAGTTTCTCTCTGTGAACTTTCTGTCTACCTTAGTTTCTGCCTTCTCGGGCCAAACATATAAGTCTGAATTCTATTCCACATGACAGTCCATCTCTGTTCCATATGACAGTCCATCAAATATTTGAAGATAGACATCATGCTGTCACCCCAAAACATCTTTTCTCCAAGACAAGCACCTCCATTTCCTTCCTAAGCTGCTTTTTATATGCCTTGGGCTCAAGGTTCTTTGGCATCTAGGTGTCACAACAGTTAGAGGGCCGAGCTTGGAGTCAGGAAAACTTTTCTTCCCAAGTTCAAATCTGGCCTCAGATACCAGGCAAGTCATTTAACCTTGTTTGCCTCAGTTTTCCCATCTGTAAAATGAGTACACACAAAAATGGTAAACCATTCCAGGAGCTTTGCAAGAAAAGTCCCAAATGGAATCACAAAGAATCAGAAACTATCTGAATGTTAGTCAACTAAAAAAATGACTGAAAAATGACTCAACAACAAAATTGTGCTAAACCTGGAGACATAAAGACATAAAGGAAATGACTGAATAATTAACTTCTTTTCTGTGCTAGGTACCCTCCACTAGATATAGCCCAGCTTATCCATATACGTCCTATGCTTTGGTACCCAGAATGCAACAGAATATACCAGATGGAGTCTGACCAGCACCACTAATAGCAAAATTGTCATCTCTCTTTGCTTGGTTTTCTGTGGATCTCAATTCATTCCTAGAGTCTATTCTCTTAATATATGTGACCTTCATTTTCCTGATAGAATGGCACATTTCTAGTGGCCTCAAAGGTAGTGTATGGAAGTAGGATTTTCAGGATAATGTAATCTCTGCATTTAACTAAATATATATGGCATCAACTCATATCCCCGCTGACCCATTGACAGCTTTTGCCGCCTGCAGACTTTCAGTGTGTTGTGACTTGTGTTTTGGTCAATATTCTGATCATTTATATGATGACCCTGCTTAAAACATTTAATAAAATGTAAACAACATGAAAGTCTATTGGAAGTCAAAATAACTCATTATTGCTGGTTATACACACATCAAAATCCTGAGGGGGGCCTGACCTGATTGTAACTTTCCTCTAGAGCCATACAATAATTTCAGCTGTGAAAGGAAATTTTATGGCATGTAAGATTAGCCCACACTAATGCAAGGTCAAAAATAATAGAATCAATAGGCAAACTCAATACTGTTAACATTTTGAGAAAATTACTACCAGAAAACAATGTCAACAACAGATTGAAATGGGTCTCCAAAGTCGTCTTATTGATTTCCTTTCACTTGGGTGACAATCCAACTCTTTCTTCTTTGCAACATGCTATCTATTTTTTTTTTTGTTTATTTTTGGTCTTTTTTCCCTCAGTTCTGCTTTAACCATGGAATATTTCTGTGTTACTTTTTTGACTGATGTCAAGCATTACATGCATGGAGAAAACTAATATGACTGTCTATATGGAAGAGAACAGGGCATAAAGACTTATTTCATCAGGCAGGGTATTTAGAGAGCCCTTCAGTTAGGGCTCATTTAATAAATCCAGTAGTTATTTTAATTACTACAAGGCACTGAAGTGCAAATATAAATGATGTTATTAATAAATTACTAAATAAATAAAAACATTTTTATTAGAACGCCCTTAGGCTGGGTGATGGTCTTATTTTAGCAATGTGGCATATATATATGTATATATATATAGTTTTTTTTTTCAAATCTAAGGATGATACTACAGTTTGTTGGAGTATAGCAGACAGCAACTGGTAGATTTCTCCTCCTACCACCCCCAACCTGATGTTCAAATGCTGAAAGTGGATCTTTGGTTTGAAACTGCAGTTCTCACCCAAAGGACCAGAGCAACTTGGGATCTGCCCTCCCTGTCTTTCCTCAGTCAAACCTTTCAGCCTCAGCACTCCATCAATTGCAGACAAATGCACACTTGATTGGTTGCTGTTGAGGTCCTTCAGAACAAGGCCTTCAGATCTTAGGAAGTTCTCACTAGATCTTCCTAGGGTGTGTGGTAAATGTGCAAGAATGTCTGTAGCAGCTCTGTTACAAGGAACTGGAAACTGAGAGAATGCTCATCAGTTGGGGAATGGTTTAATTAGTTATGGTATATGAATTTTATGGAATATTACTGTTCTATAAGAAACTATCAGCAGAATGATTTCAGAAAAGCCTGGGGAGACTTACATGAATTGATGCTGAGTGAAGTGAGTAGAACCAGGAGATCATTTACATGGCAACAAGATTATACAATGATCAATTTTGATGGGGCTCTTTTCACCAGCAAGGTGACTTAGGCTAGTTCCAAAGGTTTTATGATGAAGATATCCAGAGATTTGTATCCAGAGATAGGACTATGGGGACTGAGCATGGATCACAACATTGTATTTTCATGTTTTTTTTTTTTGTTATTGTTGTTGTTGTTGTTTGCTTGCATGTTTTCTTTCTCATTTTTCCCCCTTTTTGATCTTTTTTTTTTGTACAGCATGATAATTGTGGGAATGTGTATAGAAGAATTGCATATGTTTAGCATATATTGGATTCCTTGCCATCTGAGGAAGAGGTGGGGGGAGTAAGAGAGAAAAAAAACTGGAACGCAAGGTTTTGCAAGGATGAATGTTGAAAACTATTTATAAATATGTTTTGAAAATAAAAAACTTTATATATATCAAAAATAAAAATCTAATTAAAAATAATAAAAAAATAAAGTGTGTAGTACTTAGCAGTAGTATAGTAAAGTGAGAAAAGCACTATATCTAGAGTTGTATAACCATTGGCAATTGTTTACTCATTATGGAATTGGGTTTCTTATCTAAAAATGAAGAGGTTTTTTAACTTAAGATTTATGATCAGATGACTTTAAATCGATTCCTATGATCTCTAAAGTGATTTTCTGCTCTAAAAAAATCTATGACCAATTGCATAGTAATAAATGTTAAATCACTGGCTCTTTGAAGAAAAAAAATATGTACATATATATGTTCATGAATGTATGTAGATATATAAATGTGTGTACATGTGTAATATTTTTATTTAACCTGTATTATTAATATTTTCTACAGCATTTTCTTAACTTTAGAGAATCAACAAAACAATAAATTAAATTCTGATTTGTAGCATCTGGCAATTCTTGAGTTGTATATGATCACATGGAAAGTTTAACAATGAGCTCTCAAAAACTTTCTAATTGGTTCTAGTACAACCTTGATGAATCTGAAAAACTCACTACAACTACCACATGATAGATGATTGGACTAAGTTGCTGTTTACTCACTTATCTATATCAGAAAATCTGTGTTTCAATTCAGTTTCACTCAGTTACCTTGTTGATAACTCTGTGGCTATTCCCTTTGAGGTATATTGAACAAATCCTGTTTAAGGGCTTGTTATGTGGGGTGGAGAGGAAGTGCTGGGCCCTGAGCGAGATACAAAGTAGAAATACTGTGCATGGGATTTTCTTGGCAAAAATATTGTAGCCGTTTGTGATTTTCTTCTCGAATGGATTAAGCTAAATAGAGGTGCCCAGAAGCACAGTTCTAATAAGTGTCTGGAGTACATATTTGAACTCAGATCTTCCTGATTGTAGACCTATTACTTGTATCTATTATATCACCTAGCTGCCTCCTAGATAAGCTGTGAAATGATCTTAACTAGACACTCATGTTAAGAAAGTCCCACTAAATTAAAGACTAGACCTCACACATTTCTGTTGATGTTTTTGTCTCTTTGGTGGGTCCAGTTGTCACTCATTAGGTATATGTCTGTATTCTCGTGTGACACCGACCCTCATGCTACAGAGAGATTACTTTCTCCATCCCAGCCAATCACCCTGTTGATAGGAGATAAAAGCTATTTTTTTAGCCTTCCAACCTCCCAGGAATGTACAGAGAGACAACTGAACCATGGAGACATCAATATGTCCTGTGCAGTATGGAAAACCTGACTACAGAATTATAAACCATCATATTTTTATAATTCTTTGTGGTTTAAAAAGCACTTTATATACATTATTGCAATTGATCCCATAAAACCCTCCCAAGAGGAAATGTGGTATAATGGAAGAAGAACAAGCCTTGGAGCCAGGAAGATCAATTCTATTTCTGAAACAGTAACTATGTGATCCTAAACAAGTCACCCTAACCTTTTATTTCAGGCAACTCTAAAATTACAAATGGGTGAGAAGGCAACGAATTGCCTTTGTAGAGGGAATTTCCTCATGGAGGAAAATCCTTACATCAATGATACCACAGAATCAACTCCTATATTTTAATAAGCCCATGAGAGGCAGTATGGGTAATGATGAGATGATCCAGCACCAGAAGTTCAAATCCCCGCACTGGCATATATTAGATAAACCTGGACAAGTCAGTACTGTAAAAAAGCTCAAAGATTGTAAACTGAAACAGCAGCTTGTCTCCCTTAGTTTAGGAGGATTTTCTCATTAGATGTGTTTTCTACACCAAAAAACCACCGGACCAGATCAAAAACCAACAATTCAGCCCTATAAGATTGGTCTTATACAAAAGGGGTGTCAAGTTCAGGGCAAAACTCCTGAGCTCAGTAGATTAATAAATAACTGAAAATTGTTTCAAAAAGTAAATAAAAACAGAATGAAATACAAATGATGTTTTCTAAGTCAATATATAGCGGGCAGGAGTCTACTTCTACTTATTCAAATTCTGATTCTGCCACATGTGGGTTCTTCTCTTTCTGTCCACCTTCTCATGGATGGAGTAGTAGAACTTTAACTGCAGAAAGGAAGACTGAAAAAGAGTGTGTCAGGCAATAGCAGCAGGAGAGAACTCCCTCAGAGGGAAAGCCTGAAGGTCAAAGAAAAAGTATTCTATTAATGCCTGACTTGTCTCAGGTGGCACAGTGAATAGAACACAGGATGTAGAATCAGGAGTTCAACTCTAGCCCCCATATTTACTAGCTGTGTGACCCTGTACAAGTCACTTACCCCTGTTTGCCTCAGTTTCCTCATCTATAAAATGGAGTAGAGAAGGAATGGCAAACTACTCTGTATCTTTGCCAAGAAAACCTCAGATGGGGCCATGAAGAGTCAAACACAACTGAAATGATTGAACTGACTTTCTTCATTATCAAGCAAGTCTGGCACATAGCAAGAACTTAAATGTTGCTCCTTTTCATGGGGTATTCAATGAATCTACAACTCCCTCATCCCTCCCATTTCATGAAATAATCAGAAAAAAATCAGGCAGATGTCCTCACCCACAACAGGACAACAGAGACCAATAAAATCATTAGGACTTCCAAAGTTCCATAACATAGCTGAGACTTCATTTAACCAGTTCTAAATCTATATTACTGTATTGTTATTATCTGGTCTATATTCTGCATCTTTTCTTAGAAGTATGTAGGTGGCATAGTAGATAGAACAATAAACTTGGACTCAAGAAAATATAACATTGAATTTTGCCTCATATACTATGTATTATGTTTCCTTAATTTCTCCTAGCCTCAGTTTTCTCCTCTATAAAATGGGGATAACAAGAACACTTAGCTCATAAAGTTGTCATGAGGTTCAAATGAAGCACTATATTTCAAGTGTTTTGCAAACTTTAAAATGCATGTTCAAAATGTTATGTACATATAATCATTCTATAAGAAAAAGATAGAAAACAATTTGGAATGCTTTGTTAAAATCTAAATAAACTATACTTATAGCATTACTTTGATAGCTCAGTTTAGTAATCCTATTTTTTAAAAGCCCCTATTCTTGGTGAAGGTATCCATGCTAGCCCTTTGTAATCACTGTTTCCTTTTCTAAACAGTCACTAATGAACTCTTCAAGGATTCGCCTTAATGATTTCCCCCAAATCACAGTCATATTAACAGGCCTAGCACTTGCAGGCTTGATTCACGTATCTAACAATAATAATAGCTAACATATATCTAGCACTTACTATGGGCCAGACACTGTGGTAAGCATGTTACAATTATTCTCATTTGATTCTCACAAGAACACTGAGGAGTTGGCGTTATTATTTACCTTCATTTTACAGATGAGAAAACTAAGACAAAACAGAGGTTAAGGGGTTTGTTCAAGATAATCCACCCAGTAAGTTTCTGAGGCCAAAGTTGATCTTAGGTTTTCCTAACTCCAGACCCAACAATCTATTCTCTGAAGCAGGTAGCTTCTTCTCTCCAAATATGGCACCACTCCTGTTCTCCATGATCATTTCTATCACCATTGACATTAATTTAGAAACCACATCTGCCAATTCTTTCACTTCCTAAGGATGTACTTCATCTGGACTAGGTGATAAATTCATCAAAGATGGCTAAGTCTTTGAATTTGTCTTAATTTATCTTTAATTTCTACTCCCCATTTGCCAGCTTTGCTCAGCATTTCCAGAGCAAAGATTATTCTTTTTTACATTTTCTCTTTTATTTTTTAGAATAGTTTTATTGATGTCTATTGTTTTACATCATAAATGTTTCAAATTACTTTTGTGGGGTGAGAATTCTCTTGTTTTCTTTATAACAACAGCTTTTTATTGTTTTAAATACATGCAAAGGTAGTTCTCAACATTAACCCTTGCAAAACCTTGTGTTCCAAATTTTTCTCCTTCCTTCCCCATCTCCCCCTTCTCCTAGATAGCAAGCAATCCAATATAGGTTAAAATGTTTGATTCTTCTAAACATATTTCTATATTTATCATGTTGCACAAGAAAAATCAGAAAAGATTATTCTTATTGACAAAGAAAAGACCAAGAAAAGATTTGAACTATCTATATTTTCGCTCTTGTCAGTTACCAGCATTCCACTCTACCCACACTGTACCCACAGCCCCCACAAAGAGCAGTCCTATTTCTTCTTTGAGCCTTCTTTTTTTCCCAATTTAGCTTTTAAAATGCTTTTCTGTTGTCAAATTTCATTCCTAACACTGTTTTATAGGATTCAACAATGTTCTTATATTTGTTTGATATTACTTGCCTTGAGCTCTGTCTTCTACGTACATTTTAAATTTTAGTTTGGGTGCCTATGGAGCTAAGGAACTGTGGAGCAAGATGATGATAGGTCTAGCTACTAAGAGCTACTGCTCCTGTAAGAGCTATAATTTAAGACTCCAGGACTACAGAGCATCTCCAAAATCAACTGGGTTCCTAAGTTTCAGAAGGCATGTAAGCACACAATGAAGGGCAAATACAACATACCAAAATTGAGTAGGAATATCTAACCAGAAGCTTTCTGGTTTTGGCAGCTACATTATACTATAATGCATATAGCACTAGATCTAGAATCAAGAAGACCATAATTCAAATATTGCCTCATATTCTTTAGTAACTGTGAAACCCTAGGCATGCCTTTTAACTTCTGTATGCTTCAGTTTCCTCTCCTGCAAAATAGGGACAAAAATAGCATTTACCTCCAAGAATTGTTGTGAGGATAAAATGAGATAATATTTATAACATTTTTTTGAAAATTTTAAAGTACATTTATATAGCATTTTATAGGATAAGACAAGACCTTAAGTCCAGAGATATGAATTCAAATCTAGATTCAGACATTTATTAGCTAGGCAAGACACTTCACTCTTCTGTCTGCCTCAATTTATTTAAAGGATAATAATAGCACCTTCCTCACAGAGTTACTATAAGGATTAAATGAAATAATGTCTATAAAACACTACTATGTAAGTAAAAATCTAGTTAAGTGTAGGATTCCCAAGATCATAGTCTTCTTGTTGGACAAAAGCAGTATAATATCTATCATTACCACCTACTGATAAAACACATACTAGCTATGTAAATATAGGAAAGTCACTTAATCTTTAGTAGCTCAACACTTTTAAAAACTCCTCCTTTAACCTCTAGGGACTCAATTTCACCTCTTAAAATTAGAATAATTAGTCTAGATGATCTCTGAGTTTAATGAATAATATAGAGTGAATCTGAAGAATAGCTAGTTTGGCTAAACCCTGGTGTTTGTGAATGAGAGTAATAGGAAATGAGATGGTAGAGAATTTTAAATGTCAGCTGAAGGAGTTGTTTTGTCCTGCAGATGAAGGAGAACCAATAAAGTTTTTTTTTTTTAATGAAAGAATAATATGGCCTAGACCTGTGAATAAAGATTATCTTGCTATCTCTGGGGGAAAGAAAGAGTTGGATATAGGAAAGATATTCAGTGACTGAATTAATAGACCTTAGCAAGTGATGAGATGAAAAATGACTCTAAGGTGAAGCTTCTGAGTGACTATAAGGATAGTAATATCATTAGTAAATTGAAAATATTTTGTGGGGACAGGTGTTGAGAAGAAAACTATGAATTCAGTTTTGGTCTATCTGAGTTTAAGATTCTAAACTAAAATCCAGTTGGATACAGACAGTAGGCATTTGGCACAACAGGACAGAAGTCCAGAGTAGAGACCCTACAGTGAAAATAGCATTGACTGCAGAATCAGAGAACCAAGTTCAAATTCTACTCTTATAACTTACTGCCTATGACAATTTACACAATTCACTTGGGACCCGTTTGGACCATCAATATAATGAGAGGTTTGAACTAGATGATCTCTGAGATGACTTCCAAATCTAAGTCTAACTCTGTAGTCACTGATCATAACTGGAGAGAGATTTAAGATTTATTTGCATGGAGAGGATTAAAGACAGAAGAATGTATTATATGACTGAGAGGAAGAAAATAGAGAAAAGAAGGGAGCAGGAGCAAGAGCCAACAAAGAAAGCTCAGATAGGAAGGAGAGAAACAGAAGAGAGGAGTATCATTGAATCCAAATTAAGAGAGAATATTCAGAAAGATGAGTTGAACAATGAGGAGTCAATAGAAAATAATTATCAATTTCATGTTTACATTTTCTCTCAACAACTCTGCAGCCTAGCAGATAGAGGTAATATTGACCCTATTTTTAAAATGAAGAAACTAAGATAGAGAAGGAGGAGGAGGAGGAGGAGAGATATCATTTTATAGTGCTTTGAGGTTTGTAAAACACTACTAATATTACTTCACTTTATCTCCACAATAACCTGGGGAGATAGGTACTGTCATTATCGTTATTTTACATATAAGGAAACCTCAGTGATTTGTCCTATATAGTTTCAAGATATCTGAGGCCAGATTTAAACTCATATCTTTCTAACTCCAAACCCCTAAATCCATTGCACCAGTGAGTCAGAGACTGCAAGTACAGACCACTTTTAGTAAAAAGGTAAACATAAAGGAAAGCAGAAATATGTTAGATCTTAAAAGGGCCTCAGAGACCATTTAGGCCAATGTCTACTCAGATCATAATTCTCCTCCACAATATCCCTGACAAGTGTTCATTCAACCTCTTTTGAACACTTTTAATTATAAAAAGTTTGCTAATCCCCAAAGCTACCTATTCCATTGTATAGCAATGTGAGGGTTAGCAAGTTGATGGAATCACAAAATCTGTTCCTCTCTACCTTGCATTCATTGCTCTCAGTTCTGCCTTCCAGAATCATTTTTTGGGGTTTTAGCTAGGACAATCTAATAGATTATTGCCTGACTTCTGATGGAGTTGCTAAGAAAAGGTTTATAAATTCAAATGCATTATGTTGGTGCTTTAGGGGATGCACTGGTTTTGGATCAGCTTCATCTGGCTGCAAATATTTACTATATGATTCTAAGCACATTGCATAATCATGCTGGGTCTCAGTTTCTTCATCTATGAAATAAAATAGTTAGATCTAATGATTTCTGGATCCCTTCCAATTCTATATCTAAAAGATTCTCTTCCAGTTCTGTCTTTGCCTTTCTGAACTTTAAACTTATGCCTTGAGGGCAGCTAGGTGGTGCAGTGTTTAGAGCACCAGCCCTGAAGTCAGGAGGACCTGAGTTCAAATGTGACTCAGACACTTAACACTTCCTGGCTATGTGACCCTGGACAAGTCACTTAACCCCGATTGCTTCAGGAAAAAAATCTTATACCTTTTCTACTACTGCTCCATCCTGGAACTTCCCTTGGGGCCTGCAGCCTTCTTGCCCTTGAACAGCCTACCATCTTTATGGCCTGAATATTCAACCCATCTGCTTTCTCCCATTGATGAGTTCTTCTGAGACCTCCACTCTGTGGAAAGATCCAGGTTGTAGCGCCTTTATTGTCCTCTCAATCTTGTCTCTGACCTTATGGACTTTAAGACCAATTATTATCTGTCCCAAGTACTTTTCTCCTTTCTTCCTTCCCTCAAAGCTTTTCAACTTCCCTTTATGTGATGCAAAGTTGAGTAATAAGAACACTAGGGGGCATCTAGATGGTGCTGTGGATGGAGCACTGACCCTGAAGTTGGGAGACCTGATTTCAAATCTTAGTTAAAACCTACTAGCTGTGTGACCCTAAACAAGTCACTTGACCCCAATTGCCTCACCAAAAACAAATGAACAAACAAAAAATGGTAAGTATCTTCTCTATCCTCTTCAGTTTCTTCTTCTGTAAAATAAAGATTGTCCTTAAATAAGGAATGATTGCCATGCATGGAGTGATTGAGGCTTTGCTCATACACGGGGTTTATGGGAGGTATTTTGTCCATATAGGTTATTGTCCACTTGGGTTTGTCTAGATGTGGCTCACTGGGAGGCATGCACGAATATTGTTAATGTTCCTTCTCCAAGGAGGATTGATTCCTGCCAGGAAGGGAAGCAGGAGATTAGAACCAGAGGTAGATATTCCACTTGCCTTGGGGAGAGTGCAAGTCTAGAATTAAATGTGTCCCCTTAAACATTATTATTTTAGGAGAAATAATTTTTATGTTCAAGCTGAGCTTCTGATACCTATCCTTTGATGGGGAGAGTGTTCCAAGCTACATAGCCAAAGTTTTTCTCCCTTTCCACCAAATGTCTCTTCCACTAAGATCATACAAAGCAAATAACAAAAACAAATTTGTCCAAAACAAGAGCAAACTGAAATCAAAGAAAGTATGCAGATAAGAGCATATACTAGGCAATTCATAGAATGAGCTCTCCTCATTTGAGCAAGAAATCTCAGCTCAACCAAAGAAGAGAGAACCAGATCTCACCCAAGTGGAAATTCTCTAGCATAATATGCTTGGGATAAGATCAAAGTGCTGCCTTCGCTACACATTAGCTTCCTTCAAAATATTTCTCTCTTTTAGCACCTAAATAGTATCTGGAAGCACGTGACTTTCTTCTTGAAACTGGAAACCAGAAGATGAGGATCTCTCTTTTCTCCAGTTCTTGACAACTCTACCTTTCATGGAAGATGGATCATTGATTAATCAATTTCCCCCCAATGAGGAGAGTCTTATGCAAATGGACTTTGAGGTATAATTTACACTAACTTTTGAAAATTCATCTTTTTTTCTTCTTAAAGTCTTGTCATCTTTCATAATGCTACATTACCAGCAAAGCCAAAACCCCAAGGACCTATTGCTATGACACCCCTGAGTCGTCTTAATCTCTAAATTCTCATGGTGCCTGAGGATTAGGTTGCCATTCAACTACAGCAATTACATCAGCCCTTCCCATTCATCTGTTTACACCAGATGAGAAAAAATTCTAGGAAGAATAATACCCATCTTATTTCACAGAATTATGGAGAAAGGACCACGTATTATTATTATTATTATCATCATTATCATGATTGAATCTTAACTAATGTCTTCACAGGGAAGAGATAGGACAGCAAGGGGTCAATACGCTTTGACAATCAATAGGCCTCCAAAAAAGGTAAGAAGGATGAGTTTTAACCACAAGATGAATCTCTAGGCTGCATTTCTCTGCTTAACTAGGCTCTTTCAGCAGGGTTCTCAAAACTGTGAGACCATTTGATTTATGCAAATTGTTTTATATGAGGGATTTCACATCACTTTAGTTATGGAGATCTGATATCCTTAGAATAGCAGCTAATAATACTAAAGGTTGTTGGTAACAAGTACTGTAGATTCACAATGGAATTTAATCGCTGGCAGTATAGGCTCACAATGGAAAGTAACAATGCCCTGAATTTAATAGGTTTCATTTTTCAAAATGATTATTTTGCATTTGCAACCTCTCATTCATGATGATGGTCTTGGAAAAGAACTGATCTGAGAATTTTTCTCCTCTAGCATAAAGGCTCTTCTTCAGTTGTAGATGAAAGCATAAAAAAATCAATTAACTCTGGACAACTAAAACAAAGTCCACTTATACTCCTCCTTGAGCATCATGTTTTAATTCCTTTTTTTTTTTAATTCAAAAACAGTTTAGAAACCTCCACACTGATTTCCCAATATCTTCCAATTCTCAATTTCCTTCCATTTTCCTAATTCCTCTTATTTGTAGTTTTATAAAAGACTCCATTTAGTCTCTGACATTGTCATGAGTCTGTTACAGGTCAAATATGAGGTCAACAAATTCCAACAAGGGACCCAAAGTGTTTTGTCATATCGTATATTGCTTGCAATAAGTAGAATATCAACTGGGACTTACAAATTTTTTTTGGTCACACAGAGATTTTAATATCATTATAGTTTCTCTAGAGACATTTAACTTAATTTTGATATAACTTTATGTTGCTGTTCAGTCATTTTAGTTGTATATGAGCCTTTAAGATGCCATTTTGGGATTTTCTTGGCAAATATATTGAAGTGGTTTACCATTTCCTTCTACAGATCATTTTATAAATAGGAAAAGTGTGGTAAACAGATCTAAGTGATTTACCCCGAGTCACACAGCTAATAAGTGTCTGAGCTAATAAGGTTCCTCATTCCAGGCCAGCATTCTATCTACTACACCTTATAACTATAAAAGAACTCAAAACATCTTCAAAGTCATTCATATTTTATTGATCCACAAAATATTCCCCAAAGCCATCCAATATTGTTTTTCTGTCCTTGGACTTTTTGGCCTCTTTGTAGAATTTGACACTTTTGATTTTCTCTTCCTTCTAAACACTCTTCTCTCTGGAAGAACAAAGTTTTCCTGGCTCTCTTCCTAACTTTGCTATCTCTCCTGTCTCAACCCATCACCTTTGAAGGTATTCTCCAAAACTTCATGTTCAAACCACTTTATTTTACTTAGACCCTGTCCTTTGGCTATGTCATTTATATTCATAACTTCAATAATCACTTCTACATTGATGATTCCAAGCTATAAATCATAAGTCAGAACTTCTGAGACCTAGATTCACATGTCTAATTATTGAATTTTCACCTTCTCTTAGATGTCTAACAAGTATCTCAAACTCAAAATCCAGAAGACAGGAACTTTTATTTTTGGAACTTCAGCACCTAGCATAGTATTGGATTGAAAGATGTTCAGAATCAAACTCATGATTTTCTTCTGCACAAACTTGCTCTTTTCTTGATTTCCTTAAATCAAATAATGACACTATCAATGGAATAAATTCCAATCTTACCCAAGAAGTATTTAGTAAGCATTTACTAAGTCCAAGGGACTATGCTAGGTACTCAGAATCCAGGCTCAAAAGCTCAATCTTCTTTGATTTCCTTTTACCCTACATTTAGTCAATTACCAAGTACTGTCAATTCTAAATCTTCAATATATTTGATTTTCCCCTTTCCAGGTCTACTGCCAAGAGCCCAATTCAGTCCCTCATTATATCTCACCTGGACTATTGCAATATTCTATAATCACTAATCTTTATACCTTCCACTAAAATCCTTACATAGCCACTAGATTAACCTTCCTAATCTGTACTTCTACTCATGTCATTCCTTTCTTCATAACTTTTAAAACTCCCCATTGACCACCAACTAAAATTCTGTTTTATACCCTTACCTACAGATGTTTTTAAAAGCATTTTTCCCTTTTCTTTGTACCTCTGAACCCTCCCAAAATATCTTGGGATTTACTGACTAGATTTCTTTCTGAAGGACCAGGTAAATCAAAACAAATGTGATTCTAATTGGCCACCAATAGGTCCTAGGCCAAACATCATTCGGCCATTGTTTGTATCCTGATTGACTCAAATTGAATATAAAAAACCAATCATTTCTGTTTTAGCCAGAAATCCTGAAGGTCTTCCTTTCCTAGATTTATTTAGTTAGTTTTTTTGGGGGGACTAGGTAAAAAGATGAGATTATTTGCCCCAATTGCTATCTAGCTTTAACCATTGAATGAGTGCAGCCTCAGTCAAACCTGTTGAACACCTTAGCTTAAAAAAGACCAAAATCTCCTGTTTTATCCAGGGCCTCTCCCTCATATTGATCTATGTCTGGCCACTGAACCCAGATGGCTCTGGAGAGGAAAGTGAGGCAGGTGACCTTGCACAGCCCTCCCTCACTTAAATCCACTTGCATGTCATGGGATCACCTCCCTGATGTCATGGTCTTTTTTGAGAACAAAGGACAAACAACAACAACAAAAAAAAAAAAAAAAAAAAACATTTCCCTAACTAGAATTCAAAACTTGTAACAACCTGTCTCTAGCCAGCATTGGTTTAGGAATTAAGAGGCCCAACTTCTAATCTATGTGACTTTAGATAAATCACTTAAATCTGCACTTTAATTTCCATTTTTTGCCAATGAAAGTGATGGACTAGATGGTATTTAAATAGTTACTTCTGGGAATATATTATATAACATAATATATAAAAGTCATGTAATTATATAAAATAATTATGTAGAAAAATATAGATACATAATACCCCAAATTACTACTGTTATCTCATGATACTTTTTGTTTATCGTTTACTCCAACTAAACTTGACTGCTCATCACTTTCCAAATATACTCTACTTTTTATACCTTTGTGAATACTATTTCCTATTACTGAAATGTTCAATCTGATCATCCTTCAAAGAAAGTCTGGCACAATATTACCTCTTGCATAAACTTTCCCTGATCTCTTTTCTCTATTCCCTAGCCAGAAGTGGTTTTTCACTCCTTTGAATATTCATAGCAATTTGTTTATACTTTTATATCCATTTTTTCTTTATTTTTAATCTGAATTTAAACACACAGAAAAAGAAAACTACTAGTGCCAGTACATAGCAGGGGATTGTTCATAAAATCATGAATACTCATTTCATATCACCTGCCTCAAAAAAAAAAAAAAGTAATAAATTCAACATGTTACTTTTTAAAATCCTGCTTCTCTGAGATTTTTAAAATGAACTTCCTCCTTCTGCTTTTTCTGTGCATTTTAAAATTAGTTCAATAACCATTTTTGGCATCACTGCAACTAACCCCCTTCACTTAGCAAAACATCCCTCTCACCTCAAATAAAACAGAGAGAGAGAAAAAACAAAGAAAACCCTTATAGCCCATGAGCAAATTCCAGAAAAAGAAATCCAAGCAGTAATCAAAAATATGTGTTTCTTTCTACACAGTGGGTACTTTTGCCTCTCTATCAGGAATTGGATAACAAGCATGCTTCATCAGAGATCTTCAGGAGATGTCTTCAGACAATCATGTGATTGATCATTGCTTTAATTGAATTGTGAATATGCACAATAATCCCCTCTTTTTAATTTTTTTAAACAATATGGTTATCTTAGAGCAGCTAAATGGTGCAGTGGATAGAGCACTGACCCTGGAATCAGGAGGACTGGAGCTCAAACTCGACCTTAGACTCTTAATATTTCCTGCCTGTGTGACTCTGAGCAAGTCACCTAACCACAATTGCTTTATTAAGCAAACAAAAAACAATACTCTTAATATTGTATAAAATGTTCTCTTGGTTCTGCTCATTTTATTTTGCATCAGTTCAAATTTCTTAACTTTTTTAAACTCTCCAATTTGTCAATTCTAATGGCACAATATCATTCAATTACATTCATATATTATCAGTTTTTAGACAGTTTTCAATTGATGGACAGCATTTAGTTGACGGTTTTTTTTTTTCATCTTCTTTTAATGACCCCTTCATAATGAAGAAGTTTGTTTTTCTTATAACTTTTTCTTCCTTACTATTAAGCACCCCTCATCATTTACCTGTCATTTTTCTATGTAGTATGATATATTTCTACATCAAACTTTATTGTGCCTGTTTAAGTAGGTATGTGTGTATATATTCAAGTCTCCTTTATTCATTTCAAATAAGAACTTCATCCATTTCAAAGAAGAATCTATTTATCCCTTTCAACAAAATATCCATTTATCCTTTATCCATTTCAAAGAAGAATTTCATCTGATGCCTACCCTCCCCATCTTTTCTTATATCTGTATATTCTTCTCCTTGTACAACCAATTTTGAAAAATAGAAAGTTATACAGTTTTCTTCTTAAAACTCTCAAAACATAACCAATTCGCCTTCAATTTGAATGTTTGTTTATTTAAGTATCCTTTGAAGTTAACAAGATTCCTAAAAGATACATTCCTCTTTTATGTTTTAGAATGTTAACAGTATATCACCATAGAGTCCATTCCTCAAATAAATTCATTTATTTAGGGTTTCTCTCTACTCTTGTGTTTGCATTTAAAATTATTTACTTGGCTCTGGTCTTTTCATCAGGATGCTTGAAAGCTCCTTATTGGAGTAAAAGTTTTTTTTTTTCCTCCTATGATTATGTTAAGATTTGAAAGACAACGTTTTTTCCTTGGTTATAAGCTCCTATCCTTTGCTTTTTGAATTATTGCATTTCAATATCTCTTAATGTTAATAATAAAAGCTTCTAGGTCTTCTGTGGTTTCTTGCTACTTGAGCTCCTTTCTGTATGCTAATACTATTTTTTTCTTTAATAATGGTAGCTCTGGATTTTTTCTGTGATATTCCTGGAACTTTTTCTTTTTAGATTTCTTTCAGGGAATGATTAGTGAAGTTCTTCTAGCTTCACTTTGGTCAATTGTGGTTTTTAATAAATTTGGCATTTTTATTTATGATTTCTTAAATATAGTGTTCATGTTTTCTATAATCATGGTACTTCGTGGAAGATGTTCTGTGGGACATCCCCAGAGGTATGGGAACCTCACACCACACATCTCTTTTTTTCTATTTTAGGGCTATTGTTTTTTTATAACTCACATCTTGCATCTTATTTTTTCCTAATATTTTTGATGTCTCATTGAATCATTGATTTCTATATAGTACATTCATATTTTTAGAGTCCATTATTTGGGGAAGATTTAACATTTTCTGTTCTTCTAATTCTTTTCTCCAATGTTTTAACTTCATTTTTTTCTCTTTCTTGCTTTATTTATTCCAGGAATTCATATTGCTTCTGAGAAAATCCATTTTTTTTCCTCCTTTGTTATGGAGTAACTCTTTCTTTCTCAGTCGAATTTTTAAGTATCTGTGAATTTACAATAATTTTTATTCTGGTCAGGTTCTCTTTTAGTTAACTTTTCTTTCCAGCCCTTATTTCTAAATTAGGCTCTTGTGACAGGATCAGTCTCCACTTCCTGCAATACTTTTTAAAATTGTTTTATTTTTTGGTTATACACGTACATTAACTTGTAAAATACTGTATCATTCTTTTGAATAGTGAGGTAGGCCTTATGTTTTTCTCCATTTAAGCTGCTTGGGGTGACTTACCCTAGCCTCCACTTTCCAGAAATAAGTATCCAAGGTCTTTGAAGTTCAGAGTGCTAGATCATCAAGGTTCTTTTTGTGCCATCTCAGGAAAGACTGCTATGGAAGTTAGAGTCTCTGACCCTGGTGTATCTCAATATGAGCAAAGTCATGCTGGAAGCTGATACTCCCAGTTGCTTCCAAGATCCACACTATAGGTTTCAATCTTCTGAGACTTTCTTGATGGAATCCTTCAGCCAGGCTATTCACAAATTTAAAGATTTGTAGGAGACAGATATTTGCAGCCAACATCTGATTACACAAAAAGGCCACTGTCTTGTTGTTCTGACCTTAATGACTCAGGGCCATCACAAAACATCTTAACTTATGTCTTACTCAAATCCAATTTACTTGCAATTCCTGTTGCCCTCCTAATATCACTGGTCCTTTTCAAGAATGAAGAATAAACAGCAATGGATTTGTTGACAGCCCCCTTTCCTATTACCCATGGAATGACAATTTCATATAGTTCTGTGATGGGAGAACTCACTTAATATAGTTTTTCACTGCATTTTTTGATTATTAATGAGTATATTGTGATTTTTAGGTTTTAGATGAAGTAGGTACATTGATGGTATGCCTCTATTTAGACAGCCATCCTGGCCAAAAATCTGTTGTCATATTTTCTCATCACATTCTTCTTATTTATGTACACATCTTTATAATAAGTTCTTTATCTAACATAATGTAAGTTATTTTTTTTCATTATCTTTTATGTATCACATGTAGACTCACATATGGTATTAAACATTGGCTGGAATTCAGGAATATTTATCAGTGTCAAAAGAGAGGTTATAGTCTTTAGAACACAATAATTTTGCCCTACATCTTATTTTCTAATTAACATTTAGACTTTTTATCTCCTCCTATGTATCTCCACATAGTATTTTCTGCATACTGTAGATGCTTAATGTTTGTTGAATTGAATATTTTTAATGTTTTTAGCCTCTAGGAGGAAGGCCAGGAATAATTGGCATGATTGAATTAGGCCATATGGCAGGGTAGTTTTTTCTCACACACACAACTGAATGGCCATGGTAGACTAATTCCAATAATACTCTTTGTCAAAAACCAGCTTCCTAAAAGTTTAAAGCTTGGTGACAGAGACTGGGATTGGACCCAGGAATTCTTTGACTAGAAATATTGCCAATGAACACTTTTTATAATTGCCTTTAATTATTTGTCTCAACATTTCACAATCCACTGTATAAAGGAATACTTTTTATACAACCTAACCCAAGAATTTCAAGGTCTTCTGGCCTTGTGGATAAAGGTCTAGCTTTGAACTCAAGAACTGCCTTTGACAGATATTAACAATAGAACTATTGGTGATTTATTTAACCTTTTAGTTTCTAATCAATTAATAAGCATTTATTAACTACTTATTATTATGTTAGGTACTGGAGAAATAATGATAAAATTAAAACTTTTCTTGCTAAAAAAAAAAGTTTCCTCTCCAGAGAGAGACATATGTGTACATATATGTCTAAATTAGAGATGAGGTGCCAAGCTGCACCAGTAGAGAGAGTTTCTATATCAGCATTTCCCTACTCTGATGAAACAAAGGTCTAGATCCAAAATAAAAGGAATAATATTCTCTCCGTCCCTTCAACCCCTATCATCAATTTGTAGAACCTTAGAACTAAAGGTATCTTACAAGTCACCTAATCCAATCATTTTATAGATAGAGAAATCAAGGAGAGGGAAATGTCCCTTCACTTTCAATTCTATAGTGTATTTGTAAGAAACTCTGAAAAACAAAAGAACATCGAATCCTGATAGGCCCAATGCTATTTTGCATACTGACTTGCATTTTAATGTAAAAAAAAATTTAACCTGGTAGATACAGATATGTGGTTCAGTGGGTAGAGCTCACTGGAATAAGGAGGATCTGAATTTAAATCTGGTCTCAGATGTTTAGTAGTTGTGTAACTCTAGGCAAGTCACTTAACCCCAATTGTCCCTTCCCCCCCCCAAAAAAAAAAAAAAACAACTGGAGAAGATCATATGGCAAATCTGGGCCTCAAACTACCTTTTAATTTGAAACTCAGAACTTTTTTCAGGGTACCACCAGTCATTTAGACCAATTGTTTTTTAGACCACTTTCTTCCCTTCCTCCCATCAGCAGAGATAAAAGAATATCTCTTCATTCCTGACTAAAAAAGATGAACATTTTGGCTTCTCCTTCCACCTAAATATCTTCCTACTGTCAGTGGCAAGGGAAGTATCAGGTGATGCAGAAGTGGCAGTTACTATGGTGATGGCAATGTTCAAATACTCAACTTTAACAGCAAAGCTAGCACCACTGTCCTTAAAGGACACACAATTTAAAAAGATGAAAGTTTATCCTGAAAAAAAAGCAAAAAAAACAAACTATTCATTCCATGACCTGCTAATGCCATAGGAAGAACAGATGTCTGGTCTCAGAAACACATTGGCAACAATTACATCCACAAGTTTCAGCCAACTTATCATAAAAGAGTTTGAAAATTTAATCAAAGTCTGTTATCCACCCAGAATGAAGGAAATGAATTTGTCACACATACACAAAAAAAACAAACAAACAATTTCTCACCCCCTCAATAAAATAAAAAGTTGTTTTAAGGTTCCAAAAGAATTGCCTTGCATTAGTAAATATGTAGGGAAGGGAAGTAAAGAGGGGACAAGGAAGGGTGTGAACTTGAGTCTTAAAAAAAAAGAAAATCAATTGCAGCAATTATTTTACTAAATTATTTTAAACTGTAGTGTATCCAGAAGGCTTCTTGGTAAATGTCTGCTGTCACAGCAACAAGCTATGCTGTTCCCCAGACTGACCTTTTTCATGTTAAAATGCATGTAAGTATGCAAAATAGCCTCGTGCCCTACCAGGATTCAATGTTCTTTTGCTTTCCAGAGCTTCTCCCAAATATTTTGCAGGAATTGAAAGCAAAGGAATACTTCAATTTAACTAGAGAGAATTTTTAAAAGGACCAGTAAAAGCATCATTTTGATGTCTCCATCTTTAGCAGACAAGCTGTTAATTCGAAAGATCAAGGAAAAAGTAACTTGAAAGTCTGATGCTGTTGATCAGGTTGTTATCTTCCAAACATGCAATAATACCTCCTTTACCCAGAAATCATGCACTTAGGGGTGCCCAAAGCTGGCGTTCCTAAAGTGAGAAGGAAGACAATAAATAGACATCTTGGGTTTCTGGATGGAGAGCTATCCTGTGGTTTGAGGTCCTGGCTACTAACCTATACTGGTTATGGTACACAGGACATGGTATTTGGCCTCTTAAGGTCATTGGAAACTCTTCAGGATTAGACTTTGCAGAATAGTTGCTGAAGCTCTATTAGAGCTTGGTCCAGACAATTATATAAGAAGCAATGTGGTGAAGAGAGTGTTAGATTTGGAATCTAGAAGATCTGGATGAAAAATGATAATAAACTTACTCAGTTTTAGTGTTAGACTTACTCAGAATCTCACAGAGAATACATAACAAACAGAATTTGAACTTGGAGCTTTCTGACTCCAAACCTAGTATTTTCTCCATCATGACAGTCGCTTCTAATGGGAAAGACATTTCATCTCTTCCTGACTCAGTTTCTTCATTTGCAAAATGAGAAGATGGACTCAGTGACCTTTAAGATCCTTTGCAGCTTTATAGCTATTGTTCTAATATCTATGATAAGATGATTATAATAGTGACCATAATATGATGATGTTAATTTCTTTAGAAAATTTTTCTTATGATGTTTTATGCAAACACAGAAGTGACTCTGAGTTATTAGAAACTCTATCATTGGTACCAGTGCTGGACAACACTGCCAAGTGCAAAAAGCTTACAGGGAGGTTCAATGATTGATCATGTTTCAGCGTAGTAATAACAGCAACAACAATAAATCAATATTTATTTAATGCTTTACTAATATTTACTAATTTACTAATATTTATATAGTGCTTTAAATTTATATTTTAAATTTAAATTTACAAAGTATTTTACAAATATTAAATAATTTTATCCTCACAAAGACCTAGGGAGGAAGGTACTAGTATAATCTTCATTTTACACAAGAGGAAATTGAGACAAGTAGGGGTTGAATGGCTTTCTTAAGCGTGCATGGCTAATAATTGTCTAACAACTTGATTTGAACTCATTTCCTATTATATTTACTGCATCTCCTACTGCCACCAAAACCTATCAGAGAGGCTCATCACCAAGTTGGTCCCAGGGTAAATGGTTTTTCAGCCACAACAACTTATAAAACTGTTAGGAGCCACAATCTGTTTCAGCAGACGGAATATCTCTACCATTGAAATCATGGATTCTTTTCTATAAGATAACTAACTTCACAAAACGCTCTCCTTGCAGTTAACCCTGAGAGTCAGGCAAGGTGGGCAATGTTACCAGAATTTTGTACCAAGACTCCATTGTGTCCTTGATAACATTCATATGCATATACTCTCTAATGAGGCAGAATACCATCCACTGGAGTATTTTTTGCCTTCTCTTGACATGGCATAAACACTAATGGAGCATAGAGACTGTCAATAAGACTTCACTCCCACTATGCGACTAGCACATACTTTTTCCAGGAATATATTTCTTTTGATATGATAGGACTTTAGTAAGGCTCCCAGGACTGTGCAATAGCTGTCAACTGACCCTAGCCTAGAACTTTACTGACCTAGTGGCTTGAACTCAAAAAGTATTGACCTGGAGAGAGGAATTTCAAGCATTTCTTGTGTTCCAATTGCCTACTTGAGTTCCTGATATAGTGACTGCAAAATATTTTCTATGCTTTATATTCTTGGATAGTATGCATTGAATGTTTACTAAAGAAGATTTTAATTTGAGGTTATGATTCACAAGTGTCTCTTACATATTTTTAACCTTTGTTTTGTGGGACTAAATCAAATTTAGGCTTAATACACAATACATAGCAAATTTAGACAACTGGTGGCACAGTGATTGGAGTACTGGGCTTCAGGGAGGCTAGATTCTCATCTGGCCTCAGACATTTATTAGTTCTATGATCTTAGACAAGTCCTTTAACTTTCAGTGGCAGGATAAAAATCAAGACAACTGGCAGTGGCCCAGAATGCAATAAATGACCTTGATGACTTTGATGTCTGACTAAGCTCTAAAGCTTCCTCAGAGCCCCCTTCAGCCACATTCATGGCCATTGGAATATATTGCTCTCATCCTCCCATTCTGCCACTGAAAGTCCTCATAAACTTACAGTAGATGTCCCCCTAACTCACTGACAGGTTCAAGGCTATCAGTAACCCTCAAGCTGGATTAGCTCATCTGCCAAGTCACTTTACCAGGGCAGGGCTGCTGTGCTTGCTATTGTTTCTTGGGGTCATGAGTGAGGGCTAAGTGATAGCTAGATTTAAAAGGTGAATAAGCATCCCTGAAAAGGGGTCAGCAGCCCTCACACCAAAGATACCAATTTCCCCTGACCACCCCATACACCTTTATACTCTCTTTAATAAGAATTGGAACTTTATAAAGCTTTTTAGAAAGATTTCCCTGTAAAATGATGACTAAATCTTACTTGGTACTTAAAGAAATAATCATCACTTCTCTGGAAAATTAATTCATGTAGGACAAATCATTCCCATGTGATATCAGATAAGTGGATATATATATTTA
This sequence comes from Antechinus flavipes, assembly GCF_016432865.1. Taxonomy (NCBI): domain Eukaryota; kingdom Metazoa; phylum Chordata; class Mammalia; order Dasyuromorphia; family Dasyuridae; genus Antechinus; species Antechinus flavipes. The sequence continues at coordinate 239,046,898 of NC_067399.1, read as the reverse complement.
TACACACAATATATACATACACATATATATATATAGCCATACATATATACATATGTGCATGTACACATACATATACATAAAGGCATGGGCCAAGCAATTTGAGTATCATTATCAGATAAAGATGATATTTCATATTGATATGGCTCTTTAAGGCTCACAAAATGCTTAATTTACATTTTTTTTCCCTTGGAGCCCTATAACAATCATATGGCGCAAGCATTATTAGTGTTTCCATTTTACAAGCAAGTAAGCGAAGACTCAGAATGATTCAGTGAATTTTCTAGAGTCAAAAAAATACAGGAGTCAAATTCAGGTTTTTTAATTCTAATTCCTGTGATTTATCCACCATATACCCAGGATGCCAGACGCTGTGTTTCTGAGAGAAACGATCACTCATTTCTCTGGACTTTCAGTTTATGGAATGCTAGAACTGGAGATTCAAGAAGTCTAACTTCTTTCTTTTAGAGATGAGGAAACTTAATGGCAGAGTGCTGCAGTAACTTGCCACTTGACTGGCCACATAGAAAGTTAATATCAGCTTTAGAACCAAGCTCTCATAATTTGTAGGTCCTCTCTGTTAAAAAAAAAAAAAAAAAAAGCTGATTGGGATGATCTCTAATGTCCCTCCCATCTCTTGCATCCTTTGACTTTATGAAGCTAATTTAGTCTTTATAATCTGAGATGATTCATGTTGATAATAATAGCTAGCATTTGTAGAGAACTTTAAGATTTATACAGTGCTTTAGAATTATTATTTCATTTTTACCCTCACAAAAATCCTGTAACTTAGGTGCTATTATTACTCCCATTTCACAGAAGAGGAAACTGAGGCAAGCAGTTCTTAACTGATTTGCTAAGGCCACATAATAGTTAAATATCTGAGGCAATATTTGAACTAATGTCTTCATAGTTCCAAGTTCACTGCTCCATCCACTGTATTATCTATCTCCAAAATAAATACTGAAGATGCCAATAGTGGAGAACTAATCCAGACATGGACTCAATATTATATTAGGCAGTGTTTTGTAAAGCTTAAATCTTTTCATATTATATGACTATGATGTCTTGTGCTTCAATATTTTTATTTATAAAAGAATTCAACAAGGCCTTCTCCAATTATAAATGGTCAAAGGATATGAACAGACAATTTTCAAATGAAGAAATTAAAACCATTTCCAGTCATGTGAAAAAAATCCTCTAAATCACTATTGATCAGAGAAATGCAAATCACTTGGGAAGAAACTGGAAACTGAATGGATGTCCATCAGTTAGAGAATGGCTGAATAAATTATGGTATATGAATGTTATGGAATATTATTGTTCTATAAGAAATGATCAGGAGGATGATTTCAGAAAAGACTGGAAAGACTTACGTGAACTGCTTCTGAAATGAGCAAGACCAGGAAATCATTATATACTTCAACAACAAGATTATGTGATGATCAGTTCTGATGGATGTGGCTCTTTTCCTTTTTTTTCTTTTTATATATATAATATTATCTTTGTTTTATTGGATTTTCACTTATGTTATTCAGTATTTTCTAGTTACAATTTTTTTATTTTAATGTTTTATTGACAGAACACATGCCTGGGTAATTTTTTACAACATTATCCCTTGCATTCACTTCCGTTCCAACTTTTCTCCTCCCCCAGGTGGCAAGCAGTCTTATTCATGTTAAATATGTTATAGTATATCCTAGATACAATATATGTGTGCAGTTCTCTCGTTGCACAAGAAGAATTGGATTCAGAAGGTAAAAATAACCTGGGAAGAAAAACAAAAACACAGTTTACACTCATTTCTCAGTGTTCTTTCTTTGGGTGTAGCTGCTTCTGTCCATCATTGATCGATTGGAACTGAGTTAGATATTCTCTTTGTTGAAGATATCCACTTCAATCAGAATGGACATGGCTCTTTTCAACAGTGAGGTGATTCAAGCCAGTTCCAATGGTCTTGTGATGGAGAGAACCATTTGTACCCAGAAAGAGGATTATGGGGATTGAGTGTAGATCAACATAGTACTTTCATTTTTTGTTGCTGTTGTTTTCTTGAATTTTGTTTCCTTTCTCATTTTTTTTCTTTTTGATCTAATTTTTTTTGTGCAGCATGATAATTGCGGAAATATGTATAGAAGGCTTGTACATGTTTAACGTATATTGGATTACTTGTCATCCAGGAAAGGAGATTAGGGGAAAAGGAAAGGAGGAAAAAATTTGTAACACAAGGTTTCCCAAGGGTGAATGTTGAAATCTATCTATGCATGTGTTTTGAAAATAAAAAGCTTTATAAAAAAAACACCAAGAAGGAGAAGAAGTAAAGGAATTATGAGATAATTTTTTAAAATGTACTTAGATGTAAAAAAAAAAAAAAAAGAATTCACCTTATTTAAATGGCACCTTTTCTATACAAAACAGGAAAACAAAGGTTCCCAGAAAGGAGTGTTATGAATTTTCTAACAGATAGTGAGATTATGAGGTTTCTCAAATAAATCAAAGTTTCCACCAAAATATTTCCGATAGATTTTCCCTTGTATGAAAGCATTTTAATGCGTCACCTATCCAATAGTAGACATTTATGTGATGCTTTATAATTACAAAGCACTTTCCACACATTATATTTCACTTAATCTTATTAAAAACAATGAGTGAGGTGTTTCTAATATTATCACCTCCCCCCATTTTACAGGTAAGAAAATTGAGGTTCAGTAGATTAAACTACCCAAAGTTATATAGATTATCTGGCTCCAAATCCAGAGTTATTTCTGCTATTCCACTTTTTATACATAGAACATGTTGGTCAGTATATGAAACTGGGTTCCTGACTGATCCTATCTTGGACTGCTATATTTCTGTTCTATAAAAGCCTGGAGTTCCATAAATAACTATACACAGAAGCCTGGCTGGACTTTTCACAAATAATAATGGATCCCCATTCTATTCAGATGCTAAAAAACAATAATGAAAAGGGGAGAATCCTCAGAGAAATTTTAATGTGAGGAAATGAAGTTTGGTTCAATGCACTCTCCCCCTTAGAGATAATTTGCCTCCGATGATTAATGAAAAGCTGAGGTAGTCATAAGTCAAGTTAAGGTTGCGTCCTCTTGTTCCCAACAGGGGGTATGGAGGAGGGAGAGCTGGTTTGGAAATTTTCTACTAAGTAATGAAGTCACAGTGAGGGAATTTTATTACCTTACCTCATTGGGATGTGAGTTCTGTCGCTTATATTTGAGCCCAGCATTTCTTTCCAGGGACAATAACCAAGGTAACTCTATTAGACAGCAGAGTGGGGCCTTACATATATTTTGGTGCATAATAAATTGTTGTTAGGTTGAATGATGACATGTTTGCAGGAAATCAGTATTAGCATAGAAGAATAAACCTAGAAGTGATCTCCTGTGACTTACTGATTCCTGGACATTCTGGGAATGATCTGGGAGATTCCACTAACTGTGATAGAAGATCTCAGAAACCATCTCCCCATACTGCTGATTGGGGATGATATGTGAGAAAGAAGGGCAGCATTCAAGCATTATGTCAAATGGTGATATGGAATAAGAGTGAAAAAGATATGAATGCTTTCAGGCTACCATATTTTGAAAAAAAAAAAAAAAAGAGCTAAATTGGGCCAGTGGGCCACGCAAAAGATCTCAGGCTGCTCTGGAACATCCACTTTTTTGTTGACAATCACAGCTAGGTATTCAGGTTCTCAGTGTTTAATTTGAGCAATGGCTACTACTATATTCTTATGGCAGATAAGAATAAGGAAAAGATTGATTTTATTTAGTTTCTCACACAACTAGATTTTTTCAGTTTGAGTTCATGTCCCAGATCATATTAGGGTCACCTGTGGCTTTATGATATCTAATGAAGAAAGTCATTGGGGACAGGAATCAAATGGAAAAATGGGTGTACCTTTATGATATTGACTTTGGGAAGACCTTAGGAGAACATGAGAGACTAAAGAAGCTGCTGGATTGGCTAGAGAAAAATGGTCTGAAGATTTCAGTTGGCAAATGTTAGTTTTACAGAGCCTTTATTTAGTATTTAGTATGTATCTTTTTGATTCAATTTTATTTTATTTTCAGTTTGAAATTATCTCCCACTCACCTCCCTGTTCTTGGTCCATTGCTAAAACAAGAAAAACACAACATATTACAAATATATATAATCAAGGAAAATGAAATCTCACATTAATTAAATATCCATATATGTATGTATACAAAAATGTTTGCCTATGTATGTGTGCATATATGTATATATCCATGTATATATGCACACACCCAGCTGTGTGTATACCCTTCTGTTGTCATTAATCTGACCCCATGGATCACAGCATACCAGACCCTTCTATCCTCCACTATCTTTTGAAGTCTGGCCAAGTTGATGTTCATCTCATTGTTTCCATGACACTATTTTTGCCATTCCCTTTTTCTTTTGCCTTTAGTCATTCCCATCAGTCTTTCAATGATTCTCATCTTTTCTTTATAATATGCATAATATAACACTATAGCATATATTGATATATATTAACATAAAATAATGTATTTTGACATATTCTAAATTTCATCATCTCTCTATTAGGAGATGGATAGAATGCTTCATCAGGAGTCCTTTGGAATGGTGATTGGTTCCACTGTGCTTTGTAGCGTCTTCAAAGTCATGAGCCTACACCCAGAGAAGAAAAATGCTTCCCCCTCCCTCGATTTAACCATATTCATAGAATCTTCTCTATCAAAAGATTCTCTCTGTATCAAAGGATTTTTCAAGGATTGACATTTATCACAAATATGTAAAGAAACATGCTTTCATTGCTAAAATACTGAATGACCTCACTTCTTACATGACTAAAGAAAGCGAAAGCAGAAAGGCAAAACAGGTCAGTTTGTCTTAAAACCCACAAAACTCTTTGGAGATGGATGGATGAATGCATGTGAACAGGCTTTCAAAGACTTGGTCAATGCCCTAATACATGTACCATTTAAATAAGCCTTTTGTTCTCTATATAGTTGTCAGCCTGGAGAAATTGGGAAGAATCTTATACCAAGAAGATAATCAGTAAACAGTTGCATAAAACATTTATTTAGCATTTATTATGTGTAAAGCACTAAGAGTAGAAAGATAAAATGAGAAAGCTGGTCCTGGCATCAATAACCTCATAATAATAAGGAAGATAAAAGAAGAATACAAAAAACTCAAGTAGGCTCTGTGTGTGCTGTGTGTGTAGGTTATGGGCATGTTCACATAGGTTTATTTAAATGTAGCTTATAGGAAGACTTTGATAGGATTCTTGGGAATCTTGTTCAATCACTGTTCAAGGGGCTCTGATTCCTCCTTAAAGAGAAACAAGAATGTTAGCTAGGAGGCTGGCGACTTCATTCTCCTCAGAGTGAGGAGTACCAGATTAGAACTATATCTATTTGTAGCCCTAAATATTACTAAAAATTTCTAAATTATGTTTCCTTGGGTTCAAACTGCTTTTTTGATCACTATCATTTAAATAGGAAGGAATGTATTAAGCTTATATCTGAAAGCATGTTCCCTTCTCACCAAATGCTAGCTACACAAAAAGTAGTCATCAATAGGACATAGCAAAACCAATAACAATAATGAACAACAATAGCAGTAATTTGCAAGCAGGTAGCAAAAAGATATCGAAGTTAAATCAATAAGCATTTAGTAAGCACCTACTATGTGCCAGGTATTAAGTGCTGAGGATACAATGAAAAGTGAAACATAACCCCTATTCTCAAGGAGACCGTATTCTAATAGAGAAGTGATCTAGATTAGAATAAACCAGACAATACTCAGAGTTAGTGAATTATCTCATTCACTGGGAATGAGATTTCTCAGCTCCACCAAGTCCCCTTTCAGCCAGAGACTTGCTGTCTTGATTTGTGGGTTCCTGGCAAGGACCATCACTTCTTGAGAGGTCCTATCAATTTTTACTTCACTCCCAGCTCATTTCACCTTCTATACTGTTCCACCTCCTCTATAGCCTTGCCCCATGACCCCAAGTAGGAATCTTCTCTCCTACCCCCTGTTTTCCAGTTCCCTTTTACATCTCTCCCCTACCACACTCTTTAGAATATAAACTTATTAAGAAAAGAAATCACTTTTTGTATATTCATATCCCCAGAATTTAGCACAATGCCTGTCATATACTAAGCCCTAAGTAAATGCATTATCTATCTTAATAGCCCCAGTTTTACTAAAGGGAAAATTACCCAAAAACTCCATAGCAGCAAGCTGGAAATTAAGAGCATGTTGGGGGGACTGGCTTTTCCCTACATATCTGCTTTCCAAAGTCTGTTCTCATTCTCTCCAATTTCTCCCTGAAGAGAATCTGGAACCATGTCCTCTTTCAAATCAAGGAGGAAGAAAAATGACTCTCTTCTCCCAAACTCTCCATCATATAGGTGAATGAGTAATCATTCTCTCAACCAATAAGGAGAGTTTTGTTCAAATGTTCCAGGCTCAAATCCAGAGTTAATTACTATGAAATAGTATATGATAGGTTCATAGAAGAGGAATAAATTAAGAGAGATCAGTTGTGATGTGGGAGAGACCTTTTCTATCTAATAGTAAAGTGACTTGGATTATTCCTTCTGTTTTCTCTTTTTTCATGACCAGTAGTTCCAAATCCTTTAACCCCATCAAGAATTAAGTTTTTGCTGCTACTATCTCAAAACATTACAGTGATTTTAGTTCTGTTCCTTGTCAGCAAATGCTAGCATCAGCATTATGTCACCTGGAAATACTATTTATCTTCTGAAAAAAAATGTAAAAGTAAAGAAAAAAGGTGGAAAGATATCATTCCCTCTTTCCATTCCCTTTTTCATAGCTGTTTCTCACATAGCATTTGGGAATTTAATTCTCTAAGATTTGGGGTCTTCCAACTCAAGTCAAAACATACCACCCTTTATTGATACTATATTCACTACACTGCTTAAAATAAGGTCTGTAGCATTTTGTGTATTTGTGTGTGTGTGTTCATAAAACATTAGGAGATGGATGGAATATTGAAAAGCAAAGTGGGGAGGTGTTTCTACCCAGGGGAATTCCACAATTCCACATTTTATCTCTATTAAAAAGCATGGAAATGCTGCATTCTGGATATTGGGCTCCTTTCCACTGTGATTGTTCTGTTTTTGCGACTGTGTATGAGTTACCTTGGTAACACTGTAGAATGGAATTTGATTGGCCAAGATGTTAGATTCAGCATCAGAGCCGTGGGTCCAGTTTTGAGTGGTAGATATATGCATCTTAGCTATAACTACAAAGAAATGGTTGCTTAGAAAAACCTAACCTAGCAAATCTTCTGCATGAAGATTGCCTCCTGAAGGGGGCCAAGTTTCTGGATATATTTGTAAAGATAAAGGGATAAGAGCTTTATGCTCAGCACCTTGCTTAATCATTAATTTATCAGCAAAGGGAAATCCATTCTCAAGTAAACTGAGGGAGAATTGTCCCATTAATGGATCATAAGGTTGAAACCTGTTCAACTTATTTAACTTGGGCTCCTTGTGTATCCTCAGGCAAGCCACAAACTCGCTCACATGTTTGAGTTCTGTAAATAAATCTTATTTTTAAAGATGAGATTTAGTCTTAAGCTTGAGGCCAACAAATAGATTTCTGATGATTCAAGTGGTACCAAATTATAGCCTAATTTGTATCAGCAACAGTAAATAGTTTAATTTATTCATTGGTTACATTTTTAAACTTATTAGACTCTACTAATTTATCAGTCACCTAGGGAAGGCAAAAAGGATTTTCATTTTGCATTTTAAAATCCACATCAGATTACAGAAAAATCAAACAGATACCTAAAAGAGAGTGAGTGTGTTTTTGTTATTTACAAAGAATATTTGACATCCATGACTAGCTCATTGTTTTCTATTCCTCCATCCTCAAGGGAGCCAAATGTCAATGAAGTTATTGTAAGGATGGGAGTATTATGCCTGATTACACTATGGTCAACACTATATTTACACATATTTATTCAAGTTCTGCATATTATATAGACTGCACATTTTTAATATAAATGAGAAAGTCAGTGGCATAAGGTAATTTTTCACCTAGTTTAAAGAGTAACAGGGAATGTTAGCAAGGCTAACTAATAGATAGATTACCCAAATTCTAAATAGCAAGATGAAAAAAGATAACATTTTATTTCAAAAAACTTCATTGTATAATTCTAACTAATTCTACAGCTAAAGTTACCAGGAATGTGTGCCTTTAAACTAGAGTTTTCATTGAGAATAAATGTCTTATTAATTTTGCGCACATCAACATGAGAACTAGAGTTTAATCAGGGAACTGACTCATTCAGGATTCATTTGCTGAACTAAGTGACATTTGCTTTCCAACATGTCACAAGATTTCCAGCTTATATTGGGAGACAATTTGATGGTTTGGAAAGAGCAGATTCAGAGTTAAGAGACCCAGGCTCCAACCATGATTCTGTCACTTGCTGTGTGTCCTTTGAAAGTTATTTAATCTCTGTGTCTCAGCTTCCTTCTCTGTAAAACAAAGAGATTGGACTAGAACAAAAGTTGTTAGTGTGTGTGTGTGTGTGTGTGTGTGTGTGTGTGTATGTGGTGTGGTATGGTGAGTAGGGATGGAAGCATCATGCACAATTACCTCATGGTCAGCATTATACTTGTACATATTTTATTCAAGCAGTGGATTCAGTTTATTATGTACACTACATATTTTTAAAATAAATGAGAGAATCCCTTGGGTATTTCTGGGAAGTTCTATGGATCCCTTCTCAGAATAATGTTTTTAAATAGGATTACAAAGGATACCAATTTTTGTAAATTCATGTTCCCTGGACCATGTAGACCTGTGGTTCTCAAACTTTTATTCACAATATATTTATACTATTAAAAATCACTTGAAGATCTGTCTAAAGAGTTTCTGTTATGTGGGTTAATTTTATGATGATTTACCATATTAGAAATAAAAACTAATTTTGGATTTATAGACTCTCTGAAAGGATTCCAGAGATGCCCAAGATGATCTGGACCACACTTTGAGAACTTTCTATCTAGGCAATCTCTCCAGCCCCCTTCATATCTGGATCCTATGCATAGCTACAGATATAGAGAATATGTGCCTGCTCCAAAAAAAGAAGGAATATACCTGGAAAAATGTCATGGAGATGAGTTTTTCTTCCTCATGTGACAGTGATAATAATAGGTGACATGTATCTAGTTCATTAAGGTTTGCAGATATCTTACATGTGCTATCCCATTTGACTTACAAAACTGTTTTGTTGCCCAGGATCATTTGTTATCTCTTATTTTACTGATTAGAAAAATGAAGCTCAAAAAGAGTGATTTCCTTGGGGTCAAAAGCCACTAAGTGTCTGATGCAGCTACTCATCGTCTAAGATGGGATTTCAAACTGTTGTGTTCCTGATTTCAAGTCCATCACTGCAACCCGAGAATGGTAGGTTGTCCAGAAGAAGGACTCTTTTCCCATATTTCCTGATCTTATCCATCTTTAATCCCAAGCTGACCTTAACGGGTCACTCTTATTCCATTCCTTACTTGCTGCAACTCAGTATACTGCCCTGGTACACAGCATGTTAATTCTAATATATGGTAAAGGCATTACAGTGAGGGGGAGAAAAAAGAGAAACTCAGTGCAAGTCTGCAGGGATGATGGGAGTTGAAAAAAAGGGGAAAACCGTGGAGGGAGGTAGCGGGGGCAGTGGAGGGACGGACAACAAAACCAACAAAACCTCCCTGTGAGCCAACAGAGATAATCTGAGAGAAGGCAAAGAATGGAGCCAAATGAAAGATTCAGTGCGAGTCTGTGGAGGAGACATTATGACGGGAGGGAAGACAAAAGGACAGTGGCATTAATAAAACAGAGAAAAATGAAACCAGAACACAAAGCAGTGCAGCTCCACATACAAGCCAAGGTACATACACACGCCCATCAAAGCAGGGAAATTGTGAACAAAGGCTACCATAGCAACCCAAACTGAGCCCTGTTGTGCCTACAGATTGCAGTACACATGGTCATCTATCAAGGAGTCTCAGATATCCATGCACTCCATAGTCACACTGGGGGAGAGCTGAGCTCAGCCAGAGTGTGAGCGGATTTGAGCCTCCCAAACCCTGACCCCCTCCAACCCCTTCCTCCCACCCCCGTGAAATTCAGAATAAGTTTTGCCAGACGTTTCCCTTCCTATTATAGCTGTTTTTTTTTCCCCTTGCAGAAAGGAAGGGAAGGAAAATAGAGAAATGTTATCTGTACAGATCTGATACCTTTATGCCCCAAATCATTTTTCCAAATTGCTCAACATCTGTGCTTGGCAGGCAATTTTGAATATTCTTCCTCTAGTTCTCTGTTCTTAAAAAAAATTGAAAATTAAAAAATACATGAGATGTATATTTGACTTGGCCATATAAAATTAAGTATTAGGAAGGAATGATAAGATAGGAAGCCAGTTTGCTCCTCCTAAATTCAAAAGGGGGGATTATTATTTCCCTCCATCTCAATTTTCCATTTGAATTATATGTCTTTTCTTTTAATAGACTCTAGTTTCTTTCCACTTTCTTTTATTTTGAGAGAGAAATACTATGACACCAAAAAAAGGAAATCGGAGTGTTTAACCAGCACAGGCTGGAATACGAGGAAAAATAAAAGAACTTTGAAAAGAGCCTAATGGAGATATTGACATGTGTGCCTGGAAAGCTAAACTTAGCAAAGTGTATTGCAAGAACAGGCTTTCTCACTTTATTTCTGTATCTGGAAAGTTTCAGCGGCTGGTACCATATGAATATTTATTAATGCATTGTGATCCAGAACCTGTGATTATTACTCATACTATCTTTTACCTTGCAAGCTTCAACTCGGAAGAATAAAAACACATCTGCTTTTGCTCTCCCCATATTTTATTCAACGTTTTAACAGCTTTGCTGTAAATATCTCATCCATTACGATTCAGTTGTGACTATATCAGCTTCACATCTCCTGTTTTATTGCTGTCATTACAGTTAAACAACACACTGTTAATTCTGTTAACTAACAAGTTCATTGTTCTAGCTAGTCAGCCATCTCCATTTGTTGAGTCCACATGTTAAAACATAATCAATTGTAAATCAAAGTAGGGCCCTGACTGAGGCGGGTTGCCTTTGTTAAGATGAGTAAATCTTCTTTATTGAGATGATAGGCTTGGTGCTGTTGGGGAAACCATAAGGAAATACTGGTACACACCAAATCTTGATTATCCAGGAGAAGGGACTCACGCAACATTGGTATGTGTTTTCCATCTTTATCTTAAAGTTTTCTGGCCTAAATATGCAGGTTGGTTTTAGCACACTGAAGTTATTGAAACAAATCACATCATATTTGAAAAAAATTCCCATTAATATCCTATCAAAGTATCTCTTATTAGGCCCTTTGTTTTCCTCTTTTCATTGAGCAAGTTGGGATTATTTGTTCAGTCCACACTTTGGAGACTACAGTCGTCATGCTTCAATGGGATGAATCAAGGGAAATTTTCCAGTTTGTATGTTTCTAGGAGAGGAATCTTTAGTCCCCAGAAGAGCCAACTACTTTCTAAGATTTAGGGCACTAAGCCAACAAGAGCAAAAGGACAAACCTGCACAATGTTCTTTCAGCATTTCAATCCAATCCAACAAGCATTTATTAAGCATTTACTGTTTGCTAGTTATATGATAAAGACAGTCCCTATTTTCTAAGACCATCTGCACTACTGGGGGAAAAACATGCACATAGCATCTATTTAATTATTTGATAAAGGGGATTTTTAGACCAGAAACAGAACATTCTTCTACCATTTTAGAATCAGAGAATCAATTTTAATTTTAATCAATTTCAATCAATTTCAATTTTAAACCTAGAAGATCCACAAGAAAGCATCTGTTCCAACCTCAATATTTTAAAAATAGAGCAACTGGAGCCTATGAAGGGGACCCAGTTGATTTATCCAAGGCCATCACTATAACATTAGTAGCACTATAGAAATGTCAAGGCTGAAAGGGGCTTTAAAGATCATCCACTCCAAATCCTTCATTTTATAATGAAGGAAAACGAGGTCCAGAAAAGGGAAATAACTCAACCAGAGTTAATGGCATAGCATGTTAATGGCAGAATCAGGGCCATAACCCATGTCAATTCAATTTGCTTCATAAGTTCATGGAATGTTAAAGTTGGAGGGAATCTCAGAGATCATCATAATAGAAACTAAGCTTGAAAAGAGATCCCTCTGTACAATATCCTGAATAAGTGATCATTTATTTCATTGCTATTCAATAAACATTATTTACCTATTGTATATTCTAGGTGTTAGAAGAATGCAAATTTAACCAAGGCTCAATTTTGCCCCCAAATAGTTTCCAGTCTAGTACAATCTTCTTTCCATTGAAGCACTCATTTCTATATTCATTGTTTCCCTTGCTCTTTCTAGTGCCCTTCTGTCTAGTGTCAAATATGTGAATGATTTTGTTTAAATTTGGGGATGAAAGTTTCCATCCATTTCCAAAGACTCCTCAGTAATTCACAAACAAATTGTTGAAATAAATGGAAGCAAATGCTCCTTGAGGGTAGTGAAGTAAACTACATAGCCCTGATCTATCTCTAACCAGATCTTATAGGGGGAAAAAATACCTCTTCCCTTCAGGAAGTTATTGGAGTCTGTGGATTTCCTAACGTGAGTGAGCAGAGCTTGTAAGGAGAAATGTGGGGTCATTAGAGCTAATTTTTCTAATGTATGATTCCTAAAGGAAAACATACCTTCTTTGTGATTCTAAAGTTGTCCCTTGAGAAATCTTGGATGCCTACTGATCGTTTGAATTTCTTGCAGCCCTTAACTTTCTAGCTGCATGTTAGAAATCATTTTAAATGAATTGAATAAAATTCACAAGTGTTATGTGCCAGAAAATGATGGACTCACAGAAAATATGACTCAAATCTACTTTTTTTCCATTTTATTTTTCTTCATAATAAATAGGAATGAACAAATGTGGCTTTAATGACATCTTGGAGTGAGAGCTTTTATTGATATATTATCAGCTGGAAGCAGATAATGCTTTGGTGAAATAAACTCCATTCTATATATTTATAACCAGATTGAAAAAGGTGTGTTTGTTATTTTGTGTGGCATTTCCTAATGATAGTGAAGTTTTATATTCACAGTTATCCATGTGCCTCCATAAATACAAACAATATTTCAGTTTTAAAGAAAGGTTTCTTTGATTGAAGATATATTTATTCTTATTTAGTCTATAATCATTTTTAACCCTTCTCTCTGGGAGCTCATCATGTATCTTTTTGAACTGAAAATTAAAAGTTTAATTGAAATAAAAATTAAAGCATTGGAAATATGTTTGCACCATGACAACTACTCCTTTCCCTTCCTATTCTATGAACAATTGAATTCTAAAATTTAACAAGTTGAAGTGTTCCATGGAAAGCATTATCTACAATATATATAAAATGAACCAATCAGTTAATTTGACTTTGCTTTATAATCCTAACATAATTATCAATCCTCACTTGATTACCTTCCAGATATTAGAAAGTATATATAACAATACACACCCTTGTTCCAATAAGAAAAGATCTTTTTAAAGAAGGATCAATGAAGAAACTAGGCATTGACCCACACTTAACACCGTATACCAAGATAAGGTCAAAATGAGTTCATGACCTAGGCATAAAGAATGAGATTATAAATAAATTGGAAGAGCATAGGATAGTTTACCTCTCAGACCTGTGGAAGAGGGAGGAATTTATGACCAAAGAAGAATTAGAGATCACTATTGACCACAAAATAGAAAATTTTGATTATATCAAGTTGAAAAGTTTTTGTACAAACAAAATAAATGCAGACAAGATTAGAAGGGAAACAATAAACTGGGAAAACATTTTTATAATCAAAGGTTCTGATAAAGGCCTCATTTCCAAAATATATAAAGAATTGACTTTAATCTATAAGAAATCAAACCATTCTCCAATTGACAAATGGTCAAAGGATATGAACAGACAATTCTCAGATGAAGAAATTGAAACTATTTATAGACATATGAAAATATGCTCCAAATCATTATTAATCAGAGAAATGCAAATTAAGACAACTCTGAGATACCACTACACACCTGTCAGATTGGCTAGAATGACAGGGAAAGATAATGTGGAATGTTGGAGGGGATGTGGGAAAACAGGGACACTGATACATTGTTGGTGGAATTGTGAACACATCCAGCCATTCTGGAGAGCAATTTGGAACTATGCTCAAAAAGTTATCAAACTGTGCATACCCTTTGATCCAGGAGTGTTTCTACTGGGCTTATACCCCAAAGAGATACTAAAGAAAGGAAAGGGACCTGTATGTGCCAAAATGTTTATGGTAGCCCTGGTTGTAGTGGCTAGAAGCTGGAAAATGAATGGATGCCCATCAATTGGAGAATGGTTGAGTAAATTGGTATATGAATGTTATGGAATATTATTGTTCTGTAAGAAATGACCAGCAGGACGAATACAGAGAGGACTGGCGAGACTTACATGAACTGATGCTAAGTGAAATGAGCAGAACCAGGAGATCATTATATACCTCAATAATGATACTGTTTGAGGATGTATTCTGATGGAAGTGGATCTCTTCGATAAAGAGAGCTTTAAGTGATCAAAGATGGACAGAAGCAGCTACACCCAAAGAAAGAACACTGGGAAATGAATATAAACTGCTTGCATTTTTGTTTTTCTTCCTGGGTTATTTCTACCTTCTGAATTCAATTCTCCCTGTGCAATAAGAGAACTGTTCGGTTCTGCACACATATATTGTATCTAGGATGTACTGTAACCTATTCAACATGTAAAGGACTGCTTGCCATCTGGGGGAGGGGGTTGAGGGAGGGAGGGGAAAAATCAGAACAGAAGTGAATGCAAGGGATAATGCTGTAAAAAATTACCCTGGCATGCATTCTATCAATAAAAAGTTAATTAAAAAAAAAAAAAGGAGCAATGAGGCATGTGACTAGATGGATAAGAAATCAACTTTCTGTTGCTAACAGGCCAATACTTTTTTCATTCAAAATTGGTATGTCCCTTAAAAAAGTATCTCCCATGTCTATATTTGACATCATGTTTGGAACACAAAAAATTGTGACTTTTTTGCCTTCAATTTTCCATAGGATCTAAGGCGTAGGATAAAGACAACTTAGCAAATTAAAAGTAATTTTTTTAAACAGATGGAGGTTGGAAAGACTTATATGAACTGATGCTGAATGAAATGAGCAGAAGAAAGAGAACATTGTACACAGTAACAACAAAATTATGTGATGCTCTACTATGAGAGACTTAGCTTTTCTCAGCAAGACAATTCCAATAGACTTGGGATGGAAAAATGTCATCCAGATCCAGAGAGAGAACTATAGAGACTGAATGCAGATTGCAGCATACTATTTTCACTTTTTGTTTGTTTGCTTCTTCATAATTTTTGCCTTTTGTTCTGTTTTTTCTTTCACAACATGACTAATATGGAAATGTGTTTAAAATGATTGTACATGTATAAGCTATATCAGATTGCTGTCTTGGGAAGAGAAGTAAGGGAAGCAGGGGAAATCTTTGGACTTCAAAATCTTAGAAAACCAAATGTTGAAAACTATCTTTACATGTAGTTGGAAAAACAAAATACTATTGAAAAGAAAAAAATATGGAGCTTAATTTCTGCCAGACATTTAAAAATTTAATATGAAATTTGTAAAAAGTGTTATAAAAATTATACCTATGTCCTGGGATTGTTATAAAGAACAAATGAGGTAATTTATACAAAGTGTTTTGTAAATATTAACATTTTATAAATGCTATATGTTATTATAATTAATTTGCTTACCATATTCTAATTTTTATTTTATTTTTCTATATACATGTATTATTTCCTCATTACTAAAGCATAAGCTTTTTGAGGGCAAGCCTTTTGTTTTATATATTATTATTTCTCCCCTGATGTAATTTCATTACACATGGAAGTCATTTAAAAGTTTGTTAAATATATGACAAAACTGAAGCAAATAGATAAATTCACATGACAGTATATACAATTAATTTATGCTAATCTCACCATAGTCTGATAGATGGTACTATGAAAAGAGCATTGGCCCTAGAATAAGGAGGACTTGAGTTCAAATTCAGCTTCAAACACTTACTAGCTGTGTGACCTTAGGCAAATCACTTAACTCTGTTTGCTATTTCCTCTTCTGTAAAATAACCTGAATAAAGAAATGGCAAACTCTCCAGTATTTTTTGCCAAGAAAATCGCAAATGAAGTCATGGAGAGTGGGACATGATTGAAACAATTAAACAACAATATTATTCTCACCATCCCTTTTTTCTCCTAGTAAAATGATTTGGGACTATATTATCTATTTGAATAATGCAATAATAATATAGGGAAAAGAACAAGAGAGCAACAAAGTCAAAAGATCTGAGTCAAATCCCAGCTCTCATGCATGATACTACTTATTATTTGCAATTCATATGATTTGGGACAAATCAACCTATTCTTAAGTAAGATCTCTCTGGTCTCAGTTTCCCTATCTATAGAATAAAAGAGTTAGAATAGTTGATCCATTTTGGCTCTGTTTCAGTCAATCAATGAGCATTTTTAAATTAAATGATAGATTTTTATTTTCAAAACATATGCAAAGAAAGTTTTCAACATTCACCCTTGCAAAATCTTGTGTCCCAAAATTTTCTCCCTCCCTTTCCCTTAACCTCTTTCCTAGGGAACAAGTAATCCAATGTGTTAAACAGGTACAGTTCTTCTATACATGTTTCCACAATTATCATGCTGCACAAGAAAAATCAGATCAAAAAGGAAAAAAAATGAGAAAGAAATAAAAAGTAAGCAAACAACAACAAAAAAGGTGAAAATCCCATGTTGTGATCCATATTCAGTCTCCACAATCCTCTTTCTGGGTGCAGATGGTTCTTCTATCACAAGTCTATTGGAATTGTCCTGAGTCACCTCATTGTTGAAAAGATCCATGTCCATCAGAGGTCATCATCACATAATCTTGTTGTTGCTATGTACAATGTTTTCTTGGTTCTCTATTCACTTCACTTAGCATCAGTTCATGTAAGTCTCTCCAGGTCTCTCTGAGATCATCCTGCTGATCATTTGTTAGAGAACAATAATATTCCATAACATTCATATACCATAACTTATTCAACCATTACCCAACTGATGGGCACCCACTCAGTTTTTAGTTTCTTAACACTACAAAAAGAGCCGCTACAAACATTTTTGTGCATATATATCCTTTTCCCTTTATGATCACTTTGGTATACAAGCCCAGTAGAAATATTGGTGGATCAAAGGGTATGCACAGTTTGATAGTCCTTTGGACATAGTTCTAAATTGTTCTCCACAATGGTTGGATCAGTTCACAACTCCACCAACAATGTATTAGTGTCCCAGTTTTCCCACATCCCTCCAGCATTCATCATTATTTTTTTCCTGTCATCTTAGCCAATCTGAGAAGTATGTAATGGTACCGCAGAGTTGTCTTAATTTGCATTTCTCTGGTCAATAGTGATTTAGAGCATTTTTTTTCATATGACTAGAAATGGTTTTAATTTCTTCTTCTGAAAATTGTCTTGGTTTAATAAAACCATTTATAAATTGGAGAAGGGCTTGTATTCTTATAAATTTGAGTCAATTCTCTCTATATTTTAGAAATGAGGTTTTTACCAGAACCTTTAGATATAAAATTTTCCCCCAGTTTTATGCTTCCCTTCTTATCTTATCTGCATTGGTTTTGTTTGTACAAAACCTTTTTAATTTATAATCAAAATTATCCATTTTGAATTTTATAATGTATTTTAGTTCCTCTTTGTCCACAAATTTCTTCCTGCTCCACACAACTGAAAGCTAGACTATTCTTTGTTCTTCTAATTTCTTAAAGTATCGCTCTTTTTAATGAACATTTTTAAAGTGTTTAGTATGTGCCAGGTATTATGCTAAGCTCCAATTCTCAGTTAAATAAAAATCTTTTTTCTGTAGATTAATAGAAGAAAAAGTCAAATTCTGTAAAATCAGTTATTGAGTAAAAATCAAATTCCCTAGATCTTCCACTTGCTTTATGTGTGTTATTCTTACACTTCAATTCTTCTATTATCTACAATGAACACTTAATTTCTTAATATCATTTTAATTTCAAAGAGTACTCACAGAGTCTAAGAAATACTCGAAATATACTTAATCCCACATTCTGTGTTGAGATAGTTTTTGGATTTATTATATGAGGAGCTCTTATGTTCCTCATATAGATTCCCTCTATCAATACAGGTCAGCTTCTTCCCTGTAACTTATTACTCTTAGATGGTTGCCTGGAGCACTGAAAGATGAAGTGACTGAATCATATAGCCCTTCTAATTAACAGGAGAATCCTAAACTCAGATTGTCTTGTCTTCAAGGTTGGCTCTCCATTCTGTCTTATTGTCTCTTGTGCCTACAAAAACAAAAACAAAAAACATCTTTTGTGGTTGCCATATGATTTCAGTTTTGTCTGACTCTTCATGACCCTATTTGGTGTTTTTTTGGTAAAGATACTGTAGTAATTTGCCATTTCCTTCCCCAGCTCATTTTGCAGATGAAGAAGTTGGGACAAATAGGGTCAAATAACTTGTCAAAGGTTATACAGCTAGTGTCTGAAACCAATTTGAACTCAGGAAGATGAATTTTGCTGATTTCCAGCCCAATGTTCTATTCACTGTGCCACTCTAGTTGACCCAAAAATAACATTGGGAAAAGAAAATTTTAAAGTTTTTGGATTTTTTAAGAGTCAGTTTGTTTTATTCTCCAATTAATTAAATCATATTTATTCTCTATCTGATTATATACTACATTCTGCTGCCTAATTGGACTCCAAGATAGCATATGAGTTATTCAATTAATCAATAAATATTTATTAAGTACTTATAAAATACAGCATTGTGCCAAGTGCCAGGATACAAAAAAGAGGCAAAATAAAGTTCCTGATCTTGAGGAGCCTACAATCTAAGGGCAGAATTCATAATTTAATGGAAAGATAAAAGCGTTCTTCAGATTGCTTCCTCACTTCCCACCTAAACAGAAGACTTTAAAAGCAAGCAACAAATTCCCATATGGGAAAACTGAAGACAAAAGACATTATAAAAGTTACCATAAAGAAAGTGACCAAGATGATAGGAGGGTGGCACAAAAATAGTTTGACCTAAGAAAAGTTTCTTAATTCTCTGAACTTTGGTTTCTCCAAGGCTCCAATACTCTGTTTACAAAATGGAGAGGATTTTGAGCCTAGGAAACCACCAGAGAGTCAAGCTCTCTATCTTGATAGGGAACTTTGTCTCTCAGATTCCTCAAAAGGATAATTGATAGTGTGTATATGTAGTACATATAGCACTTTAAGGGTTAACAAAGTTATTTTGTACTCACAATAACCCTGCGAGGAAGGTGCTAATATTTTTCCCATTTTTAAGATGGGGAAACTGAAATTAAAGTTGGTTAAGTTATTTGCCCCAAAACAGTGCTGATACAGATTTTTTCAAATAATCTTTTTGTCCGCCATACCGTTGGAGTAAATCCTAAACCAGAAGTATGATGGTCACTAGAGTCAGTTGCATAAAACATTTAACCATTACTGGGTGTAAAAAACTAAAAGTAGAAAGATGAATAAGAGGTTGGTCCCTGGCTCCAAAGACCTCAAAATAGTAGGGGAAAACAAAATAGGGACACAAAAAACTCAAGTTGAGAATATCTGAGGCAGTATTCATACACAGGTCTTCCTATATTCAACTTCAGCATTCAATTATCTGTGCCACCTAACTATCTCTGAAAAAATGAACTCATTCGTTTCTAAGATTCCTTCTAGGACAAAAGTAATATCAAACTATCAAGAATGCTCTGAAAAAATTCAGTATTGGGATCAGATGGCCAACTAAGGGATTAAGACTAGGATTGGATGAAAGGGTTAAACTGTATCAATCTCATCTGAATAATAATATCATTACCTCTGACCCAATATTTATAGTTTTATGTAGTGTTCTCTTTTGCTTCGGTTTTCTTGGGGTCTCTGAAAGCAGCCTTCATTTCAATTCAGTAATCACCACCTGAGTGTAGCCAGGTGTTAAAGTTCAAATCCTTTATTATCTTCTTGCCTGAGGGCCTGGCCAGCTTTTTTTGAGGTCCTCCTGAATGTGTTTTGGTTTCTGTGGAGGAGGCAGGAGGACCACCTGTCTTCCAGTCCTGATTCTGGTGAGCTTATGTGCTCTCTTATCATAGGTGTGAATCTTGTAGAACTATAGTAAGTACTAAGTACATGTACTGAACTACCATTGTCTTTATCCATTCCACTAACTTAACACCTTGTAAGAATCCTTGTTTCATAGTTCTGGCCCATAACAGTTTTACTCTGAGATTTTCATAGATTGTGGTAATTTTACATTTACTCCAGGTAAAGTGAGGGACAGGATTATGCTTCCCAAATATTTGATTTCTGACACACTATTTCAGTAGACTGGAGAAACAGCTAACTAAAAGTGTTAGTATTATTTTAAAAATAAGAGTAATGTGACCCTTTGTAAGGGTCTGAAGGCTCTCTTATGAATCAATGTACAAGCTCTAGTGTAGAGATTTGATGACATTTATTCTGTAGGCTCAGAGGACATTTTTTTACCTCTAATAATTCTTGGCAATTATTTCTAAAAATGGCAATGTTTTCTAAATATTTGAGATTTTAGACTAAGCAATCTTCCTGTAAGTGAACTATTATTTTTCTAATTAAATCTACAATTAAAAATTCAAATAATAGATTTAGAACTATATGGGACCCCAGACATCATCTGATCCACTACTCTAGTTTTCCAGATAAGAGAACTAAGACCCAGAGAGTGCTGGTGATTTATCAAAAATTAAAGGCAGAAATTAGGAGATGCAGAATTTTGAATTCAAGTCTTTCTACTCTGTTTTCAACGGGATGACAGTATCTACCTGACTGTCTGTTGACCAATCTAAATATGCTGTTGATGTATAGTTGATGTACTCTAGAAATAAAAAAAAAAATTCCAGCTAGTCTTAAAACCCACTATATGAACCTTTATCAAAATGTGACTTATTACCAATTAATTTTAATAGTATGATAATGAGGCAGGGTTCTTTTTCTAGTTTACTATTTCTAATTTTGTACCTCCCACACTCTTGACTACATTTATTTTTTAAATCTACAAATACATAGACTGATTTATTACTAGAGAAGGCTGGCAATATGCCTTATAGAAGATTTACCACAAGAAATTTTCCCAGCTAAATGTAAGGGGAGAAAATCAATGAAGCTTTAGCCTGTGAACAGCACTGTATAGAAATGAAAAAAAAATGTTCATCTGATTGTACACAAATGATTTCTCTAGAGCTCTTCAGATAAACTTGGGGTTATTCTTATGCTTTTATGTGTTTTTTTCCTTAACAATCAATTATTTAACCAATTGATGAAAAATTAGAGAAACTTAAGAGTATATTGAAAATGAAGGCTGGTTTTCATTCAGGGCATCTTCTCAACTACCAAATCTGTCTGCTCAGAGAGCTGAAGAGTAGACAATGTGTCCCTTCCCTGAGCTGTTTGTGTTTCTGTAAAATTTGTAATTGGACAGGGAGTACCACTAATTCCCATTTCTCCATTTGAAAGTTACCATGAGGTTCTCTATCAAATTGAAACCCATATAGCTATGGTTGGCAGAAAGGAGTTAACCCCCTCTGTATTTCTTTCATTGAATTTTATTTGAGGAGTGAATTCCTTTAAATTGGCTTTTTTGAAAATCTTTTTCTTTCTTTATAATCACTTCTTTAGATTTCTTTCCATGAGCTATTTAAAGAAGCTCAGGTTTTTCTGGCAAAATGATTGCATAAGTCCAATGGCAAAAGAAGGTTCAGAATGTTTTAAACCCTTATTGATATTGTTGAAATACAATAGTTAAATCAGATAGAATGCTAATAAACAAATAAACAAGCTATTAAATTTAAAAAAAGTCTCCTTCACTGTACGTGGTGTTTCTGAGCTGTACATATACTAATTGAATTCTAGGAGCAATATATAAAAAGCAAACTAAGACAAGTTGTTATTGAGTGCTTTCTATATACTAAGCACTGAGCCTATAAGCTGTGAGTGAACTGAATATAAAATAATGATATTATTATTCTACTTTCGTGCCTCACTGGGGCATCGTGTGACTTTTGATTCTCAAAGGTTATGTCAATGGAGTTTAAGTCTGGTTTGGATCTACTGTACTGGGAAGGCTTCCAGTGTCATCTAGGCAGTGTTTGTTTCTGAAAGCCAGCTCAGCTAAGTATGGAAAAAAGGTCATCACCGATAAGTCAGCCACTTTACTTGTTGATTAATACTTTGATCCCCATAAAAACAAAATAGTAATGTCTCACATTTCTGAAACAATAACAATATCAGTAACTCACATTTCTAGCCTAGTTTATAATTTACCCAACACTTTGACTCCTCCCACATACCCAATCATTTGCCAAATCTTGTCTTTTTTTTATTTCAGCATTTCTCATTTCTATATTATGTTCTTCATTCACATAATCACCATCCTTAACACTTTTCCCCTAAACTATCCAACAGTCTTCTGTGGGAGACTCGCAGCTGGTAGCCATCAATATTACTAAGCTGGAAAGGATAGCTTTCTATCATAGGACAAGGATCCAATTAGAACTAGTAACATCTGCGTCAGTAGAAGGCTTCTTCATGTCTCTTTCTGTTCTCCAGCAAAGAAGTCTAACAGGGTTCAAACAGGAGGGATCTTATCAGGGTGGAGGAGCAAAGATCCCCTTCATAAGAAAATATTTTATCCTCAAGTAGCATATACTGCCATCTCTCTAAGATCACATAAACTGTTATCAAAAGAACATGACTTTTTCATATTTTCCAATTTTATTTTGTTCTGACTCTTCTTTTCTTAGCATAGGATCTAGCATATAGTAGGAACTTAATAGCTTTTTATTTACAAGACATGTATGGGTAATTTTTCAGCATTGACCCTTGCAAAATCTTCTGCTCCAATTTTTCCCCTCCTTCCTCCCACCCCCTCTCCTAGATGGCAGGTAGAGCAATACATGTTAAATATGTTTAAGTATATGTTAAATACAATATATGTATACATATTTATAAAATTATCTTGCTGCATAAGAAAAATCAGATTTAGAAATAAGGTAAAAATAACCTGAGAAGGAAAACAAAAAATGCAATCGAACAAAAATAGGAGTGGAAATGCTATGTTGTGGCCCACACTCATTTCCCATAGTTCTTTCACTGGGTATAGCTGGTTCTTCATTATTGAACAATTGGAACTGATTTGGTTCATCTCATTGTTGAAGAGAGCCATATCCATCAGAATTGATCATCATATAATATTATCGTTGAAGTGTATAATGATCTCCTGATTTTTCTCATTTCACTCATTTCACTCAGCATCAGTTCATGTAAGTCTCTCCAAGCTTTTCTGAAATCATCCTGTTGGTCATTTTTATAGAACAATAATATTCCATAACATTCAAGTTCCAGTTTCTAGCCACTATGAAAAGGTCTGCCACAAACATTTTTGCACATATGGGTCCCTTTTTCTCCTTTAAGATCTCTTTGGGATATCATATGCCCAGTAGAAACACTGCTGTATCTAAGGGTATGAACATTTTGATAACTTTTTGAGCATAGTTCCAAATTGCTCTCCAGAATGGTTGGATGCATTCACAATTCCACCAACAATGTATCAGTGTCCCAGTTTTTCCTCATCCCCTCCAGCATTCATCATTATCTTTTCCTGTCATCCTAGCCAATCTGGGAGGTATGTAGTGGTATCTCAGAGTTGTCTTAATTTGCATTTCTCTGATCAATAATCTGAAAATTTTTCATATCCTTTTACCATTATCAATTGGAGAATGTCTTGATTTCTTATAAATTAGTCAATCCTCTATATATTTTGGAAATGAGGCCTTTATCAGAACCTTTGACTGTAAAAATGTTTTCCAAATTTATTGCTTCCCTTCTAATCTTGTCTACATTTTGTTTGTATAAAAACTTTTTAACTTGATATAATCAAAATTTTCTATTTTGTGATCCATAATGATCTCTAGTTGTTCTTTGGTCACAAATTCCTTCCTCTTCCATAGGTCTAAGAGGTAAATTATCCTATGTTCTTCTAATTTATTTATAATCTCATTCTTTATGCCTAGATCATGAATTCATTCTGACCTTATCTTGGTGTACGGTGTTAAATGTGGATCAATACCTGGTTTCTGCCATACTAATTTCCAATTTTCCCAGCAGTTTTTGTCAGTGAATTCTTATCCCAAAAAGCTGGGTCCTTTGGGTTTGTCAAACATTAGATTATTAAAGTTATTGGTTATTTTGTCCTGTGAACCTAACCTTTTTCTCTGATCCACTAGTCTATTTCTTAGCCAATATCAAATGGTTTTGGTGACCACTGCTTTATAATATAGTTTTAGATCTGATACAACTAGGCCACCTTCATTTGGTTTTTTTCCTCATTAGTTCCCTTGAAAGTGTTGACCTTTTGTTCTTCCAGATGAATTTTATTGTTATTTTTCTAGGTCATTAAAATAGTTTTTTGGGAGTCTGATTGGTATAGCACTAAATAAATAGTTTAGATAGTATTGTCATCTTTATTATATTCGCTTTACCTATCCAAGAGCTCTTAATGTTTTTCCAATTGGTTAGATCTGATTTTATTTGTGAGGAAAGTGTTTTGTAGTTTTGCTCATAGAGTTCCTGACTTTTCCTTGGCAGGTAGATTCCCAAATATTTTATACTATTGGCAGTTATTTTAAATGGAATTTCTCTTTATATCTCTAGTTGTTGGATTTTGTTAGTGATATATAAAAATGCTGAGGATTTATGTGGATTTATTTTGTATCCTGCAACTTTGCTAAAGGTGTGGATTATTTCTAATAGCTTTTTAGTAGAATCTCTGGGATTCTGTAACTATATCATCATATCATCTGCAAAGAGTGATAATTTGGTTTCCTAATTGCCTACTCTAATTCTTTTAATCTCTTTCTCAACTCTTATTGCTGAGTCTCTCCCCCCTTTCTTATACCTTTCCCTTATTATTTCTATATTCCCTTCTATTTAGCCTACTCTTTTCTTTTTCCCTTTTTCTCTCCCACTTTTTAATGAGGTGAGAGAAGTTTCTCTGTAAACCAAATATGTCTAATATTTTCTCTTTGAGCCAAATCTGATGAGAGTAAGATTCACACAATGTTCCTCTCCCTCCCTTAATTCTCTCAGATATGATAGGTTTCCTTTGCCTCTTTGTGAGATGTAATTTCCCTCTTTTTACCTCCACTTTTCCCTTTTTTCTGATACAATCCCCTTTCCACTTCTAATTCCCTTTTTTAATATTATAACAGTAAGATCAAACTATACATGCACTCTTTATGTATATATGTAACAGAAATATAGTTCTCAAGAGTTCTTTTTGTCTTCTTATGCTTCTCTTGAGTCCTATATTTGGAGATCAAATTTTTTTGTTTAGCTCTGTTTTTTTCATTAGAAATAAATGGAATTCACCTGTTTCTTTGAATGTCCATCTTCTTCCTTGGAAGAAAATGCTCACCTTAGCTGGGTTGTTTATTCTTGGTTGCATTCCAAGTTCTTTTGCCTTTTGGAATATTAGATTCCAGGCCCTTTGATCCTTTAATGTGGAAGCTTCTAAATTCTGAGTAATACTTATTGTGCCTCCATGGTATTTCAATTGTTTTCTTTCCTGGCTGCTTATAATATCTTTCCTTAGTCTTATAGTTCTGAAATTTAGCCACAATATTTCTTGGAGTTTTTATTTTGGAGTCTTTTTCAGAAGGTGTTCGATGAATTCTTTCAATGCCTATTTTACCTTCTGATTCTATTATATCTGGGCAGTTCTCTTTGATGTACAATCTTATTTTTCCTAGCCTCTTTTCCCCTTCAGTTTCTACCCAGTCAATTTTTTTTACACTCCTTCCTCAGGCCCATGCTTGAAGGACTTATATATGTCCAGCAAGAGGGTTACAACAAGACTTGGCCACATCACCTCCTTACCTCATCTCACCCCTCCACAAAGCTTTCAAAATAATTTTCCTAAAATATTAAGATTTATCATTATATTTCCCTCTCTCACTAAATTTCAGAGGCTCTGGATTGCCTCTAAAATAAAATATAAACTATTTTAATATAGAAATCTCTGAACAATCACACCCCTCCTCCTGGGACTCTGTATTTTGGCTATATTGTTCTATTCTCTGTCCCACAAATGTGATACTCTATCTTTCATCTCTCTGCTTTATACTACTTGTCCCCAATTTTGGAATATACTGCTTCCTCTTCTCTGTTTCTTAGAATTACTTACTTCCTTTAGTAAGTAACTCACATATGACTTTCCTGACATGCATAGCACAAACGCCCCTTCTCTCAAATTGCTTTGTTTTCAGTTTATACATGTTCTGTATTTACTCCTATGGGTACATGTTATCCACCTGATTACAATATAAATTTCTTGAAGGTAAGAACTGATTCACTTATGTATTTGTATCGCTGGTACTTACTTCAATATCTGGGAACAGTATCAGTAAGGGCTTAACTTATGGGAGCTGATTGATTGAGGCAGGTAGCCTATATAAGAAAATGATCCCTCTCTTCAAGGAGTTTATAGTTTAATTGGGGAGAGAAAATGCAAATAGATGAAATGTTAAATAATAATTTAAGAATATCAATACTCTTTTAAGACAAAAATAGTAGAGCTGTCACAAGACCAATTGTCTTGATTAATTGTCAAATGAAAAATATGGATAATCAGTGATATAGTAGTTCGAAAAAGTAGCGCTCAAATTATTATGAAGATGGTAAAAGTCAAGTCAATAAGCATTTCTTAAGTGAGTACCATGTCCTAGGAAATGTACTAAACTCAAGGAATACAGAGCATGACAAAACTTTAAAAAAAGAAGTGAACAAAAAATCCAGTTCCTGATCTCTAAGAGCTCATAATTGAATGGAGGAAATAAACCACTAACAATTATACACACAAAAAGATATATATGGAATAAATTGGAAATTATGTCAAAGATTATGCAAAAACCTTAAGAGGGATCAGAAAAGACTTCCTATAAAAAGACTTTTATCTCAGATTTGAAGTACACCAGGAGCTGAGAAGCTAGAAAGTAAATATAAGGAGGCAGAGAAATCCTAGTCTGGGGACAGATAGTAAAAAGATCTGATTCATAAGATGGAATATCAATTGAGGAACAGTAAGAAGACCATAATCACCAGATCAGAAAGTACTTAGAGAAAAGTGTAAAAAAAAAAAAACTGGAAAGATAGAGCAGGCTAAGTTAGGAAAGGCTTTAAAAGCAGAACAGAGGATTGTATGTTTGATCGGGGAAGTAATAGGGAACCAGAAGATTTATTGAAAAGAAGGAATGACATGGTTAGATTTGCAATTTAAGAAGATTTAAGAAGATAGTTGAGTGAAAGGTAGACTGGAATAGAAAGAAATAAGGAAGGGAGATAAACCAGAAGACTATAGCAATAGTTTTGGTATGATGTAATGAGGACTTGAATCAGGATGATGACAGTGTCAGAAAAAAAGAAAGAAGCACATATAAGAGATGTCATGAAGTATAAAACTTGAAAACTCACTGGACATATGGACTAAGAATGAATGAGGAGTTGAAGATGAAGATTACTATCTAGGTTGCAAATCTAGATTATTGGAAAGATGGTGCTAGACTCAACAGTAAGAGGGAAGTTAAGAAGAGGGGAGACACCTCAAACTCAACATGCTGAGTTTTTCAGCATCTTGAAAAGATTGGTAAAATATTAAAAGCATGAAATTAAAACATTTTAAAACTATGCATATCTTCAGTTGGGTCTTTAGTTATCATTTAATCCCAAACTCAGCTTTTTTACAGATGAGGAAACTGAGATCAAGAGAGGCAACTGATTTCACCAAGACAACATACCTGGTTACTGATAAGAGAGCTTATGTCTGATATTTGTCTAGTGTAGTGGACTTTCTAATTCTCTAATGCTTCCCCTGCCTATTCTAAAGTCATAAGCAACCTGTCACTTAGGCACTTCTTACTATACCACTGGGTCCACCACCTGAAAATTTATGTCAATCTCAAGGGAGCAGATATTTCAGTAGTAAATTGCAATTAGGATATGTGAGGTGTATGTTTAAGTTCAAGGCAGGTAGCTTCCAGGACCATTTGGTCCTCTAAGAGGCTAATCTTTAGTTTTGAAATATTTAGTTTTGAAAGTTATTAATCTTTACATGATCTTTGAAGTCAGTGGCAGAAGGAACATTAGTTTTATTTAATTTCATTCAAATTATAATACAAAAAACAATTAAGTAAAGAATTATAAAAGTAAGGTCAACTCAGTTTTCTTTTTTTTTTTTTTAATTTTTTTATTTAATAATTACATTATATTTACACTCATTTCTGTTCTGATTTTTTTCCCCTCCCTCCCTCCACCCCCTCCCCTAGATGGCAAGCAGTCCTTTATATGTTGGATATGTTGCAGTATATCCTAGATACAATATATGTTTGCAGAACCGAACAGTTCTCTTGTTGCGTAGGGAGAATTGGATTCAGAAGGTATAAATAATCCGGGAAGAGAAACAAAAATGCAGATAGTTCACATTCGTTTCCCAGTGTTCTTTCTTTGGGTGTAACTGCTTTTGTCCGTCATTTATCAATTGAAACTCAGGTCTCTTTGTCAAAGAAATCCACTTCCATCAAAATATGTCCTCATACAATATCGTTGTCGAAGTGTATAATGATCTCCTGGTTCTGCTCATTTCACTTAGCATCAGTTCATGTAGGTCTCTCCAAGCCTCTCTGTATTCATCCTGCTGGTCATTTCTTACAGAACAATAATATTCCATAACATTCATATACCACAATTTACCCAGCCATTCTCCAATTGATGGGCATCCATTCATTTTCCAGTTTCTAGCCACTACAAACAGGGCTGCTACAAACATTTTGGCACATACAGGTCCCTTTCCCTTCTTTAGTATTTCTTTGGGATATAAGCCCAATAGAAACACTGCTGGATCAAAGGATATGCACATTTTGATAATTTTTTGGGCATAATTCCAGATTGCTCTCCAGAATGGTTGGATTCGTTCACAACTCCACCAACAATGCATTAGTGTCCCAGTTTTCCCGCATCCCCTCCAACATTCATCATTATTTTTTCCTGTCATCTTAGCCAATCTGACAGGTGTGTAGTGGTATCTCAGAGTTGTCTTAATTTGCATTTCTCTGATCAATAATGATTTGGAACACTCTTTCATATGAGTGGTAATAGTTTCAATCTCATCCTCTGAAAATTGTCTGTTCATATCCTTTGACCATTTATCAATTGGAGAATGGCTTGATTTCTTATAAATTTGAGTCAGTTCTCTATATATTTTGGAAATGAGGCCTTTATCAGAACCTTTAACTGTGAAAATGTTTTCCCAGTTTGTTGCTTCCCTTCTAATCTTGTTTGCATTAGTTTTATTTGTACAAAGGCTTTTTAATTTGATGTAATCGAAATTTTCTATTCTGTGATCAGTAATGGTCTCTAGTTCATCTTTGGTCACAAATTTCTTTCTCCTCCATAAGTCTGAGAGATAAACTATTCTATGTTCCTCTAATTTATTTATAGTCTCATTCTTTATGCCTAGGTCATAGACCCATTTTGATCTTATCTTGGTATATGGTGTTAAGTGTGGGTCCATGCCTAATTTCTGCCATACTAATTTCCAATTATCCCAGCAGTTTTTATCAAATAATGAATTCTTTTCCCAGAAGTTAGGGGCTTTGGGTTTGTCAAACACTAGATTGCTATAGTTGACTATTCTGTCTTGTGAGCCTAGCCTTTTCCACTGATCCACTAATCTATTTCTTAGCCAATACCAAATGGTTTTGGTGACTGCTGCTTTATAATATAATTTTAGATCAGGTACAGCTAGGCCACCTTCATTTGATTTTTTTTTCATTAATTCCCTTGAGATTCTCGACTTTTTATTGTTCCATATGAATTTTGTTGTTATTTTTTCTAGATCAATAAAATATTTTCTTGGAAGTCTGATTGGTATAGCACTAAATAAATAGATTAGTTTAGGGAGTATTGTCATCTTTATTATGTTCGCTCGGCCGATCCAAGAGCACTTAATATTTTTCCAATTATTTAAGTCTGACTTTATTTGTGTGGAGACTTTTTTATAATTTTGCTCATATAATTCCTGACTTTCCTTTGGTAGATAGATTCCCAAATATTTTATGGTATCAACAGTTATTCTGAATGGAATTTCTCTTTGTATCTCTTGCTGTTGGGTTTTGTTGGTGATGTATAAAAATGCTGAGGATTTATGGGGATTTATTTTGTAGCCAGCTACTTTGCTAAAATTATGAATTATTTCCAATAGCTTTTTGGTAGAATCTCTGGGGTTCTCTAGGTATACCATCATATCATCTGCAAAGAGTGATAGTTTGGTTTCCTCATTGCCTACTCTAATTCCTTTTATATCTTTCTCGACTCTTATTGCCGAGGCTAGTGTTTCTAATACGATATTAAATAATAATGGTGATAGTGGGCAACCTTGCTTCACTCCAGATCTTACTGGGAAAGGTTCCAGTTTTTCCCCATTGCATATGATGCTTACTGATGGTTTTAAATATATGCTCCTGACTATTTTAAGGAAAAGTCCATTTATTCCTATGCTCTCAAGTGTTTTTATTAGGAATGGATGTTGGATTTTATCAAATGCTTTTTCTGCATCTATTGAGATGATCATGTGGTTTTTGTTTGTTTGGTTATTGATATAGTCAATTATGTTAATAGTTTTCCTAATATTGAACCAGCCCTGCATTCCTGGTATAAATCCTACTTGGTCATAGTGTATTATCCTGGTGACAATTTTCTGTAATCTTTTTGCTAATATTTTATTTAAGATTTTAGCATCAATATTCATTAGGGAGATTGGTCTATAATTTTCTTTCTCTGTTTTCAGCCTACCTGGTTTAGGTATCAGTACCATATCTGTGTCATAAAAGGAGTTTGGTAGGACTCCTTCAATCCCTATTTTTTCAAATAGTTTATATAACATTGGAGTTAATTGTTCTTTAAATGTTTGGTAGAATTCACATGTAAATCCATCTGGTCCTGGGGATTTTTTCTTAGGGAGTTGATTGATAGTTTGTTCTATTTCTTTTTCTGAGATGGGACTGTTTAGGATATTTACTTCTTCCTCTGTTAGTTTGGGCAAGCTGTATTTTTGGAGGTATTTTTCTATTTCATTTAAGTTGTCGAATTTATTGGCATAAAGTTGGGCAAAGTAACTCCTAATTATTGCTCTAATTTCCTCTTCATTAGTGGTGAGTTCTCCCTTTTCATTTTTAAGACTAACAATTTGATTTTCCTCTTTCCTTTTTTTAATCAGATTTACTAAAGGGTTTGTCTATTTTGTTGGTTTTTTCATAGAACCAACTCTTAGTTTTATTAATCAATTCAATAGTTTTTTTACTTTCAATTTTATTGATCTCACCTTTTACTTTTAGAATTTCAAGTTTAGTGTTTGACTGGGGGTTTTTAATTTGTTCCTTTTCTAGCATTTTTAATTGCAAACCCAATTCATTGACCTTCTCTTTCTCTATTTTATACAAATAGGCCTCTAGAGATATGAAATTTCCCCTTATTACCGCTTTGGCTGCATCCCATACATTTTGGTATGATGTCTCATTATTATCGTTTTCTTGGGTGAAGTTATTAATTATGTCTATGATTTGCTGTTTTACCCAATCATTCTTTAGTATGAGATTATTTAGTTTCCAATTATTTTTTGGTCTACTTCCCCCTGCTTTTTTGTTGAATGTAATTTTCATTGCATCGTGGTCTGAAAAGGATGCATTTACTATTTCTGCCTTACTACATTTGAGTTTGAGGTTTTTATGTCCTAATATATGGTCAATTTTTGTATAGGTTCCATGAACTGCTGAAAAGAAAGTGTATTCCTTTCTGTCTCCATTACATTTTCTCCAGAGATCTATCATATCTAGCTTTTCTAGTATTCTGTTTACCTCTTTGACTTCTTTCTTATTTATTTTCTGGTTTGATTTATCTAATTCTGAGAGTGCAAGGTTAAGATCTCCCACTATTATAGTTTTACTGTCTATTTCTTCTTGCAGCTCTCTTAGTTTCTCTTTTAAGAATTTAGATGCTACCCCACTTGGTGCATATATGTTTAATATAGATAGTGCTTCATTATCCATGCTACGCTTTAGCAAGATATAGTGTCCTTCCTTATCTCTTTTAATTAGGTCAATTTTTGCTTTAGCTTGATCTGAGATCAGGATGGCTACCCCTGCTTTTTTGACTTCACCTGAAGCATAGTAGATTTTGCTCCAACCTTTTACCTTTAACCTGCATGTATCTCCCCGCTTCAGGTGTGTTTCCTGTAAACAACATATTGTAGGATTCTGGCTTTTAATCCATTCTGCTAACCGCTTCCTCTTTATGGGGGAGTTTACCCCGTTCACGTTTATGGTTAGAATGACCAATTCTGTATTACTTGCCATCTTGTTAACCCCGGTTTATGCTTTCCTCCCTTCTTTCCCCTTTCCCCCCTTCCAAGTATTAAGCTTGTGAGCACCCCTTGCTTCTCACAGCCCTCCCTTTTTAGTGTCCCTCCCCCCGCCTTAGAGTTCCTCCCCCTATCTTACCCCTTTCCCTCCCAGTTCCCGTATTCCCTTCCGCTTAGCTTATTCCTTCCCTTTCCACTTTTCCCTTCTCACTTTTCAATGAGATGGGAGAAGTTTCACCATAGATTGAATATGTCTTAAGATTTTTCACTTAAAGCCAATTCTGAAGGCAGTAAGATACCCACTATATTCATCCCCCTCCATTCTTTCTCTCAGATATAATAGGTTTCCTATGCCTCTTCATGAGATGTACTACCCCCACTTTACCCTTTTTCTGGTACAATGTCCTTTCCACATCAATTTCTAGAACAAGGTATACATGTATTCTTTATACATCTATATAGTCAAAATATAGTTCCCAAGATTAATCTTTACCTTTTTAGATTTCTCTTGAGTTCTATATTTGTAGATCAAACTTTTTGTTAAGTTCTGGTTTTTTCATCAGAAATAGATGAAATTCGCTTACTTCGTTGAATGTCCATCTTCTTCCCTGGAAAAAGATGCTCATTCTCGCTGGGTAAGTTATTTTTGGTTGCATACCAAGTTCCTTAGCCTTTCGGAATATCATATTCCAGGCCCTTCGATCTTTTAATGTGGATGCTGCCAGATCCTGGGTGATCCTTATTGTGGCTCCTTGATACTTGAATTGGGTTTTTCTAGCCGCTTGCAATATTTTTTCCTTCGTCTGAGGGTTCTGGCATTTGGCCACTATATTCCTTGGTGTTTTGATTTTAGGATCCCTTTCAGTGGGTGATCGATGAATCCTTTCAATGTTTATTTTTTCCTCTGTTCCTATGACTTCTGGGCAGTTCTCTTTGATAATTTCCTGGAAGACAGTGTCCAGGCTCTTTTTTTCATCATGTTTTTCTGGGAGTCCAATGATTCTCAGATTGTCTCTCCTGGATCTGTTTTCCAGGTCTGTTGTCTTCCCCAGAAGGTATTTCACATTTTTCTCCATTGTTTGATTTTTTTGGATTTGCTTGACTGATTCTTCTTGTCTCCTCGAGTCATTCAATTCCACTTGTTCAATTCTGATTTTCAGTGAAGTATTCTCTTCACTCACTTTTTTAAAATCTTTCTCTAATTGTCCAATTGAGTTCTTTTGTTCTGTGGAATTTTTTTCCATTTCGCCCATTTTGTTTTTTAGAGAGCTGTTTTCTGTTTCCAGTTCACTAATCCTATTTTTCAAGGATTTTACTTCTTTATCCACTCTCTCTTTAACTTTCTCCAGGCTCTTTTGCCAAGCCTCCCTCTCCTTTTCCAAGCCTCCCTCTCCTTTTGCCAAGCCTCACTCTGCTTTCCCCATTTTTCTTCTAGCTCCCTTGTGAGAGCCTTTTTAATCACTTCTATGAGGTTCATCTGTGCTGAGGAACAGACGATTTCCTCCTTTGGGGAATCACCTGGGGACTGCCTGTTTTTAGTCTCCTCAGGATTTAGAGTCTGCTCTCTATCTGTATAGAAGCTGTCAAGGGTTAAAGTCCTCTTCAGCTTCTTGCTCATTCTGTCTATTAATCAGAGATAAACTACCAAAGAAAAACAGAAAAAACTGGAGTCTTTCTTTGGGGGGGGGGGGGGGCTGGGTGTGTTATCGAGCTTCCTCTACAGACTGCAGGTGGCAGCAGTGAGGCACTAGCAGGACTGTGCTGCGCCTGCGCTCTGAGATCCCAAAGCGTGCTGAGTCACTGAGGGGGGGAAGAGGGGGGGCAGGTCCTGAGAGACTCCAGCTGTTTGCGGTTGTATTCTTCAGCCCCGGTGTTTTTAGCTTCTCTGCTGGGCTGTTGACTTGCTGCAGGTTCCAAACCTGTAGCGAAGCTCTCCCCGCAGAGACGGCTACGATCACTCCCCACCCCCTCTCAGCTCTGCTCCCGTGCTCTCACTGCCGCTGCCCTCAGCCTGCGCCCGATCTAAAACCGCCCCAGCCCTCCAGTAAAGACAGACCTTTCTTGGCGGATCTCAAGGATGGCTTCTCTTGGTAACTATTTGTGGGTTTTTTTCAGTCAAGCATTGATTCAGAGGCTTGTAATGAAGTGGATAGTGAGAGAAAGCGCGGAGCTTATGCAACTGTGAGCCTCCTCTCCGCCATCTTAACCGGAAGTCCAACTCAGTTTTCTATACTATTGTTTCTTTTTTTGTTACCAGCCTCATTATGGCTAATTCCTTTCATAATCTTTGCCATCTAACCTCATTTGTTTCATTTATAAGTGGCAAGAAATGCACATCATAAAGCTGTGCTGAAATCAAGACAGCCGTGTGTCAGTTTAGTGATCTCCAGAGAAAGTAATTATTGTCTCTAGTTAACCTTTCTGGGGAGAGTCTTCCGAGTATCCCCAATGAGGTGTTACATTTGTCAAAGTGAAGTTTTCCTTTTTCAAATTTTAATCATTTGTCCTAAAGTCAAATTACATGGAAACCCCCAAACCCAGCCTCCCAGAATTCTGACATCACTCTTCCTGTTAGTGAACTATGTGACTAGATGGAAAAATATTCCAGTCTTTTAAAAATGTGCTGCTATTTGATTCAAAAGGAAATATTTTGAAAATAACCATAATATTCTTGCTTGTGATTTTTCATTATGCTTTCATTTCATTATCTACTTAGAAATTGATGTGGCTTCCTTCTAACACTGTTCTATAAAGGAGGCAAGTAGAAAGAGTAGTCTCTGTGGTCAAGAGGACTGGAATTCAAATTCTACTTTTGTGACTTTAGACAAGACATTTTCATTTTCCTGAGTCTCAGTTTCTTTATCTGTAAAATTAGAGGAATGAGCTAAATGGCCTTTGAAATTCTTTCTAGCTCTCAAGTTAACATCTGTGAACAATGGATCTCAAAATATTTCACAATAAAAGGATGCTTCACTTTAAGAGATCACATAGTCCTAGTGCCCACAGACTCATATCCATATGGACTAGTTAGTGGTTATTTGTATTGCAAAACTAATCCTCACTTTATTAAAAAAAATTTATGTATCTGTCTCTTCATTGGAAGTAGTTCACTATCAGACTCTTCACTGTCATCACTAGAGATAACATATAGCTAAGAATGACTTAAGCTTAGGGAATAATAACTTTGTCATGGTTTCCATGAATTTATTTTTTGGAATTCTTTTTAGGTTTTACCTCTTTCATAAATCTTTTACCAGCAACTCCTTCATTCAGGGACCTATCTGCTCCTCTCATCACTTATGTAAATAATATTCATATTTAATATTCTCTCTTAATGTTATCCACTTAATATTGTCGTAATTATTTCATGGATAGCTGTATTCTATGCTAGAGGCAGCCAAGGTATAGTAAGCAATCTAGCATTCTGAAGTGCCCACTATATGTTAGGCACTATGCTATCCCTAGAAACAGAGAAAGGCCAAAGGCCCTACTATGAAGAAACTAGACATTTTTAGAATAAAATGGAGAAAATTGACATAGGGAAGGATTAGCATTAAAGATGATCAGGAAATGTTTTTTGAAGCATGTAAAATATATTTCCATATTACTAAGAATTATGAAAGAAGAAATTGATCAAAAGAAAAAACACAATAAAGCATAAAGTAAATGGGAAAAAATTATTCAATTTATATTAAAGTCCATCAATGTTTTATCTGGTTATAGAATTTTCCTTCATGAGTCCTTGTACTTATCTTAGATCCTTGTGTTATTGAGAAGAGCTGAGTCCGTCATAATTGATCATCACATAAAGATATTGATACTGTATACAATGTTTTTCTGCTCATTTCACTTTACATCACTTCATACAAATCTTTTCAAGTTTTTCTCAAATCTGCCTGTTCATCATTTTTTACTGCACAATAGTACATTTATATATCATGCTTGTTCTTCCATTCCCCAATTGATAGCATTCCCTCAGTTTCCAATATATTGTCACTATAAAAAGGGCTTTATAAATATTTTTGCACCTGTTGGTCTTTTCCTCTTTTTTATGATCTTTTTGGGATACAGACCTTATAGTGGTATTGCTGAGACTAAGTCTGTGCTGAGCAGGATTCCAAATTGTTTTTCATAATACTTGGATTAGCTCACAACTCCACCAAAAACGCATTAATGTCCCAATTTTCCTACATCTTCTTTATCACTTTCCTTTGTTGTCATATTGGCTACTCTGATAGGTATGATGTGGTATCTCAGAGTTGTTTTAATTTGCATTCCTCTAATCAAAAGTTATCAACTATACAGCTTCTTAAGCTGTGGATTGTGACTTCATACAGGGTCTTGTAACTGAACATGGGGGTTGTGAAATTAGGATTTTTAAAATTAGTATTTGTACATCTATTTTATATCTTTATATACCCAGGATCACATGAAAATTTTTCAAAGAGGGATTGTGAGTGGAAAAAGTTTAAGAATCTCTGATTTAGAATACTTCTTCATATGCCTAAAGATAGGATAGATTCTTCATTGAAAACTGCCTGTTCTTATCCTTTGACCATTTATCAACTGGAGAATGGCTTGTATTCTTATAATTTTGATTCAGTTCTCTATCTCTATCTCTAATTCTAGTTCCTTCATCTTTCAGAAAACTGTATTTCAAGACCTCTGATTCTTTAATATAGAAGCTGTGAAATCTTGTTATTTTCCTGAGGATGGCTTCACAATGTTCTCTTTGTTTCTTTCTGGATGCTTTCAATATTTTCTCTTTGAATTGGGATCTTTAGGATTTTAAAGATCTTGGGATCTCTTTCAGGTGATTAATGAATTATTTCAATTTCTCTTTTATCCCCTGATTCTAAGACAGTTTACCTTGATGGTTTCTTGAAATAGTATTTCTGAGCCCCTCCCCTTTTTTTATCATGGCTTGCAATTAGTTTAGTAATTCTTAAATTATGTCTCTTTGGTCTATTTTCCAAACTGATTGTTTTTTCAATGAATTATTTCACATTTTCTTCTATTTTTTAATTTTGTTTTTATTGCTATTTGATGTTTTATGGAGTTATTAGATTCCACTTGCCCAATTCTAATTTTTAAGGAATTATTTTCTTCAGTAAGCTTTTGTATTACCTTTTCCATGTAGCCAATTCTATTTTTTAAAAAGTTCTTTTCTTTGGTGAATTTCTATCTTTTTTCCCCATTTGGCAAATTTTGCCTGTTAAGGAATTTTTTTCTTCAGTATATGTAGTGTTCTCTTTTCTAAAATATATGATGGTTCTCTATGAGCAGGTTTCTTGGGAAGGTTTTCTGGAGGCAGCCTTAGTTTCAGTTCCAAGTAATAATCACTCCAAACACAGCCAGGTGTGACAAGTTCAGATCTTTTATTGCTTCCTCCAAAATAGCCCGGTTAGTTTTCTTGGTGACCTATCTCCCTCTTTGGTTCCAAGAGCTCTTGCAGCTTCTCTGCCAGCTTCTGCCTCCAGTTCAACTTCAGCTCCTGGCTTCTCAATCTCTAACTGACACTCCCCTCTCAATCTTTTCAACTGAACTCTTCTGACTGAGCTCAGCTGTTTTTGTGCTCTTTTAGAGGTATAAACTCAAATGTTGACTCCTCCTCTGAGAGTGGAATTATGGGAGGTGTGAATTTGGATATCTCATACTGAACCCTGAAATCTCCCAAACGTGTGAACTAATGTGTGAGCTAATGTGTGAACTCTCAAAGATGTTAACTTAAGCATTGTTTCTATCAATTCCATTGAGTTATCACCTTGTTTCAAGTTCTGGCTCATAACAAGTACATTTGAACTATTCTGTTTTTAAGGTGTTATTTTCTTCATTATTTTTAGTGTCTTTTGAAACAAATTGTTGATTTTTTGTTCATTATTTGTTTCAATAACTCTTATTTCTTATCCCAAATTTTCTTCTACTTTAGTTATTGATTTTTAATCCTTTTTTGAGCTCTTTCAGGAGTCTTTGATAGGAATGAGAGTGGTACAGAGACTAATTAAAATTTTTCTCTGAGACTTAGCAAGTATCTGTTTTGATAGTGTTGCTTCCTTCT
Organism: Antechinus flavipes; assembly: GCF_016432865.1. Lineage (NCBI taxonomy): Eukaryota > Metazoa > Chordata > Mammalia > Dasyuromorphia > Dasyuridae > Antechinus > Antechinus flavipes. Next base: position 239,008,185 of record NC_067399.1, on the reverse strand, counting down.
GAGTTTGTGTTTTGATTTCCCCTGTCACTATAGTAACTCTCTATGGTTAAATTCTTATAGTAATGGTGGTGGTGGTTATTCATTTTTTCCTATTTTTTTTATTTTTTTCTGTTTATTTTTTAAAGATAGAATAGAAAAAAGAAAAACAGAAAGAAAATAAAGGAAGAAAGAAAAACAAAAGAAGGCAAAACAAAATAGAACATAATAGTGTCATGGGCCCAGCAGAACATCAGGGAGAATTCAAATTATATAATAATAAATTTCCAGTCCAAGAAGACACTTAGAATAGTAGAATAAATTACATTCATGATTGTCCATCTTTTCTTTGCTTGTCAATTGTTGTTCTTTTATTCTCTGCTGTGCAGTTTTTTTTACTTTATTCTTTTTTCCCCTTTCATCTCTCCCACCTCCCCCAAGCAGGCTAAAACAATATTAGTAAGACTGACAGTTAATGTAGATTTCTCTCTTGATTGAATCTTTTAAGTTTGACTTTTTCTAAGATCAATGATTAGTAGTTATACTTCTTTTCCCTAATAAATTCAACTCCTCATTCTTGTTTCCTATCCCTGCTAACTTTTCTACTTCTGCTCTTTAACTTACCTTGCTATTACTTAATCTTCACCTACCAAAGGATATCTCCTTTGTCTTCTTTTCCTACCCTTTGCTTCCCCCTCTGCTTGTCCCTCCTTCCTTATTTCTGTATAGACTTTGGAGAGTGTTATACCCTTATGGTATATATGTAGTGTTGCCCATTTAACCCATTCTGATGTAAGTTTTCAGAACTATGATTTGTTTATATAACATCATTACTGTTTTTCCTTAACTCTGCTCCAATCTTCCTTTTGTGTTTCCCAATTACTGATATCAATCTTAAACATATAGTATTCATTTCTATGTGAAAAACACAAACAATTTGACCACGGATATTGGCTCTCATAGTTTAAATTTTCTATTGAATTCAAGTTTGGTCAAAAAAAAAGTCCTAAAAACCTGTAACTTCATTGAATGTCAATTTTTTTTTTTACTGGGATCAAATGGATCCATGATTTGGTCCCAGGGCTGAATGAGATTATCGTCTCAAAGAATCCAGCCATGTCGATTTTTTTTCGTTCAATATTATGGATAATTTTGCTGGATATCATATTTTGTAGCGTTAGCATATTTGAATTTTTTTCTTGTTTCTTCAAAATGCTTCTCTTTAATCTGGGGATTTCAAAATTTGGCAATAATATTCCTATGTGTTTTCCACAAAAAAATTCTCTTTGAGGTGGTGATCAGTGGATTTTTTTCTATTTCTACTTTCCCCTCATTTTCTATCACTCTAGGACAATTTGTGGGGATGATTTCTCATAATATTATATCAAGGTTCTTTTTTTTTGGTCACAGCTTTCAGGGGATCCTATTATTTTTATTTCTCTTCTCAATCTGTTCTCCAGATCTGTTGTTTTACTTATAAGATGTTTCCCATTCTGTTCTATTTTTTTTTACTCTTTATGTTCTATTTTGTTATTTTTTTGGTCTTTTATAGCTTCCCTGGCTTCCCCTTGCCCAATTCTAATTTTCAAAAAGTTATTTTCAGCTTTAAGACCTGTACTTCCTTTTCTAGTTGGATGATTTCACCCTCTCATACTCTTCTTGTTTTTTTTTTTTTGGATGGTTTTTAGTTTTTCCTCAGTGTTTGTCATTTGATTTTTAAATTCTTTTTTGAATTCTTCAATAAATTCACCCTGGGTAAGGAGCAAATTAACTTTACTCTTTGAGGTAGAAGTTTTTATTTTTCTTCAGTATTCTCCTCTAAGATGAACCCGAATCTTCCCTATTCCCATAGTAAGTTTACATTAGTAAACTTTCTTAGTTTACTTTCTTCCTAGTTGGTTAATTTTTAATGAGAAGTATTAGTGTAAGCACCTCTAATCTTAGGGTAGGAGATGGTGCCTCCAGCTACATTTCAACCTGAAACCCCAAACCAAGAGCTTCCCCACCTACAAGTACCCACAGCCAGCAGCATTCCTGCCCCACTGCTTCTGCACTATAGTTCTTTCGCACACAGGACTGTTCTCTGTAGCCCAGCTAGGTCTGGGTTCCTTATCAGCCTGGGTTCATTCAGTCCTCCCAGACTCAGAACTCTGGGGGACTCCTTATGCAGTCGGGAAGTGAAAGTTTCTGTGGTTCCTTCTGAGGCTCCAGCCTCATCAGCTAGTCCCAGGTCTGGGCTTCCCACTTGATGTTTCTGCAGGCTTAATTTGAAGATATCTGCAGCACTTGACACTGGTTAAGATCCAGCCTGAAGGCTTTCTTCAGATGAGTTGTCCCCAAGTCTTCTTGATTTTTCATTGATCTGTGTTCACTCAGAGAGACAATTTTGTTCAGTTTGTGTAAGAATCTGGATATTTACTGACCTATTTTGGTATCTTCTCAGAATCCTCTCCTCTATTCCTTGACTTTTAATTGTATGTTTAAAGTGGGCTCTGCTGCTGGGGTGAAGGTAACATTGCCCAAAATTTCTGGGATTTTGTGCTGCAGTTTTCAGAGCAACTTCTAGGAATTTGTAAGTTTTCAGTTCTTCCAGAGTAAGGTCGCTAAGGGAAGATGTGGTCACTGCTCTACTAGTCTGTGCTCTGGTCTATGAATAACCACAAGCTTTCTTTTTCAACTTGCCACTGTGCCCAGAGTCCAGACTCCTGCTAATGCTCTTTCTTGTCCTGGGATTTCAACCTGGAACCAAGTATGGGCAATTCAACAGTGTCTTATACTCAGCCCAGTCAAAGGTCCCCTGTAATCTCCTTCTGACTAGTTGTCTGACCCCCTTACCATCCATAGCTTGAGAATTCCAGCAGCTCCTGCTACCCATTCAATTGCTGAGCAACTGATTTTCTGAGCATGGTCTGAACTGATCTGTGTTCTACTCTTTCTACCTCTCTCCCTCCCTTCCTCCCTCCTTCTCTCTCTCTGTCTCTCTCTCTCTCTCTCTCTCTCTCTCTCTGTCTCTCTCTCTCTCTCTCTCTCTCTCTCTGTCTCTGTCTCTCTCTCTCTCTCTCTCTCCCCCTCACCCCTTCTCTCTCATGCAACAGATCTTTCCTATCGACTTTCTAACTTCTCTTGGGCTTGAAAATTGTTTCACTCTATTCTCTTGTTGGTTCTTTGATTTCAGAATTCATTTGGAGGCATTATCCTAAAATTATTTGGAAGGGAATTTGAGAGTGGTTGGATGAGTTCTTTTCTTTCTTTTTCTATCTTAGTTTTACCCACTAATAAAACTATATTTTAAAAAATTAGTCAAGGGGTAGCTAAATGGCACAGTGAGTAGAGTACTGGCCCACAAGTCAAGAGCCAAAGTTCAAATCTACTCTCCAACACTTAATAGTTAGTATGACCCCGAGCAACTCATTTAATCCCAATTGTCTCACCCAAAAAATTCTATCATTGAGGAGATAGATTTTGAGCTGAAAGAGAACTTAAAGTTGATTATATCCAACTTCATTTTTTTTACAAATGAGCAAACTGAGGTACAGAAACATTGAATAAGATGCACATAATCATACAGCTAATGTCTGAGATAGGATATGAATCGAGTCTTCTTAATTTTAAGTCCAAAGCACTATCCATACACCACAGATAACGTCACCATATTTTCTTCATATAGAAAACAAGGGATTTGGACTAAATTATTTTAAAGTGCCCTTTCAGTCTTAATGTTTTATATTGTGTATTTAGAATCTTTTCTGGCTATTTCGCCATTTTAAAAAAATCATTTTTTGTTTCTCCTAAAAGGTTTTAAATGGAGAAAGAGGTGGGTAGGATAATGAGTTTTAGGGATCTTAAGATTTCCTGCAAAGTGAAAAAATCAAGCAGTGGTAAATGCAATTATATTAAATTAAATGATTATTTCTATATTTTTATCCTATAGGAAGTAGGAAACTTAAGAATATTAGGAATCAATAGAAATCAAAGTACTATTAGAACAATACCATTTAAATCCTCTACACCTGGCACATGCAAATATATATATATACCTTTCTAAACACAGGCTTCTTCTTCCTTTCATAGCAAATGTGACAAATAATGTAATTCTCTTCCCAAACTCAGCATTAAGGATGGTGCACCTGTTCAAATCAAATTTCTGGAGTAGCCTTTTGAGACATCAAGATCTATAGCCACAGTAAATTTCCAGAGACATATTAACGTTCACCTTCATAATGCTTTAATTGTGCAGAAACCATTATACAAGAATGTTAAGGTGAAAAGGAAACTCGTGTAAATGTTAAAGGAAGAGAGCCAAGCAAGATGCCTAAATTAAAAGGGTGAAAGGTCCTGAACAGGCTTTCACTAGAGAAAGATTCATGGAGATGCACTGCCTAGACAAGAATAGACTTCCACATAAATTATCTCAATGTGATGCTAGGAAGTCAAGGGGAACTTTTTTAAAACCAGGAATTTGCAAAAGGTTAAATTAAAATGAAGATTGGACAATTATTTTTGTTCTCCTGCCTGGCAGGGCTTTTACTAATGTTTGTGTACAGAACTGATAACGGCGGGATACTTCAAAGCCTTTTCAGGAAAATCATATCATTGGCGAGAAAGCATTTGATTTTATAAAAAGCTTACATTTGTAAGTGATATTGAAAAGAAAAAGGTTTGCATGAACTAAGTGCTCCATGAGGTTATTTGTGTGAAAGCTAGTAGGGTTCCACAAATCTTCATCAAGCTCATAATCATGAGGTAGGAGTGGGGTTTTTTAAAATAGGAATAGTTAATTATACACAATTCCTTTGTGCATGAAGGTGACACCACTGACCCACAATTAGTAGAATATAGCCTCTGGGTGATGTATCTAGGAGGTGACAGGCTCAAGCACTTTGCCACCCAAATTAACTTGCCTGATCCTCTTGTGAAGCTTTTTGCAAGATGACTAGTAATGTTCATTGATTGACTAAATGAATGAATAGCCAGGGCTTGAAATATCATATGTTTATGAAAATATTTTCTATGGAATGTTAGCTACATTGTTTGAACATGCATCCCTGGCATCAAGCTCTGTGTTAATTGGCCCAGGTGCAGGGAACAGATAAAGATAGAAGTACAGAATCTTGGAACATAAGAGCCAAATGGATTCCTGAGCCATTTACCATTAAAATGTCATAATAATTGCTTACTTTTCCAGTCCTTTCTGGTTTGCAAAGTGCTTTACATACATTTTCTCATTTCACAAGAATCTCAAGAGTTAGAAGAAATCACAGAAATATCTGATCCAGTATCAGTCCCTTTGATTGCAACTCTGAAAAGTGGTCATCCAGTCTCTGAAGAAATCAGGTGAGAAGGAAAGTCACAGATTTCAGGGAGGTCCATTTCATTTTGGGGACAGCTCTCATTGTGAGGGAATTTTTCCTTATATTAAGCAGAAATATGCCTGTCTTCACCTTCCTCATACTGCCCCTGGCTCTGTCCTTTTGGGTAGAATAAGAGAAGAGAATAAGCATTCATAAAACCTTTACTACGTGCTGATACTGTGCAAAGTGCTTTAAAAATATTCTCTCACAATATACAACAGCCCAGAAAACTCTGTTATTATCCCCATTTTACAGGTCAGGAAGGTTGGGGTAAACTGAGGTTATTTGTCTAGGGTCATGCAGCTAGGAAGTATCTCAACTTTGATTTGAGCTTATGTCTCCCTGACTCAGCCCAGCATTGTGCCACCCAGAAACCTCTAGAATCTATCTAATCCTTTTCCCATATGACAATTATTCAAATATTTAAAAATAAATATGCCCTGAAACATATCTGGTTTCTCAAAAAGATTCTTGAATGGCAGGATATCTATTATCCAACCACCACCCCTTCTCCATACTAAAAAGATTTTCTCTGACCATGCTAGAATTTATCACTGCATTTTCTAAAAAACAAATAAAAATATTTTTAAACTGAACTAAACACAATGTTGTAAACACAACTTGAACTATGACCTCCCTTAATCTGGATACTATGCCTCTCTTAATGCAGTCTAAGATTACATTAATCTTTTCGTGTACTGTCTCATATTGCTGACTTATGGTGATTTATGTTAGCATTCCACCCAAAGATCCAGGTCCTTTCCAATAAACTGTTGTCTTATCAATCCTGCTTTATCCCTTACTGTAAAGATGAATTTTGAATGTTAACGTAAGAATGTATCTCTACTAAATTCTCTTATTAGATTCAGTTCATCATTTTAGCCTGTCAAGCTCTTTTGGGGTCCTGAGTGAAATCCAGTGCATTAGCTGTCATTCCCAACTTTTTGTCATCTTCACATTTTATAAAAATTCTATGACTGCTTTAACTTTAACTGTTGATGTTGAAAGACACAGGGTTAAGCACAGATTCTTAGGACATTTCATCATAGTACATAATTTTAATTGAGATGAGACCATTAATGATTATTCTTTGGGTCGAGTTCTCCTTCAATATAACTATATAACTAAACAACCAAGCAACATTTATTAAATAATTTCAAATGCCAGGGACTTTGATGAGTACTAAAAAAACTGGGACAAAAACAATTTTAATGAAGGTGATGAATTGTTAATGTGTATGTACAAACAAGATATATACAAACAAAATGCAAGGCAGGTTTAAAAGGGAAAGTGCAAGCAACATGCAGACATAGGAAAGGTCCTTCACGGTAGGTGATCATTGGAAATATCTTAAAAGAAATAAAGAATTCTTGAGGCTTTCTCTGAGAAGAGAGCAATCTTAGATACATAGTAGATCTGACACATAGTACATCAAGAGAAAGACACAGAGACATTAGGTGGAGCAAAGTGTGGGAGGAACATCAAGTTGTCCAATATGGATAAACTGTAACAATTGTGGAGGGGAATGATATGCAAGAAGACTTTAAGCCAGGAAAGAGACAAGTTATGAAAAATTTAAATGTCTTAAAAGTTCATATTCAGAACTAAGAAAAATAGACAATAATTGGAGTTTATTGAATAAAAGAGTGATAAGATTAGGTCTATGCCCTAATCACTTTAATAAAACATTAATAAAATAAAATTTTAAAAATAAAAAATTTAAATTAAATTAAAATAAAATAATAAAAATCACTTTAATAGCTTTGTGTGGAGGTAGGGCAAGGAGATCAAGTGAGAGGCTATTATAATATTCTATACTTGAGGAAATAAGGATCCTTTTGGTGTACAAAAGATGCTGTAGAGATAAGAAAAACAATATTTGGTTATCAATTGTTTTTATGAGATGAGTAAATGAGAGATTAAGAAAAAGAGCAAAATGGTGAACATTGAATGACATAAAAATGATGGTACCCTTTACAGTAATAGGGAAATTCAGAAGATATAGATCTTGGGAGTAAAAATGATGACTTTTGCTTTGAGCACGTGAGTATAATTATTGGACTTCCAATTTGAAATGGGTATTTGGTGATGTGGGACTAGAATCCACAAGAAAAATTAGAGCTTGATAAAGATTATACTATTATTGTCTAGTCTATATCATTTAAATTTTTTCAAAAGTAAACTTAACAATTTTAAAAGGATTTCAGTAAAGAATTTAACAAAGTTTTTCTTTGTTCGTCTTGTGAATTAATCTATTCACAAGAAGAATAAAGAGAAACTTTGTTAAATGCTTTGCTGAAATGTAATTATATTATGACTATAGTTTTTATCCTATCTACCAATCTATAGTAACTGGTTAAATGAGGAAGTAAAGTTGGTTTGACATGGACTTTTCTTGATAAATCTGCCCATCTGCCTTATCTTTTTTCTCACTTGATCTCTCTGTCTCACTCAGACTAGAAGTGCAGCAGCCACTCACAAGCTTGAGGCTACTACAGACCAATTCTAGCTTTTCAAGCCACTCTATTTCCAACCTAGGCTGGTTTGCCCCTCCTCTTCCCACCAGAACCTTGCAATATTGATGCTTGATTTTTTCTTACATTAACTCACAACTTCTGAATTCAGGTAATCAACTAACTTCAGCCATCCTAGTATCAGGAATTAGTAAAAGTGTGCTCCAACGTACTTTACTCTATTTAATTTTAATGATCATTGCTTCACTTTATAAGTGCTCAGAAATCATCTCTTTAAAGGTGTATTCCAACATTTTATAGGAAGTACAAGTATTAGTCGCTGGCCAACAATTTTCTATTGTATCCTCTTATCATTAAAAAAAAAAAATTAGGACAACTTTTGTCTTTAACCAGTTTTATATTCCTCCCATTCTCTAAGATTTTACAAGGACAAGCTGGCTTATTATTATATTTTCCAGATACTTTCATTACACTAGTGTGTAATACACTAGTTCAAGTAGCCCTTGTGACTTGAACTCATTGCTCTCTAATAATCTCATACCTTTCGTATCATCTCCATTTGCCATTTTTGCCCTATCCTTTCTACATGACATTCTTCTTGGTTGAGAAAAATGCAGAAGCAAAATAATAGCTAAGTAGTTTATATTTTTCATCATTAACCATCATCATCTCATTTTCCCTGAGCAAGTTCCTATCTCATCTTAGGTATTCTTCTTGCCTTTAATATATCCTTTTTTTTTTAAATGATCTTTTCTTGTTTTCCTTAACATTTATTCTCAGTTCTAGATCATTTTGGTCTTTATTACTCCTGACAATATTCTTACATTTTCTTTGTATTCATTCTTTGTTATTTGCTTTTGCAACCATCTTCCATAAAATTTTGTTAAAACATCTTAGTTCCCTGTATATCCACATCAGCTTCTTTAGTCAGCTCTACAGTAAACTGGCAGCAATAATAATAACCACAGCATTTATGCCATTGGTTTTCAGTGTTTTGCCCAGAATTTTATTATTCTTAGTGATATTTTTAGGTTCTTTTGGGTGTTACTATTTATCATGATATGAATCATAAGGAATGAATATTGGTCATTTAGTTTGAAAAATCTTGGGAAGCTCTCCATCATGTCCAAGATTCTTCTCTAGGAAGATAACAAATCTTTCTATTGTTTAGGTCATATCAAGAAATAAGTTGCTTTGATATCACTCAGTAAGATCACCAACCCTTGTTACTTGATTCTTCTTTCTTTGAACATCATTGTTCTACATATTATTTATAACTCTTTCTATTATTCCACAGTTACTTCCCAATATTCCCACAACCCAATGAACCTTCCCTTGTAACAACAACAAAAAAAAAAAAACAGTTAAACAAAATTAGCCAAGACAATAACTGTTTCTCAGAGTATAAATCATTACAAACTCCTAGTCTAATATCTCCACTAAAAAATAGATTATGTTTCCTTATTTGCTCTCCATGACCAGAGTTTTCTTAGTATTTGCTGATCTCATTTCTGATGGCATGTGGATGTACATTCATACCAGCATTTCTTAAGAGGCAAGAAGTTGATTTTTTTGAGAATCTTTTACTTCTTCACAAGTATTTAGAAATCCTTTTGTTTTTCCTTTCTTCTCTGTACATGCTTCTACTTAGAAATATTTAAATTATAATTTTTATTTTAAGGTTTTATTTTTATTGATAATTTTTAAAATCACTTTTATTTCTAAATGTATTTATTCTCTATCTGCCACTCATCATGCTACCTCTTGTAATAAAAAAAAAGGAAAGAAAGGCAGGTTGGCAAAACCAACACATCAGCAATAGTAGACAATTTATGAAACATTCTATGATCCCAGTCCTTCATCTCTGCAAAGACAGTACGACAATGTTGCTTTTAAAATTATTTTCCAGGATGAAAATTTGGCTAATTAAAATTATACTACATTTAATTTCTTCTTTTTTGGTCTTTTCATTTATATATAAATTTTTATCATATATATCATTTTCATACTTCCATTTTCTTTATTACATGTTTATTCAGATAAATATACACATAACTCTCAATTCTTAAATCAGTATTATCCCATCACAAACATGTATTATAATTTATTTAATTATTGCCAAGGGTTACCTCCTTTAACACCCATGTTTCTATGAATAGTTTGGTGTATCTGACAATTTTTTTTTTCTTTACAGAAGATGCCTATCAATGAAATGGCTGATTAAAATCTTATTACCAAATTATCAAATGTGTAGATCATACAAGGATAGGTGAAACATCTAAAATGAAAGATGATAAACAGGGAAATATCTGAAAAGTTAGAATGCTGGGTTAATTTAAATGAAGTGAAATTTAATAAGGATAAATATAAAATCTTACTCATATATCCAAAGATTCAACTTCATAAATATAAGAGAAGGGATATGTGGCCAGATAATGCTTCATTTAAAGGGATTTAGTGGACTGCTAAATCAATTTCAGTCAATAATATTATATAGCAGCTCCAAAATGGATGCAATCCCAGATGCATTAAGAAAGTCAGTGTCCAGAAATAAGGAAGTTGTATTTCCACTGTAATCTTCCTCATAAAATGTCTAGAGGAGAGTGACAAGATGGTGAAGGACCTCAGAATCATGCCAGATGAGAATCAATTGAAGGAACTAGGGATGTCTAAATGATGTTCTTTCTACTATGTAGTGCTGTCTCCCATTATCAAAGTACCTCCATTAGAAATATTCCCTTTCAATGTCATGCCCTTTCTCTCAGTCAGCAACCTATCTTTTATCTAAGCGCAGCTTTCCCCCTTGCTTTCTTTACTAGATTCCAAGTTCTGTTAATTTTCTCTACTATGAGATCAGATCATCTAATTTTAGAGGTATAATGTCATTACCATTACTACCTCTGTACCTGCACTCATGTCATTTCCCTATCTAAAGTCCCAGTTCTACTTTTATAAATAAAACATGTTCTCCAAACCATAACTCAAATCAAAGCTTATCAAATTTCTATTGTTTCTCCATGAGATTTTTGCTATTCTAGCTTTTTTTTTTAAAGCATCTTCTTTTCTAAATTAGCACTTACACTACTTAGACCATACCTTATAGAGCCACGTGATTATGTTCTATCTTAAAGTGTTCACATTGACTTCCTCTTTGTTAGTCTTTTCTTACCAGTTAAATTCTAATTCCATAAGAATAGAAATTAAAACTCGATATTCCATAGTAACTATGTAGAATTGAGTACATATTGGACAAAAAATTTTTGTTGATTGAATTATTTGGTTACGTTCCTTCATGTAGTAAGAACTATTAATTTTTCCCTTCTTTTTTTTTACTTTGGTGTCCTCCTCTGAAGATGAACTCCAGTCTTCCCTGTTCTCATAATAAGTTTCTGTGGTACAGTTCTTTCTTCTTTGTCAGTTCATTTTTTTAAAAATAAAAGATATTAGTGTAAGCATCTCTAATCATGAGGTGGGGGGATGGTGCCTGAAGCTTCACAGTTCTCCCCTCTGGCATGGAACCCCAAACCTAGAGTTAGCTCCCCCTTCTAGCAAGTGCCTTCGGCTAGCAGCATCCCTGCCCCATTGCTTCTGCACTCCTCAGGTACTGATTCCTGACGTTCCTAATAAGACAAAGTTCCCTCATTCTTCTGCCAACACCAACAGTCCAGAAAATGAAAGTTTCTGTGGTTCCCGTGGAGGTCCCAGCCCACTTGGTGTTTCTCTGGAGCTAGTCTGGAGATGTTTATGCTTCACACGTGTTTTGGCCTGGGGTCTTTCTTCAGATCTTCTTGGGTTGTACCTGGAGGATTCCAGTTCTGCCCCAAATCTTCTTTATTTTTCATCAAATTAATTTTTATCAAATTTATTCCTGAGATGCAAATTTATTCCATTTTTTTTGTGGGGGGGACCTGAAGAGCTTGACATTTATCAAACTACTGTTTATCTTTCCAGAATACCCCCTCTCCTTTGGCAAGTTTCAACACCAGAAAATATTAAATTCTCAATACCTTGGATATCACAATAATTAGCTTTGGGTTACTTTTATAATCCTGGGCAATTGTAGAACTTGATGAATAAATAGGGTGATGGTGGAGTTTTGGAAGTTTCATCATTCTTTGATAAAATGCTATAATGAGTAGGGAAAGTGACATGGCAATGTCAGAATATGTATTTACCATGAATCAACTTAGTATCACTAATGGAGATTCATCTTTAGAGAAGAGAAATATTTCTCCTGAGCAAATTTCTGTGAGTCCAGAGACTGGAAGGGAGAGACTTTAGAGTAGAGATAGCAAATCTAGCTTTGTATTTCTATCTTCATGCCACCATGAATGATAAAAAACCAGGAATAGTCCTATTTCTTGTTTCCATTCCTTATCCTCTCTAGCAAAGCTTCTTAAATTTTTTTCTACTCAGAACTCCTTTTTGCCTGAGAAATTTTTATGTGACCTTGGGTATATAAGTTTATGAAATAGCCATACAAATCAAACATTTATTGACAATAAATCATAATTTCACAATCCCTCCATTCAGTAATGAGATCACACATGCAGTTGTGAAGCATAGTTTAAGAACCTGGATTCTATAGTACTAAAATAGATTCATTAAAAAAAAAGAGAAAGAGAAAAAATAAATATCACCTTCAGGAACTTATTGATAATGGTAAAGAGGACAATTTTAGGGAGTTATGTATAGGGAGAGCAATAGAAGAACTGACAATTGATACTATTGATATAAAAATGGGAACTACTGAAGTAAATGATAGATAATGAGGAAATAAATTTAGTGGTAGGATCACTACCTGGTACCCAAATTAAAATGATCGAGATTTATTTGGAGAACAATGGATCATCTGTGCATGGTGGTATACTCCATAAACTCTGATAAGAGCACTATTTGTTTTCATTAACAGTTATTTTTTTCTTTTCTTTTTAAATTTAGATCATATGATCATAATTTTAGAATTAGAAGGGAACTCACAGCATCTAGTCCAACTCATTATACAAGTGAAGAAACTGAACCCATGTTAAGTGTCTTTTCCAAAGCTATTCAGGTAATAAGTGTAAGTGGTGAATAATGAACCCCAAATCTATAACTCCAAAGTCAGGGATGTTTTCACTGTTCTAAGCTGCCTTCCTTCTTTGATTTCTGTGAAATATGTGTTTGCACAGGAGCTTATCACAGCACATTTGGGGGTAATGATATGTTTTTTTGTTTTTGATTTCTAGAGTGGGAAATATTGGCCAAAATTATGAGAAATTCTACAAAATGTAGCCCTGCCCTTCCTACCATGTAAGGGCTTCATATAGAGGTTATACAATTGAGGCTAATGGGGCTCGCTCTCTGCCTCCCCCCCCCCTCTCTTTCTCTCTCTCTCTCTCTCTCTCTCTCTCTCTCTCTCTCTCTCTCTCTCTCTCTCTCTATATATATATATATATATATATATATATATATATATATATATATGTATGTATGTATATTCTCCTAAAGATATGGGCCTTTTTTTATTTCAACAATAAGATTTGGAGTGGAAAAAAATAATGCTTAGACCCTATACATATGATGGATACTTCTTGTGACTATTTTAGCAAGGAACTGGACAGTATCTTTCCAATTACCCACTTTGACTGGGGTGGAAGAAGTATTGAAATAATGATCTACAGATACTTTCTTAGGAGACAAGGACATGGATGCATGGCAGAATATCACTCAGGGAGAATGTCTCAATAGGGTCAGTTAATGGAAAGTCAATGGAAGCAACAAGACTGTAAGTACTGCAAGACATGATCTTCATTAAATAAACCCAATGAAAAGACTCACAGTTCATGTTTAACAATACTCTCACATGCTAGTTAGAAAGAAAATATAGAAATTCTTTGGCAGCTTAAGCTCTCTAAGATGTGTAATAATACTTTCTGTGACTGGGCTAACAAACAAACCTGGGGCATTTTGCACGTGATTGCTTCTGAAGAAAGAGACATGACTCTGCAATGGCAAATGTGAGCTGTGTGCTTATTTAAGGAACTTGTTTAAGTTAGGTACAAACACTTTGGAGATAGACTCTAGAGAAGAGAATAATAAGTGAGAGATAATATTTTTGCCTTAGGTTCTTCATAATGACCTATGATATGCAACAGAAAAAGTCACAGTGATTCACTTTTCCAGTCTAAGACAACTAAGGAAGACAGAGAGATCTGCAGATGCTGATCAGGATCTGTTCCTGATCAGGAGTCAGAACTGTAACAGCATGCAAGAGTGTCGATGGTCTGTGGCAGCTGCACCTACAGCAAAGTGGAGAAAGATGCCAGGAGAGTTTTGTACTAGTACTGGGAGCCAAAAGAAGTGGTCTCTGGCAACTCTATCACCCATTATGTTGTTCTAGGTCACAGTTGAGAATGAGCAGTCATGGTTGCAAGGGAGCAGAGGCCCCCACTTCTATTTCATGAAAAGAACAAGTTCCAGAAAAATAGCTATATTCAAAACCAAAATCAAAAAAGACTGCTCTAGAAAGACAGTTCTAATCTTTGACCTTGTTTATAAGCTTACTGTGGAATGAACCAGGCAATTAAATAAAACTAATGGAGAGTCAGTGGTTCTGTCACTCTGAATTTTCAGAACTTCCAATAGGCTGAAATCAGTAGTAGTCCACAGAAATTCAACCACACTCTAACTGACAACTCCAAAACATGCAGAGAATAGAGGGAAAAGGCAGTGAACCAATATCTCCCAATACCAAAGTACTAGAAGGACTGAAAACTAGAAGGCCCCCAAAAGGACCTGTGAAAGCAGCAGGAAAAACATAAAAGAGAAGCTCATGCTAGACATCTTCAGCTCCCAAGAAGTGAGCATAGCTCTACACGAATATAAAGTACAAAGTCAAGAAGTAGGGAAAATAGCAAACAACAAGAAAAAAACCTGACCAATGATAAGCTATTATGATGACAGGGAAACTTAAGAAAAACACTCAGAAGAAGCAAATGACTAGAAAAAAATCTACAAACAAAATCTCAAAAAATAATATAAGTTGGACGCAATTCTAACAAGAATTTCTTGAAGAATTAAAGAAAGAAAAAGAAATAATTAAAAATCAAATAAGAATAACAGGTGAGAAAAGTGGGAAAAGAAATGACTTAAGAGAAAATTATGAAAAAAGAATTAACAGCTTGATTGAAAAAATACTGAAAGAAAGAACTTCTGAAAAATCAAAGTTAGTAAAATGGTTAAAAAAAAAAAAAAACTTGAGAACCTGGATAACATTTTGAAGTATAGTATTAGCAGTTGGGTGGCCCAGTGGATAGGGAATCTGGAGTCAGGAAGATCTGATTCAATTCCAGCCTTAGATAATGATTAGTTTTGTGACCCTGAACAAATGACTTAACCTCTGTTTGCTTCAGTTTACATAGCTGCAGAATATGGATAATATTCTACCTTCTCAGAGCTGTTATGAGGTTCAAATGAAATATTTGTAAAGAATTTAGTGCAGTGTCTAGCACATAGTAGATACTTAATAAATGCTTATTTCTTTCCTTCTGATATGCATTGTGCCTGCAGTTTGCACTGGGTGGTGGATAGAATACTAGATTTAAATAAAATATGGTTTCTACCCTTAAAATACTTACAGTCTAACATAAGAGTATGTAACACATACACAGTTTTAATATAGGAAAGAATTTTATTTAATTCAATTAAATGATTATTCATAAACTGCCTATTATGTTAAGGGACTTAGAGGCACTATTGGAGTGAAAAGACAAAAAAAAAATTATAAAAGATATAACCCCTACATTCATGGAGCTTACATTCTAATTACATAGGGCATGACATACACAGATGGCTAAAATAGATGATAATTGCATAACATAGTTATAAGCAAAATGTTAACTGAAGACAAAAGGATTAGCACTAAATGTAAAATTAATATCATGGAAAATTTTCTCCTTGTAAAAACACAGCCCATATTATTAAACCAACAGTGCAGAAGGAATAAATAATGGTTTGTAAACCATTCTAGTTCTAAATGTTTTTAAATCAGTCTAGAGGTTTCTGTTCTTCATAGATTCACAGAAGCATTCTGTGGTTTCCATCATTCCAAAATATTCTCAATAATTGAAAAAGAAAAACACCCTACCAGAATCCTCTTAGAAAACAAGAGTACCAATATTTAAACCAAGGTGGGGGAAACACAGAGGGAAAACTACAGGTCAATATTGCTAATAAACCTACTCTAAAATTATCAACAAAATCTTGTCAATCAGATCACAATGAATTATCCTAAAAAGCATTCATCATAACCAAGTGAGATTTGCATCAGGTATGCAAATATGGTTCAAAACTAAAGAATAATCAGAATAATCACAATAAAAAACAAAACATCAAAAGACAGATGATCATCTGAATATATATAAAAAATCTTTAACAAAGTACAACATTCTTTTATGCTAAAAAACCTCCAAAATATAGATAGAGAGGATCCTTCTCTTTAATAGTATAAAAAGCATCTATCTAAAACTAAAAACAAGCATCATGTGCAATGGGAATATTCTAGAACTTTTTCAATAAATATGGGAATGAAGCAAGGATATTTATTCTCCCCACTATTACTTGTTATGACTCTGGATATGCTACTAAAAGCAATTAGACATGAAAAAGAAATTAGTGGCATAAAGACGTAAAAAGGAGATAAAATTACACCTATCTACTGATGATATGATGGTTTACTTGGAAAATACTTAGGGAAGCAGTAAAGATACTAATCAAGAAAATATCTTGAGAAAAAATTGTAGACTATACACTAAATCCTCAGAAATCAATAGCATTGGTGGCGGCTAGGTGGCACAATGGATAGAGCACCAGCTCTGAAGTCAGGAGGACCTGAGTTCAAATTTGCTCTCATACACTAAACACTTCCTAGTTGTGTGACCCTGGGCAAATCACTTAACCCTAACTACCTCAGCAAAAAAAAAAAAAAAAAAAAAAAAAAAAAAAGAAAAGAAAAGAAAAAGAGAAAAAGAAATCAATAGCATTTCTCTATAATAATAACAATAGAACACAAGAAGCAATAATAGAAAAGTAAAACCTACTTCAAAAAAAATCTTACCAAATGCATAAAATGTCTGATGAACCACTTACCAAAGCATGCAAAATACTTGTATAAATTAAATTGCAAAATGCTTCTTAAAGAAATAAAGATCAACTTAATTGGCTGTAACAATGAATATTTAATGCCAACATAAAAAAAAAACTACTATCTATCAAAATTGATTTACCTTTTAATGCTATGCCAGTCAAATTACCAAGGGGATGCTTTACAAAACTTGATAAAATAATAGCAAATTTATTTAGAAAAACAAAAGATCTATAATATCAAAGGGAAGCGAAAAAGAAAAGTAGGAACAATGAGGGAAAGTACTTTCACATTTCAAACTATATTACCAAGCAGCAATAATCAAAATTATCTGGTATTGTTTAAAAAAATAGAGGCATTGATCAATGGAACAGACCAGACACAAGAGAATCTGAAAAAACAGAACTCATTAACCCCATGTTTGATAAAGTATAAAATTGTTAAGGACCATGCCTAAGTGAAGGGACAGGTCAATTCTCCAAGACCCTTCACAGCTGTGAATCATAACACTTGAAGGAGTTGCAAAGCAGCTTTTATGTCCGCAGATGTTCCTTGGGGATTGGGAATGAAATAAATTGGAGGCAGAGGGAAGAGAAGAGAGGTCAGACAATGCAATGGCTTCTCCATAGAGAGGTCAGAGAACAGCAACTGCCTCTCAATCTCCTTGTATCATCATCATCCTCTCACTCCTTCACACTGGGAGCTTTGATGCCATAATATTTACATAAATAATATTTGTATTGGGACATTTGTCATAAATGTGGGCATTTGGTTTGTCCAGGTGTAGATGAGGGAAAGCATACATACAAATGTATAGAGATAGTTAGGAAAGAGAATTATTCTGATTATTCTTTAGTAGATCCATTCTACAGGTCTGAGTTAGCTCTTCAGCAGCCACTGGCAGGTGGCTCTTGTATATCACAACACAAAATATAAATTACCCATTGAGAAACTATCTCTTTGATTTAAAAAAAAGCTGATGCAAAAACTGTAAAAGTGTCTGGCAAAAAAATTAGATTTTGACCATTTACATCATATTTCACAATATATTCTAAATTGATATGTAATACTCATGTTAAAGATAATATTTATAGAATATTAGAACATCATAGGAGCCTAATAGCAATGGGGAGGAGGTATATTCCTAAACAAATGAGAGATAGAGGCAATTTCAAAAAATAAATAGACAAGTTTAATTATTTGAAATGAAAAAAACTTCTGCACAAACAAAATGAATGTACCTAGAATAAGTGGTTGAATGGGAAAACCTATTAGTATCAAATTTCCCTGATAAGGATTTTTTAAATCCTTAAATAAGTAATTTAAAAAGGGTTTTTCTTAAATCACTCCAAATCTGGAAAATATCTAAGAACTATAAATAATTAATAAAGATATACACATATGCCATTTCCATAGATAAGTAATCAAAAGATATATAGACAAATAGTTCTTAAAAGAAGAATTGCAAAGTATATGAAAGAATAGTCTCATCATTAATAAAAAAAAAATTACAAATCAAAACAACCTTTACAACCAATACATTAAAAAAAATGGTGGTAATAGTCAATATCAGAGAGGATGTATAAAAACAGGTTTATACTGTGGAGCTGAGAATTGGATGGATCATTCTGGAAATCAATTTGGAATTATGGTAAGAAAATAACTAATTTGATATCTTCAACCCAAAAATCCCATTATTAGTTATATACCACAGTCAGTCAACTAACATTTATTGATATATTTAACTAAAATAGTCTACAATATGCCAAGCACTTTTAGAAGTGCTAAGGAAATGAAGAAAGATTAAAAAAAAAATAGCCTTAGCTCTCAAGGATCTTACAGACTAATAAGAATGACAATGAGCAAACAACCACATACCGAAAAAAAAAAAAAAAAAAAAGATACATACAGGATAAACGGAAGACAGTCTGAGAAGGAAGATGCTAAGATTTTTTTTAAGGCTTCTTGTAGAAAGTAGGACTTTAGCTGAGATTTTACAAAAACCAGGGAAACTGGGAGACACAGGTAAGGGGGAAAAAAGTCCAGGTATGGGAAATTGCCAATGAAAATGCACAGGAGCAGGGATGTAGTAACATGTGAGCATTAGTAAGGAAGCCAGTGTCCTTGGATCTCAGAGTAGTAAAGTTAAAAAAAGAACAAAAAAGTTAAGAAAAGGTCAGATTATGAAGAGCTTTAAAAGACAAATAGAAGACTTCCCCTTTCCCCCAAAGAGTTCAAAGATAAAAACAAGTTCTCATACTTAACAAAATATTCATGGTGACAAAGAACTAGAAACAAACAGTTTTTTAAATTGTGATATATGAATAAAATAAAATATTACTGTGGTATTAAAAAACAATGAATATGAAATATTCAGAAAAGCATGGGAAAAATGAAATGATACAAAGTGAAATAAGTAGAAGCAGGAAAACAATATATACATTGACTATAATAATGTAATATAAAGAACAAACACAAATAAATGAAACTGGCTGCCATCTAATCACAATGGCCAAGACTACACACAAAGAAGAAATGAGAAAATGTGCCTCCCTCTCTTCAGTGGGGAGGTAGGGGAATATCAGATGTGAAACTTTGCATAAACTGTCAGAAACAGTTGATGTGCTGTTTAATTTTGCAGAACTACTTTCTTAGCTTTTATTACAAGGGATAGATCTCTAGGTAAAAGATGGAGAAGAAATCTATTTGAAAGAGAAAGTAAGATTTTTTTTAAAAGCTATCAAACAAAAAGGTTTTTTTTTAAATCACTCCAAATCTAGAAAAATATGTCCAACAATATTCATTAATGATCTATCTCTTATAACATGGGATTTGAAATCAGGAAATGAGTTGAAAACCTCTCTCTGATAGTTTTTAGTTGTGTGACCTTAGGCAAACAAGTCAGAATTTTTGTGCAGAAAAAGTCTTGTAAATCTTAAAGCACTACCTGACATGAGCCATTATTGTTAATAATAAGGAATAAAACTTTTTTCATCAGTATTTAAGAACTATATTTGCATTAACTGCTACAGAGTTGATGTCCAGAAAATGCTTTGTTAACTTTAAAGAATTATATAAATGTAAATTATTTTTATAACCACCATAAGTATGATTTTCCAATCATTGAAAAATTTCCACTTTTCTTTTTTTCATACCTGTTCCAAATTGCTCACAGGGAATGGAGACCATTATACTAAAGGGCAGCATTAGACAGATGATATCTAAGGACCCTGCCAGTCCTAAAATTCTGGGCAGAGGAAATACATTCTGAGCTGCAGGTAGTCAATTTATCTATGGCCGTTTGGAAAGCAACCCATTTCTAGTTTGAAGACTGGTTGTGATGTGAAGAAGTATGAAAATATATCCATCCAGAAAAGCAAAATTGCATGTGTTAGATTCTAAATCAGCTATCAAAGAGCTACTTCTCTAGTATTTCCAATGGCTTCTAAAAAGAATGGCTTTGAAGGATGCATTTGCTTTTCCAGAATGATGATTTGTTATTCATCTTGTGGATTTTTTAAACAGAACCTTGTACTTAGTATTCAAATTAATGACTCCACTATATTTGCCTGGATAAAAAACATTCTCCACAATGCACATAATAGTTACATTTCTGTGATATACATACTTGGTAAAAGCTTTCTCAATTCCATCATTTAGACAGGTAGATGCAAGTAAATCAACCTCAGAAGCCAGAATGGCGGAGGGAATGGAGACCATAGGTATGACTAAAAGGCAATCCTTCTCTAAGCCAAGGGTTATGGACAGTTAAAAATCCACAGCAAGAGATAAAACTGGAAAGAAGGGATAATGCAAGGTTTAGGGAGAGAGTTTCTAATCTGAGATCTGTGATCCTATAAATATTTGTTTTGATTCACTTAAGATTCAAATAGCACAGTGGAAAGATACTGGAATTGGAGTCAGTACCTCACAAACTGAGTGATGTCTCAGTCACAGAGCAATCTTGGGCAAATAATCTTGGGCAAATAATTCCACTCCTTTTGATCTCAGTTTCCTCCTCAGCAAAATGGGGATTATGTTTGCCTGCCTCCCAATTTTTTTTTTAACCAGTGCTTAAAAGATGCAGCCTAGAATCAAGCCCCCACCTATATTATTCACATAAAAGCTCTCACCTAAATAGTCACTTTTGCAAGCTGAAGAATGAGCTTAGAGGGCAAATTGATCCCTTTAGGCTTTGAAACACTTCTGGAATAAAAAAGGGGTCGGAAGGTAAAGAAAAAATAGTGAAAAGAGCCTGCTCATCAGTGGAGTTTTTCCTAAGAAAGTGGCCACTCTCAATTGACTCATATTTATAAGAATTCAAACCTTTCTCCAAATGATAAATATCCTTTGATATGAACTATTTTCAGATGAAGAAATTGAAACTATTTCTAGTCATATGAAAAGGTGCTCCAAATCACTATTGATCAGAGAATGCAAATTAAGACAACTCTGAGGTACCACTGCACATCTGTCAGATTGGCTAAGATGACAGGAAAAAATAATGATGAATGTTGGAGGGAATGTGGGAAAACTGGGACACTGATACATTGTTGATGAAATTGTGAATTGATGCAAACATTCTGAGAGCAATTTGGAACTATGTTCAAAGGGCTATCAAAATGTGGCATATGAATATTATGGAATATTATTGTTCTGTAAGAAATGACCAGCAGGATGATTTCAGAAAGGCCTGGAGAGACCTACATGAACTAATGCTAAATGAAATGAGCAGAACCAGGAGATCATTATACACGACAACAAGAAGACTATACGATGATCAATTCTGAAGGATGTGGCTCTCTTTAACAATGAGATGGACCAAATCAGTTCCATTTGTTCAATAATGAATAAAACTAGCCATACTCAGCGAAAGAACTCTGGGAAATGAGTGTGAATCACAACATAGCACTCTTATCTTTTTGTTGTTATTTGCTTGCATTTTATTTTACTTCTCTGGTTTTTAATGGTTTCATTTGATTTTTCTTGTGCAGCACAATAATTGTATAAATATGTATGCACATATTGGATTTAACATATAGTTCTACCATGTTTAACATATATTGGACTACTTGCCATCTAGGGGAGGGCATGGAGAAAGGAGGCAACTTTGCAAGGGCTAATGATGAAGAATTGTCCACACATACGTTTTGAAAAATAAAAAGCTTTATTAAATAAAAATAAATAAATAAATAAAAAGTAGCCACTCTCCATTCATACCTATTTATTATCATAATTATTTTTTAAATGTGTTATTTATTTCTTCTGAGAAAACTCCTTATAAAATCTGAATAACAAGTCAGTCATTCCGAGATCACATTGAGATAATATGTTCAGACAAGTATCAGAAGCCTCTGTCCCAAACCAAACCTATGATCCTCTTTTTTCTTTTCTTTTTAAAAAAATCTTCTTTTTCAAAGAAAGCAACTATAATTTTGTGTAGAAAGTAAATTCAGGAAAGCACACTTCCTCCACTTTATCATTCTTTCCTCAGCTTTAACTTAACTTCCTCCTAATATTTATATTGTTATGCCTTTTTAAATTTTACACAAGCTGTTTTCAAAGTTAGAACATCTAATCAACAAGAATAGCACATTTGTCTCTTTTATTCAAATTTCTTGATAGTTGCCTAGTTTTCTCTTTCCTATCTAACTATCTCTATATGTTTGCATGTATGCTTTCCCTCATCTACACCTGGACAAACCAAATGCCACATTTATGACAAATGCACCAATACAAATATTATTTATGTAAATATGTATATGAACACATATCCATATGTAAATATTCAAATCCTCTAAGTTTATACCAACTTATAGACAAGCCCATATGCATCCACATTTACATGCTCTTCTGTTTTTATTCTGCTGGAATGATTCTGCTAGAACATAGTAATCTTTTCCTGGAACCCTGCAAATTCTGTTTAGGAAAATGTGGAAAACAACCTCTTAGTTATCTTGAAACCTACAGCAATGAACATTTAACTGAGTAGGGAGAAAATTAAAATAATCAATGGATGGAGTTCTGTCTGGTCAATGTCATCAGCATTAATGTACTGCTTCCCTCAAGTGATCAGAGCCAGCCTCACCCTGACTACTACTAGTTACCCATAATAAAATGATCTTCATTATCCTTCACACAGCTTTGATGCCTTAATTAAATAAGGAGATTCTCTGCACATATTCCTTAAAAAAAATGGAAGAGGAAGAGGAAGAGGAAGAAGAAGAAGAAGAAGAAGAAGAAGAAGAAGAAGAAGAAGAAGAAGAAGAAGAAGAAGAAGAAGAGAAGGAGGAGAAGGAGGAGAAGGAGGAAGAGGAGGAGGAGGAGGAGGAGGAGGAGGAAGAGGAGGAGGAGGAAGGAGGAGGAGGAGGAGGAAGGAGGAAGGAGGAGGAGGAGGAGGAGGAGGAAGAAGAAAGGAGGAAGAGGAAGGAGGAGGAGGAGGAGAGGAAGAAGAAGGAGGAGGAGGAGGAGGAAGAGGAAGAAGGAGGAGGAGGAGGAGGAAGGAGGAGAAGGAGGAAGAAGGAAGGAGGAAGAGGAAGGAGGAGGAGGAGGAGGAGGAGAAGGGTGGAAGAGGAAGGAGGAGGAAGAGGAGGGAGGAAGAGGAGGAATAGGAGGAGGAGGAAGGAGAAGGAAGGAGGAGGAACTCTAGGAAATATAAAAATAAAAGATATCAAAAATCTATTAAGAAAATAATTTTTCCTCATCTCACCAAAATCTTAAATTATATTTAAAACATTTTAAATGAGGATTTTACATATAGTTGTATACTATTATTACCAACTATTAAAAAATAATTAAAATTATTATTATACTCAGGAGCTGGGTACAATATCAACAAAATAGTAACAAAGACATGCATTATATTTAATCTGAATTTTGTTGTTTAATTGCATCATCATTATTCTCAGTGTGAATATTGTCATTGGGTTTTGTTTTCCTTATTCTTCACTTTTTATGTCTTCCTACATTTCTTGAAATTGTTTATATTTGCTTATTCTTACAGCATACTAATATTCCATTATATTATTCCTATACCATAATTCATTTACCTATTCTTCAGTTATTAGATACCTTGTTTCCAGCTTTTTACCATCACAACTAGTATTACCGAGAATTGTTTTTAGTATTGGTACAGAAAGATATTAATCCCTGTCAATAATGTCTTTAGGTATAAACCTATATTAGGATGTTCTTCCTATATTATATCTATCTTCAGGGTTAATTTCACTCATAAAATCACAAATTTAGAGATCAAAGATACTTAAGTCATCTTGTATATTTCCCTAATTTTACCAATTAAAAAAAATGGGAGAGTTAAATTACTTGCATATTCACTGGATACAGGATTATAAATGTGGCAGAGCTGATATTCAGATGATATCATTTGGTAAATGATATTGTCTTCCTCTGCCTAAAAGCTGTTTTTTTTCTTTGTCAATTAATTCATATCTACCATTTGCTTAATATCTTTCTTACCAAATAAGGATTCAAAAAATCACCCTATGCTTAAAATTGTAGAGGCAACCTTTATTCATTCATAATTGAATGCTTATTGACTGATCAATTTATTATTTTGAATTTTCTTTACCTTACTAGGGTTCACATCTTAATTTATGTGAAGATGAAAGGTACTTTGGGGGATTTGATTTCAAATATAGGAATGCTGATGAGTTAAAAGAATATTTTTTCTTCTAAAAAATATTCTTCATATTGTTGGATATATAATTTAAAGTTGCATTATAATAGACAGATTGGTGGTGCAATGGATAGAGCATTAGGCCTGGAGTCAAGAATTGCTGAATTCAAATCCTTTCTCAGATGCTTACTAGTGGTATGGCCCAAGGCAAATCATTTAACTCTATTTGCCTCAGTTTCTTCATCTGTAAAATGAGCCAGAGAAAAAAATGGCAAACCACTCCAGTATCTTTGCCAAGAAAACCCCAAATGGCGTCACAAAGACTCAGACATTACTGAATTGACTAAACCACAAAATGCATCATAATTTTTCCCCCTCTAGTCTACCATAGTTTATCTCTTTCTATCATTTTTCTTCCAAGATGAAAAATCATGTGGCATTCAGATTGGTGTTTGGGGGAACATATGCTTTTTAAACTGTTTGCACAATCCTATCATTGAAATATTGAAATTTAATTACAACATATTGAAAGGAGCAAACAGGTTTAAATGCTGTTGGTGAGCTATTAATTCTATTAATATTCATTCTGTTCCTTATTTTCAAAACTTCTGAGAAATTTTTTATATAATTTAATAAAATATGGCATCCAGGGTCTTTTAAAAAATAATAATTTATTGCCTCTTTTTTTAACCTCCATCATCTACAATTTAGAGTATATCCCTTCCCCACCATCTCTAAGAACCATTTTTTTTAATAATAAGTTTTTATTGACAGAACCCATGCCAGGGTAATTTTTTACAACATTATCCCTTGCACTCACTTCTGTTCCGATTTTTCCCCTCCCTCCCTTCAGCCCCTCCCCTAGCTGGCAAGCAGTCCTATATATGTTAAATATGTTGCAGTATATCCTAGATACAATATGTGTGTGCAGAATCGAACAGTTCTCTTGTTGCACAGGGAGAATTGGATTCAGAAGGTAAAAATAACCCGGGGAAGAAAAACAAAAATGCAAATAGTTTACATTCATTTCCCAGTGTTCTTTCTTTGGGTGTAGCTGCTTCTGTCCATCATTGATCAACTGAAACGGAGTTAGGTCTCTTTGTCAAAGAAATCCACTTCCATTAGAATACATCCTCATACAGTATTGTTGTTGAGGTATATAATGATCTCCTGGTTCTGCTCATTTCACTTAGCATCAGTTCATGTAAGTCTCTCCAAGCCTCTCTGTATTCATCCTGCTGGTCATTTCTTACAGAACAATAATATTCCATAACATTCATATACCACAATTTACCCAACGATTATCCAATTGATGGGCATCCATTCAATTTCCAGTTTCTAGCCACTACAATCAGGGCCAACACAAACATTTTGGCACATACAAGTCCCTTTCCCTTCTTTAGTATCTCTTTGGGGTATAAGCCAAGTAGAAACATTGCTGGATCAAAGGTTATGCACAGTTTGATAACTTTTTGGGCATAATTCCTGATTGCTCTCCAGAATGGTTGGATTTGTTCACAACTCCACCAACAATGCATCAGTGTCCCAGTTTTCCCACATCCCCTCCAACATTCATCATTATTTTTTTCCTGTCATCTTAGCCAATCTGATAGGTTTGTAGTGGTATCTCAGAGTTGTCTTAATTTGCATTTCTCTGATCAACAGTGATTTGGAACACTCTTTCATATGAGTGGTAATAGTTTCAATTCTAAGAACCATCTTTTATGATTAAAAAAAAATTTAAAGGAAGAAAAAATTTCAGCAAAGCAAGTCAACATATCAGAAAAAAATATAATGTGTTCCATTCTCATGATTTATGAACCTTTTTTTCCCCAAAGCTATGTACCCTTTCAAAAATGCAGAGAGAAGTGTCCTCTTATCATTATCTCTTATTTGGGGCCAAATTTGATTTTTATAATTATGCAACACTTAGCAGTTACCTTTATTTGCTATTTTGATTTGTTGTTGCTGATTTTATAAAGCCTGAAAAGATTTACCAAACAAGCAGAACTAGGAATATATTGTATACAGTAACAACAAAATAGTGTGATGATCAACTATGAAAGACTTGGTTCAGCAATTCAGTGATCCAAAGTAATCCCAGTAACTGGATAGAAAACATCATCTGCATCCAGAGAGAGAACTATGGAGACTTAATGTCAATCAATACATGCTATGTTCACTTTCTGCCCTTTGCTTTTTTATTTACTCTCATGGCTTTTCCCATTTGTTCTCCCAACATGATTCATAAATAAATGTGTTTTTTTTAAATGTCCATGTATGATCAGAAAAAATAAAGCAATAAAAAGAATTTATTGTTGTACTCATTGTATATATTTAGCATATCTGTTTCTTGATTCTGTCTACTTCACATTACATCAGTTCATCTAAATCTTTCTCTGAATATTTTGGCATATATGATGCTTTCTTTCTTTCTTTTTTAACATTGATCTTCTTGGAATTTTTGGGTCAAGGGATATAAGCATTTTATTCATTCTCTTAGAAAAATTCCAAATTGCTTTCCAAAATAGGTATAATATGTCCGCTAACAATGCACTAGTGTATTCACCTTTTTATAAACTCCTCTAGGGGCAGCTAGGTGGTTGCAGTGGATAGAGCATCAGCCCTCAAGTCAGGAAAATCTGAGTTCAAATCTGACCTCGGGCACTTAATACTTTCTAGCTGTGAGACCCTGGGCAAGTCATTTAACCCCAATTGTCTCAACAAATGAATAAATAAATAAATTCCTCTAACACTGTGACTATTCCTATTTCTTATCATCATATTATTTGACCTTTTATCCATAGGGAAAAGATTTATGGTTTTCAAGATTTCTATCAGTTGTTCCTATATCCTAGACAGTGAAGCCTTTTCAGGGATATTTCATATAAATATTTTTTCAACATTGACCACTTCACTTTTTATCTTAGGTTCATTTATTTTATTCATGCAAAAGTTTTTTTAAAATCATTTAATGGGACCAATTGAAATAGAGAAAGCTGAACTCTTCCAGTATTTTCCTTCAAACATCTCAAATATTAAAATAACACCTCAAATTAAATTTTGGAATGGCAGAACAAACAAAAGATCAGAATGAGACATTCATCCAAGACAAAACAAGTGGTCAGAAAGAGAGATCTCTGATATAGGAAGAGAAGGCTGATCTGGAACCCATAGGAATGAAACACAAGCAGTGAGATGAGGTAGTGATGGTAGAAGCAGCATCAGCTTCAGGATATCTCAAGCTAGAGAAACTAAGGGAACTTGGCAACTAGTCAATTATTAACACTGGATGCAGGACTAGACACTGTTTGGCAACTCCATTGTCTAAGCCCACTTCTCAGACAAGAGGGAGTGGAATTCCTGAGAGGATGTATTACTTCTCAACCCAAAGAACAAAGATAGTAAGGAACAGAATCATTTCTGGTCCTAAAGGTGGAGGGGATCTGAGAAGTATCAATTATAAATCCAAGGGATCAGGAACCTTCCTGATAAGGCTTATATTCCAGATTGTAGACCAAGAGAATAATGATCATACCTTTCCTCACATCACACGATCTTGGAAGCACTAAAATTTCCAAAACCCCAGAAATACCTCTGAAAACAATAATTGAAAAAGACTAAAGCTTGGGACAGGCATCTGCCCCTACCCATGCCAGGAACAGACTCTAACATTAACATAAAATTGCAAATCAAGAAATAGACTTTGAAAGTGAACAAATAACAATAGGAAAAGAATCTGACTGTTAATAATCATTGTACTATGGTGATACAGAAGATGAAGACACAAACTCAGATAAAGACAATAAAGCAAGAAGAGCTACAAGAAAAATCTCAAAGAAAAATGTGAATTTGACACAAGAAAAATATTCCTGAAAGAGCTAAATTATTTTTTCAAAATTAAATGAGTGATAGAGAAAAACTAGGCAAAGAAATTAAAGCAAAGTAAGAAAATTATGAAAAGACAATTAATACTTTGCTAAAACAGGCATAAGAATATATTGAAGAAAATAATACCTTTAAAGAAAAGAATTAACCAAATGGGAAAAGATTCAAAAGTTCACTGAAAAAAAATAATTCCTTAAAAATAAAAAATAAGCAAGTGGAAAGTAATAGCTCGATGAGAAAATATAAAAATAATGAAAACATAGAAGAAAATGTAAAATATTTCACTGGGGAAAAAATTGACCTGAAAAATAGAATCAGGAAAAATAATTTGAAAAGTCTTAGACTACCTGAAAACTATAATCAAAGAAAGAGCCTATACATCATATTTTAAGAAATCATCAAGAAAAGCTGCCCTGATTTCCTAGAAAAGAGAAAGGATAGAGAAGAAAATGAGATGAAGAAGAAAATACGGTAATCATAACTGTGAATGGGAATGGGATAAACTTGCCAATAAAATTAAAGTGGATAGCAAAATGGATTAGAAACCAGAATGCAACAACATGTTTTTTGTAAGAAACACACATGAAACAAAGAGGCACACACAGAATTAAAATAAAAACTAAAACAGAATCTATTATGTTTCATCTAAATTTTAAAAAGCAGAGCCAGCAGTCATGGTCTCAGATAAAAGAAAAAAAAATTTTTTTAAGATGTAATTAAAAGGAATAAACAGGAAAAAGTATACCTTATTAAAAAGGAACCATATACAAGTAATATCAATACAAAACATATATACCAAAATACCATAATATTCAAATTCTTAAAACAAAAATTAAATTATTACAAGAGAAAATACTAGTGGGAGACCTCAACATTTCCTCTAAGAGCTAGAAAATCTAAACATAAAATTTTTAAGAAGTCAAAAAGATGAATAGAATTGTAGAAAAATTAAATGTAATTGAACTTTGGGGGAAAAATGAAATGGGAATAGAAGGGAGGATACCTTTTTGTCAATAGTACTTGGCACTTCACAAAAATTAACCACCTATTAAACCTTAAAAAACACCCAAAAAGCTGCAAAAAAGCAGAAATATTGAATGCATCCCTTTCAGACCACGATGCAATAAAAATTAATAAAGAGCTATGGAAGAATAAATTAAAAACAAATTGAGAACTAAATAATTTAATCCTAAAGAATGAATGAATCAAAAAATAAATATTAAAAATACCCAATAATTTCATTAAAGAAAATTATAGCAATGAGGCGACACTACAAAATTTGTGAGATGCAGCCAAAGCAATATTCAGGGAAATTTTCATATGTCTAAATGAATATATCAGTAAAAGGGAGAAAGAGCAGGTCAATAAATTAGACTTGAAATTTTAAAAGAAATGAAAAAAAAGTTCTTACAAATTAAAAATCCTCAATTAAACACCAAAATGGAAATCCTGAAAATCAAAAGAGAGATTAATAGAATTGAAAAAGAAAAAAAAAAAAAAAAAAGAAAAACCATTCAACACTGAATTGAGAAATAAAACTAAAAACTGGTTTTATGAGGAAAAAAACAATAAAATTGGTAAGCCATTAGTTAATTTGATTAAAAAAAAAGAAGAAAAACAAATTCTCACAATGAAAAAGGATAAAGGGACCATCAAGGAAGTTGAAATTGAAGCCATTTTACTCAGTTATATACTAGTAAAACTGACCATCCAAGTGAAATTAATTAATATTTACAAAAATATAAACCATCCAGATAAACAGAACAGAAAATAGACTACTTAGCCCTATTTTAGAAAAAGAAATTGATGATTTCAAAAGCATAGAGAGATTTACATGAACTCATGCTAAGTGAAGTGAGTAGAACCAAGAGAATATTGTACACAGCAACAACAAAATTATGCAATTACCAATTCTGATGGATGTGGGTCTTTTCAACAATGGAATGATTGGAGAATGATTGTTTGGTATACAATTGTGTTGTAATAATGTTGTGCCATATGAAATAATGAGTGGAATGGTTTCAGAAAAACACAAGAAGACATATGAACTAATGTGAACTGATGTGAACAGAACTAAGAGAACATTACATACAGTAAAAACAATATTGTAAGGAGAATCAGCTGTGAAAGATTTAGCTACTTTGTTCAAGATAATTCATTGGGCTCATGATAAAAAAAAAATGCAATCCATCTCCAGAGAGAGAATGATGAATACTGAATGCAGAATGAAGCATACTTCCAAAAAATTTCTTTAATTTTTAAAAATTTTATTTGTTTTCTTTTATAGCATGGGTTAATATGAAAATACAACATGCATGATCTCACAGTATAAACAAAATCAAACTGCTTACTTTCTTAATGATGGGGGTTAGCTAGAAGGAATTTGGAATTTGGAACCCAAATTGTTTTTTATAAATATTTTTAATTTTTTTTCAGATAATTGAGAAATATTTAACAAAATAAAAATAATTTAGACCATATAGTTGAAATTATCTATTATCTTTTTATAATTATCTCTATTCCTTTTTTACCTCCCAAGAATAGCTGTAAAAACTATTTTACTGTATTATTATTTACTATATTGTGATATTTAAGCATTTTTATTTGTTTTGTTCTTCGGGAGACCTATGACTTTTTTGTTATCTTTTGCATCTTGTCTTCAAAGTAAATGGCTTTGATATGTACAGAATTCATGCATCCTTTTAATGTAGCTGAGGTTTTGTTTTTCTTCTAACAGATTTCCTTCCACCTCAGTATCTCTGTATTTCAAATCTCTTCATCTCTTTTATGCTTCATTGGTGAAACTTTACACAGTGGATTTGTTTTATTTTGTTTTCTAACATACTGAATTTTTTAAATTTCTGCATTAAGAGGTATAGCTTTTAACATAGATTCATTCGTGATTTCTTTTCTATGATTTTTTTCTTTTAAATCATTCTGGAATTTCTTATTATTCCATGCTTTCTTGTGATTACACAAATACTGGTTAACTTTTCCTTATAATATGTGTTAAAAAAGTTTTTGTAATTAATCTCTTTGAGGATATAATACTCATTCTTTCTTCCAGTTTTACAATCATCTCTGCTGACTTCTCAGTTTGTGCTCAGGGTTTTGTTGCATTTTCTTCCTTTTAAAATCTTGTTTCAGTTATTTTTTCCAAATATTCTCTTAGCACTCATTTCTGACTCCTCCCCTTTTTCTAGTGGAATATCATCAGATCTGGAGCATCTTGATGGCCTAATGGATAGTATAGAATCTAGAGTCAGGAAGACTCATTTTCTTGAGATCCAATCTGGCTTCAGACACTTACTGCGTATGTGTACCTCAGGTTCCTCATCTGTAAAAGGAGCTGGATAATGAAATAGCAAGCCACTCTAGTATCTTTGCCAAGAAAACCCAAATATTAGAGGGAAATGACTGAAAATACACACATACACACACACACACACACACACACACACACACACACACACACACCATCATCACCATCACTAGATCTGAACTGCAAAGTTACCTCAACCCATTACCAGAACAGGATATTTAGATTTCACTAACCTTACTTCCTACCCTAAATAGTCTCTGAGAAGACAGAGATGCCTTCTTAGATTTCATTTGAGTTTCTGACTCCTTTCCTTCGGGATTATTAAAGTCTTTATGTTGAGATTATCCCCATTCTTCCCTTGGTCCTCATCCGTTTCTTCTCCAATTGAGATAAATCCAAGTCTGAAACTTTTTTTTTCAGAAAGAGGGAGAAGTAAAGAAGTGGTTCGGGGCTGAATTTATTATGCAGCTCACCCTAGTTCCTAACCAAAGGACTGACCCAAATGGAAAGCAACCTACTTCCCCCCCTCCTCCTCCTTTAATTGGGCAGAATCAATATCTGCCTTTTGTTGTGGGGTGGTGAATAGACAAGGGATGAGGTGTGCCAGCAAATTCTCTGAAAGAGGAGAAAATCCGGTATGGGCTTCAGGCAGAAGACCAAGAGTCTATTTATGTGTCCTTGCCAGGACTGTGAGGGCTAGCCGAAAAGGAATGCGGATCTGGGAAAGAACTGATCTATCAAAGGGACTGAAACTTGTATTTTATCATCTTGCCAAGATGCCTCTAGCACCTAACTTCCAATAAATAACTGGAGGGCTGGGGAGAACCACATTTTGAATGTCCTAGATTTTAGCTTAAGGAAAAAAATTATGAATATTATTCGATATGGTGGCTGGACAAGTAAGGTTCTTTACTCATTCCTCTTCATGGCTTGGAGGATTCCTTCTTGTAGTGAGCCCAGGTTTTCCAGGGAAGGCCAGCAGAAAAGGGAGAAGGGCTTTAAGTATGGTCCAGGCATTTACATATGCCTTTTGTCTGAGGACTGAGCTCAAACCATTTTGTCTTGAGACAAATGGTTCACAGCTGCATGATGATTGATTGGGGTTGGGTATGTGTTCTGTGGTCATGAAGCAAAGCAAAGCTAATAGGCCAATTTCTTCATTAGCACCATAAGCGTATCAACTCAAAGCAGCTTTAACTTTGCTGACTAAAAAGAAATGCATTATATACCATCCTTCTCACTCTTGTGTGATTTCATGTTATTCAGTAGCAAAAGCAAAGCAGAGACATCTTTTGTATAATTTAAATATATTTCATCTGGATGTTTATTTATTTATGTTACCATATAACATAACGGGCTTTTTCTTTTTATCACTTGCAAAGTTCTGAAGAAGTAGTTTAGGGGTACAAAGGAAGCATAACAGAGGCAACTATGCAAAAACTCCATGTTATTAATATTGGAGTCTACAATTTAGAGCAAGGTGGGAATATAGACATCTTGTCAGCCCTTCATTATATAAATGAGGAAACTGCAGTCCAGAAAGAGTAAGTGATATAAAGCAGTGATTTTTTTCCCACCACTCAATGACTTTGTGCAACTTTTCCTCATTTAAATCCAGTTCACAAATGGATGAACAACAGTTATCTATTATTCAGCTATTTCATCAGGAGAACCTGTGGGAAGAGAACCAGTCTTGGAGTTCAGACTTGGACTCAATTCCTGCCTCTTACACATGCCTTCTGGGTGATTCTAAGCTAGTCACTTAACTTTTCAGTGTCCTCAGGCCAATATCCTCTAACACTGTAAACTGGAGAAAAGTTGTTGATCTGTGATTATGGAGTGAGTTTCATCACCAGGCAGTCCCTATACCAATGAAATCACAAGTCTATTCCCTTCTCTCCACAAAAGAAAAAAAAAAGAATAATTATAGATTTAGAACTTGAAGAAACTCAAAGGTCATTTCACTTTATATATGGTAACAGGTCTCCCAGAAGAACACTACAAATAAAATTCTTAAACACCATAATGTAGTAAATAATAATACAATAAAATAGCTGTACAAAGGTAACAGCTATATAAAGGTAACTTTAAACAAAAATAAGATGAGATTTATAGACATAGCAAAGCTAAGGGACTTGTCACATAGATATTAATTAGTAGAGGCAGGATTGAAACTCCAGGTCTCTGGCATCAAATCTGTTTGATTTTGGATTAGGAGGAGGGGCAAGATATTTCCTTTTTTTTAATTTAATTTTTTAATAGCAAGCCTATTTATTGTCTGAGGCTATTAAGAAATTATCAAAGGCCTTATTAACTCTTTAGGTTTTCTTCTTATTGCAAACAGAATATATTTTAAAGTATCATTTACCATTTGTTCTAAACTCTGCCAAATTACTCAATCCTAACTCACAAGTAATTCCAACTAATATGTTCTCCTGAGCAATTATACAGAACTCACTACACCAGGGACTTGCAAAATACCTCAGGAAGAGGTTTCCTTTTTCTTCCCAGCCCAGCTGTTCCAGGAAAACAGTAGAGGTCTGTAAGCTGCTGCTTCTCTCTCTCTCTCTCTCTCTCTCTCTCTCTCTCTCTCTCTCTCTCTCTCAGATTTCCAGTCCTGACTGTCCACGTGACCAGACATTAGAGACATCCCCTATAGAAATGGCTTTCAGTGTTTTGTTTTAAATTACTATTATTACTGGAAGTTAGTCCAAACATATTTACATATAATGATACAGAACTGACTCACTTATTGATTACTCTGGAGAACAAAACTCATCCTCCTTAACTCCTCCCATATCTATTCAGATTTATTCTTGATTCTACCTCCACAATCTCTCTCATATGCACACTGCCTTTTCTACTTACTTGGCCACCACCCCATTTCAAAATCGTATCAAATCTCTCCTGGGCAATTGCAATATATGCCTTATTGGCCTCCCTGCCTATAGCCACTCCAGTCACTAATATATCTTTCATAAATCAGCCCAAATCATCTTTCCAATGTACATTCTTGATCATGCTAGTTTCTGTCTACTGTCTAGAGTATAAAACTCAATCTTCTTCTTAGATTATCATTCAACCCTCCAAAACTTAGTTCTGTTTTTTTTTCCTCTTACTTTACACTGCTCTTTCTTCCTAGTCAATTTTGTAGCCAAAATGTACTACCACCTATTTCTGAATCTTGTCCTGCATTTTTCCACCTCTTCCTCCTGAAATAGGCCATTTTCCATGTCTCAAATGTCTTCCTTTCATATTTCTACCTACCGAAATCTTTTTCTTCTTTCAAGGCATTAGGCAGGTAATGCTTCTTCCACAAAGTTTTTCTCAATTCCATTTCTGTGTTCCCCTACTTCTACCACAGCCCCATTTGAAAGTGATTATTGATTAATTCCTTCATTATCCTGATCAATTCCTCCTTGTATTTTATTGATTTTGGCACACATCTTCTCTATTGCCTATGACAACAAACTACATTTTCCTCAAGGGAAGATATGATTTTTCATGTTTTTTTTTCCTTTGTGCTTGACTCCATGATTTTTACAGAATAAATCCTTGGTAAATATGTAGAATTGAACAAGTCTCATGTGATTAGATGAAATCCATAGGTAATTCCAAACCAGTGATTTTGTCATTCTTCAAAGCTTTTTACAAGAAACAACTTGAACATTCTTTGTTCCATTTTTTTCTTTCCAACTATTTGGGTTAAAGGGATAAGTTATGATCATAAAGGAAAACAATATCAACTCATCCACATAAGGATGGATCCACATCTGAACTTTTGATCTTACTAGCACCCTTTCCAACCACAGCTTTTCAAAAACGAATCTTTTTAGTCAGAACCCTTTTTTTATCAAATGGGGGACATTTTTACAAGTTGTGGTCCATGAATGTAATGGAAAATCATTTTATCATAATAAATTATGATTATGAAGACTATAGAGAAGCATGAAAATAAAGAGGCATAGGAAGACAGATAAAATGAATCAATATGAAGTGAGCAGAACCAGAAAAACAAGATATATAATAATTATAACAATGTAAATGGAAAGAATAACAACAATAAATAAAGAATAAAACTGATTATATAATCATAATGACCAAAGTCCAAGAAAAGGAGATGAGAAAATTTATCTTCTCATTATCTTTGCATAGGAGGGACACTTTCAGTGTAAAGCATTGCCTATACTGTTGGATTCAGATGATATGTTGGTTGATTTTCCCAGCTTACTTTTTCCCCCTTTTTTATTCTTTGTTAAAGGGGATGATTCTTTTAATAAGGATGGTAAGGATGACATGGAAAGGAAGACAGTGTAAAAAAATTTACAACTAAAAGAAGAAGTTTATTTTATGTCATTCACTTCAGAAAAACTTGGCAAAATCCGACTTACTATGTTCAAAGTCCTATGATAGAAACTAGAGGAGATGCAAAGTTTAGATATGATGTACAATAAAAATATGATAACCGTATTGGAGCGTTATAAAACAAAGTATTCTGTAAGGTCTGAGAAGGAAAGTCATTTTCAAATACTATAAATTAGTCAGGGTATTATAATAGTTAAGGAGCCACATTTGAAATAAGAAAGACTTGGATACAATTTCTGTCACACAAACTGGCTATGTGATTCTGGGCTAGTCCCTAATGTCCCAAATCAATCTCTAAGATTCTATCTAAATTATAAACTAACAGAAAGAATTTCCACATTGATGAAATAATAGGGCTAAATATTTTTAAGAGGAAGAAGGGAATTTTCTTCCCTGGTTGCATGGAAATTTGTGGCTTTGTTAAGGGCATAGAATAGGAGACAGTGAAGAATACCAACAAATATCAGCAATGACTTATTGAAGTAATGATCATACCAACTAGATTATATGCCTTGAGACTTGATCAATTGTATTGATCAAGTTCTTGAGTCCAGTCCCAGGTGATACTTCACCAAAATGTACATTTCTGCCTGGTGTAAAATTCCACAGTAGAATCTAAGGAAGATGTTCCTAAAGGACTCTACTGCCTGTACAACAGGAATCATTCTTATCACTGAAATACAGAATATATGGGGACGTGTACATTGTAAGAAAACTGGGAGGTTGGTTATAAAGGACTTTGAATGCACTTTTATATTTAGAATTAGAGGCCATAGGGAGATGGCAAAGATTATTGTATAGTCAGAATTGTGCTTTTAAGAAGATCACTTTGACGGCTAAGAGGATTATGGTCGAGTGGGAAGAAATTTGTGGGAGAAAGATAAACCAGCAGGCTATTGCAGTAGTCCAAGTATGAGCTGATGAGAGCCTATGCCATGGTAGTAGTGATATCAGAGGAGGAAAGAGGTGTGTAATAGATGTTAGAAAGATAAAATTGAAAAGTGTTGGCAACATATTGGACATGAGAAGTGAGAGAGAGGGAGAGGGAATATGACAGATGAATTTTCCCCCTTATACAAACAGCTCTCACAAAGTGGTTGTCTGTATACTTGACTGTATATACAAAGATAAGAACATAACAAAACAAAACAAAACAAAAAGTCCCTGCCCTCAAGGAGCTTACATTCTAATGGGAGATATTAATATTTGTTAAAGGTGACCTAGAATCTCCTGAGGCTTTGAGCTCAGACTGATTGGATCCAATATTTGGGTCTAATCAGATCTAATATTCTTTGACTTATCATATGCTTTTGCAGTTGTTCCAGAAAAAAATCTCCTGATATGCTTGTTCATGTCTATGTTTCCTCAGAAGTAGACTAAATGATTCCCTCGCTTCAGTGCAAAAACTCAATCAAATAAATATACATCAGGTACAAGCCAGTCTACATTTCACCAAAATAGGCAGAATTAGAATCTACAACCTTATACAGAAACACATAATATGCTCCAATATCTGCTCTATCCAAAAAAGGAACCAAACTCAAGGTTACCATCAGGGAGTTCTTTTGTCATATCAATGAGTGTCTTTCCCAAATCAAAAGCCTTTCTGACTAGAAATGCTATTCTATGGTTTGTATCTCCTTTTACAATATAAGCATCCCTTGAGAGCTGTTGGATAAGCAAACCCTTATCCAACATCAAACCTCTGCCCCATCCAAATAAGTCAAAGATTATACTCTCCAAGTGGAAAATTCTTATCCTTCTACTAGGAGTTTATGACATTGGGAAGTATTCTCTCTTTCTCTTTCTCCTTCTCCCTCTCTCTCTCCCTCTTCCCAAATTTTTCATGTTCAGGAATTCTTAAATTGGAGTTACTCCCAATGCAATTCTCAAGATAAGAAAACCCTTATTTCTCCAGCTGAATGGACATACATATATTCTGTAAGAAATCTTCCAGGGTCCTGGTTGCTACCAGCTCTTAAGCTGAGAAAGTTCACTGTCAATTCAATGGTATGTTCAGAGAAGCAGAAATTAGCCCAGAACCTCCCCCTTTTCAAACTTCCTGGTCCAACATATATACTTTACTTTGTGCTTTTCTTGCAGTAGTGACTATTATCAACTCCTAGGAGGAGAAAATTGTATATGGATACAGGTTCCTCCTAAAACAGACCAACAAACATGTCTATGTCTGCCATGTGCTTCTGCTTTAAGTTACTGTTAACTGTTCCTAGTGAGGGGAAACTTCACATAGACATGGAAGTCCCTATTCCCATCTTCCCCCAAAATAGATCTTTTTTCCCTTCATGCTGGTCCTTCTCAAAATCTAAGAGCAAAAACAAATTTAAAAATTGAGCTGAGTTAATCTCATAGCTCACTTTGATATACCATAGGAAGGAATATCTCTTCCAGCCTTAGTTTTCTTATGTTCCTGTGTTATAACAGCAAAGCACCAATAATCATGCCCGCATTCCATGAGGAGGTGCCCCTTGAGTCCTACAAGAAGGTTCATATTTTATAGTATCAACATGTTATTTAGGGAACTTATCATTCTCTAGATTTTTCCCTTAGCATGTGTAAATGTATGTACATAAAAGAAATTTAATAGGGGTTGGGGGGAACAAGACAGAAATAGAAACAGAGAAAGACATAAAGAATGAGTATTAACAACTTGGAGTATGAGAGGTGGTAAGTCAGTTGAACACTAAATTATATTTGTTAAGTGACTGAAGGAAATTAATGAAATCAGACATTTTTAAATCATCCCATAACAATACTGAAAGTGTGAAGTAAATGTACTTTTTTATAAAAAGTAAACAATATAACAGTCAGAATTTAATGTTTATTCTTAAAATTAACATCTTCAATTAGTTTTTTTTATTTGAGTGCCAAGAAGTTTCCTGCACATTATATTTATAGAAAGAAAAAGTCCATTAACTTTCTAATTTTTAAGAAGATAAACTTATGATACTTAAGAGTTGGGTAATAAACACATAGGAAAAATATAATCAACAAATTCAGTTTTCATCATTTTATATGTAGCAGAAGAATATTCAGAAAAATCAAATTGCTCCTATTGTTTGAATAAACTTTTCTAGAACAATGATATTGATATGTTTGTGTTTTATTTCTCATATAGAAAGTCAAGGATAAACTCCTAGGGGAATTTATATGAGGGCAAGGGGAAAGAAGTATTGGTCTTCTATTTAAAAACAATTTAAAAGAATCTCCCAAGACCCTTTGCTCACATATTAGGAGTATCTCACCCTTACTGGATAACTTCCCCATGATGAGATGAGGACCTTTCTGGGTTCACTCTCTGACAGCTTTGAAAATTATTTAGCTTCTATAATGATGGATACTCTCTGACAAAAATGATGGATGGGCCGCGTCTGAAAAAGGACGACATGAAATTTGAAAAATGATACGATTGCTTGTGGACAGACATCTTTTTTTTAAGAAAAGTTGACATAAGTTTGAAATATGGCATAGAGACCCATTCTATCATTTTTCTCTCTCTAAAGAAATCAGTAGCTGTCTTTTATCAATATGCTCTTTGGGGAAGAAAGTTAATACTATCCCCTCTTTTTTTTTCTCAAAATGGATTCTTTTTCACTGTCTACAGGAGTTATCCAAAGCAAATTTCAGGAATTAATTACTTTGGAGGCCCAAAGAAAAACAATCTTCATGTTTATAGTTAATTCTCAAACATCTGCATACATGCTTACCAATAGCAGTTTTCAGCTGTTGAAGCTTGCTGGAAACCAGGTCCTACAAGGATGGGTTAAAAAACAGGTAATGTTTAAATTGAAGAAGAGAAGGCCTAAGGGAAAATATTAAAGTGGCTGAAAGGCTGTCACATGACTTGCCCTGTGAAGCAAAGAACAGAATGAAGACCAATGCATAGAAGCATTGTGGTGGAATAAAGAACTTCTCAGTAAGTTAGCTGTCCAAAAATAAAAGGAGTTAGCGAGTGTCCTATCCCTAATAGATTTAAGTAGAGGTTAAAGGGGAGAATCAGATATCTGGTAAGGAGTTGAACTAAATGACTTCAAATGTTTATCCATCTATATCTCCTTTATTTCCAATTTAATACTAAGCCTCCTCCACATAGCTATTAGGATGTGCTCAGGTCATACCACTTAATTTTTTTAATTGGGCATAAAAACTTGGATTAATTAACACTGATCAAAGATTTATCATGCTTCCTCTTTCCCCCCAAAAGTAAAGCTATAATCCTGTAAAATTATATTATCTAAAAATAAACACTTTGCACAGTAACATGATGTACTCCATACTACCAGAGAGGCTGAAGCTGGTGGATCTCTGGAGCTATGGAGTTCTGAGCTACAGTAGATTATGAGAATCAGATGTCTGCACTCAATTTCAAGGGGATCACCATGTTTCCAAAGGACAGGAAAACCAGCCCAGGTTAGAAACCATACCGATCAAAACTGCTATGCTAACCAGTATGTGAGATTGAATATGGGAACAGTTCTTACAATTTCAGGGTGGGTAAGATAAGATCTAGCCTTGAATAAAATAAAATAATAAAAAAATATATAATACTATAGTATTATATAAATTAATGTAACACTAGCCATAACACTGTATACTAACATGAAGTATTGATAAGTGATTTGGCAATAAGGCTAATCCTAAAATCTATAACAAATCAGACAAATAGCACATCAATAAAAATGAATCTCTTTCTTCTTATCTAACACAGGGCAGCAAATATTTGGGATCTCAATGAGGCCCAGTCCATGCCTCTTGATGTATCTGACGTAACTAAGGAATAGACAGGAAAGAAAAAAAGAAAAAGAGGGAGGGCAAAGGAGAGTGAGAAGAGAGAAATGGAAGGCCAGAAAAGCAAGAAGAGAGAACTAGAAAAAAATGAAAAAAGATATCAATAGATACACATGTGTGTGTATATCTTCCTTCAATATCATATTAACTAGTTAGAGAACACAACACTAAAAGCCAAACACTTTCTATGAAATGAGCACTAGTGACCCCTCCCCATGGGAAAAGGGAAGAAAAAAAGAAAAAGAGAGACAGAGACAGAGAGACAGACAGACAGAAACAGAGAGAGACAGACAGAGGGAGAGAAAGACAGGGAGACAGAAACAGAGAGAGAGAGAGAGAGAGAGAGAGAAGAGAGAGAGAGAGAGAGAGAGAGAGAGAGAGAGAGAGAGAGAGAGAGAGAGAGAGAGAGAGGAGAGAGAGAGAGAGAAGAGAGAGGAGAGAGAGAGAGAGAGAGAGAGAGAAGAGAGAGAGAGAGAAAAGGAGAGAGAGAGAGAAGAGAGAGAGAGAGAGAGAGAGAGACAGAGACAGAGAGAGACAGAGAGACAGAGAGAGAGACAGAGGGAGAGAAAGACAGGGAGACAGAAACAGAGAGAGACAGAGAGACAGAGAGAGATAGAGAGGGAGAGAGAAGGCGAGAGAGAGAGAGACAGAGAGGGGAAGAGAAGGAGAGAGAGACAGAGACAGAGAGAAGGAAAGAGAGAGACAGACAGAGACAGAGAGAGACACAGAGAGAGAGACAGACAGAGACAGACAGAGAGAGAAACACAGGGAGAGAGAGACAGAGAGAGAGAGAGAGAGAGAGAGACACAGAGAAAGACAGAGAGAGACAGAGAGAGGAGAGGGAGAGAGAGAGAAGAGAGAGAAGAGAGACAGAGAGAGAGAGAGGAGAGGGAGAGAGAGAGAGAGAGAGAGAGAGAGAGAGACAGAGAGACAGAGAGAGACAGAGAGAGGAGAGAGAGAGAGAAGAGAGAGAGAGAGAGACAGAGAGACAGAGACAGAGACAGAGACAGAGACAGAGAGAGACAGAGAGAGGGAGAGGGGGAGAGAGAGAGAGGGAGAGGAGAGAGAGAGAGAGAGAGAGAGAGAGAGAGAGAGAGAGAGAGAGAGAGAGAGAGAGCGCAGAGGAAAAGAAGAAGAAGAAAGAAGAAGAAGGAGGAATAGAGGGAGCAGGAGGAGGAAAAAGAGGAGGAGGAAGAGGAGGACCATGACAGTGAGAAGGAGGAGGAGAGGGACAGGGACAGGGAGAGAAGAAAGAAAGAAAGAGGACACGGGTAGAGTACAACAAAAGTTGCCTCAGAGACCATTCAATGGTATTCCATATATAGAAGTGACTCCTTTTTTCTATACTCTAAGAAGTATCAGTGAACCTAAACCATGAAAGTCAGAAAAACAAAAGGATTATGACAGTCAGATCTGGAGAGAATATTAGGGGTCATTTAATCCAACCCATCATTTCACTGATAAGGAAACAGAAGACAAGTGGCTTGTCTAGAGTGAAACAGCTGGTAAAGTTGAGCTGGTATTTTTAAACCATGTCTTCCAGTTCTAACTTAAGGGCTCTTTTGATGGTTATGCACAATAGTGGAGATACAACTAATTCCAAATGTGAACGAAAGGGTGCCCAGGATATAGACTATTTGTCTTTATTCTAAATCTTATCTTGAGTCTTCAGTTGCCCGTAAATGGATAGTTTCTTTTGTTTTTCAAATTGGTGGAGAGTCAGGATTGGAGGGGCAGAGAGAAAGTTATTATACATATCTCGCCCTGCAATAGATAGAGCCACTGAGCACAGAGGCAGGAAAATTGGAGTTCAGATACTTTTAAGGTCTGTGATTCTGGGCAAGTCACATAATTTCTATCTTTCTATCTTCCTCAGTTTTCAAATGGGATAATAGAGATTATCTCCCAGAATTGATGTAAGGATCAAATGAGATATATGTCTGAAATGCTTAGCGCAATACTAGATAATTAATAAATATTTGTTTCCCCCTTTACCTACAAAAAAAAAAAAAAAGGCAAAGAAGAAATAAGAACTTGCCTCTTTTTCTGTTTACTATGAAGTTCTAAAGATTTGCTAATGGACTGTGGCTGGAGTTCCTGTTCACTGTGAGTGATTAAAGTTCCTTTTGCACAACATTCACAACTTTCCTACCCCTACAGCTTCCCAGAGGTATGGGAAGTTTCCCAACTTTGAGTCTGGCACTGTGGCCAGAATTAGTGACTTCACCAATCTGCTCTGATAGGAGCAGCCTATCTATAGACCACAAAATGACATGGAAACACATTGTCTGTTCTTTATTATCTGTGGCCCTCCTTCAGTGTAGAACATGGTGGGGATTAGACACAGCAAAGGAGCAGAAGGGTCTCCAAAGTGAAACCAATTAAAATGAGGTCAGACTTTTAGAGGCTGCTGATGCAATTAGTGCAGTGGGAGGGGGAAGCCCAAGATCCCCCATTTATTTGCCTGATGATTTTTCTGACTCGTGCTATAAGGGTTTCCATGTGAAAGCTTCCAGGATTTATTTCTCATCACATTTTACAAAGACAAAAAATAGTTCCCAGCATGAAAAGGCAAGGAATGCCAAGTTCCAGTCTAAAATGAAATTTTGGTCCTTGCTAAAAACTCTGAAAATGGCCATTTATATTGGAAACTGTAATTTACACTTCACTGTAGACATGACGAAGGAGGCCTGAAAGGAAGGTTCAAAAGGATAGTAGATGTAAAGGAAAAAAATTACATTTGTTCCCATTTTCCCCTTTTTTAAAGGTTACTCAAAGCTTTATATTTTGGAGCCTTTTCAAAAAAGCAACCTAAAATATTTCTTTTAATGAAGGAAACATATTTCAGTAGCTCAGATTTCCTGATTTTTCCAACCAAATAATAATAATAATAATAATAATAAGCAATATAGTTTATGAGCCTAGAGGGTCTAAGGTGCTCTCATTATAAGTTGAGGAAAGGTTGTTAAATAATTCAGTCAAT
The DNA here is from genome assembly GCF_016432865.1 of Antechinus flavipes. Classification (NCBI taxonomy): domain Eukaryota; kingdom Metazoa; phylum Chordata; class Mammalia; order Dasyuromorphia; family Dasyuridae; genus Antechinus; species Antechinus flavipes. Next base: position 238,964,260 of record NC_067399.1, on the reverse strand, counting down.
CAACAAATACTTATTGAGTCAACTTATATATCCTGAAAGATATAAGAAAAAGAGAGGTAGTGCACAATGGTCAGAGTGTAGAAGTTGGAGACAATGTAAAAGGGAGGTGGACTAGGTGACTAGATGGCTAATGTCCTTCCAAATATGTTATCTCCTTGATTTTCAATTCTCCCACATCTATTATGAAGATGTTCTTAAAGAATACCATTTCATTTGTTAAATTGAATCTGAAAGCTTGGATTTAATTAATACAGTTCAAAGATTTATCATGTTTCCATCTCCCTCACCCCCCCCAAAAAAAGTAAAACCGAAGTCTTCTAAAATTACTTCCTATAATTCAACATTCACTAACTTTACATAACTTCAGTTTCCTCATTTGTAAAATGAAAGGGTTGTGCTGGAATCTAGCCACTGAATGATCTTCGAGGTTCCTTCTAGCTCTAAATCTATGATCTTATTCCCTTGCCCTGAAAAAAATGTAAAAACTAGGAAGAACAAATATAATAAGATATGATAAAAACTAACATTAATTAAGAGCATAATGTGGGAGGGTTCCTAAAGTTGAGATTTTAAAATGGCCCTTACCCTTAAGGACCTGACAGTTGAATAGGGACTCAATACAACATAGATAATTATAAATGTGCAGACTAAAATTGTTAAAATGATGGTCTTGGTAATAATTCCTATGGGAATTTGGGCATGAGGAAACTTCCAGTATCTCCTTTGCAACTAAGAGTTAGAAATTTGCCAAGGACACTGAATAGGGAGTAACTTGTTCAGAAACTATTATATGTCTAAGGTAATACTTGAAATTATGCCTTCTTATGGAGGGCGGTTAGTTTTCTACATATCCCACAGAGATGCCTCTCATAATAATAGAGAAATGACATTAATTTGTCCAAAGACCTAAATCACATATAGCAAATCACTTTGTTGATTTTTAAAATAGAGGCAGAGGTTTAGGAGTCAGTTAACAAGCATTTACTAAGAGGCAGGTAGGTGGTCCAGTGGATTGAGTGCCAAGCCAGGAGTCAAGAAAACATATCTGTTTTGTTAAGTTGTTTTTCAACTCTCTGTGATTCTCTGGAGTTTTTTTTTTTGTGGGTTTTTTTTTTTTTTTGGAAAAGATACTGAAATTGTCTGCTGTGTCTTTCTCTCACTCATTTTATAAATGAGGAACTGAGGCAAACAGGGTTAAGTGACTTGTCCAGAGTCACACAGCTAGTAAGTGTCTGAGGCCATATTTGAAGTCTTCCTGACTCCAGACCCAGTACTTTATTCACTATGGCACCTAACTGCCACCAAGTCTTATCTTCCTGAGTTCAAATGTCTTGATCTCAAGGAAAAAACAGAGAAGGAGACAGACTGACAGAGAAAGAGAGAACAGAGAGACAAAGAGACAGAGATAGAGATTAAGAGAGAAAGAGGAGACAAAAGAAAGAGAGAGATGGGGAGAGGGAGAAAGAAAGGGAGATAGGAAGAGAGGGAAAGATGGAAGGAATGAGGGAGGGAAGGAGACCTTTGGAGCATGAAAGTTTTAGAAGTTGGAAGACCAGGAAATGCTTCCAATGGACGGTCGAATCTGAGCTGAGGTAAGGCATTTGAAGCAGTGAAGCAACAGGGAGAAGGGAGATGGAGAATCATCTTTGAAGAACAGTAAGTAAACCAATGTAATAGGATGAAAGAGTATATAGAAGGAATTAAAAACTTCAAAGGAAAAAACTTCAAAGGTACAAAACAGGCTCTTCTAAAGAGCTTTACAAGCCAAAGAAGTAGTTTCTGGTTTGATCCTGGAGGTAATAGGGAGCCACTGGAGTTCACTGACTGGAAGAGGGATGACATGGTCAGATCCAGCAATATACTGGGGTAAAATTTTCAACCTGAACATACCTATTTCAGGAATCAAAAAATGTTACAAATCAGGGCTTGATATATTGTTTTATTGATTGTCTAGAGCAGTAGTATCAAATTCAAATTGAAATAGGGGCCACTAATCCACGCATAAAGATCCCTGCAGGCCACTTATTGATTGTTTTAAAATGCAATGTTATCTAAATTGTATTATCTTTTTATGTATTTCACTAATTATTTCCCAATTATATTTTAATCTGGTTTTCCAGAACGTTTGACATCTCTGAACTAGCTTTAAGAAAGTGATGGAGAAAATGCTAATACTGCAAATTCTATTTAAAACTGTGTCAAGCACACTTTTTTTTGGAAGAGTTGGTTGTTAAACATTTACCAAAACACTCCTGGTTAATGTACTATTGAAAAAATCACTTTGTCAGCTGAATGAGAGTAGATTGCAATGGAGAAAGACAAGGCAACAGAAAAGTTCAAAACCTACTATAATAGTCTAGGTGAAGAAAAATGGAGGCCACAACTAAAATGACTGACTTTGTGAATGGAAGAACAAGAATATAAGAAAGATTATAAAAGTAGAAATGACAAAATTAGGCCATTGATTGGATATGTTGAGTAAGGTGGCTACAGGATGTCTTTTTGAGATTTCTAAGAGATCATTTTTGATGTATTACTAGCTCAAGAGAGAGACAAGAGATGGTTCTATAATTTTGAGAATCATCTGCATAAAGATGATAAGTGAATAAGAGCAGATGAGATCACTGAGTAGATATTGTATCATGAAAAAGAGGAGAAATCCAAGGGCAGAGTATTGAGAGACTCCCATGTTTAGTGGGTACAAAAGATCAAACCAAGTGATGCTTCCAACATGGAAATCCATAATGGGCATCCAAATTTCCAAGATCAGACTGACATTGAATTCTTTCCCCCTCCATACATAAACACAAAGCTATAAACCATAAAGGGAGGCGGGGGAAAGGGGGGGAAGGGGAGAGAAATACTTTGACAGTACCTTGTTTCTTTTTTTAATTGTTTTTCCCTGAAAGGCTGAACTACAACTGGCATTTGTTCCACCAAATCTCCCTGCACACACATGTATCCCTAATGATACATCTCTCAAATGGTGAAATCCGTTCTCCAGTGGTTGCTACCTGTCAGTGCTTGTACTCCCGAACCTTGAATATCAGTGACTCACTAATGTTTTATGATATTTTACCTCACTTTATGGTAGTCATTTATGACAAGACCAGAATGACATAAACTGCTATAAAGCAAAGCAGTGCAATCACACAAATGACCATAAATCAAAGGAGTCATGGGGAAAAAAAAGGTCATAAAAGGGAAGAAAATTGAGGAAAACAACATTTGAGGAAAGATTCTGAATTGAGGAGGCAGCAGTTCCAAACTTGAGACAGGAGCCTGGGTGAAGTGAGAACAAACTCAACATTTTTTATAGCCCTGCTTTCCTGCTTATATTCACAAGCATATTTACATACAAATATGTTACATGTTTTCATTGTTTCCAAGGGAAATAGGTTATCTCATTTCCCACTATGCTATCTGGTACTTGGAGAAAATGTGATTTCTAATTCTACTGGCATATTCAGGGTCCACACAAGTGGGCTTCCAAGATCTATTAGAATTCATGAGAATGTGAAACTTCTTTGCAAATCAAGAACTCCTAATGTCTAGAGCCCATAGAACTGAGAGAGATTTCTTTGTGTCTGTAGCTATTTTTTCTTTTACAAAAACAAAAAAGATGTATTAAGCAGGGGCACCAAGAGGTTTTCTGGGAGAGTCAACGGGTTTGTTTTGCCTAAATTCGTTCTGAGCTAACTGAATGATGTCTGATGTTAAGAGAACAGGGTGTGATGGGTGGGGAGATGAACAAAGACAGAGTACTAAAGAGTTTTGCTGAGTAGTCTTTGTTGAGCCTTTCAAAGAGCTGACAGCTGGGGACACTGAAACAGGCTCTGGGGGAATTCTGGGACATTTATTACCTAATTCTTTAAAGATCTGTTTTATCTTCAGGAGCATCCTATTTCCCACTGGAAATATTTTAAACTTCTTTCCCTGGTATTTTAAGACCTTCCACATTTCTACCATATCTTTCCCATTCCATCTCATATTCATGCTATCAATGGTATAGCCAATCAGAACTATTCTCTTCTCCTTCTCCTCCTCATTATCCCCCACCCTCATAATGCTTTATTTTTCTGTTCCCTAGACCTAAATGACTTCCTCATTCTTTAAAGTTCAATTCAAATGCTTCTTCCTTCATGGAACCTTCTTGATACTTTCCACTGGTACCGACTTTCCCCCTTTAACCTTCATAGTTTGTTAAGTATCTAACTTATTTATGATGTATTTGATCCCACTCTGGTGCCTCATTATAGTGGTTCTGGCCTCCTAAAAGTTGTGCCAGTGATGCACAACATCTGGAGGGGCTTCCTAAATGGCAAGGGCTTAGAATGCAAGCCTGGGGACTGATTGACTTCGTTTCTTTCCCTGATGACCAAGTCAACAGAGACTCACTGAGGCTCATCACTGGGGAAGCAGCAGAGTGATGAATTTTTAAACTAAAGCAACTCTCCAAGATCATTTATTAAGTTAAATAAGGGATCAGCATCAATGAAGAGAGCACTTTTATGCAATAAAAATACAGATCCTTAAAGCATGGAAGTATATTTATATGCATTTGTGCCTTATCCTCTTATTGGAAGGTAAATTCTGTAAGGACAGGGATCGAGTCTTACCTAAACTTGACATCTCTCCAGTGTCTCAGAAAATATTTTGCATACAAAATGACATTTAATAAATATAAATTAAATTAAAATGAACAAGAAGAAGAAGAAGAAGAAGAATTAGAGTTTGCATTTATGCAGCCCTTTTAAGGTTTGTGATGGTTTTACAGCTATCACATTTTATCCTCAGAGCAAGCCTACAAGGAAGGTCCTGTTACTGTTATTATCCCAGATGAGGAAACTGAGGCAGACAAATGACTTGCCCAGGGTTACATAGCTATTAAGAGTTTGAAGTCTGAAATCCTAACTAACTGATAATTAAAGCAAGGAAATTATCCCAGTTCTGGGTTTAAAGCTTTAGAAACGTAACTGCATGTTGGCTAAATGGTGATAGAATTTTTTAAAAGCAAAGAACAATGAAGTGAAAATCAGGAAATCTAGTCCTGACATTGTCACTAACTGGCAGCAAATTACTTCATCCCTTTAGGTCTTCATTTCCTTCTCGTTAAAATGTTATACTGGACTAAAGAAATCCAACAGTCCCTCTAGTTCTAATATTAGATGATTCTATAAAACAATAAAGAGATGTGACAGTATGGTACAGAAGGATTGTGTCTTACATTTTTTAATGTAAAAGAAATATTTGTGGATGAATTCCCCTGTCAAAGCATGTCATTAGCTGTATCTTACTTTACACAACTGATGTATAATCAAACTTTTTTTTCAAATTTCAAATATATTACATGAGCTTCTTCTGTAAAAGATTGCTGAACCAAATGCTACTTTTAAAATAGTGAAATGTTTATCTTGTGATAGGAATTATCACACGCAAATGGAAGTTTCTGTTTTTGTAAATTGAACATTGAGTGTGTTGCTATTTTTTTTCCCCTGAAACAGATTTTAAAAGACAAGGATTGATTTTTACAATCACAGCTTTTGAATGGCATAAATATAATTATAGAATTATATTTGTTTATCACAACAATGATGCCAGTTGTTGAGTTCAGTTACTGGGACAGTCATATTGGAACATCTCAGCAGTTGTTTTAAGGATGTAGCTAGACATGTACCCAGAAAGTTTAGAGACAAGAAAAAGATCACTAGTTCTATACAAGAGGTTTTGGTTTCATATCCTGCCTCTGACATTTGCTATAGGAGTGATCGTGGATAAATCACTTAATCTCTTTTCTTCCAACTTGAGAGCTATGTGCCTCTGAATTCAAAGACCAAATAGAAGCTTTATCAAAACTGTGCCCACTCTGTCATCTGCTGTTTACTTCTGACCTTTCATGTCTGATTACTTTTAAAAAGAAGGGAATTGGGGCAGCTTGGACAGAACACCATCCCTGAAGGCGGGAGAACCTGAGTTCAAATGCAGCCTGGAGACACTTGACACTTACTAGTTGTAGTTTTGCCAATCATTTAACTCCAAAAATAAATAAAAGGAGGAATTTTGAACTTCTTAATCCAACATAAAAGAGAACTTAGAAATCATCTCTTAAATAGGAAAGAAAATTGAGGCCTAAATAGCAGTGCCTTGTGTAAAGTCACACAGACATATAAGACAACCGAGGTTCAAATACAGCTCATTGTATGCATTTCATATTTTTCACTTTCTCTCAGTCTCTGAGTTTTTGTTTCTGTTTGTTTCTTTTTCTCCCCACCCCCTTTCTTTTGCTTATTCTAATCTTTCTTTACTTTGGTTAGAAATGTCACTTATATTACTTCTTATTTTGTTTAAATGCTTTCTCCTCCTCAGTAATAGGAGCCAAGGCTTCGTATTCTAAAACAGAACACAATTTATCAACAACATATACAAATGAGTCCAAGACAGATTTCAGGAAGAATGGATAAGGTCATGGAGAGTCCGATTTCATAAATACCTTTTATGTCTTCTGGGATCCAATCCTAAGGCCAAGAGGAATAAGTAATATCCTCCCTGAAAACTAGTGAGCCAATAGAATGTCATTGCAGATCACAGAATCACAGAATTTTAGAGTTGAAAGGGACATCATACAAAGTACCTCATGCTTGTGAAAACAATACTGAATTTCATTTTGGAATTTTCTTTTAAAAGATCTGTTGACTTAAACTGAATGGGGGAAAAAGATGTTTTAATAATCAGTTTTACAACTTCAAAATGGCACCTCTATATGAGAATTAGGTACTGCAATGACAAGAGCAGAATAAGATAGATGCACCTCAGTGAAAGTCCAAGACAGCCCTTAAATTGGCTTGTCTAGGTTGTTGGCTCAAAATGTACAAAAACACACTAGCATTCCAGAAGCCCATGTATATGCAGAGAATATGTCTAGAAGAAGGTGCCTGCATTGTTATCTAAGAAAGCATGGCAACCAATTATTTCTCGAAAGAAGATGAAAACATGTAATTTGTTCAAAGAATATGGCAATTTGAAGTACTCTAAATGATAAAGCTTTGCCTTTCCTGCCATATCCTAGTTGGTTTGTTAAAAATGATCTAATTTTATGTTAAGAAAGCCTGATTGAGGTAAAAATAATAATAATGCTTCCTGACCAGAATTCTATCTATAGATTATCTTGGCAGGTAAAAGGGCAGAAATGAGTCAGTTGGCACAGGCAATATTCTGGGGCTGTTTTACATAAGCAAGATGCCCTCTTTCCCCACGCAAAAAGGAGAGCCTCAGTACACTTTCTGCCAAGAAGAGGGCAAGCATGAAAAACCCCCTATCATCCAGTAAGAATCACTTTCCAAGGTAAAAGGGTATTTATTACTACTATGCTTCTGTGGTTCCACCACTTGAGAAAATAAAATAGAACAAATTAACTGAAGGATCAGAGAGGGAAGCAGAGGCTGATATCTGAATTTTTGATGCAGCTTCTGCATTCTCATTATTACATTGTCTTTTTGTATTACTTTTGATTTATAATGTAATTGGAGAACTATAGAAATGTTAATGGGAACGATGTAGCTTTGAATATGACAAAGTTGTTTACTAATTATTGCCTTTAACTTTGGTTAATTGTTGTAGTATTAATACTCTGCAAATGCTCCAGGGGTTCTTGAAAAGGGGGGAGGGTCGATGTCTCTTTGAAATGTGTTGTCTAGTGTGAATGGCAGCTTTTCCAGCCCGACATACACCCCCTACCCACCCCCCTCCTTCCACTGACCCCTTAAGAGGAGGGACAGATTGTAAATTAGAATTCTCCACACCAGGGTGCAGTATCAAACCTTAAGGTGAGTCGTTCCATTTTGTTTTGTATTTAGATGAGAAATTGGCTGTTCATGTTTACACTTTTTCTTTTTTCTGCAACGTGTGCGGCTCATTATCTTAAGGGAGAGACTGAGAATATTGCAATGATTATTAGTGAGGCTGGTAATGAGATTACTGAACCATTTGGAGTTGGCTTTTCTTTTGTGATGCATAATTACAGAGGTTTATTTACAGTCTCTCTCTCTCTCTCTTTTTTTTTTTTTTTTTTTGCCTTTTAATGATTCACATTCGTATTCTTTGTTCTTTCCATCTGAAGGGTATGATCCCTTCTTTCTATGAATTATTGTTCAGTGCTCTGCATTATTCCCTGGAATGCTGAAATTTAAAAGAATTTTTGAAGCTACATAAACAGAGGGTGGATATCTCCACAATTATGCTATGACTCTCCCAGTACAACCCATCAAGAAGGAGAACATGGAAACATTATTCACCCCACCAACATCTGAGGAGTCCAGTTAATATGGCGGTCCTGGGAAAAATTAAAGCTATAAAATGGCTTACTTCCCCCTTGAATTTATTTAAACTAATCCAGATGCTCTGTTACCTTAATAGAACTTGCATTTGCTTTTAAAAGCCATGCATCATCGGTTTGTATGTATTACCTCACTGGTACCCTCCAGCTGGCATGGAAGTTAAAATAGGAAATTCTGGTGTGTGACAGACAATTCCTGCAGGGAAGGGTAAAGGCAAAGTCCCAAGAGCAGAGGTTAGTCAGATAAGGCTAAACTAGTCTTGGGTCTATATGCATTTAGTACAAAAGGATGGATTTACAATTACATTCTGAGCACTTAGGATTTATTTGTAGGATCTCCTGCATTTCAAAATGAAATGGAACAAACGCCTAAGATTTCACTCTGCAGGGAGAAGTCCTATACTATATTGCCATAGGTTTTCATTAAGAAATGGTGGCACCAACCCATTCCTACCCACCTTTACCCTCTTTAAAAAATTTTATTGTTTTCCTTTAGAAATCAGTCAAAAATTCAAAATTACCTGCTCTTAAAAAAAAATCTGATTATTTGATGCAGATAAACCATTAGCTTTTGGTGCAGTGGATGGAGTCCCAGACTGAGAGTCAAGAAGATCTGAGTTCAAATCCAGCCTCAAGCATTGAGGTTAGACCAATTAACTGTGAAATCCTGGACAAGTTGATTAACTTTTATCTTCCTCAGTTTCTTTATCTGTAAAATGGGGGTAATAATAGCTTCCATCTCCTAGAGTTGTTGTGAGGATAAAATGATTTAATATCTATAAAATGTTTTACACACCATAAAATAAAATAAAATGTTTGCTCTTGTTCCCAATTTACTAGTCTCAGTTCTAAGTCTACAAGATTTATATTCTAAAAGAACACAGCATTCTGGTAGAGTTTCCTCTTGAAAACTAATATGACGTTTGGATGACATGAAAAAAGTCCTAGATTTTTATCCAAAAATGGGTTTTTGCTGTTGGTAGCGGTGGGTCAGTTTTATTTTTTTCCCCCAGAAATAGATTTTTTGTTACTCTAAGTAATAGCAACCGCCAACAACACAGGGGCCTTCTAAATGCACTTGGCCTCATGAGCAGAATAGCTCATTCCCATCATCCCTCAGCAACAGAATCTGATTCCATAAAGGATATGTTTTCATGAGTGGAGAATGGGCCACAAAGTCTGTATATGGAGGGTTAATTTTACTTTCCAAATTACAGATTCAGCTAAATTGCCATCCGCCTCTTCATGATAACTCATTCTCGCTGCCAGATTTTAAGCACCTTGGCGATGGGTTGGAAGGGAAAGTCCTTATGCACACTTCTTAAAAGATGGCTACCCTGGGGTTTATATCAAGCCTACATGATCATATATTGAAGGCTGGCTTATTTATTTCCATGTTTCTGAAGCACTGTTAATCATTCTTCTAAGATGTCCTGTGTGTTACATAATTAATAAAAACACGCTGGCTTAGGAAGAAAGCCTAGTGAGAGATGCAGGCAAACAGCGAAAAATATTGTAGCTTCTTTGTATTCAGTGGAAATCCCACACCTCTGAAGAAGGGATCTTTTATCCAGAGGAACACGGGCACAGATTTTTCTTTTTTCCTTTAGATCACCCCTCCTTCTTCTGAGTCTTTCAATTTAAACACTACTCAACTGCCCTTTTTTCTTTCCTTTCCTTTTTTATTTTTTCCTTTCCTTTTCTTTTATTTCTTTTCTTTTTCTTCTTTTCTTTCTTTCTTTCTTCTTTTTCTTTTTCTTTTTTTTTTTTGACAGTGAGAGAAAAAGAGAGCGAATAAAATCATTAATTTAATTTCTCACTCTTTTGCCTCTGGTTACTGCTGCCACTACAGGTAATAGCTTGTCTGTGGTTCTGACCCAATTCTCCAACCCTTCCTGCAGCCCTCAACCAATTAATCTAATGGTTCATTAATTGCAAACATCTGAAATCATTAGAAGCTGATAGAGCACAAGAGCTTCCAACCCTGTGAAGCTCTGACTGCTTACCAGCAAATGGTCTCATTGCAAAGGAATGTCAATGTTTATAGTCAATGTAACCTAAACTGGGGTGTTCATTGACACATCCCTCCATTTGTATACAAGTGCTCTGACATCTATCAGTTCAAGAGTGTATGATTTATCCAGTGCTATATCCTGGAACTGACAAGCCAAAGATTACAGCTTAACCTACATGAAAGCAGAGGCTCTATGAATTCCTAAAATAAATATTTAGTATCTGACAAGCTCTGGTTAATATTAATTCATGATAGAAAACAGTCAATTTAAGCTTACCTCATGCCAAAATCTATTTATGTTTCATAAATCATTTTTTCAGGAACATGATGAAGAGAATCAGGGAAAAAAAGTTGGTTCTTATGTGAGTAGTATTTTGTTTTGTTTTATTTTACTGTTGATAGTGGTCTTTAATCACAAAATGTTAACACTGAAAGGGACCTTAGAGATCTACTAGTTAAATGTTCTTTTTTTGTGGATGAGGAAAGGGAAATGCAAAGGAATAATAGGATGTACCCAGTGTCATACAGCTTATTGGTAGCAAAGCTGGACCAGGAACCCAGAGCTACACTTCCCAGCCCTACTAGTGCCATTTTATTTTCAAATATACTTTAATACGAAAGGAAATTCTTAAGCTGAATGTCATTTAAATCCTCTTTAAAAAGTATAGACATGGTCATTATTATCAATAGATATGTGGCATAATTTTACTCCCATTGCCTTTTGGCATTGGGATAAGTATCTCCAAAATGAAATCCAAGTTCTCTTGAGCAGGGAACATATTTAAAAACACTCCATAAAGTTTTGCATATTCATATTGTCAAATTTGAATGGACATTGATTATTAGCATAAAGAGAATGAAACTACTTTTTTACTCCATCCCCTATTTCCCTGAATCAAGGACCTTTATTTTGTTTTTAATAACAACACTAACAACCAATGAATTTGTCAACATGGGAACTTGTTTTGTGAAAATTCAGTCAGCTTTTCCAGATCAATAATTCTCCCATAATTTATAGTCTTAAAGGTTTGCCTAGGGGCATTAACAAGTTAAATGACTTTCCCAGAGTCACTCAGCCAATTTATGAGATGACCCTAACTTCAAAGTCTACCCTCTCTGCACTACATAAAAATAGCCCTATTTACATATGTAAAAAAATTACTGGTCATTTTTGATGGAGGAATCTTAAGGAATAATCTAAAATCAAAATATGACTTCATTTCTTCAAAAAAAATCTTCCACAAAGCTTTATTATTATTATTATTATTATTAATGTTATGTTGTTGTCATAGATTCATGGTACTCCCTCCATTGGTGCAGATCAACAATTCATTACTCAATTTATGATCAAAGAGAGTTTCCTGGGAGCTTTTAGACAATAATTGACTTGCCTAGAATCCTACTATGTGTATTAGAGATGAGTTGAACCTTTTTTGCAATTTTCTATGCACTGTTCTATACTGCTACACCACTTAGCACTTTATATCTTTCCTATGCACCTATATTCTCACTTGAACATATTTATCCCATATATGTCTCAGACTATAAGATTTTTTTTTAGACCATAAGACTCTTTAGCGCAGATGTTGAGTCTCATTTACCTAACTCCATCAGAAGCCTCCAGCAACTGAAGTCACCCATGATTTTTCAAAATCATTTCTATCAGTAGCTAGTGAAGTGAGTCAGAAACAATAAAAAGTACAGCATTCTAAGAGTTAATTTTCCAGATAGCAATGGGGAGGGAAATACATTTCTTAATGATTTCTTTTTGTGTGTGTGAAACATATTTCTCAGTATGCAACAAAAACATTTAGGCTCCCCTGTCATTTAGGGGAACTTCGTTTACAAGCTTTCTTCATGGAATACTGATGTTAATTTTTGGTTAACTTTTAGTCCTACAAAGTATAAAGCAATTTGATAGAATAAGTAACCTTTCATTAAAGTTCAATACAGTACTTAAGGAAAGTGGTACTGTGTGCATTAATTGTTAGTTGACAGCTATTATTTCCCTGAAACCCTTTTATAGTAAAAATTTCTATTTGATGGATTGGAATTTATAAAATTTGCATTTCATTGAGCTGGAGTCAACTGGAGGTACTGGAGAGGTATTTATTCTTTAGACAATATTCCTTCTTTACTTTTTATTAAATATTTATTAATAAATGGCTATTTTAATTTAGAAAGTATAGGGAGCTTTAATTTGAATCACTGAGGGGCATGAACAAAGACATTTTTTCCTGTGTGTGACGGAGATGTAAACATGACTAATTATTAAGATATTTATCAATGAGTGGCTATTTTTATCTCTGAGCAGAGTTCAGTTTGAGGACAAATTGCTCAATAATTTTTTTTTTAAAAAAGGGTTTTTCCCATCACTATAAATTATATAAATATTAATCAGAATTTTTCTTCCACTCAGCAGTTTAGTAGGAAGCAATGTGAGCTCAACTTTGATATTTATGACTGATATTGAGAAATGATCAGATAGAATTCTAAATCTAATCAACCTTCTCCCCGTTTCACTACATTTATTAATATTAGGAAATGCAAATTACCACTAGGAGGTGACATGGCATCATTTGGCCAAGATTTTAACAAAAGATGTACTTATATGAAGGAATGGCTCAAAACTTCCATTGTTTTAACCTATTTATTAACAAAAATTTCTATGATCTTTTCAAAGTCAAATTCCATAAATATTGATCATGCACCTACTGTGTGCAGAGCCATATGTCAGACACAGGATAAGATATAAAAAAGCATTATCAATAGCAATGGCTACCATTTATATAGCACTTTAAGGTCTATGAAATGTTTTACAACATTCTTTTTTATATTTTGAATTCCAAATTTTTTCTCTTTCTTTCCCTTCCCTCTCCCCCAAGACAATAATCTAATACAGGTTATATGTGTACAATTATGTTAAACATATTTCCATATTAATTATGTTGTGGAAAAATAACTAGCATAAAAGGGAAAATTATGAGAAAGAAAAAACCAAAAAATTTAAAAAGTGAAAATAGTATGCCTCAATCTACATTCAGATTCCATAGTTAATTCTCTGAATGTGGATATCATTTTCCATCATGAATCTTTTGGAATTGTCTTGGATCATTGTAAATTGATCATCACAAAATGTTGCTGTTGCTGTGTGAAATGTTCTTCTGGTCCTGGTCACTGTAAAGTGTTTTACACATAAGATAAAGTCCTTTACTTCTGAAACTAACAGTCTTGTAGAAGGATATGATTCATGTACTAACAACTATAATATTCATGTGATCAGTGTGGTGGAGTAATAAAAAGACTGATTCAAAGTCAGAGGTCCTATGATCAGATCTACATTTTGGAGTTTACCTATTTATTTGACCGTAGTCAAAGAATTTAATTTCTCTGGACCTCAGTATATAGATATGCAAATACATTTATATATAATATAAATATATTATATATGTTATATATATTTATTAGCTATCTGTTTATTCCTATAAACATAGATGTGGAAGATTCCTATTATTCCTACCAACTCTAAATCCTATAATAAGTGCAAAACTATTTTGTGAGACCCAAGTCCAGGTTGGGTGGAGGAAGAATAATAGAGAAGGCTTCTGGGCTCTGATCAGTTAGTACATGAGGTCAAACTCATCTAACTAAATTTATCCAGACAGCCCAGACCTTTGATCATTTTTCTTTACTCTGGCCATCTATCTGTAGTATTGCTGTTTGTTGTATTCCTCCCAACATGTTCACACATCTTCACATCCTATTCAGAGACAATCAACCAAATCAACAATACCTTTGTTCCTGGAAAAGGTATTCAGTTAGCATCCTCATAACTTCTCAAACCAAAATATTCCCTCCCTGGCCACCATTCCCCTATATGTGCTATCCTCCTTTATTAAAATATAGCTTCCTTAGTGGCAGGGACCATCTCATTTTTTTTATTTGCAAAAACAGTTTCTAGAACACACTGGGCACTTAATACATGTTCTTTCTTTCCTCCCTTCCTCCCCTTTTTTTCTTTTTCCCTTCTTCTCTTCCTCTCTTCTTCTCCCCTTTTTCTTCCTTCTTTTTTTGCCTGTCCTTCCTCCTTTTTTCTTTGTTCCTTCTTTTCTTCTTTCATTGCTTTCTTCCTCTTTCATTCTTTTTTCTTTTCTAATTCCCTCCCTCCCTTCTTTCTTTTCTTCCTTCCTGTATTCTTTTCTTCTTTTTTCTTTCCTTCCTTCCCTCTTTCCTTCTTTTATCTTGCTTTCCTTTCTTCCCTCTTTTTTCCTTGTGCCATTTTAGATAGTCTGGACATATGCCAAATCTTGTTACACTTTCTTAAGCAGGGAAAGGAAAAAGAAAGTATTCCATATAGAAAAGAACTTAAGCATAATCAAGGAAGTGAGAATTATAAGTTCTGTTTGGAAGACAGCCACTCCAGGCTGAAGCATAGGAGAATAGTATGAAATAACACCAGGAAGAAAGATTAGCAGCAAATTGTGAAGGGCCTTGAACATCAGAGAATACAATTTGAAATGTTCTCTGAAGATAATAAGAATTTGTGGAAGAGTTATAATCTGAGGAAAAACATGACCAGATCTATATGTAAGCAAGATAAGCATGATAGTGATATGAAAGATGGTCTGCAGTGAAGAGATAGTAGCATACAAAGACCTATTAGGTGGTCCAAATAGTAGCAGTAAAGATGTATTCTATTTCTATGGCACATTAAGTTTTACTGAACCTTTTATCCATAGAAAGCTATGGCAAGTATGGCAGGTTATACACATACTAACATATCCATATTGCAGATGAGAAAATTATGTATGTGTGAGTATATTTGTTCCTTGTTTTTTTTTTAGATCATATCTAACTTTTTATGACCCCATTTAGGGTCCTCTTGGCAAAGATAGTGGAGTGGCTTGCCATTTTTTTCTCCAGCTCATTTTGCAGATGGGGAAACTGAGGCAAACATGATTAAGCGATTTGTCCAGGGCCAGTTTTAAACTCACAAAGATGAATTTTCCTGAGCCCTGGATGAATACTCTTAACCTCTGTACTACCTGGCTGTCCCATGTGAGTATATTCAGAATAAACACAAAATGAAAAGTACATGTAAATGCAATATATTTCAAAACAAAGTAATTTGGGAAGGAGGACACTGATAGTTGGGATGGATCAGGAAAGGCTTCATACAGAAAGTGTCTGAACAGTATCTTGAAGAGGCTCCATGAGGAAGAATTGTATTATAGGCCTGGGGAATAATGCACAGCAACAAGATGGGAATTGAAATACAGAGAGGTCAGTTTATCTGCATCACAGACTATGGGGGAGAGAATAATATCCAGTGAGGATGCAAAGATAGATTGAGGCCAGTTGTGAAGAATTCTAAAGGCCTAAAAGCTAATATAAAAATGTATATTTTATCTTGCGGCAATAGGGAACCATTGGAATTTATTGTGCAAAGAAGTGAAGTCATGAGATGATCTTTTAAGTAAAATCATTGCTGCAGTAATATGGAAATTTGACAACTGATTGGATAGGTGAGATAAAGAAGAGTGAATGGTCAAAGATGATACCAACATCATGAACCTAAGAGACTGTGTTAATGGAGATATTAACAGAAATAGAGAAGTTTAAAAGAGTTTGAGGCTTGAGGGTGAGAGGAAGTTCCATTTTGGAAATGCTGAGCTTGAGCCATTCTAATAGAATTAGGAAGGAAAGTGCCATCCATCTACATAGAGAATTACAGAGATTGAATGTGGATCAAAGAATAGTCTTTTCACTTTTGTTTGTTTGTTTTTTCTCATTTTTCCCTTTTGATATGTTTTTTTCTTGTGCAGCATGACAAATATGGAAATATGTTTAGAAGAAAGGCACATATTTAAACTCTTTCAGATTACTTGCTGTTTTGAGGAGGTGAGAGGAGAAAGGGAGTAAAAATTAGAACACAAGGTTCTTCAAAGGTGAATGTTAAAAACTATTATTTGGAAAAATAAAATACTATTTTTTAAAAAGGAAGAAATGTAAGCTTGAAATATCTCTAGATGTTTTTTTTGAAAATTTTGAAATTTCCAAGGAACAACAGTTGGTACAGACTAAAGCTCAGAGGAGAGACTGGTATCAGACATTTTGGATTTATGAGTCATAGATATCTAAATAAAGATGATAATTAAACTTATAGAAGTCACAGAAGTTCAAATCCTGTATTGTCCAGTCACTTATTACATTTGTAATCCTGGACAAATCTTTTACTCTCTATCAACCTCAGTCTCCCTATTTGCAAATGGATATAATAATAAGATCTAAGCTTCAGCATTGTTATGAAGGTCGAATAATACGTCACATGTTAATGCTTTTCAAACCATAGATATATAAAATGTTAGCTACTAATAGAAGTGTTAGTAATAGTATTCAGAAGACCCCACAGTTCAATTCACTTCCCAAAGGCCCAACATAATGGCATTTCCACTTTGAATAAATGCTAACTCTCCCTCTATGGTGCCTAAACTGAACTCGTACATAGCTCCAGCAATAAGGGATGCCCCTGTTTATTTCTCCCTCACCTGCAGTGGTAACAGAAAGTAATTAAACAGGGATTATCATGCATCTTATGAGACATAATGAAAGATATAGTAATATCTCATAATAATGTCATTTACTCTATGGGACAAATTGGTGCTACACTAAGATAACATGGGCAAATTTCTTAATATAATGTGGCAACTATGCAATTACTATGTCACTACTGTATATTAGAATCTAAACCCTGCAATAGCTGAAGGGCAATTAAGTTACAGTGTGCCATTCTTTTCTGCTTTTTTACAAGCTTTCTTTTTCTGCATCTTCTGAGTAAAGGAGATATGACTTTTTTTGTTGTTGTTCTTTATCCTTTAAAGTCAATAATGTTGCTTTAACAGGGTAACTCATTTCTGTAAAAGTGAGATTTAAAATTTTAATAAAGTCAACTAAGAACAGGTTCCAATTTTCAAGCAGTCACATCAGACTACAGGATTATCTTTACATCATACCTGAGTCTATTTACCATATGATTTTGATAGTCAAGTCAGTCCATAATTCAAAAAGAAATCCTCTCAACACTGAAGTATTTGTTGCAATTAATTATCCCTTCTTTTTGAATATTCTTTATTTTTTTTGGCTTCAGTGATACAACTTTTTCCTGGCTCTTCTACCTATCTTGCAGTCTCCGTCACATCTTTGATGATAACTTTCTCAAAGATTTTAACTCTCCTCCCGTTTACAATATCACCTTTCCTCAGATGACTCCCAAATCCATATGTACACTTCTGTTTTCTCCTGTGAGTCCTATTTCCATATCTCCAAATTGCTTCTGCACATCTCTATTTGAATGTCCTTGGGGCACATCATGCTCTATAAAGTGTCATCAGATGCATGTAGCTTATTTTTGCCCAGAATCCATTCTTCCCAATTTCTCTATTTCTCTCAGTAGCAACACCATGTTCTCACACTCAGAATCATAATCTCAGTCATTTATGATGCTGTGTACTCCTCTATTCATACTCAATTGCCAAATCCAGTTCACCTATCCCATAATTCTTTTATTCTCATCACATTCCTAATGCTGCTTCTTACCTCCATCACCTTAATTCTAAATTCTATCCTTCCCTCTCTCTTTTCCCTTCTCTCTGAAATGGATATAAGTGATACATGTACAGTCATGTAAAACATTTCCATATTAGTCATTTTGTATAGAACTTCAATTTTTAAAAAAAGTAAAAAATAGTATGCTTCAATTTGTAACCAGATAGTATCAGTTCCTCCTCTAGAAACAGATACCATTCTTCATCATGAATTGTTTGGCATTGTCTTGGATCATTATAGTAATAGCTGTCATTCACAATTCTTCACTGTAACTATGTTGTTATTGTATGCATTGTTCTCTGGGTTCCGTTCACTTCACTTTGTATCAGTTCAAGTAAGTCTTTCCAAGTTTTTATGAAATCATCCTATTTGTCACAATAATATTCCTTTACGTCATATACAACAGCTTGTTTAGTTATTCCTCAATTCTGGGCATTCTCTTGATTTCTACTTTTTTAGACACACATAGTAGGTTCTTAATGAATGTTTGTAAATGGAACTAAAATGTTACTTATGAAGCTAGCTTTTAGTTTAAGTCCTGGATTGTCTCCTAAATAACAATTGCCCTCATAAGAAATAATAATACAAATAGTTATGTCATTTAAACATTGTTGTCAGTAAACAGTTTTGATGCTCTGTTATGGAAAGCAAATGGGGAAAAGGACTAAAAACAAGGAGACTGAACTTGTTAAAAAAAAAAAAAAAAACAATGTTACTCTAGTTCTGACTCTGGGACACTATACCACTGGTAAGAATTCTCCATAATTTATTCAAATCTGACCCACTCCTATTACTCCCTCTCTTTTTCATGCCATATCTGTCTCCCTACATCACATACCTGCTTTCTACTTCTTGCTCTTTAAAAAAGTCAAAGAGTAACTTTTTTTAACTCATTAAAGTAAGAGTAAATGAGTAATGGAAAGAACATGTCAATCACTTGTCCTATTGCCGCATCACAATTTTGTGAATTTCCAGTTCAAATCATTCTTCTCTAACAATTACTCCCATATGTTATCTTCCTTCATTCAAAGAAATGAAATATCTTCCTTTTTAAAATGGTATATAGTAAGTGTTTAATTATTTTTCACTCATCCATTCATTCAGTGAGATATTTCAATTAAAAATGTGAATTTAGAAATTTTTAGTACCAGTCATGAAAATACAATAATTATTTAATGTCTACTATGTGCAGAACACTGGGTATGGTGCTGGGGAGGTACCAAATTAGTCCCTGTTCTTAGGGAACTTACAGTATTGAAAGACACAACAAAAATAGTTATAATATAGAATAATACATGTTAAGTGTCTTAGGAAGTTCTAAAACTAATCACTGTGAGAGATGCATGGAAGAAACCAAACAAAGAGGAAAAATGATACATAATACAAAGAATTAGAAATTAAAGAGAGGAATAGCTATATAAATTTTAACATAAATATAAGAGCTTATTGTTGTACTTTAAGAAATAATGAAGGGGACAGTTTCAGAGAAACCTACGAAGACTTATATGAACCAAAGCAAAGTGAAGTAAACAAATACAGAAGAACAATACTGCAAAAAAAAAAAAAAATCATTTTTTCCTGAAATTTTAAAATGAGCCTTCCCTTTCACTGTGTTGGCAAAATCAAGACTATCCTGGTTCCTATGACTCCTTCCAAAAGATGAAGGAGTTGTAATGTAACAACTGGGTCACCTTCATTAAAAAAAAAAAAAATTGAAAGAACTCTGATCAATGCAATGGCTAGCCAAAAATCCACAGAACTGATAAAGAAGTATACTGTTTATTTCCTGACAGAGATTTGAATTCAAAATGCAGGATGAAACGTGAATGTTTTGGGATATTGTAAATGAAGAAATATATTTTGCTCAATTATGCGTATTTGTTATATAGGTTCTGGAGGGGGAGAGGGGAGGGAGAGGGAGAAGAAGAGAAAATAGTTTTGTTAATTATAAAATATAATTTTGTAATAAAATATTTTTAAAAGCTCATATCTAACATGTTATCCCTCACTCAATATGTTTCATTGGTTTCCTATCATCTCCAGAATGAAACAAACAAATAAACATATAAAGCTATTTATAAAACTCTTCATAAGCTGGTGCTTCCTAAGTCATCTAAGGTGAATGCTGAAAACTATCTTTTCATGTTTTTTGAAAATAAAAAGCTATTATTAAAAATTTTTTAAGAACTTATTATATCCAATAAAAATTGGAGAAAGAAAGGAAAAATTTAGATACTCCATTTAACCATGAAAGAATTAAAAATAAAATGTTTTCATGTGTCTAGGGCTAAACAAAGCAATGGACATGGGATAGAATTCTACAGATAATGTCAATAAGCTAAAATTATCTAAGTAGAAAATTTTATTATGAAAGAGAATTAGAGAAAGAAGTTAAAACTTCTGAGAAAATAATTCTCTTTCTATTATTAAATCGATAGTATAGATTGTAGGACAATACAGAAGTTCTATTTAGGTAGGGAGAGCATAAGGTGGCACAGTGGTGGCTTAAAAAAAAAAAAAGACAAATCAAGACTTAAGAAAAGAGGCAAGACAGGAAGCTTTCAATTTTCTCCCCCAACTTTCTGTCTTTGATGGTAAAGTAAGGCTAGAATTTTGGTGGGGGAAAAGGAGTAGATCACCCAGAAGAGGTTGTGAGCTGGGACCTGACAGCTCAAAGAAAATATTCTGGAAATGATTCACAACCAAATTCATAGAAACAGGAAAGGATCAGAAGGGGGTCTTATCATTAACTCTGCTGGGTGGGTAGTTTCTCCAAGAGGATCATGTTTCTTAGCCCTAATTCCAGCTGAAAGAAAAAAACTGTTTAGGGGGTGGAATAAAACATAATTGAGAAAGTATTGGTTGGGATTTCAGTTTTAAAAAGACAAGTAGCTAATTAGGAGAAGTGAGTGAACCACATTAACTTCAATTTGTGATTCAATTCTGGAGCTACCTCAATTTCCTTTCTGTTCAATTATGGGTCTAATCCAAAATCTTGTAAGAAAACTATATTCCATTTTTGGAATTGAGAAAAAAAACCTTTGTTGCATTGTTTGAAACTCTACCTGAGTGACTAGGAAACCAGATCATCTCTCAGACCTAGGTTATACTGGCTAGAAATCCAATCATTTCCAAAGAGTAATGCAGCAGTTTTTTCACAATTGCACATTCTCAAGCAACTTATAGATCTTATCTAAAAACTGGCCCCATACTAGTCAATCAGTTATTGTTTCCGTCCTTTGATTATTTACAGACAATTTGGGAGGAGCAAGACACCTTTCTGATTTCAGAAAATTGCACTTGTTCACTTTTCCCCTCCCAACTTGGAAAGTCTCTAATTTTTCCTCTAAATAAAAATCAGATGACTTAATGTTGTACTGTTTCCTTTTAATTAATTGATTTTATTTGATTAATGGGTTTTAATATATAAACATCTGTCTCCCCTTATATCCAGCCTTAAACTGAGGAAGGGGGCTGGTGCTAGTTTGTTAGACAATTGACATGCATTCCTTTAATAAATTGATGTCCTCATAAGACCAAACTTGTTTCCTCAGTCATTTCATTTTTCATCTGCTACACTTTTTATGAGAAAACACATAAAACTTATACACACATATTGCAAAAACAAGGTGGGGAGAGAGGAATCTATTATTTTTCACCTCACTCCAAAAATTCAGGAATTGCAACCATGATTTTAGTTAAGGCAACAAAAATTGGTAAGGCTGAGAGAGAAAAACAAGGAAGGAAGTTATATTTAAAGAAACAAGAGGCAATGAAAAATTCATAATTAAATATAGGTGCACTAAATGACAGTGTTATCAAAAGAAAAGCCAGGCAAATTGAAAAGAAAAACACTAATTTATAGCACATTAATCATAGGAGAGTTTAATATTACTCATTCAAACATAGGTAAATCTAACAAAAGCAACCTTTCCCCGACCCTCTTATTTCTGGTGAATTTCTTTGGTTAATTATTTCTTCTTTATCCTTTGTTGGTTTGTTTATATTGTTTGTATATATTTATTTGTTGCCTTTCCCATTAGATTGTGAGATCCTTTTAAACAGGGACTGTATATTGTCTGATTTTCTATTCCAACACTTAACACAAGGCCTGACACATAGAAGGTATCAAATAAATACTAATTGAAACAAAAAGTAAAATAGAGATTTTAACAGATTGCTTTAAAAAATGGATATGACTAAATCATGAGATTTCTAAATGGAACTCTTAAAGGATACACATATTTTTCAACATTCAAAAATATCTTCATTTAAAAAGAATGTATGTTAGGCCATAAAGAAATAATTTTTAAAAATTTTACATAGAAATAATAATCCTATCATTTACTGATTATTTAATAATTTTTCTTTTGACTAGATCAACATTGAGAGATATCAGTGAGAAATTTCCTCTCCCTGAGGAAGATTGATACATTCTGTGGTTTAAAGAATTTCCTTAAAGCAATGAGAAGCATCAGTGTCAAAGGTAAAGCTTAAATCAAAATGTTTTTGACTCATGGGGCAAGTTTCTATTTACTGCAGTATGCTGTCTCTCAATGAAATAAAAAACAAAAATTAATAAAGTTAAAATCAGCAAAAGATACAGAATGAAAAATAAATTATGATGATGAGGGGCAATTACCCAATTGAGGGTAAGAGATCCCCTAACAGCAATGGGATTCCTTTTGGCTGGTGGCCGATTTTGTGAAAGATTCATAAACCCTAATAAATACAGGCAAGAGGTTTGTGGCATGAATGAGTTTATATGCTAACACAGCTTTTTTAGTGGGCAAACTCTTGATAAGAATTAGCAAAGATGGGTTTACACTGAGAAGAAAATATCTTCATCAGGAGGCAAAATCCTGTTAGGACTTCTGCAAAAATGGATTGACAAACCCTTGATTATATCAGGTTAGTTTCAGCCTGGAGCTAAGGAGCTGTGAACAACTCAATAAAGGATTATGCCCTAGGCCAAGATTTCCAATTGAATGAGATTATTTTTCTGGGAGTTGTCTGGGAAGTGTGGGCCCTTCCCAGAGGCCTGGAGGGTTTGAAAGTCAGGAGCACCCTTCCCCCCAAAGGGGGACACAGTTTACATTAGGGCCCACCTCCCAAAGATTAAAGGAGACACAATTTACATCATTTCCCCCCCTCAAGCGGTTCCCCCAAATTCATTTGGGGCAAAGAGACAAAGGTCTCATTATTTGTAACTACTTCAAGCTGACAAAGGGCGTAGAGTTGTCCCTATGTTCAATGGGGGTTCAGGCCAGGAGGAGAGGCGTGAGATCTAAAGACAGCAGCAGCATCTAAGAGATGTGGAGTGTCCCATGATCTTCAGGCTGAAGGAGTAGTTAGAAGTTTGTAGCTTGGAGCCTGAAAAGTCAATGCCAGACTATTTGTTGCTCTGCAAGAAGCTAGGCAGACTTAGGTGAGGTGTGAGCTCTTTTAGCAAACTTCTTGATACCTTCTGAACCTTCTCAGTTCTGCAGGGAAAAGCTTCTACCCAATTAGTAAAGGTGTCAACAAAGATCAAAAGCAACTTGAAACCAATCTCCCCTGTCTCTGTGCCCCTTCTCTGAACAGGAAAAGGGAAGGTTTAAACCAGCCAAAAGAAGAAAGGGTTCTATGGGCTAAAGAAGGAGTATAAGAATCAGGGAACTGGTTGATTAAAGGTGCCATAGTCAGGGATGAATGAGCAGCTTTAGCTGCAAACCCATTCCCGTTGGCTTGAAGTGAATCTCCCTTATGGTGTCCTTTACAAAAGATGAGTGAAACCTCACTGGGTTTATGGACAGCCTATAGTAGCTGTAGAATTTCTCCTGAATATTTAATAGGAGAGTTCTTTTCTATCAAAAGTCTGCTTTCTTTCCATATAGCCCCTTGAGCATGCAAAATATGAAAAGCATATTTGGAGTCTGTATAGATGTTCACTCTCATCCCTCCCCCAGTTTTTACATAAATGACGTTCTGTTCAAAGAACAAAACATAGAAACTATAATTACGTAAAAGATAACTAAAACAATGAAGCAACATGTTAAAACTTATGAGACATAGTTGAATTTGTTCTCAATAGAAAATTTATGTCTGAAAACTTGGAC
Source organism: Antechinus flavipes (assembly GCF_016432865.1). NCBI lineage: Eukaryota > Metazoa > Chordata > Mammalia > Dasyuromorphia > Dasyuridae > Antechinus > Antechinus flavipes. The sequence continues at coordinate 238,940,211 of NC_067399.1, read as the reverse complement.
TAAGAAAATAGGTGGAGAGTGTCAATAAATTAGCTATTTAATTAGAATGATAATAGGTAACAAAGAAGAAATTTTAAAAATTAGAGAAGCAAAGAAATCTGAAGATAAAAGAGCATCCACTGAAAAATTTATCTTAAAAGTACAACAAAATTAATAAACCACTAATTAATATCAAGAAAATGAGAGAATAAATAAAAATATCAGCTCTCATGACAAAGAAAATAAAGATAATTATCCAAATTATCGTGTGGAATTACATGTCAGTAGATCTGAAAACTCAAAGTAAATTGATAACTAGGTACAAAAACATTAAAAATCCAAGCTAACAGAAAAAGAAAAGATCTTGCACAACCCATTCTCAAAAAAAAAAAAAAAAAATTAAGACAAGACATAAATGAATCTCCAAGAAGAAAAACCCAGACTGCTTGTATTTACATCTGTATTTTACTAGTATTTAAAAAGCAATTGATTTCTGTGCTACATAAATCATTCTTAAAATAGAAACTTCAGGATTCTATCAAATTCTTTCCATGATAACCAAACCAGAAATAAAAAAAAAAAGCAAAGAAAACTAACATACTAAGGGATATTGATGAAACCCTTACAAGGAAACTAGAATAACTGGATTTGTGGGAACGCAAAAAATGTTTCAGCACTGAAAATATTTTAAAATAATTTGCATAATTAAGTGCACCAAATATTATTTCAATAGATGAAAAAAGCCATTTATAAAATATAGCACTCATTTATGATAAAGCACTAGCATATATGTGGGAAAGCCCTTCTTTAATTTGATCAAAAGCAAATAGCAAAACTAAAGAATTAGAATGATTTGTACTAACAAAACACTAGAAACTTTCTCAGTCTAAACAAGCCTTATCCTTATCCCACATGACACTTATGCAGGATGCCTCTTCTTCTTACTATGTGACATGATAGCAATAAGAAAAGATTACAAAATTAAAGATGCAAACATCTCAAAGAGACAAAATCATGCCTATGAGCAGATTACATGATGATGTACTTGGAAAACTGTCCCTCTGTTATCTCCATCACTAAGCCAATGCCTAGATTTAGTCAACAAGCATTTATTAAGTCCCTATCATGTGCCAAGAACTATACTAAACAATGGGGAAGGGGAAAAATTTCCTGACCTAACATATAATGGGAAAGATAGTTTGCAAGCAACTATATATAAGCAAGAAATATAGAGGATAAACAGGGTATTCAACGCTTGAATTAAGGGGATAAGAAAA